>NC_139688.1:36875593-37475593 GCF_964106915.1 Podarcis gaigeae
CATAATTCTGAATTCATTCATTCATTCCCCTTAAAGGGAATTATTACATTTTCAAAATGTGCTGCTCTCAAAGTCCTAAAGCAATGCAAATCCACTTCCTCCCCGTATTAATGAATTAAAAGCAAGCTTATGCCCAGCTTAGAATTGCAGTGAGCACTTTTAATTTTTGTTTCAAAAGTGCAGCTGCAAAAAGAACAGATTGTGTGAAACCTTTGAGCTCATTCTGCTCTGAAAGTAATAATGCATAAGCAAACAATAGTATCAGGTAAGGGTGTGTGTGTGTGTGTGTGTGTGTGTGAGAGAGAGAGAGAGAGAGAGAGAGAGAGAGAGAGAGAGAGAGAGAGAGAGAGAGAATATCCAGAAATAATTCAGAAGAACATTAGGTGCCCTTTCTCTTTTGTCTGATGAAAAGTCTAATGGAAATAAAAGCTAGCAAGAAAAATTGGGGCAGGATTACTACTTGTGCCTTTTTTATTAAGCCAGGAAAAAGTTAGCTAATATTTGTATGAAAAGATGCAATTTTAGCATGATAATCAGATGTTTGCACAGTCAGGACATTGTGACTAAATCATTTTTTCAGAGTGCTGATGTGCAGAGATTTATCTGCGGGGTGGAGGTCCAGGTTCACTCACACTGAAGGCTGGACTCAAGAAACAACCAGATCTGTACTTTGATTTACTTACAGAAGGACAACAAACCTCCTCTAAGACAAGTGACCTGGAGTAGAAATAGCACATAAGCATTGCAGATCTCAATATTTAACCAAATGTCTTGTTTATGTCCCAAGCGTCTTCTGCTGTTGTGTTCACAGCGAGAAAGCAATTGAGTCTGAGACATTATTAGGTTTTCTAAGAAAGAAGCCTCCCTTGTTCATATAATCCAAAGTTATACACCAGCCTTTTAGGCATATCTTTTATATAGGCTCAGTGTTATTTGATAGGTTATTATTGCAAAAATGGCAGCTTAATTGAAAAGTTAAAACTTCTCTAAAGTGATATTCACTTAAGGCTATTAAGTCAATCTGAAGTATTTATGTGGTGGCTAAAAACTGTGTTTCTCTTACAGTCTTTTAAATTTCTCTTAGCTGGGAGATGGAGCTTACGTTTTGTTAAATTAAGCTCCCAAAGATAGCAGATCCCTTCTTTATCTAAAGTGCACCAGGCAAGAAGAAAGAGAGAGAGAGAAATGTAACTCTCAGTGCCTAAACAAAACAATATTTCTGTAAAATCAGTTGAGGAGAAATGCTCCATTATACCATGTGGTGAATAGCGTGGTAACACTACGGATAGTACAATATTAATCTTTAAAATTAAGACCACAAAGTAGGCTGTAATGCTGCTTCTGTCTAAGGATACTTCTACTGCAATTAAGTAATCAATATGGAGTATTTATTGCTATAAGCCCAAGCATGAAGAGAAACACGGAAAAGGCACGCTTTAAATGAAGGGTAGGGAACCTTTTTTCAGCTCAAGGATTTCCTTCCCTTCCGGCCAAACTTCTGTGTGGGGCTAAGGGCAAAAGTAGATGCTACAATTAATATTATACCTTTGTGCAGCGTCCTAGTTCCACACAGTCGTGCACCCCTCTCTAGGCAAACAAGGGATGCTAGTGGCGCTGTGGTCTAAACCACTGAGCCTCTTGGGCTTTCCAACTGGAAGGTTGGCAATTCAAATCCACAAGACGGGGTGAGCTCCCGTTGCTCTGTCCCAGCTCCTGCCAACCTAGCAGTTTGAAAGCATGCCAGTGCAAGTAGATAAATAGGTACTGCTGTGGCAGAAAGGTAAACAGTGTTTCCGTACACTCTGGTTTCCATCACAGTGTTTTGTTGCAAGAGAAGAAGTTCAGTCATGCTGGCCACATGATCCGGAAAGCTGTTAGGTCTCCCACATCCCTACTTTAAACCACGCCTGCTTGGCCATTCTCAAGAATGTTCTTTATTTCCCCACCCAGATTAATTCACATATATTACTCTGATTGCATCCCTAACTGTCTTACAAACCAGTCTGTCCTTACACCCTGCCTGAGGAACTGCACAGCCTCTTCTGAAAGACTCCTAGCTTGTAGTCTGGCACAGGTTTCCAACTGTGGTGACCAAAGCAGCGCCGTTACTCAAAATATTACAGCTCTCAAGTCCATCACAGCTGTATGTTACACTTGGTTTTGTAGTTACTGTCATTGTTTACAGGAGAGACAGTTATTCCCAATGCATAGATTTCAGTATAAGATCATTGAGAACTCCTTTAAACTCAGGTGGAATAAAGAGAGTTCTTTAAAGGATCATCTAGAAAGATAAAGGATAGGCCAAAACATATATTAAATGTAGCAGCAGGTGCATGTGTCAGTGTTCGTGCGAGAGAGAAATCCAGAATTGATGACTGGGAATATGAAATCTCCCCTGCCTCAGTTAAAAGGAGAAGGATATCCTGAGAGATGCTTAATGTACAAGGCAATGAGCAGAGTATAATTCCATTACTGTAAAGCAGAATGGTGACCATTCCAAACTCTTCTCAGAAAAATACATTTGCAGAGTGGCATTGTTCTGGAAGTTCGGACATGGTCTGGCACTTTCAGAGATGAAGACTAGAGATGAAGAAACTCCTCCTCTCCCTACTTCCACCCCCCATTCTTCCCCCCCCCCCCCAGGAATACACAGGCACACATAAAAGCAGGCCTGTGTATTCCCTCATGTGTGAATGCACCCATCTCCTGTCTTCCTGTCAGCATCCGGATGGCCATAATGTTCAGATATGCTGTAAGTGAAAGGAAGGGAGACAGCCCCCACAACAATATACTCATTGTTTACCAGAAGACTCCCCTGATCAAGTTTCCGGCCACATGTACACTGTACATTTAAAGCACTAATGAATTCTGGGAGCTGTAGTTTGTTAAGGGTGCTGAGAGTTGTTGTGAGACTCTTATTCTGCTTCCACAGCTACAAGTCTCAAAGGGATTTAACCATCAATCCCTTGTTATAGCGAACTGTGGGAATTGTAGCTCTGTGAGGGGAATAGGGGTTTCCTAGCAACTCTCAGCAAACTACAGTTCTCATTAAAAAAAAATTGGGAGGTGCCATGGCGGTTTAAAGTGGTATCAGAGCACTGTAAGTGCAAACTGTTTTTTTTCCTTAAGGCACACCTATGTGGCAGCAGCCTGCACACAGCTGAACGCATAGGAAGCATTCATAGAAAGCCTCATGTGAAGACTTGTTAGCTAGAGAGAGAGCGGAATCTGCCAAGTTTGTTTTCTGTCTGTTTCCCGTTTTCCAAGTCTCAAATTCGGTTCTGCCCATTTCCACATCAGCTTGTGATTCTTTTTTTAAAGTCCTTACCAAAATTTGTCAGCGTTTTAGTACAAATCACAGTTGAGGTATGTGGTTTTCATGGCAATATATGAAAAATAATAATACATGAATTACCTGAGTGGAGAACAGCATTGTAAAATTTGGAGAAGTGCAAATTTCAAAGGGTAGCTGAATTTCGCTTCATGTAGTGTTTTGGGAAGTACAAATTAGGTAAGTATGAGTTAAAATATTATCTGAATCTCCGCCCCACCCCTACTGTCATTTATGCATAAAGGGGAAGGGGGCAATGCTAATGGTTCATTGGATTCTAAAACATGGGTGTAATATAGGTGGTATCCAGTAGGTTCATTGAACTGGAGCAATGGACTAGAAGGGAATAGACTAACTCAAGGGTGACAATGCTGAGGTGTTGTTGGTGTGAAGCCCTGTAGAGGCTTGGTGTTACGTAGGCCCTTGAGATACTCTTAATCATCACACTTACAGTCTTGGGGTGCTTTTAGATCCATCTTTGCTTCTGGATTCTCAGTTGACACCATTGACAAGGAGAGCCATAATTTAGATCTGTCCATTGTGTACATTATGCAACCCTTTCTCTCAGCCTAGATTCCTCATGTGTAAATGAATCTACTACTTACTCCACCCCCAACCACCACCTCAGGGGCTGTTGTCGAAGGCAAATGTAATGGTTGGAGAGACATATAAATGAAGGCCATCCCACTCAAGGATTGTGATACCCTGAATATTATTGTTTAGCTCTGGCTGGGTCCTTCTACAGATATCCTGGTGCATATTTAGGATATGTGTGATATTTAGGAAATGCTTTTGTCAAGCTGAATGAGCCCTGATGACAGAAAAACAGCAAACAGTCTTGGAATGGTTGGTCCTCTCTGTAGATTAATAATAATAATAATAATAATACATTTTATTTATATCCCACTCTCCCCAGCCGAAGCCGGGCTCAGGGCGGCTAACAACAATAAAACAGTACAAAAGTACAACACAACACTCTAAAATCATTATAAAATTAATTATGAACTTGGGAGGTCCATAAAGATCAACTTCCAAAGGAAGTGATGGATTTTGTCCACATACGAGAAAATACAGCGGGGACTGAAATGTTGTGATCCTTCCTGCACAGATTGCATCTGTGTATCTGAAGAAGTGCACATGCACACTAAAGCTTATACCCAGAACAAACGTAGTTGGTCTCTAAGATGCTACTGGACAATTTTTTTAATTTTTTATATATTTTGACTGCGTCAGACCAACGTGGTTACCTACCTCAATGCAGACATTGGTTAGATGTGTAGAAAGAGCTTATGCAGATGTCAGTCGCCCCATACTCTCCAACAGAGAGCACTCATGCAATGTGTCAATGACCCTGCCTCCTCCATTGGAATGAACAATGAAGAATCAGTGGATGGCTCAGTTGTAGCCACATGTTGGAACTCTGGTGTGTTCAAGCATGGCTTCAGTTCGATCAATATGCATTTGACAAAACTTACATGAAACACATCTCAAGCCGAGTTTATCTGACGCTCATCACTTCGCTTCATTGACCCATTCTTAAATAATTGGTGTCTACACCTGGAAGCAGCTTGTTTCAAATACACAGAAGATGGTCCCAGCGTTGCTGTAAGCTCCAGCATGCATATCTAGAATGTTTACACATGTCTGATGTGCAACCAGGAAACTACACAAGGGAAAGAGATTAGAATTCAACTGAAACTCTCCAAACCTTGAATGTTTGAAGTGGGAATTAAAAATCTGCAGCGTGTATCCGAAGTTTCCATCTGGATAAGAGAGGTATCCAATACGAAAGAGATCTTCTCCACGCAGATGGATACCAGCACAGGAAAAGTCATGACTTCTTATCGCTCAGAAGGTAGTCCATATTCTACCAGACACAAATGATTTCTATCACAGAAGGACTGCTGCACACACACATTCAAATTCTGCAAGTTCATAATTTTCAGAAGACTGTTCTGTGAAATACATGGGTGAGCATTCAATCCACAAACTCTGCTCAGAGCTAGTGAAACTTCAGACATGAATATTGGTGTTTTAAGCATACCTAAACTTTGGATGTTTAGTTCCAATGAAATGAACACTCCGGTGCGGTTAGTTTTGTACCTGGATCTGATGTACTGTATTCTTCCCATTTGTTCCACTGATGATTTGATTCTTAAGATTTTAATCGCTGAAACATTACGTTGGTCACATTCGAATCTTTACTGTAAGCTACTTTGAACAGATTGTTGTAAAAACAGGATATAAATTACTAAATGAATATTATAGCACCCAAACTACGCAACCTAATTAGCTATAACTGAAATAGACCAGACATTTTTATGTAATTAAAGGAGATACATTTTTTCTAGGACTGCCATAATGATAGACTGTTACTCTAAGGAAATGTTGTTGCGATCTTTTGCGAAATTCTACATGCTTTCATTCCTGCACACTTTCTGCACTCTGCACAGGAAGGGACATCACACTTTTGGAAATCATGAATATAAATCATGACTGCACTCTTTGTGAATGTGCAGGGAACAGCTTGCACAATTTTTATAAGCTTCGATATATTTTAAAACTTTGATCGTCACAATGAATGATATATATAGAAGCAGTTTAATGGTACAGTATAAATTCAAGAAATATACAGTTTTTAATAAATACCACTGTTTAATGAAGTATGGCTCCTCTGTTTCATATAACTACAGCCTGCTAGGAGTCCACAGAAAATTGATGGATGGGGGGCCTTCCATGTAGATTTGATCAGCGTTCTACGATATACCAGCGCCCATCTGCTGGTGTTCTTACAGATGGAACTTCATTAATGATTTCCCTGTTCCAAACTTCCAGTTTCTAACTAGTATTTAACACAGAGCAGGCCAATGTGAAGCAGCCTGCCTACTTAAGTATGCAGCAAAATACCCCTCCATTCCCTATGACTTTCTGCTTCACTGTGGCTGAACGGATTCCGGGAAACTTCTCTATGTGACTGCAAAACTGACTAGACAGACCCTGACATTCATATTACACATACAAAAACAAGAACAACACTTGATTGTCTTAATAAGTCGAGCGTCATTTCTATAGAAGTAAGGTTGCCACACTTCAAGCAGTGGCAAAGTTGTTGAGCTATTTTTATATGGAATCAGCAAAAATGGCACTGCTGACATGGACAGCTATACATCTGGATTTTCCCAGACATTTGTCCAATTTCTGCCCAGATGCTGCTGCCGACTGCAGTATTCCGGACATATGGCAACTCTAATAGAACATAGGCCTTGTTTTGAATAAGACCAGCCTTTCCCAGCTTGATGTCCTCTAGGCATTTTGAACTACAGCTCCCATCAAACGCAGCCAGCATTGCCACTGGTCAGGGATGATGGCAGTACTGGTGTACGGTCAGTAGACTAAGGGGAGTAGGCTAGACCCCTAAATGTTCCCCTGGCGCCTCCTTCCCAAAGCCCGGGAAACTTCTGCCTGGCTTACGGAGGGAAGCGATGCTCATGCACATAATGTCACACATGTGCTCCCCTTTCCATTGCCTCGCAAGCTGGTGGCTCTGGCCCTAATTGTTCCCCTACAAAAAAATTCACCACATGCCACCAGAAGGGAGTTATAGGCTAAAACATTAGAAGGGGTCAGGTTAGAGATGGCCATGGGCATAGCCAGAGGGGGACAGCTGCCACCCTTCAAAATCAAGTAAATAAATAAATAAAAATACTTAGCTGACCAATTGCATCACAATTCTGCCCCTGCCCAACTAAAGTCCTGCCTCCCCCAACATAAATCCTATGGAGATGACTGAATTAGAAATGAAGTTCTTCCAAGAAGAACATGATGCACACTAGTAGAAGAGAGCCTGTTTTTATTCTGAATCTGAAACTCAATTGTCTCTAATGGAAAGAATGCTAATCCAGGATCCAGCTAGGGAAGAGCAGATTTTCTTAGGTTTGCCTAAAAGATGAATTTGTGGTGACATCTTAAGGTCAATGTTGTCTTCTCTAGGCTAAGCATTTATGCTACGTCTCATAGGTTCGCTCCCACCCTTTTTTTTTTTTTACCAGCACAGAGACCTTGTGTGTGGTGGTTTTAAACAATCCTACTCTCGAGAAGCTATGAAACATTTACTTGATACTCAGGGGCAATAGGAGAGATTAACTTCAATATCTCCAGAAATTTTATCCACCTTATCCTTGGGATGGCTCAAGTTAGTTGATCTTGGGTCCCCCTGAAATAGCTACTTAGGACTCATTTCCTGTGGATTTCAGTGAGACCTTAGTGCAACTCACCAACGTTCCTAACCTGTACACACTCGCTTGGGTGTACATCCCATTTGAATGTACTTCTGATTAGACATTTATGTGTGGTATTGCACTACTAGTCTTGATCGGATCACCTGTGATCTAAGAAAGGTTGTCCACTGCTATTGACCCCATCACTGTGAAGCCCAAGATCTAGAGATCTCTGCAACAGTGTGTCCTCTCTTTGTTCATCCTATGTACACTTACCTGGGAGTATGCATCACTCAACTGAAGGTGACTTGCTTACGTGAGTAAACATGCACAGGATTAGGCAGCAAGTATCACAGCAGCTATAGGCTAATTCAGCCATTGGTTTTATTTATATCCCATTCCACCCCAGTAAACAGTATGTGCTTGAAGTTATTCGCATAATTCCAGTTTATTTCTCTAATCAGAACTAGTGTCTGAAAGATCTGCATTTTCTGATTCTGAACTTCTTTGTATAAGTAATTCTGTCCCTCGACTCTTGTTATTTCACTTTCATCTTCTGATGAGGAGAATCTGAGAAAAATGAGCAGCAAGAAGAATCCAAGGAGCAAAATGCCAGGCATACTCACAAGGTGGACCAAAATACCCGGGTCTTTTGTGTCAGGCCCCAGATCTCTGTCCCTTTCCCCTATTTTCTTAAAACGCTTTTATGGCTATATGCACTGCCGGGTGCAGTGCTGATGAGACTCCCCACCCAACATCTTAACTGAGCCAGTGGCGCATATATTAGCACATGCAAATGTTATGTAAATTCATGTCATGGGCCCGTGCCCACAGCTCTTTAAGCACCCAGCACCTCCCCAGCGCCGCAGCAAGTTGCAAGTGCTTTGCCATAATCACGATCCAAGAGGGTTGCTTGTTTAACAATCCAGTCAAATGCAGCTGCAATTCTATCATCGCTAACATTAATCTATACTTGAATCTGGGATCTTAAAGAGATTTATAGTACAATGAACTGTCTGCAACAGTATTATTATTATTAAATCTGCTGCAAGAAGTGTTCCACTAATCCTTCTGAAAAAGAAAATATTTCACTTAAAAAAAAAAATCCCCACATTTCCCCACATATATATAGCATGTTTACTTGCAAATAAGCCTCACTGTGTTCCAAGTGTGCGCACAGGATTATAAGTAAGAGCACTAGTACATAGTACTGAGCTATTTCATTTCACACGAGAACCATTTAACATGCCATTCCCTCACAGGTCACTACAGACAGGGCCCTGTTTCCGAGATTATAAGGTATGGTACCTATAATCACTAACCATCTTTTTACAGGGAGATTGGGTCAAGGCTGAAACACAGAGGAGAAGATTTGCACCTCCACTATTGCCAATCCCTGAGTTTAACAGCAGGTGTCATGTCTGCACAGGTTTCTGTTGCACTGTAGAACACAGCAGTGGAATTGTTCCCCGTGGCAATTCGTTTTTAGCGCGCAAACGTGGCAATGTCTGCTCTCACAGCCCTGGCCATGTGAAAGGCAGATACCATTAAACGAGAGGCAAAGAAGTCTTTAGAACGGAGGGGCTCTGGAGCATGTAAGCTCCCAACCAAGTGAATTACTGCAGGCAGTGTATATGAAATCACTATATAAGGTGGCATGGCTACATCATGGCGGCACTGCAATTGAAGGCATTTGTATTACCCTTACTCCTCTGAATAAATTCAGATGACAGCCCCATTTCATTTCTTCATTCACTTTGGAGGCCAGATGGCATTAGAATCATTTACTTCACCTTGTTGTGTTTAATTACTACAATCAACACACTATTTTCCAAATTAATCATAACAAAGTAATTTCATTAGTAACACAGCAGGCTGTTGAATTATTAGCATCATAACAGTTTGCAAACAATTAAACTTTATTTGAACCTTAAAAATTTGCAGCGTGGAACATTATTGTAAGATCTAATGGCGGCAGAGTACAAATCCACAGTACAGAGCAAATAATCAAGCAAAATGCTGCATAAAATATGACTTACAAAACAGCTCTCTCAGTATTCCAAGGAACGCAAAGGAAATATAAGTAAACAATGAGAACAAAGCAATTAGCATATATTGCAACGTTTTCTTCTGTTTGAGACACATTAACGGGGGATTCTCCTACCCCACCCCCCTAAAAAGGTTATGGTATTTGTCAAGATTTCAAAGCAAACATTTCACCCCTTTTATTTTGCTGGGTTATTCCAAGGCATGTCTACTTAAAAGGTGGGGATGTGGTACCTTTGAAATATCTTCATTTGCAATGTGCGTGTGTGTTTGCTAAATATATCACTTTATACTGCATGGGGGGGGGAAAGGTTATGGAAATAATAAAACTGCTGCTGTCTATATTCTCCTATCAATAGGAGAAATTGTTTGAAGATATGTCATTCATCAGCTGGCTAAGGACTCCCTCTCCTGGATTTACATGAAAAGGGTAAGAGAGTCCTCCAAATATTTTAAGTAGCAACAGATTCATCTGAGCCTGATGGTGGGGGATGGGTTTTCCCAGAAGCCCAATATGCTGTGAAAGTCTACTGCCATCTACCGGCAAACATTGGCAATACAGAGAAGTCTATTTCTCCCCCTTCAGATCAGTGCTAAGCAGCACTGATGTAATTTCTGGTTTGTTTGACTAGCATTGCTTCTCGGGGATTTAAGCCAGCTCCTCCACTAACCTGAGGAAGTCTTTAGTCCTTTGGACTGGATTGGACGACAATGCTTTGGCTTATAAGCAGACATGTTTGAATGCTCCCCACCCAGCCCCTGGGGAGGGAAATCTCATGAACAAGAGAGCTGGATCCAGAAAAACAGCACATGTCTACTTAGAAGTAAGCCCCTTTGAGTTCAGTGTGGGACTTGCTCCCTCATATGTGAGTGTAGCAAAGCGTGCCAAGTTAGTCACGTTTAGGTCTCAATTAGCTTCTAACTTGTGACCATTCGTTTCAGTGGGAGCATTTTTTGCTTCTTTCTGGAACGATTTTTTGCTTCTTTTTGGAACATTGCAAGCATGTTCAGGAGCGACAGCACACACGTCTTTTTCATGGTTTCGGAGGGGCTGCTCCCTGCCCCCGCATGGCTCACACTCTCAGTTGGTTTTATGATATGTCTCAGTGACATGTTGGTAGATCATTACACAATCCCTCTATTACGCATGCCCTGGTTTTCTGAGGATCAGGACTCACCGAGGAAATGTGAAGACAACAGAACCAGAAAGAGGAAGAAAAGACGGTAATCCCCCCCTCTAAAAAAAGGAGGAAAAGCAAAGATTCACAATATTCAGGGTTGCTGTTGGGGGTTGTTGTTGAAAACTCTATAAAGGCACTGCATCTGGCGCAAGGATATGTAAGAATGTATCCTAGAAAGTGCAACATAAAGCATCTATAATCGAAGACTGCTATATAGATAGACATATATAATTTCACATCATATATAATTTGCTACCACAGTGTCATTGACTTTTGCATTTTAAAAGAATGTGAAAGTAATAAAAAATGTAAAATACCACTAAAGTAAAATGTACCGTTAGGGAAAAGAAAGAAACCAGAGGAATATTTCACATCCAAGACCCTTTGCTGTGTATCAAACGTAGAAGCTTAATTTTTGGAGATGTCTTCTGCGTCACTTGTGTTGAAATGAATGTGAGACGGTCCAGAATCTCTTGTAGATTTCCCTGACATTCATTTCAGCTGCAGCTACTCAGGATACATATCCTGTGTGTGATGCCCGTTTTGCAAAAGTATAACAAATGACTGAATGCAACAGTTTTTAAAAATAACTCCAATGCAAAATAATTTGAGTCCTACGATAAGCAGAGATTTTCTTTTTAAAAAGTTTTGCTTAACTTATACGTCAACACTCACAATAAACATTAAATATAAAAATACAGCATAAGAATCAATATGTAGAAGTGCAATACATTAGGGTTAATGCTCTTGCTAAAATCTAGGCACCTGCAGATTTGCATTGGCATACTTCTATGCCTGGCTTCCCGTAATTTGTAGAATCCACCTAATAAGAAAGAAAGAAAGAAAGAAAGAAAGAAAGAAAGAAAGAAAGAAAGAAAGAAAGAAGCCCACGGTTAATGCGTAAGAAAATACTCACACCACTTTGAAATGAATGGCAATCCTTGAATACTATACCTAACACCAGTGAATTAGTTTTCCCCATGGATGCGGATGAGCACACGCAAAACTGCACAAACCAATCAGGCAGAGATGGGCCTTTTTTTCTATGATCAGTCACCACCGATCTAGACTACAAAAACTAAAGGTAAGAAGACGCAGACAGAATGCTGTGTTTGTTCTGCATCGTTTATCTGCAGCGTTCAGAATTTAAAAGAAAAGATGGGGGCAGGGCCTTAATAAAATTCACAAGCCCCACCTTCCCCAATTTTAGCCAGATTGTGCCCATTACAGACTTCTAAAAACCATAGATCAGGTCAGACACGAAAGGTAAAGGGGCTAGGTCACCTTGCTCTACTTATTTCCTCTAGGAACATAAATTCTGTCCATCCCTTGTATTGCTTGGCCAACAGTAGCCATCGATGGCAAGCTGGGAATCACCCTATAAAAGCTCTTGTGGCAACTATCCCACCAATGCAAAATAACTTCCCTACATGGGTCCATCTGATTAGCTGCATTTGCCGTATCACGGAGTGAAACCCAGAGCTGAATTAATTTAAAACGGCAGAGTCCAGGAATAATCGGGAGCTGTTTTGCCTTGGGATGATAATAATATAAAGAGGAGAAACATTCACAGACAAGTGGTATTTGCGATTTGAAGCAAGCCATGACCCCCAGGCAGCGTAAGCATTACTGGTGATGTAAAGAAATCCTAGGAAGCAGCACTTTCTGTTCTCCGAGTGGCCTGAAACCCATTCATATAAGATCATTCCTATAATATGGCATTTGGAAACATGGAAGCACCCTGACAGTATCATCATCATCATCATCATCAGGCTGTTGTGTATACGGAATGTGGCTAACAGAGCTTGCTATAATGGGAATTCTAAAGCAAAATAATAATAATTTTAAAAATCACTTTGACTGGATCACACTCAGAATTTGCCTTAAGATAGTTTCAGGGCGTATACAGACATCCCATTATTTGAGCCACTATTTGCTGCACTGGGAGAGCACCCTCACCAACTTGTTCAAACAAATGGTTTTTGCCTGCTGGTTTTGCTCAGGAAAAAGCAGTTCTGAGCATCTGAGGCAGAACTACAAGTGCACACAGCATTTGATGGGCTTTGTGTAGCAGCAGCAGCACACCCCCCCCCCCCCGGTGCCTTCCAGATATTTTGGACTACAACTCTCTTCAGCCACAGCCAGGCCTGCAGCAGTGGATAGTTGCAGTCCAAAATATCTAGGCTACCACCTGATATCATAAAGCCCCCTTGTCCCCCTGTCCCATCCTGGAAGCAGTTTTGTGCTCCTGGATATGATATTGTTACAACTAAAAATATTAACACTAGTACCTTTGAGAAGAAGTGGAGAATAGAATTATGATTACTGATGTGGTTACCATTATTAGAATTAAAGTTTACTAAATTTACAGGTGATGCCTCTTCCTCTGTTTTAAAAAAGGGAACCTCTGTGGAAATTAAGAAGAAGGACAAGACTGGGTAGTGTTCAGTTTACTGGTCTGTATGCCACTCATGTCGTGGCAGCAAGAGCCTCATCCTGCAGAAAGAAAATCCTGCTTCAACATTACATCTGTAGGCACCCTCAAAAAATTGAGGCTGAAATATGGTGAGTCACCCGGGAAGGATGGGACGCATTGTGGAAGACGTATTTCCTCCCATTATACAATAGTTTATTTTATTTCACTTAAAACTACACTACAGGTCCATTTTTTATTTTGCTTTATTTGCTGCAGTCTTTATTAACAGAACTCCAGCGAAGATTCCAGGAAAAGAAATCTGTATGAAACAGAGAGCAAGGAACATATAAGCCATTACAGAAGATTGAATTAAAATGTACTTACCCGGGCCTCTCAAATATCATACATCTCCATTATGTAGGCTCTAGGCACCAAGCCAATGGTTCCTTTCATTTCTCCTACCCACCAGCCAAATCTACCGTACTCCTAATTGAAAACAATATGCAATATTAACCTTTAGTCTGATATAAATGCAATAGAGTTTTTGCATGTGACTCCTTAGGTTTCCTCCTTATATACAGTTACAAAAGCATGAATGGAAAATTAAAACATTAAGGAATTGCGTGTGTATGTGTTTCTGAAGCACTTGAAATGCAGTTAAGCAAAACAGGAAATTACATTTTTAAAGACTATCTGTTACTACATCCTAGAGAGAGAGACAGCGAGAAAGAGAGACGAGAGAAATACTAACTACCTATAGCAAGGCAAAATTCACTCAATGAGCAATACAGAATGTGATTGTACTAATGTCTTGTTTTGTAGAGTTTGTATATACGCCTAGTTGTTGTTTTTAACAGTAATATCCAAACCATGCAGTCTTCATTGGCCTTATTTCATTCCTGGTTACCCACTTGGCTTTTCCTCAGTTAATGGTTCCCCTTGAACTTGCTGGTTTTGCCTGCTTTGCTCCCCCCCCCCCGCCCCCCGCTAGTTTGAAGGAGAAATAAACCAACGATCTCTGGCTCAGCATTATGTCTAAATCATTTCACGCCAAACACATCACGATCTGGAGCGAAGGTTTGTTCTTGGCTTACTAACTGTGGTTTGAACAAAACATACTAAAAACCCAGGATTGGATGGACACAATACTAACCAAGAGATCATGGTTTGTGTCTCCCACACTCAAACGGGGAGCAGCAAAGTGAGAAAGATCAGGAAATCATTAACTGTGGTTTACTGTATTGTGTGAACTGGGCCATTGTGTGTTGTGTGTTTTGGTTTGGTATTATCACTGGTATACTACTTCTTCTTCTTCTTCTTCTTCTTCTTCTTCTTCTTCTTCTTCTTCTTCTTCTTCTGCATTACGGGTCATGAGGCTCATGGGGTGAATTCCCCTAGAGACAGGGAGCCTTACTCTGCCTTCTTTTTACATTCTTTCATCCAAAACCATATCAACAGCTGACATTTGAAAACTAATACTTTATAATAAGGTATGGAGATCAGCTGGGAGCCATTCAGTAACGCAGCCTTGAGCCGTAAAGAACCTTGGTTAGTTAACTTCACATATATGCCAAGTTAAGTTGACGTAGAGGGGCGATGCTCCCCACACACAGCCTCTATCCCTTCTCAGAATTCACCATTGCTTTATGCGGGAAATTCTATCACAGTTCTCATATGCCTGACAGGTGACTAATGCATTTTGGTTTGGAATTTGCTTAGGCGTAGCGAGATAAATCTGGAACAAAACAAGTATATGATAGTTTAAGGAAATAATATTTTCCAAAAGCAATACCAAGTAAGAGCATTGTGGGATCCAAATTTAATTTCTGTCCCTCTGAGGTAAATATTGTTAAGATCAATCCTAACAGCAGCTCAATAACTTCCAGCTGCTGAAATTGCCCCTTCGTACGCTGCGTGGAGCAGGCAGCAGTATGAAAACAGAGAGCTCATTCCAAAATCAGGCTGACAGTGACCACATGAGGGACGAGGAAAGCCGAAACACAGAGAGACTTTGATATAGGAGAGAGCATCAACCTTCTGTTGCAAATGTAGAGAATTTCTGCAGAATAAAGCAAGCTGTTTTCTACCTGAATCTAAGCATTGGTGGCATTCTGAATGGATTCCGGCATGTATGTGAGATGCAAATTTTACCTGTCCTTTTCTACAGATTATATGAAAAGGATCGAAATTATACCCAACACTTACAGGGATTTCTTCAACAATCTGGTTCACTCATGCCATATATATTACCCCCAAAGCCCATATACTTCCCACCCCAACTCATCCATCTCTCATAAATGCACATCTCCCAGTCACTTCCACTCATTAGCCTGGATTGTGCTGTTCAAACAATCAAAACTACACCTTGCTTCCTGAAATATGCCACACCTTTTTTCATTTTCAAAGGGCTTCTGCTTAATTTATAATTTGACATTAACTGCTTAGTGTGAAAGCAGAGGAACTTCTTCTGCAGGATTTGTCAAGTCTGAATCTGTCAAGATATGGTCCTGATGCCTCTTTGTAAATTTAAAAATTTAGATGGGGCGGGGAGAGAATCAAAGAAATCAAGGCTATTAATGGCTACTCAGGTTGGTGGGTCCAGTCCAATGCTCGGATTCTGCTTTGGGGCTTCTTATGGCCATCTGGTTGGCCACTGTGGGAAGAGCATGTTGGAATAAATGGGCCATTGGCCTGAACCAGCAGGATTTTCCTTTGCTCTCAGATAAAAAGATGTATTCTGGCTAGGATGTGGTTATACAGGATGTTTTACGCGTTTTACACATGTATAAGTGTGTGTGTGGTTGTGTGTGTATGTGAGCCCACACAGTAATACCCTAACATAAACAAGATGGCAGAGTTTTCATGATGGACGCAGTCTTTTATTTTACGCCTAACTTCGCCTGGATGTTAAAAACAAATACACTAAGCCCGTTAATTTAACTGAGCACCTACAATGAGAAGCATGCCCAGGCTCTGCTTCGGAAGCCCTGCACCTTCAGGGGAACAAGAGAAGCCCCAAGGCAGAAGTCGGATTTCCCTTTTGCCCATTGGAGTGAATGATGCTGGTTCATCAGCACATACAGCAACCAGGCCAACGACTCTCCCGCTGCAGCTTCGAAACGATTGTTCTGGGGCCAAAACCCTTAAAGGCAAAGAGGAGCTTTGCCGCCTCACCAGGGGTTCAGATGTTCCAGCTGTGTGTGTGTGTGTTTAATAAACACATGTTTCATCTCACATTAGGCTGCTTAAATATACAATCCATGTCCCTGCAGACTTAAAGAGCGAGCAATCACTCACGGTGCCAGCCCTCACCTGTGCGGGAGGGAATTGTGCCAAGAAAGCTTTCCCAAAAAATAGGAGAAAGAAGAGAAAGTCGGGGGGGGGGACACACCACTTTCTGAACACTAGCCGTAGAAATCGTTCATAGATGGGGCAGGGAGCAAAACAACGTGAGGTTTGCGGAAGGCTGCTTTAGTTAAGTGATCATTAAAGGCTTTTACGACTAATGGCAGAGAATAAAAGCAGTCTCCTAAATTACAGAATGGAAATATCCAATGCAGACATTTCAGGAACTTGGAAATAACACGTATTTTGCGGTGGGCGGGCGGAGAGAAAGCTGCTTCAGAAGAATACAATTAAATTTAATTTAAAACCAAATTTCTCCTCCTTTTTGAAAACAATTTCTAGCTGCTAGGAATATACAGTTTAATGCACTTGTGTGAAGCTAAACTTGAAGATGAAGTGGCTGGTGATGTAACAGTCTAGTAAGCTAATTTATGGATTGGCTGCAGACATCGGCCCAGGAAGAGGCCGAAGCCTGCAACCCAGATGCTTTTATTTTATCATTACTATTCTTGGTATGAGCCTCACGAGCAACATGAATCCCAATTAGAGCATTTGTAGTATAAGCAAGTAGGAATGAAAACACAGGCCCCGCTTGATTGGGAACGCCATATTTTAACCTTCGGCTGGTGTCGTTATTGCAGAGAGACCTCTTTCTAACCGGTTAATGTATTTACATCTCTCTCTCTCTTTTAAAGAGTGCTTCTGACTTTCATATGCACACAAAAACCAATTTGATCCTGCTCTTAGAGCTCTGTTACAGATACATTACTTACACATGACTCTAAAGGTAATTGATTCAGGCTACTCTGAGAGTCATATATGCTAGTTATTGAACTAGCACGCACATATGGAATAAAAAGCCTTAACATTCACCTCCAGGGAAAATACAAGCATTAGGGCAATTCATATATTCTAGGTTCCTTGAAAACCAACAAGCTGCCATGCATTTTGATTCATGGCTTGGGGGTCCTGCATAAGTGGGAAAGCACATATGCTTGTGCAAGGCAGCCCCACCTTGTTCCCCTGTGCCCACATCCCACTGTGAGGGTCTGTCGCGGGCAGGGGAATGCAGTGATGGCGAGCCAGCAAAGCTATGTTGCACAATCAGAGATCAGCTCAATCTACTCTGGATTCAGCCATTTATTATTTGTACATCAACTCGGCGAACAGCAAAATATGACTGATCGCATTATATCTTAATACAGGTAAGATGCATGTAGCCACTCCTTCATAACTAAATGCCAGGAGACAAAATAATTTATGCTATGGAACAGCTCCATCTCATTCAGGAGATTGAAAAGATTCTTGCAACACTGCCAACAGCAATGCTCTGTTCCTTACAGGGAGGTCTCTCGAATTTAAAAGCCGGTCTTTATCCTACAGCCAGTGAACGACAGCATCAATCAGCAAATTATTTAATATTTGTGGGGAAACAGCCCCGTGAGAGCCTGTTGTGTAAGCTGCTTATTTATACCTTATTCAGGTATGAATAAGCCTACTATCTGGTATTCCTCAGAATATGTAGGTGGAGTGTGTATTCTTCCCACTAGCTCCAGCGCAGGCAATTGACTCCACTTCAGAGAGACTGATAAAATAATGAAGAGTCCTTTAATCTGCAGGAAACCATTCCAGTCAATTTATAAGAAATATTGCATTCCTTTGTAGGATGTGTAATTATTTTCTATTAATCATGCGCTATAAAGCTACATGATGTGGTTATTCTGTTATCGCTAGGAAGAGGCCTGCAGTCAGCTCCTGACAATGTTAGGTAATTATGAACACAAAGCTTCTTTCTCTTTCTGTAGAAATGCTATCAAGATCCAGGAGCACTGTAATGCTTTATTGTATGAAAATAACACTCGGAAGAAATTAAAGAGCCACATAATGAATGGCTTAAAGGCAGATGTGTGCATGGCCGGGAGACGAGGAGAGAGGAAGAGAAGGCAGAAAAAAAATACTTAAAAATTTTGTGGAAGGAAAACTATAAAGGGACAACCAGCAGTGACGTTTTCAAAATAAGCCATGCACCCAAATTTCATCTGGAACTATTAGCCATCCTTCCCGAAGCACTTAATGCAAGTATCTGGCTACCTGAAATTATAGCTGTGAGTCAGAACACAGTTACAACTGCTTAAATCTCAGTGACATCTATTTATTGGTTTATTTAAAGATCAATTTATTTCTACACCTGCAGCTCAGCCCAAAAAAAGGTTCCCAGAGCAGCTCACAAAGATCAATAATCTGTCAGCCCTTGCTTATCATTAGACAGAAGACAGAAGGGAAGGATTGGGAGAAAAGCAAATTTAGGCCCTGGATCTTAAGAACAACCTTATACCTGGAATGGAAACAGTTCAAAAGAAGAGGAGCCAAAAGTTGCTGGTCTTTGGGCAGAGCCAATAGGATGATCCTGCTTCCCTCCTCTTGCTCAGCTGCTGCCCAATGAAAAACAGCTGATGCAAGTGACAAGGGAGTTTTTAGCTGGCTTAACTTCGTGGAGGATTTTGCCGCAAACTTCAATACAATCAGAATCTCGCTAATATAACAGAACTAAATAAAAAAGCAACACTAACAGTAAAGTAGCTGAGAACTTTTTAAAAAAGAAATGGCATGTGCTTTTTTAGTATAATAGAATTTGCAGGTTTTCTACAATTACCACACAAAAAAATGGTTCACGTGGATGAATATAGGAAGATTTACGTAGCAACTCTTTAACATAAAAATAAAATGCGCACTAGGCAACAGAGACCCTGATCTTACAAAGGTTACCCAAGTAGATAAAATGAATTGAGGATCTTTGGAGAATTTGTCCCAGATGCACAAAATCCCATCATTTGCCTTCGTAATATGAATTTCCAGGGCCTTCTCTCTGCAGGCAGGTGTGAGGGTGTTTATAAGGCAACTCAACAGCAAAATGCAGAACACAACATTTTATGTTACTAAGTTGCTGAAGTCACAAGTAGCTTAAGTTAATATACTCAGTTTGTGATTCAAACTATACGGTGGTTTGAAATGCATGGGAAAAGAGCTGCTGGGTGGACAGCCCTGACTTCCAGCCAAGGCATTGGTTTAGATTGCCTTTTCAAACTGTCTGACTCTTTGATGCTGTGACTCAAAGGGCTCATCAAAAGCCTTTTGATTATACAACCCTCTCACACCCTGTAACACCTGAGTATGAACTCACCCATCAAAAAAAACTTCCTAAACTTGAGAAGCCCATGCCAGAAAACAGAGGTTCTGGCCTTCCCTTCTCCTTGTTTTGTGAACTTTCTACTTTTAAACTTTTCTACTTGCTTTCTGCTTCCAAACACGCATCTCTGGTGGTACAGAGGACTGCTAAACAGTAGCGTACCAGACACAGTAAGTTTGAATGGAATCTAAATGACTAAGCTTGAGGTTGAAGCGATTTACAGCTACGATTCAAACTCATACAGGAGCCCCAGAAAAGTTGGTTGCTCTATTATTATTATTATTATTATTATTATTATTATTAAGAGCAGCGGAAACAGAAAGATCGCAACAACACCATTCAATCACTCCGTGGCTGAGTGAAGTTTTAAACCAGGCCCAAGAGAAACCCTGTCCACTGACATGCACTAGATTCTGTGCTGAACTATTTTGATACAAAGTCATCCCAAGTCTAGATTGGATTTAGTAAAGCAACACATTAAGATCAACTCTAAGTATCTTTTTACAGTTTATAGAAGTATCTTTCTGCAACGTGTGATTTGTACACAGTTGTTTTTAACAAAGTTTCAAACCAGCAGTCAGTTCAATGGCACAGAAATATCAAATATTATCTATGTATATATCTAAAAAAAAAAAGTTGATGAAATATGTAACCTACAGATATATTCCAGAGTAAGTGGATAATGGGCATTGTGCCTGCTATTATACAATACAAACCTGGATTTCCAGCTCTGAAATAACTGGAAATGAAAGACTGTAAACTATTTTAATAGATTTCTGTTTGCTTGCTGAACAAAGTTGCTGGTTAAGAGAAGGGTTTTGTTTTTCCCTAAAACTACTTTGGTCATTACTGTATTCTTCTACTACTAAAAACAGGAAGACAATGTTGAGCGTATTTTTCGTTTATAAGCAAAAGCTCCAAAAAGATGTTCAAGCAGAGCTGAGCCTATACTTCATTTTTTAAGGACAGCTAGCCTTGTGCTGCATGGATATGTGCTGAATTAGAAACAGGAAATAAGCAGCAATAATAATCTCTGAACTGCGGAACACATCATCCCAGTAAATGTTATTGATTGCTCTGAAAATAGGAGTGTATAAGTCTGGGTTGGCAGAATATCTGGCCATAAGGCTAGAATAAGGCTATATTCTGCCTGAATCCAGATTTGTGTTATAAAAATAATGAGGAGCCTGATAATATACCGTATTTTTCGCCCTATAAGACGCACTTTTTCCCCTCCAAAAATGAAGGGGAAATGTGTGTGCGTCTTATGGGGCGAATGCAGGTTTTCGCTGAAGCCTGGAGAGTGAGAGGCGTCGGTGCGCACCGAAGTCTCTCGCTCTCCAGGCTCCAGGAAGCTATCCGCAAGCCTTGCACGCCTGGAGGGAGTTCCCCCGGGCGCACAAGGCTTGCGGGCGGCAGCCTGCAGCGCGGAGCATGGGGCGCCCTCCGGAGGACGCCCCGTGCTTCGCGCAGGTGTCCGCTAGCCTTGCGCACCCGGGGATCTCCCCCGGGAGCCGAAGGCTTGCGGGCGGCAGCGCGGAGCATGGGGCACCCTTCGGAGGCCGCCCCGTGCTCCGCGCAGGTGTCCGCTAACCTTGCGCACCCGGGGATCTCCCCCGGGAGCCGAAGGCTTGCGGGCGGCAGCGCGGAGCACGGGGCACCCTTCGGAGGCCGCCTCGTGCTCCGCGCTGGTGTCGGCAAGCCTTGCGCACCCGGGGGATCCCCCCCGTGAGCGCAAGGCTTGCGGGCGGCAGCCGGCAGCACGGAGCACGGGGCGGCCTTCGGAGGACGCCCCGTGCTCCGCGCTGGTGTCGGCAAGCCTTGCGCACCTGCGGGATCCCCCACCGTGAGCGCAAGGCTTGCGGGCGGCAGCCGGCAGCACGGAGCACGGGGCGCCCTTTGGAGGCCGCCCCGTGCTCCGCGCTGGTGTCGGCAAGCCTTGCGCACCCGGGGGATCTCCCCCCGGGAGCGCAAGGCTTGCGGGCGGCAGCCGGCAGAACGGATCACGGGGCGCCCTTTGGAGGCCGCCCCGTGCTCCGCGCTGGTGTTGGCCAGCCTTGCGCACCCGGGGGATCTCCCCCCGAGAGCACAAGGCTTGCGGGCGGCAGCTGGCAGCGCGGAGCACGGGGCGCCCTTCGGAGGACGCCCCGTGCTCCGCGCTGGTATTGGCCAGCCTTGCGCACCCGGGGGATCTCCCCCCGAGAGCGCAAGGCTTGCGGGCGGCAGCCGGCAGCACGGAGCACGGGGCGCCCTTCGGAGGACGCCCCGTGCTCCGTGCTGGTGTCGGCAAGCCTTGCGCACCCGGGGGATCTCCCCCCGAGAGCGCAAGGCTTGCGGGCGGCAGCTGGCAGCGCGGAGCACGGGGCGCCCTTCGGAGGACGCCCCGTGCTCCGCGCTGGTGTTGGCAAGCCTTGCGCACCCGGGGGCGCGTGGGGCGCCCTGAAACAGAGGGCTCCCCATGCTGCGGACTGTAGCCTGCCGCCCGACGCGCGGGGCGCCCTGAAGCAGAGCGCCCCTCGCGCCAGGCAGACATGGGCCAGCCCCACAAGCTCGGGGGACAGCGGGGAGGCGCAGCACCGCCATCCCACTGTTCCCCGACCTGGTTTTGGGGGGAAAAATAAAGGAATTTTTTCCCCTTTATTTCCCTCCCCCCCAAAAAAGTAGGTGCGTCCTATGGGACGGAGCGTCCTATGGGACGAAAAATACGGTACTCTACATAATCATTTGCACCTGGCACATGAAATTATGCCCTTCTACAATATGAAATTATCTCATAGCAAGATAGCTCACACCCTCCTTACTGCATAATGTGGGCCACAGTGTCCCTAACAAAGGCTTGGAGCAAAATGAAGACTTGCACATTTCTATCAAAAGTTTATGTTTAAAGCTGAAGGGTCCATGCTGCAGGTATTTTGGAGCATGCAGCTTGTGAAAAGTAAACAGGATCTGGTACTAAGCAATCTTCTTCTAAATGAAAAGTTCTTTATTCCTAAAACAATATTCTTTTAGGGTCCCCAAAATCTACATTGTAATTTATATTCCTATTTTAAACCTGGTTTTAAAATTTAGCCAAAAGTAGGGGAGAAAGATTCCTTTTTTTAAAAAAAGGTTAGTTACAATATTTCAAAAGTGAATGCTGATCCTCCCCCCTTGTTAGAATCCTCAGTACTGTAAACAACAAATTACATTATGGGAGTAGGAAAACACCTGAAGATTTCTTTTTTCTTGCATAAAGGTCAGGATAAAGCAAACACAAAGTATTAACTAACAACACAACACTTTATGGTACTGGGAGAAACGTATAGGAGCCTGCGTGCAGTTAGAATGCTCCTATATAATATTGCTATTAAGTTTAAAATCAAAAAGATGATGGGGGAAGGAGGAGACTATAACCCTGTGAACTTTACAAATACAGGAAATATATGTGAAAACACAGAATATAAACCTCTGTACTACTAAAAAGCATTTAAGACCAGTTGCAGTTGCCACTGTTTGCAATAAGATATGAGCAACAAAAAGCACAAACAAGAGTCAAAAGTTGAAGTGTGCACTCCGTTTCAAAACCTACGTAAGATCATACTGTTCTTAAAGTGAAGTTGTTTCCAAATATTTCATTTCGGGAAGGGAGGAATTTGTCAAGACATGGTTAGGAAAACTAATTTTGTTGATCATATTTTAGGAACGACACCCACCCACAAAGATGTTACTGGCAGGAGCACCAAAGGTATGTTTCGGCTCGTTTCATAACTGGCCTTGCTGTTATTTAAATTTCCTCTGCTGAAATGCTTTCTGCCTTCACAAGTACTTTATCTTTCAGCTCACATTGCATTCTTCCCACAACATATAATACTTACCTTTAATTCCTTATCAGCAGAATAAGATTTCCTGAGGATTAATGTCACGGGGGGCTGATATACGATCAGAAAGTAATAAGCAATAGCTGAGATCAAGCCAAAGTTGAAATTTATGACACCATTTTGGAACTGCAGACATTAGCGTCTCCCAACACCTGCATCTCTCATGTTCAACCACTAGATGGTGTAAAAAATGTTTATTTAAAAAACAAAAAACTGCCAAGGAATCATCCAAGTGCCATAAAACTGAAGCACCAATTTAGAGGGTTAAGAAGCATTTGTTCAAATCCTTCATCTTAAGAGGTTGTGGATTATATTTTACTGTGTTTATATTCTTAACAAACCCTTTGTCTGGCTGGTAACAGTCAGTTAGACCTTGAACAGTAGAGGCAGATTATTCCCTAGTGTTTTACTTTCCAAAGTTCCTGAATTCAATGCTGACTAGAGACCTCACTTTGGAGGGGCAAATTCTGAACATAAAACTTCCATAGATCGGGAGCAGCTACAACTGATCAAAACCAAGGTGTAAACTTTTTCAGCAGGGGGCCGGTCCACTGTAACTCAGATCTTGGGGGGGGGGGGCGGACTATATTTTGGAGAAAAAAATGAACAAATTCCTATGCCCCACAAATAACCCAGAGATGCATTTTAAATAAAAGGACACGTTCTACTCAGGTAAAAACACACTGATTCCCAGACCGTCTGCAGGCTGGATTTAGAAAGCAATTGGGCCGGATTTGGGCCCCGGGCCTTAGTTTGCCTACCCATGGTGTAGAAGATAGATAGATAATACATAGATACCGTAGGTAGGTAGGTGAATCAAGATACTACATAGGATTGAAGGGAAAGAGAAGGCATGTTTGCTCCACCTTGTGTTTCTTTGCAAAGTGGAATGCTTTCAGTCCTGGGTCAAATGATCCACGAATTTGACTGGTAAAAATCAAGATGCAATTCCTTGTAGGAATGTTTAAAGAGCTGTAGCTGTTTAACATGTTAGTTAACATACTTAAGAGAAAAGTACAGTAAGACAGTGCTATAAAATAAAAGTGTAAGGCTGCAATTGTGCCCCCTTTCTTGGGAATAAGCTCTGTCGGAATACAATGGGCCTTACTTCCAGAAAAGCATGGACAGGATTGCAGAACATGGCCACACACCTGGAAGCTAGCTCCTGCATTTAAGAAAGCAAAAAGAGTGAATTAGATATTCCCGGTCTGGATTTTGGGGAGCTAAATTCCTGCCGCACCAAGGATTTAGCAGGTGTGCCTGGGAAGGAACTAGTTCCCCATCTGTAAAATGGGAATAAGGATGACCTAACTCTCATAGTGTTTTGAGGGCAGCTGTGCAACAGAGATATTGTAAATCATTATTATTAAGTTATTTTGTTACATCAATAACAAAGCAGAAGAGGTACACTTAGTTCTAATGAAACACATCTATTTAATTAGAGATACTTTGCACTTTACAGGCGTGGGAAAGGCATGGTAGGGTTGCCACTTTTGTTCTGGAAAAATACAGGACAGGACAGGGCGGGGCAGTTGGGAGGCAATTTTTTTTTCATCTGGTGCTGAAGTGACTTCAAAGCAATCCATTGCAATATACTGCAGCCTATCACAATGGCCCCTCTGGAATCTGTCTGTCTGTCTGTCTGTCTGTCTGTCTGTCTGTCTCTCTCTCTCTCTCTCTCTCTCTCTCTCTCTCACACACACACACACACACACACACACACATATTTGTAAATCTGTCTGTGCTTGGCTACCCAGAGCTTAAATACATGACCTTTCACATACCCTTTCAAAAACATGCATTTGGAGGGGTTCCCTAACCTGGGGTGGGAGAGAGAGAAAGAGAAAGAGAAAGAGAAAGAGAAAGAGAGAGAGAGAGAGAGAGAGAGAGAGAGAGAGAGAGAGAGAGAAGACCTGAAATACAGGACAAAACTGTATCAATACAGGATGTAACATTTTACATTGAAATATGGGACAATCCTGTATTATACAGGAAGAGGTGGCAACCCTAGCAAGAGTATGCCATGAACACTGGCTTGCCAGCTCTACAGACAGCAAGGATGGAGTTCAAGAAGCAATTGCCGTGGCTCATTGTCAGGGTTGCCCCTCTAGTTTCTGCAAAGCAAGAACTGAACATTTTCTGGAAAGGGGGTCTGCTCATTTGTGGAGGAATTGAGGGGGAAACGACTCTTAAGTGAGACTAACAGCATAATTCCGTACACGGCTCAAAAATAAAGTCCTGTTGTGTTTGAAACGTAGAGGCGCTGTTACAGTGATCTACTTTCCAGAATAGTTAAATGTTGTAAGAATGAAATATTAGTTTGATGCATACTGACGTTAATTCTGCCTCCTTCAGTAAATGCAAAGGGGAAATTGCAGAGTGATTAACAGAAAAGAGAGGGAGGGGAAGCGATGTATGGAAAGTCAACTGAATCTGTAAACACACACACACACACAGCCGCTGGTTACTGCTGAGGCCAAAAACTGTGATATGAAAACAATTCCAAAAATTCCGAGTTCAGCACATGCAAGAACTGCCAAGGAAGAGGATGTAACTTGTACGCACACAGGAGTTGACAAAGCTAACTTTTACATGCAATTGAGTGCATTGTCTCCGAGGGAAGCAGAGATAAACATGCTTTAAAGACAATACCACTTCAGATGTGATTACATTCCATTGACAAAATAATTAATGGGCAAGGAACTTCTGACGGAACGTGAAGGATGTAAAGGAAATGCCAATTTCCCGACACCCTTGAAGGCCGCACGCTTTTTTTCTTTTTCTTTTTTTCCTTTACTTCAGCTATCTCCTCGTACCTATCTATTCTTGGTAGGATACAGTACCTTGCTGAGAATGTAGATAGCGTCTCCACGTTTGAATGTCAGCTCATCAGGAACATCACCGGTACAGTCCCACATACCTTGATAGAAATTAGCATAATCGGTTTTTTCCCTGCCTGGGGAAGGAAGAGGTGAATACATTAGATTTGTCAGCATATGTGATCTGGGGTTTTGTTATCAAGGTTACAAATACACCACCGCTCAAAAAAACCCAAAGATCGACCGAGAAACATTTTCCAACTTTCTTTTCTGTCGTAGGAAACCACCCCTTCGTCTCGTAATTACTACAGCAAGGATGAAAAACAAGTTCCATTTCTTGCAGTCGTCAAACAGGTAGTCACATTTATTTATCTTTTTTTAAAAAAAACAAGTTATTGCCATGGAGTTGCACATCACAGATCTGCTACTTTATTTCACGCAAGCAGCTATTTGTTTTCCCATAGAATAGGGGTAAGATGGCTGCTGACATTAAGAAAACCTGTGACAACAGGGCAAACCAAGCACTTTGCAGCTCTCCATGTCTTTCTCCTGAAAAAGACAAACTTCCCCTCTGAAAACTTCTCCCTTTTTTGAGGGCTAAAGCTGAAATATTGTCACGTCGGTAAAGCTAACCTTGCTGAAGTTGCATTTAAAAAAAAAAAATTGTGTCAGCACCAGCTTAGGACATTAAGTTCTGGCTAAATATGCAACACACACTACAGCCGTAAACTCATCCTTCTAAGAACATAAGCACAATGAATGTGCTGCGTTCAAACTGCCATACAGACCATTAACTGATTGATTATTTTAGCACTGTTTGCTCTGTAATGCCACCATAACACAGTAATAAATGCTTTGTCATATGCTTGCCATACAGAGAAGCACTTACTGGAGCACAGAAATTCCATGCGGTTGAAATACTTGGGAACCTTCTGTGAACACAGGAAGCTATTTCCTGTTTGCGTCGGCCGAGTTTAACACAGCAAGAATGCAAGAAGCCCCAATGAGGCAAGCGGGGAATATTATGCTCACAAGACCCACAACAGATGCGGGTGTGCTAATAATCTGCATCTTTCAATTCAGAGATAAGCACTCCAGATTTAATCGGATTAAGGGAACGCTGTCTTCATTTTGTTACAGATGCAACAAAACTGCCATACTGAGAATCACGAAAGCGATCCAGCGACACTTTCAAGAACTCAAAAATCATTATTTATATCCCTCCACATACAATTGTGTATAATTAATGGTTATCACATCTGTAAAAAAAAGCCTCGCCAAATGTAAGCTGCGCACTGCATTTCAGAAAGCAGCGCAGTTTTCTAATCATGACGGTGATCTACATTTAATCCCCTCCAGTATTAAGATGTCATAATAATATCTTCCAATGCTACATTCAGCTCAGCTCATGGAAAGTCATAGGCAGATGTTTCCCTGATCTGCATTCGACTCGAGGCAGCATTTCCATTTTCATCACGTGGCCTGAATTCTAAACAGAACCGGCTTAACTTCTGTTGTAAAACGCTAGAGGGCACTCAGGGCGGCAGTCTGCACAGTGAGTGGGATTGTGCATGCACCACTTATTTTTAGCCATTTCTTTTTTCCTCCCCCCACCCCCATAAGCAATTTGCTTGTTCTGTGTTAAATACCTATATCATATTTCATTAGGATATTTTAATAGCTTAGAAATGTAGGGGGGGGGAGAAATCTGATTTGTGCAATGTAGTTCCTATTCCCCGCCTCGCCAAAATCATAAAATAAGAGTCTTAAAAATAAGGTGGTTGGGCTTGATAACGCCTGCATTTATTATCTTGCATTTAATCATTGCCAACAGGGTTCTAGAGCTGCTACAATATGCCGTTGCTTTCTACACAAAATGTCTCACAGCGATGCACGCTTGCAAAAGCGTACATACAAATTAACATTGAAAAGATTAAACAACACCAGTAACTAAAAATGCTCAAGCTAAAATATTTTAAGAAGGGAGAATCCTATCCTACTATAATAAGGTGAACACCAATACAGATAAGGGTATATCTGTATTGATAGATAATGAACAAGGGGTTTGATATCGAGATCAATATCAACTAGTTCTTATCTGAAATCAGAATACAGAATCATAGACTCATAGATCTGGAAGGGACCCTGGGGGTCATCCAGTCCAACTAAATGTAAACTTGGCTCCATGAATGTAACAATATTATTAACTGCGGCTTTATCATTTTGAAATTTTTATTATTTTAAATTTGTTCTGCCCTTTATGATGATTTTGGATACAGCCGTCGAATGCTTAATAATGATTATTTTTTTTAAAAAATATCTTTTTTATCTTCAACATCGTATCCTTCTGTACAGAGATTGCAAGGCATTTACCTACTAAGAATGTAAAAAATTGCTCTCAGTAAATTGAATTCTGACAGAGAGTTAGAATTCAGTGCCAAAACCGTGGACTACATGGAACTGGCAGAAATGACCGGCAGAATCCGAGACCAGGGAGAAGAGTCGGTGGAGGAAGACTGGAAGAAATTTAAGGACTATCTACAGAAACATTGTAAAATTAATGAATGTTAGAAGGATGTTGGAATGAAGTTATGTGGTTTTAGCAGAAATGTTATAAAGGTTTAGGAAAAAAAACAGACTGTTAATTGGTGAAAGGAGGGAAAGTAAAGTTACATTATATTAAGATAAATTACAGGACAAAAATTGGAAAAGATGGAAAGGATTTGCTGAAATGTTAACCAAACTAGAATACAAAAAAAAGGAGGTGTGAGGAGGTCAATGAAACAAGTAAATGAAAGATAAGTTATGGGAAGATTTGCTATGTTTTTTAATGGATTTTATTTTTCTTTCTTTCTTTTTTCTCTCTTTTCTTTTTTCCTTATTGTGATGTGTTGTTTTTGCTTACTTTTTCTTTTTGTAACTTTTAAAACCTTAATAAACATTATTTAAAAAAAAGAAAAAAAGAATTCAGTGCCAAAACCGAAAACCAAGCGGGCAAAGCTGCTGTACAGTTATTTGGATTACAGACTCAACATTAACAGGATTTGACAGTCAAAACCTATGCTTGTCTACTCAGGAGGGCCAGAGTTCAGTGAGAATTACTCCCAGAGAAGTGCGTACAGGATCGCAACCTTAGATATGAAAATAAGGTATATGAAGAAGCAATTTTCCCCCGCATGCCTATCTAAAAGCCACATTTGTCTATGAGGGGACTGTAGCACAAGTAAGGAATTGCTTGTGATCAACACATGATGCCTGGTTGTTCAAGCCACACAGGTATACAAATAGAAAACTCTGTATATATTATTGTTGGAAGGTGGGGGGAGTTTTAATGTGAAAAACATCTTACATTCTTAAGTAAGGTTAGAACAAGTTCATGTCATGTGATCCGTAGTAAGGCCAAAATATTCTTTGCCAATTCACGACCCTACATAACAAACAAACTTCTAGCATTACATGTTTAACCATCCAGAGAGGATCAGAGGTCACTGCCGTACTAAAGTGTTAGAACCATTGCTTGAAATGAATTTCACGTCAGGGAATAATTATTATGGTTCTTTATTTCAAGGATATTGTATGAAACGTACTTATATTTATAGGTTCGCTCATAAAAATTTAAGACCATGCTAACAAAGGAAAACAGAAATATTTCACGATGGGGGCAGGTCACTTTTTCAGCACAGAGACTGCTGGAAACATGAACTACGTTGTCTATTATTTATGTGCAATGGCCGTCATTTGCATAGAATTTGCATGACTGTCAGGGCACAGCTGTTGCAGAAACTGCCACTCTGGGACAATTGTACAATTTCTGACGTGGGAGTTAAAAGCTCGGAGGATGCTTTGTAAGTTACAATCACTTTGGAAATATTAAAGTTTCAACTCCTTAAAGACTTAGCAAGTGGGGGGAAATGGTTTGCCCCCATATATACACAAAGAGACTTGTGAGGAAAAGCTAAAAGCATTGTGGAGGGTAGTTGGTGAGGAAAAGGCAAGGGGAGTTCATGACCGAAGTTAATAAAATTATGTATAGTGAGGAGGGAGGGGAGAAAACTTTTTCATACTCTCTCAAAGCTAGAGCAGAACCTGAAGCCAGAAAATGAAATGAACAGCAGGTTTAGGACACAGAAAGTCATCACTCGGACATGACACTAAACCGTAGTTTAGCATGAAAAGAATGAACCATGGCATATGCTCCTCTGCTGTGCCTACAAGATGTTCACTACCCATTTAGATTGACCCTAGCTTGTTGTGCTACCTTCATAAACTATGGTTTGTTAAAAACAAGCCAACTTCAAACCATGGTTTATGAAGGTAGCTTGTTTAATCAAACAATAATTTAACATTAACCACAGCTTTTAGTGTTTGGAAAATAAGATGAACTGATGCTTACAGGACAGCTTACTTGGGTGAAGTATTATCTAGACTTATTTCAATCTGGGTAACACCACAGGATGACTATCACTTTTATGCCCTGTTGCTGGAAGCTACTGTGGGAAACAAGATCCTGGATTAGGCTTTGATCTGATCCAGCAGGGCTTTCTAATGTGAACAAAGAAAAGGTAATTTGGCCACATGTTGCAACAAATATGTGTTAATCCCATCCTTTCCCACTGTCAAATCCCTTTGGACTGTTCCCAGCGCTACAGTTCACGTCAACAAAACCCAAATGTAAAGAAGAACTCCTAAAAGGTTCTCAAAATAATCCAGCTGCAAGGAATAGATTGCATTCAAGTTTGAGCCTACTACACAAACCAGCACCTTTGAAATTCTTCAACTTTGTGGGTTCTAGAAACAAACTTGTAACTTTAGAACTTGAGAGCTTTATCAGAATTCATTTGAACAAACATCCTGAACGTTGCATACAGAGCCTAGAGGTTAAGAGGCAATTGTGGATACGGCAGTTTCCCAGCACAGCCTTCATGTGAAAGGGATGGCATTGTATTATTAAATTGCTTTGTGTTCAAAGTTTATTAAGGCTCTAATCCCTAGGAGTCCAGGCATCTGATCACTGGGCCCATCCAACTCAATATTGTCTACACAACTCAATATCGTCCACCCTGATTGGTAGCGGCTCTGAAGGGTTTCAGGGAGGAGTCTTTCCCAGCCCAACTTGAAGATGCACCTTTACCAGGCAGTAAGCCCTGTCAAAATAGTTGTGACTTCCTTATGAGTAAACATGTATAGGAGAGGCTACAGTTTTAGAAAAGATTCTGGCACTCACTTTATAATGGCTGAGAAACGGGGCTGGCCTACATTGCATTAATTTGGGAACGTGTCTATTTACTGGAAAGCTTCTGTGATCCCGTTGCCAAGGTTACGCTGAGAATTATTATTTTTTTAATGCTTGTTTTGTTGTGGTCCGCTCTGACAGCAACATCTGATGACTCACCCCCTTGTTTCCTGTGCACGGCAAACCCAAACCCAAACTGTCTACAACAACCTGCTCAGATAGCTTCCTGTGAGAGGCCGGAAATCAGGCCTGTTTCCTCTCCACACACTATATGAGGAAGGGCACAGTCAAGACGCTTCCTGAACACACGCCTCGTCCACCCTTTCTGTGACAGCAGTGGAAGAATGATGTGGAGCAAATATGACGAGAAAGATAACCCTAGGGCTCATTCCTTTGTAGGGCCCAGCTGCAACACTGAACCACTTGCTCAGCTGGTGTCTGGGGTGTAAAGAACTGTCCTGATAAGGGACAAGCTCTGGTTTTCGAAGTTAAAAACAACACGGAGCTCAAAGTGGCAAGAGAGTGAGCTCCCAAAGTAGAGGTTGAGTTGATTTTTAAGAGCGGCAAAGAAGGCTGCTCCTAACCCAAAGGCTTCATATGTCGTGTCCAGTCCACACCCTGATCTCCCGAATGTAGTGCTAATTTGCACGGGGCAAGTTGCCAAGGCACAGCGGAGAGAGGCCATTCTTCACGGCCCTTCATGTCCTTTTCTGATTTTTTTATGCTGCCGTCACTTTTCCATTCTGCTGTCACCAAGCACCGGCATTTCTTAGCCCAGTTCATTTGCTTTCTGTGGTATAATCATATGCAATGAAGATATGCATGGCCAACATTTAAACAGGCTGCAGATCAATTAGTGCTCTTAAGTTTATCTGATTTTTATCAAAGAAGACAGAGCTGTGGGTCGATTGTCAGAGCCTGTGTCAAGATGACCTTTTCAGAGACGTCTACATTGCTGGTCCCCTGGGCAACTTGTTGTCCCCTGTTAGTCTCTGAATGACAGAAGTCTGTTCTGCTCAAGCACAAAGTATACACAGATGTCTATATTACATTCTTATAGGTTTGACAGGAACTGCATGTTGTATCTATAAACTGTCCTTTAGCAGTGACACTTCCTCAATGATGATAAGCTAATTTATGCAGCTAAATCTCCTTTGTGAAGAAATGAAAGCTAATTGAGTCATTACAAAGTAATTCAGGAAGGAATACCTTGTATAAATTGGCTTACTTTATAAATCCTTCTCAAGCGATTTTCATGCATCCTAAATGGTGCTATTCAGATTCCGCCGCCCCCCCCCCCACCTTTCTCCTGCCATAAGAAATCAGTTAAACTTTCAGAAACTTCAAGGCTTTTATCTGTGCCAAGGGCTGGGATGGGCGAGAGGCAAACACCGAAAAGTAAACGTAAAGCAATGGAGGCAAAACACAGGCTGGGAATCCAAAAGGTACCTGAAGGATTGCTAAGGTTCTCTTGGCTCGGTTTCCTTGACTCTTCAGCCTTCACTGGCACTTTGGCCGGTGCTTCTTCTTCTTCTTCTTCTGCAGACACAAGCAATACGTTGAACAAACATGTTAGTCTACAGGAATTATAGCCCACGACAGTTTAGAAAATACAGAGTGTGGCTGAGGCGGCATAAATTTTGTCTGTCAAGGAGGCCACAAAGTCAGCACACACAGCAGGGTTGAAATACGGTCATGCACTTGGATGTCCCTCTTAAAAACAAACACCCCAGTTTTGAACTAGAAATATAACTCGTGTGCCTTTAGATCCAATCCTTCTCCTCCGAAGCAAAGAGAAGGCGGCTTGAAGCGCCATTATCACTGGTTGGCTTCTCTAGTTCCAATGCTGACACAGGTTTCTGATGTAATGAAGTTCCCCACAAGGCGATATTTCTCACATCGTTTTCACAATGCCACCATATTGCTGTTAAGTTCGCCTGCATACAGTGAAAGCTAGTAGCTTATCAAGGCCAAGCCATTTTCCCACCAGAAGCAGAGCTCACATTGCACCCTCTGCACTGAGGGAAACCAGTTCAGCGGACCAATTCAGACACTCATTCCTGACCCTTCTCCATTCCCCACTCTGCCACGGCCCCATTGTGCTCCCTGAAGGAAGTTGTTATATGGCAGGGCCTATCCCGCATCAAGGAGACAGGCTTGAAAATCACAGTTCTCCTTGATAAAATCTAAGGTATCATATGCAACAAGGTTCACCACATAAAGAGTATGCAATTAAGTCAACAAGAGCTAACATTTTCATTTCAAAAGGGAAAGCCTAAAAGCTTAATGGGCTCTAAGAAAACAAAAAACAAAGCAAAAGCGGTTGAAATTAATTTACTCTTTTTTGTGCCACTGATTCATACATTGTCAAAGCAATTTAGCTGCTGCTAAACTATGGCCACATTCACACCTTTTTAAGCATTTTAGTCTATTTAACACAGCCCGATTGATTAAACATAACCACAGCAGAAATCCTAGAACTCAGAAAACAAAGCAGCAAGTATTCTGACCAAATAATAATTATAATAAGAATAATTTATTATTTCTACCCCGCCCATCCAGCTGGGTCTCCCCAGCCACTCTGGGCAGCTTCCAACAGGTTAAAAATACATTAAAACATCAGTTATTAAAAACTTCCCTAAACATGGCTGCATCTTTACACTAAGCCTGAAACTCAATAAGGAAGGAGCCAACCATACCTTTAGGATGGTTTTGGCCAATGTGGTCCCCAGATGATGTTGTTGAACTCCAGCTCCCATCAGCCACAGCCAATATGGCCAATGCTCAAGGAAGAGGGAAGTGGTAGTCCAACAAAATCTGGGGACACTGTGGCTGCTCTTGCATAAGCCTCAGCCTGGCATCCCAGGAGCAGTGTGCACATACCACACCACATACCTAATGCTTCAGGGGTAAGAAGACCCCATCGTTCAGAAGTACCCCAATTACTTCAGATCACAAGGTTGCTTTAACTATCACTACAACCTCTGCACCCAGATTCATTTTGTGGAACCCTACGTACCCAACCACAGTTACCAGACACTGTCTCATGACACAACCCTACTCCTGGATTAACAGAGGATTAAAAAAAAAAAAAGTAAATTGGGTGACAGCATGTTGTTGACTTCTCATTTCAAACTGATGAATAGAGATATTTAGCAGCCATGAGACCACTCATCTATTTAGACATGTTTCGCACTTGTCAAATGCATGCAAGGCAGAGTACCAGTTCATAATACCTGCTCCACAACACCCCAAAAAGAAGAAGAAGAAGAAGAGGAAGAGGAGGAGTTTGGATTTGATATCCCGCTTTATCACTACCCGAAGGAGTCTCAAAGCGGCTAACATTCTCCTTTCCCTTCCTCCCCCACAACAAACACTCTGTGAGGTGAGTGAGGCTGAGAGACTTCAGAGAAGTGTGACTGGCCCAAGGTCACCCAGCAGCTGTATGTGGAGGAGCGGAGAAGCAAACCCGGTTCCCCAAATTACGAATCTACCGCTCTTAACCACTACACCACACTGGTTCTCAAGAGGCTGGTTATGTGCTGCTTACCCACAGAAAGCAGCAATTGTAGTTTGGATGTTAAGGGCACAGATTACTCAACATAGCAGCTTTGTAGATCTCAATTCCACTATCTAACGTAGACAGCTTTTATGTTGGTACAAGACTCCACAAGAAAACCGGAATGGGTAGATTTGTTATGGAAACCATATTTAGACTGACATAGCACATTCAAGGTTCAGCTGGGGCCAATATGTTGTCCTGGGATTTGGAAATAAACCCACTTGCAATTGCCGTTCGGCCACAAAGCTCACCGGGTGGCCAAGGGCAAGAGAACAACTAGATAAGGATTTTGTACAGATAAAATCACATCACTTCATACAAGGGAAAGTGCTGGGGGAATGCTGACGAGTGGATACAGTTTCCTTTTACCACACATTTTATAAGGCTAAGTAAGAACACAAAGACAAGAAATGTCTTTCTATATACTGTTAGGGGCACAAGGAGGCACTCCCATCCTATGGCTTATATCCAAGGAACAAACATGCCCTGTTAGTTATCTCTCCTTTCCACTGGGTATCACTGTTCCTAATTATGTTACACTGCATAAGCATCTGTTAATATGCAGCACACTGGAGGGGAAAAGCTTTTCCTAATAAACCCTATAAAACTATTCTACTGCGGTATCAAGGCCAACAGTTCTCACCAGCTTTAAGTTTCTCCAGAACTGGAGAGGGTAAAAACTTTTACACTATTTGAATTTAACTAAGGAGACTAGTGTTTCAAAAATGCTGATCTAGCCCTCTCTTCCACTGCTCCAATTCACCCTAAGTAGTAGTAGTAGTAGTAGTAGTAGTAGCAGCAGCAATAATAATAATAATAATAATAATAATAATAATAATAATAATAATAATAATAATAATAATTTATTATTTATACCCTGCCCATCTGGCTGAGTTTCCCCAGCCACTCTGGGCGGCTTCCAATCGAGTGTTAAAAATAACACAGCATTAAATATTTAAAACTTCCCTAAACAGGGCTGCCTTCAGATGTCTTTTAAAGATAAGATAGCTACTTATTTCCTTCACATCTGAAGGGAGGCTGTTCCACAGGACGGGCGCCACTACTGAGAAGGCCCTCTGCCTAGTTCTCTGTAACCTCACTTCTCACAGTGAGGGAACCGCCAGAAGGTCCTCGGAGCTGGACCTCAGTGTTTGGGCTGAACGATGGGGGTGGAGACGCTCCTTCAGGTATACTGGGCCAAGGCCATTTAGGGCTTTAAAGGTCAGCACCAACACTTTGAATTGTGCCCGGAAACGTACTGGGAGCCAATGCTCTCAGGACCAGTGTTATGTGGTCCCAGCGGCCACTCCCAGTCACCAGTCTAGCTGTCGCATCCTGGATTAATTGCAGTTTCCAGGTCACCTTCAAAGGTAGTCCCATGTAGAGCGCATTGCAGTAGTCCAAGCGGGAGATAACTAGAGCATGCACCACTCTGGCAAGACAGTCCGCAGGCAGGTAAGGTCTCAGCCTGCGTACCAGCAACTTTTAAACAAATTAGTGCAGATTTCTCAGATGTTAGATTCCAACTTGCCTCATCCCTGCCAGAATTGTCAAAAATCAGGGATGATATGAGCTCAACATCCTGTGGAGGTCCCCCTCCCTGACATAGATGGTGATTTTCAGATCAACACAAGGAACTGTAGAAGACTACATAAAGGACAATAGGTCTCTTCCTATCTTACCAGAAAAAATATATGATCTAAATTTTGATAGAGGCCAGCAGATCATGGACTATGTTGCTTTTTTCATCAGATGCATGAAGCCCATCTTCCTGGGTACAGTACTGTAGTTATAAACAGGGGAGCAAAACTACCATGAAAGACAAGTAGAAATATCTTGTGACTATGGATGGAGGAAGAATTTGTTTGGTCCACTTTTTGCAATAGACTAAACCCAATCTCAAACTCCAGAATTTGCTTGCAGATTGGAATGTAGCTCCCAGCTGGATTGCAGACTTTTCCAGATTTTGCAATGCATTTTTGGCAAACCAAACAGGTATTTTATTTATTTAGTACATAAACTGTATATACCACTTGGCTGTAGGAAAGAACTCAGAGTGGTATACAAGATGCATATTTTACTGGTGAATGTGCTGAGAAGCATGTATTTCATGCAAAAGGTGTGCACAAAATGCATATAATGGAACTGAATGACTGGAATGCTACGAATACAGTTAACTGAAATAAAAAGCAAAAATCATATCAGGTAGTTGCTGTTTTGTTAATGTCCCAAGTTAGCTTTCTAGAGCGTACTTCTGTCACAAGATCAGTTATGCCCAAGATAAAGATGTATTTGAAGTAAGCAATTCAGTTTAGATTCCCGTCAAAAGCTCTAGTATTCATTACTAAGATACCTCCATTAGCCCTTATTAATAACATGGCTAATCACAAACAAGCACTGTATTGTGCTATGCTAGCTAAGAGACACCATGTCATTGCACAATATTAATTAATACCTTAGATAACAACAGTTTGTGGGTTAATATATTCTACTCAATACTTTTAGCAACAGTAAACACAAACAGCTGAGCTATGCAGTAAAATCCATCAAGCAACACAGATGGTTATAAGGTTTTCATTATGTGGTTTCCATAGCAATCATCTTGCAAATCTGGAAGATCCTTGCAAATAAGCAGCTTGTATTTACATGCCTTTCAGCCGCACTGTGGAAGTCTTCAACACACAGAGTTGCTATTCCAATCGCATTAGAAGGGTCATTGGGATAAATTTTGATCAGCCACTACTACTGCTGATTTTTAAGACAATTTGCCTTTGTAAGAAAAATGCATTGGTCAATAATTTCATGCCTGTAGTGTATAAAGGTGTATTTTTATTTTTATTTGAAAGCTTAGTGTCATCTCAACCACTTTAATAAGTACACAATTTTTTGTTTCAAAACTGATCATACTAGAGAAGGGAGAGCCTTCTCGGGAGTGGCACCCCAGCTTTGGAACTCCCTCCGCTCTGAGATACAGCTGGCACAGATGTTGCTGAGTTAAAGATCTAATCATTTGTCCAGATTCTGCTTTGCTGGAGCTCTGGGTAGGGCCTGAGAACAGAAGAGTGACCAAGACTGCCTCTCTCGTGTCCTCAATGAACAAACTGTTTGCATGGGCAACACTTCCAAGAGCCCATCCTTCCTCAGCTAACTGCAAAGACTTCTGGGGTGGGGTGGGGGGAAAGCAGACAGGTGCTACTTGGTAAATAAGTACAAAACCTTCTGAATTACATGAAAGGTGATACAGCAGGACACACCTAAATCTATTTTATGTCAGGTCCAATGCAACAGCAGCTATTTCATAGCTGCAGTTAAAAATATTGTGCTTGCTTACTCTCAAGTTGTAATTTTCTGGATGGTTGTTATGACAAAAGGCTATTGGAAAAGTGCTTTTGCTCGTCCTGTAAAAGAGTCATAGATATCATCACCGTATCAGTAGCTTTTTACAAAAAATAAAGTGTCAAAGCAACTAAACAGGATAAAATACTACAGATAAAAGCAAGAAACAGAATATTTAAAGCAATGAATAATGCAAAGTAACTAAAATGCTCATCCAATAACATAATAACGAGGAGAAATCCAACTCACCCCACTAAAACATTAGTACCACCATAGAGGCCATATTAGTTAGCCAAGGCCTAAATGAATAGAAATTTCTTAGTCTGGTGCTTAAAAACCCAGCCTCTTTTCCTCAGGAGAGCATTCCACATTGTTCACTACATCAATGTCCTTTTTATAAAGATCCTCATAACAAATATTTCTCACACCTACCGAGTTTCTGTATTTTTTGCTATTTGACCATGAAAACTATGTTACTTTGCAATTATACCTCATTTGCATTGGCAGGCAGTTTATGAAAGGACTAAATTTGTGGTTCAAATCCCAATGCTCTTGATGTTATGTTATGGCTAAACAAATACAAACTATTGCCCACAAGAAAACCAGAGTCTCCTCATCCTTCCCTAATTTCCAAGGTAATAAAATACTTCCCCAGTATTTCAGACATTGATTTCCCCTCTAAGGAAAGTTAAATCACATATACAAATATGTAACATTAAACCGCCATTTAGAATTAAGTTTCATTGCCACTCTTGTTTTGTGGATAAATTAAAAATTTAATCCTGTTAGTGTAAATAGATTTGAGAATCCACTTAGTTACGAGATATATATATATATATATATATATGCGTGTGTGTGTGTATATATATGTGTGTGTGTGTGTGTGTGTGTGTATATCAATCAAACACACATAAACATCTACACAACATTTTTTTGGTGTGTTCAGATTTAAGTGGGATTATTTCTAGGCTTGCATACTCTAACTGTTCAGAAACCAATGGTTTTATTTTGTGTACCTAAGTAAAAGGGACATTACATCTTATCATCTTGTTTTAAAAAGGCCCTGAACGTGTTAAGAGATATAAATCGAGACACACACACACACACACACACACACACACACACACACACACTTATGGTTCTCTGTCTCTTTCATTTCCAAGGGGTAAAGAGGACGAGTGTGTGGCAAAACGTCGGAGGCCCAGGAAACACTAAACTTCAGAGTGACTGCCACAGCTCTCTGTGGGTGGCCAGAGATCTGCAACATTTCCAGGGACAACTTAGACCATCAGCAGGCATGGTTAGTCTCAACTCCTGCTGGCTTCGCAGGGTGGCACATCTTTTGAAAAAGCAATCAGCGGGGCTTTGAATAAAGCATTTCCTGGCACTTCCTGAAATGATTCCCCCCTGCAAGACAATAATTTGGTCCAACATAAGGAAAGCAGAGTTAATTAAACAAAGTCAAGAATAAGGTGACTGCTGAGAGAGGTCAGATGGGGTGGGTGGGTTGGATTAAAATAAGGAAAAAAATAAAGAAGAGGAAACCTGCCATGTAGTAATTATTTACCCATGAAACAGCTTTACGTAAAATGCCTTTGTTCAGTTCTTCTATGTTGTATACACTTGAAGAAAGAAAGCACCCATAAAATTAAGTCAAAGCAAACACCTGTTCTTTGAGCACACTTCCCCACTCCTCGTTTAGTGCAAAAAAAAAAAAAAAATCGGAGAAGCAAATTCATGAAAAATGAAGTTAGTCTTGACCTTACTACTTTCAGAAGACATCTCAGCATTTGCAGCAGCTTTTAAGAAATCTTGTAGAACTCATTATTTTATGCTGAACATCTCAGAGTTAAAGTGAACACTCATGTGAAAAATGTGAACTAAGCCAAAGAAAAAACACATTGAAGTCCCTTTGGTTCCGATGATACAGAGAGGGAAGCACCATTTTTGAACTTCCTTATTAAAATCAAAAGTAAAATCATGTTAATAGCTTATATTTGTTTAGCTTATATTGTTTGGCTCATGCCAAACAATTACAGTGGCACCTTGGTTTACGAACTCAATCCATTCTTAAACAAAAGTGTTCTTAAACCAAGGCGTGCTTTCCTATAGCTGCGTGGGACTCAACTTACAAATGAAACTCACTCAACATGTTCTGCTTCCAAGGCAAAGGTCACAAACCAAAACACCTACTTCCGGGTTTGAAGCATTCTTAATCCAAGTTGTTCATAAACTAAGCTGTTCTTAAACCAAGGTACCACTGTAGTCTGTAGCAGTCTGTTGCAGCAAGCAACAAATTCTTGTGGCACCTTAAAGTCTTACCTAATTTATTGTGGCATTAGTCTAAAGCAGCAGGAGGAAGATGTACACCGACACAAAATGGAAAAGAGTTGCCTCTGTTATTGTTGGTGTGGACAACAAAATACATTCTGAGGTAAACAAGGAAGTTAGAAGAGAGAATATATACTTATTGAAGCATACTGACAACTGGAAAGACCTGAGGCAACAGGTCTTTGCCTCGACTCTTTTTGAGCATCCTTACCAACACCTTCTGCTAGAGACAGACCAGCAATACTGAGATGAATAAAGAATGGCTCCTGACTAAGTTCTAGAAAGACCACACATGGAAACAGATCAAGACACAAACAACTGGAGATACCACAAGTAACACCGGGGACTCTCTGCTAACATGCACACAAATCCTAATCTAAACACTTCCTAAATCAATAGGGACCATAAACGCTTAACTTCAGAGGGCTGTGGAACCGCCTGAATGGCAAAAGGCAATTAAGCAGATCTCTGAATCATTGTTAAAACAAGTTCCAAAATGCCTGCATGTAATGGCTGATTCTAGTACTATGGATACTTTCAGACACTTTTTTAAAGCACACGATGCTTAGCTGTAGTACAGGTTGGGTTTTGATTTGACCTTTATAATGCCCTCTTGAGATAACTCCCTCTAACTTATTAGCTTCATCAGCTAAAGGTCATGAACACAGGGGTGATTATATGCACACAATTATAAGGGAGAATGTGGTGTAACAGCTTGTAATGAAACCTTAAAAGCAAACTTCTTTTTACGCATTATGGAGATTTAAACAGTTTTTCACGGGAATAAATAACATCACGTACAACCAAATCTCCACCAGGACCTACTTGGTCAAAGACTTGCATAGACTTTGCTCAGTTCAGATTGTGGCGATAATAGATAAGATCGGTCATTCCACAAGGTGAACACACACAACATTTTCCTAAGCAAATTTCCTAAGCGCTTAGTGTGTTTGGGCAATGTTTTGTTCTTGCTGATATTTCCCACTTAGGTCAGTTATCTGAGTTGCAAATACACTGAGCAACCAAAAAGTCATTTTCATACATGCTTGGTCAGTCTCCGGCTGCAAACACACTTTACATTTAAAGCACATCCCATGAAGAAAAACAAAGAATCATGGGTACTGTAGCATGTTACGGGTGTTGGGAGATGTAGCTCTGTAAACTAGAGTTCCCAGATTGTTTGGGGGGGGGGGTTTGCAAAAAAAAATAGTTCAGCCAAGAAGCTGCCTTATTCATATATTGCATTAGAGAAAATTTCAGTTCTGCCATCCAATCTGAACAGAGGTTCCTGTATCATGATTTCACCTTTATAGATTCCATTACAGGGTCAGTATTCAGAGAACTGTGAAAACTAATTCTGCAAGTCTAAAGGGAGCTCTTGCACTCGTTTCCTTCCAACTGCAGCTCTGTCTCCTGTAGTCAATGCCACATGGCAAATCGCTCTGGAAGCTGACGCAACACTCTCAAGCAGTTTGTGACATGGCATAGAGATGGGCAATTCAGTCTTGTTGTTTTAACACTCGTTGATCCAGTGCAAACACCTTTGGTGAGCCTAAGCAGGTCTTTGGATACTAGCCCAGGATATGCAAGCACAGCGGAGTCATTCTCCTTCTTGCTTCCTAGAATGCCTCCAGCTCATATTCCATATACCATTGGCTCCCAGTGCTTGGCATTTCAGCCAAATCTATATGGCATGATCAAAACTGGCAGCCACGATTGCTGGATGCGCTGCCAAGCATTCCTTCTTGGGATTCAGTCCATTCACAAATCAGAAATGCAAACAGCATACAGTCATATATGTGCCAGGCTTCTGCATTTGTTAGGCTCATGGCGGGAGGAACCATTGATTTTTCATACAGATAGATGAATTCCCTACTGGATGCCTGCCAAACCGCAAACTATAAAGAGTCCGCCATCTCAGTAATGTTTTGCCTCAACTTTAAACTAACTTTGGCCCAACTTCTCAAACATCTGTTTCCCTTGATGCTTGGCATTTGCAATCCACACTCCTAATGTGTAGACGAAGCGCCTGCAAATGTGGACTTCTGTGTGCACTTTACAGCAAGGCAGAGAGTATAAATAAATGAGAAGGTTCTGTGGGTGGTGGGACTCCACACACACACACACACACACACACACACACACACTGCAGCCCTTGTACCTGCAAGTAATCAGTGTGTTGGCACAAACAGATTGGCACCTGTCCAAAATGGCTTACCATTTAAAATAGTGGAGCTCAAGCAGGTGGAAACCATAAGGCAAAAGGAGGAACAAAATGGCTCTTATTAATTTTAACTGCTCCTCTCACAAACAGCTACTCCCAAAGATTTATGACCAGCGATTTTTCACATGTTTAGAATCACCTGGGTCAAGCCCATATGTTTTGATTTTTAAACTGACAGAAGACGGCATTCTACCTTGGACCTGCAAAGAACACAAGACACTGGAAGTCAAAACCCCTTTTAACTGAAATGCATTCTACAGGTTCAAAACAAAACGGCATGAATCCAATGGATCCATAAAGAAACAAATGTGGTTCAAAATGTTGGGGTTAACTCATTGACCGCTGGGTGTCATTCACACATGGCAACAAAGAGCAAAGCACAAAAAGTCCTGCTTCACTATAAACTGAAAACAAAATTATTCACCCCCGTGTGTTTTGTGTCTCCACATCATACCCTATATATAGATTTGCAGCAATTTAGAAATGTTTGCTCACCAAGTAGTTCAACAGATTTACATTACAAACTATAAGCTTCATGCTAAAATATAGCCAATGAATGACAAGGGTAAATAGTTTTCATAAATAAATGGCCAAGCGTGCACACACGTACACACAAAAGCCTGCAATAAAAAGTTGCCCTACTTTAAGAACAATTCGTCATACACAATATTCTGTGCCTTACGCATAATATTAGCAGAATGAAGCAGAAACTAATCATGTCATGTGACATCTCCCATGCATATCTATCGGGAGGTAGGAATCTTGATTTAAGAGTCATTCATGAAAACTAAATATCTCTAATTGTGACAAATGTGACTTGGCAACACAGATAGCATCAGAATAAGCCACTGTACCTCCTACTTTGTGAATAATTTGTGGGTTTAGAACACTGAATTTTGTTTCCTGTTCTTTGGGTAGATTCCTTTCTGAATTCAGGGGAGAGAGGGGGAGAGAGAAACCCAAAGCAAGTTGTTTCAGTGTGACTTACTACAGTAAAGGAAACACAATGCAGTTTTTTGGAATGGTTCCACAGGAAAGGTCTGGTTCCCAGATGTTTCTCTCCTAGCCGCTTTAGCCATTTTAAGTAACTAATGTTTATGCATTCCCTGCATAGACAGCACAGGGACCAGAGATTCAACCAGAGATATCATTTGCCATACTTTCATTCAGTGTCAATATAATTAGACACCGCTGCCATTTTCTGCCTGCTTGAAACTGGCATCACCACGTCCTACAAATTAGCTTGTTCCCCCCTCCCCCATCTGTACTAAAAGAGTCTAGTTTATAAACTAGCTAAAAGTTGACTCATACAACTGAAGCAAAAAGTAAGAATACATAATAGACAGCAAAAGAGCTGTTGGCCAGCACTCGACAATAATTTCAGTCTAAATTCTTCTGCAACCCAGTCTTGTGATCCCCATCTGAACCCACATACCAAGAACATAGGCTTGCACTATACCATCCCAGTTGTGGAGGCAAGACACATAGCCACAGAAAAGGGGTATATTTTCTTTCTCTTACAGCACAAGTTCAGATATCTGCCAAGTGGCTGCTGCCACTTTAAAACATGCCACTCTTTGTGGTGGAGCAAAAATTGCACTGCTGTGTTATTAGGTAGCGGCTATTCCCCTTCAGACTATTTCCAGCACTTGAAAAGCCATTAGCTTAATCTAACCCTTTTTGTGTTTACTATCCCCTAGAAAGGCACTTAGCAATTTCCTTCCCAGCGGATCCCTTAAGCTGCCTCCCCTCCACAGACATACAAAAGGAAAAAACCTGAAGCAGAGAGCTTCTAAAATATCAGGTGTACATTCTCATTCCTCCATGCATGCATACTGAAAGACATGGCAAGTGGTGATGCCACTATCCGCAGAGAGCTCAACAACAGAGGTGGACTGTGGTGGTTTTAAGGCTTCGGGTATGGCAGTGTTGAGTATGCTAATCTAGATGGGCCCATGGTCTGATTCAGTACAGTATCCTATCTTAATCATTTATTAATTTTATGCATCACCCTTCCGCCCCATGGACCCCAGGGCTTAGTATTATGGCTTCAGGAACACTCTGTGGGGCTAGCTTTTTCGGCGGCAGCTCTGTTCAAGGTGCTCTTTCATGTGCCTCCTGTCACTCATATTTGTCGCCTTCTGCACTCCAGTGTTTTGTTTAGGTACGGTGCTAACTGTACCCATGCAACAGATCGCCGATGTGGGTTTTCTCATTGGTTTAAAGCAAGAGTGGGGCAACTTTGGGCTCCATGGGCCACATCGTGAGCAGGATTGGCCTCACAGGCCAAATCTGATAGGTCAGCAGGGTTGCCCACCTGCCAAAATCCCCTCTGCAGCTTTGCAAAGTGACCTTTGAACAAGCCTCTCTCCCCTTTAAAGGGAGGCTGGTTCAAAGAGCATTTTGCTCGGTTTCTCCTTTAAATGGGTGAGAAGCAGCATGGGTGCACCCCACCTACTTAAAGGAAAAGAGATTAAATTCTGCTGCCTAGGCTGTGCAAAAGTCTGATATTCTGGAGCTCTAATGTTCAAGTTTAAGACTGTTTTGTTGCATTGCTTCTTAATCACAAGACAGCTTTGCTTGCATATGGAGAAATATTCTATTTTGGGCACATAGTGTGCCAAAGCTATTCATGAATAAACAAAGCGTTGTTAATGTGTAACATGAAGCCAGCTGTCAAAAATGTAGTCAACAGTGAAAAGGCTTCAATATAAGGAAAATTACTTTTGTCTCTCTAGAATGACAAGATTCTCCAACTTGGGATTCTCCCCCCCCCCCTCAATAAAACAGCCAACTTCTGTCACACAGCATTCACGTCATATTGGTTTTACAAATCTATAGTGTCAAAAATGTTTTCGCGTTGGTCCATTCGAAGCAGTAAAAAGGATGACTGATCAGAACGAGTAATAAGCAATCTTATTTTAATAGGAAGCAAATGTGTGGGAATATAATGCTTGATCGTTTCTCTTTTTTTACGGTTCTTTCAAAAGTTGAACTGCATGCTTATGAAGAAACCTCTCTTTTTACTGTGCAAGGGGATCGCTTTCAAAAATTACAGGAAATAAGTATTACCAAAATGCTTTAAAATGATAAAAAGCTAAATGGTGTTAATTTGAACATTAAAATGCTCATCTGCAGACAAAAGCTGCTTATGCAGGGTTCTTCCCCCTAGCCATTCAGAGGTCATGCAGAATGGCCACGAGTAGCTCACCTTGTTGCTCCTCCCCATAGTGGTGTTGCTCTAGTTTCTGGTTGCTCTAGGAACAACACTGCTTTGGGGAAGGGCTGCTGCAACATCCTCCCACATGGCCTGGGGAGGTCAACTGAGCAGCACATGGCAGCTCCCATACATCAGTAAAAATGCAAATAGGGAGACCAGAATCCTGAAAAAGTTTCACACAACAACTGTGTATGCAGTGTTAAGTAGCTAGATTCCGTTCTAAAAGGGAAAAGCTTAAAGCTATCCTGCTGTTTTGGGGCAGAAATAAGGAATTGTATTGGGAAAGCAATGTGCTCCTTGTTCGGGCTATTAATAATTGGGGTGGGGGTGGAGGATAACAAGCCACTATTACTCAGCCTAACCCACCTCACAGGGGATGCGGGTGGTGCTGTGTTCTAAACCACTTGAGCCTCTTGGGATTGCTGATCAGAAGGTCGGCAGTTCGAATCCCCGCAACGGGGTGAGCTCCCGTTGCTCGGTCCCAGCTCCTGCCAACCTAGCAGTTTGAAAGCACTCTAGTGCAAGTAGATAAATAGGTACTGCTCCGGTGGGAAGGTAAACGGCATTTCCGTGTGCTGCTCTAGTTTTGGTTGCACCAGAAGCGGCTGCCGTGCTGGCCACATGACCCAGAAAAACTGTCTGAGGACAAATGCCGGCTCCCTCGGCCTGTAAAGCAAGATGAGCACCACAACCCCAGAGTCGTCTGCGACTAGACTTAACTGTCAGAGGACCTTTTTAACCCACCTCACAGTATTATTGTAAGGGTGAACTGGAATGGGGGGGGGGGGGCGTAAGCAACCATGAGCTCCTTGGACAGTAGCCAGAATATTAATGTAATAAGAAATAGATCAGCAATGGATAGCTCAGTTGGTTAGAGCATGGTGTTGATAATGTCAACAAGGTTGCAGGTTTGATCCCCATAAGGGACAGCTGCATATTCCTGCATTGCAGGGGGGGTTGGATGAGATGATGCTCAGGGTCCCTTCTAACTTGTATGTTTCTATTATTCTAAGATACGTCACAAAGGTTTTTTGGATACTACAAAAAGCACAAGAAATGTAGTTTATTGTATCACAAGTTAGGAAAAGCTACTTTTTTTCAGGGGGTAGGATGATTATGCCATTGCATCACTTGGCAGCAAGATGCTTTGGAGCTAAACACGCTTATGGACTGAAGCTGCAAATGTCACAGGTTTTATTACATTTGTGACTGATACCAAAGTCCAATTATTGCTGACATTTGGGGTTTGGGGCTGAAATCTTGCAAAGGTCAGTGTGAACAGTGAAGTAATACTCCCTTGGAACATTTCTTAAAAGGAAAGCTGAACGGGACTCCCCCAGGCATACAGCAGCTTATGATGGCTACTCTGTGTATTACTTAGCAAAACCCAGGACAAAAGCGATAGGATATAATCTGCAACAAATGGGGCAATTATTGTATTATCTGAACAAGCAGTTTAAATTATACATGCTGGGAGAAGGGCAAATCTTGGGACGATCGCCACAAGTAGAAAATCAAATCTGAGTCTGTGCTGTGTTTTACAGTTTAATTGTAATGCCTTTTATTCAATATTTAAACAGAACATTGAGTGCTTTAGGTGGAAGAGATGCTTTTAAGTACACCTAGGGGGCTTTAACATGCCTGGTGTAATGTTCTCCCTTTAAAAGACAGACACCTCGCCCCACCCAAAACTCCCGTCTCAATATGCAACATTACAGTTTGTTTCTAAAAGTTCTATCCCCAAACAGGTTTGCTGTGTAAACGTGGGGTGGGGCTGCCATTCAAAAAGGGAAGGAATCCATTTGGCATGGCCAATGTTCCCTCGGATGCATTGAATAAGTTGCACGGTTCTTTGAATCCAGGCCAAAACAAGCTACGTTGGCTCAAGACTGGAGTCTGTGCTTCAATATTCAATTTATTTGCAAGCCTTTTAACCCAGCGTAATTCAATTCCACACAAGAGAATGTCCTTTTAACTTTCCTTAACAAAACGTAAGAACATCAAAAGAGCCTTCTGGATCAGGCCAGTGGTTCATCTTGTCCAGTCTCACTGTAGCCAAACAGATGCTTAAGAGAAGCCTGCAAAGCAAGACCTGAGCACAACAGGACTCTGCCCACCTGCAATTCCCAGCAACTGGAATATGGCCTCTGACAGTGGAGGTATGGCATGGCCGTTGTGGCTCTCAGCTGCTGATAACCTTAATCCTCTTTGGATTTGTTAAATCTTCTTCTGAAGACATTCAAGTTAGTGGCCATCACTGTCTCCTGTGGGAGCGAGTTCTATCATTTAACTATGTGCTGCATGAAATAGCACATTGTTTCACTCTGCCCTGAATCTACCAATATTCAGCTTCATTGGATGCCCACAAGTTCTAGCACTATATAAGAGATGGAGAAGAACTTTTCTCTATCCACTTTCTCTATGCTGTGCATAATTTTGTAAACGTCTATCATGTCACCTGGACGCAGGTGGCGCTGTGGGTTAAAGCCTCAGCGCCTAGGACTTGCCGATCGAAAGGTCGGCGGTTCGAATCCCTGCGGCGGGGTGCGCTCCCGCTGCTCGGTCCCAGCGCCTGCCAACCTAGCAGTTTGAAAGCACCTCCGGGTGCAAGTAGATAAATAGGGACCGCTTACCACCGGGAAGGTAAACGGCGTTTCCGTGTGCGGCTCTGGCTCTGGCTCTGGCCAGAGCAGCGATGTCACGCTGGCCACGTGACCCGGAAGTGTCTCCGGACAGCGCTGGCCCCCGGCCTCTTGAGTGAGATGGGCGCACAACCCCAGAGTCTGTCAAGACTGGCCCGTACGGGCAGGGGTACCTTTACCTTTACCTTTTTTATCATGTCACCTCTTTCTCTAAACTAAAAAAAAATACCCAAATGCTGCAGTCTTTCCTCCTAGGGGAGCGGCTCCAACTCGTTGCTTGTTTTACCCTAAATCAGCCTTTCTCAACCTGTTGTTGAACTACAACTCCCATCACCCCTAGCTAGCAAGGCCACAGCTCAGGCATGATGGGAGTTGTAGTCCAACAACATCTGGGGACCCACAGGTTGAGAACCGCTGCCCTAACTGGAACTGGGCACACTTTGTACTTTATGAGATGTTAAGCAGAGGAAACTCAGCTGACTGCAGCTACACCTACTCTGTGGAGGAAGCAAATGCCAGCCCACAAAGCAAAACCTGGAAGGAAATGAAATTATGCCTCCTAATTCTCTAAAAACTGAGAAAAGGCTCAGAGCAGCCCAAATGCAGTCTGCTTACAAATTACTGGTGTTAGTCCAAGTGAGCTCAAGGGAACTCTGGAATGCGACTTTGGCTGAGAAGCAGAGGCAGCCCAGAATCCTGGTGCTGTTGAGAATAATATTAGTCAACTGCAATAAATTTACACTGTTACCAGAAAATAAATTAGTCATCTTCCCCCTTGTAAAAACAGATTTATGGCGCAAGGTATCAATAGATTAGTCTCCCTTATCCAATAAACAGCTCCTTACTTAGCAAGAGAATTGCAACACAATCCTATGCAAGTCTATTCAGAAGTCCCATTGAGTTCTGTGGGATTTACTCCCAGGTCAATGTGTACAGGACTGAGGTCTTATCGATCTACAAGACAAGCTAAAGATTTTAATGAAGCAACAAATTGGTACTATGCATCAGTCTGAAACTATTCTGCTCTATTCAAGGGAAAAAATTGTTTCTACAGAACACCCTGGTATTATTAGAAAGAATCATAATATCTGGAAAATGTGGCACAACTCTGGGTTCTCTCTAGTCTTGAGTACCCATGTTTTAAAAAATGAATTGAAAGATTCCCCCACCTCCTTGTTTTGGCAGGAGGCTATCTTTGAAATCTATATTCCATTCTCAGCCAAGCTTGGTACAGATGTACAACTTAGCTGTGATGAAGGTGACAGGGAGAGTGTCATTTTGCAAAAAATAAATAAATGATGGCCCTTTTTACCTTTTACCTGGGTTAAGTGGGCCAATACTCATTGCTTTAAACCTACTTTAAACAGCTAACAAAGTTCAAAAGTAATGTGCACAGGACAACAGCATGGTCAATTATAGTAGAAGGGTGAGACTAAAGGGAGCAAGTCATAATTAAATTAATGTCAATATGGATACTAGGATCAAACATTAGGAAGAACTTCCTGGTGGTCCAAGCTGTTTGACAGTCTGCCTTAGAAGGTGCTGTACCCTTGGTTAGAAGTTTTTAAGGCAGATGGCTACCTATCAAGAGTGCTGTAGTAGTGAATTTCCTGCACTGGCAAGGATTTGGTTGGACTAGATAATCTTTCAAGGTCATTCTTTGATTCTGCAGAAAAGTGAGGAAAATGCAAAACACCTGCCACCACGAGAACTGCTGTAGTGATTGGACAATTGAGGAAAGACAGGGAAAATGCCCCTGTGAGGAATGGGTACTAATAGTAATGGAAAATCATGTCCAAAAAACATGGAGTAAATTGCACCTGATGTTTGACAGCACCAGCCCAAATTGCTTACATTTGGGTAAATTTTATTCAGTCTTGAAGCCTGTTGAATGTAATGTAGTAAATGTAAAATACTGTGTATTTTTCCACATCTACTTCCATAATTCATCGGGAATTTACTTTAATAAATCTGCCTCCCATTATACCTGCCATTTATTTATTTTTTCACTGTTTCTGAATTAGAGCTAGTTTTGTAAATTGGACCTAATACTCCTCCTGTTAGGCCAACAGCTGGCATTAACTTTTCAAACTTTGCGCAGTCTCTTAAGTGATCCATATCATGTCAATAAATGGTTAAATATCTGTCTCACTCGGCAATACTAGGGGGAAAGGATCAGTGCTCAACCCATATCCTATTGGATAGCATGACTTAATTATGACTTCTTTTGATATTTTTCAAAGTTCAACCATTCCAAAACAGTCCCAAAGCTTCATATTACCCAACAGCTCTTTCTTTTCAAACTGTGCATTATTGCATTGTGGTCAGTGGTGAGAATTCTGGGCTCTGCCTATCTTGAAACTTTCTCCAAAATAAGTAAGCATCTCTAATGCAAAGATTAATCTTAATAATTGATACATTCCAACTATTGGGTAGATTTCAAATTTGCAACATACCCTGTTTTGATGATGATGATGATGATGATAAATTGAATTTATATTCTGTCCTATACCTGGGGGTCTGTTTGAGATCTGTTACTGTGTTTCTCATTAACCAAGTTTTAAAATGAGCTAACATAGCAGCACACCGCTTGATACGGAGAACACCTGCTAATAAAAAGTCTAAAAGTCTACAATAGTTTTCAGTCTGTTTCTTTCCTTATGCACTGAACTTATTACAGCTATATTTTCTAGGGAACCAAAATATCTGAAACACATCAGATGGAAGTAATTTTTATTTACCAACTTACCTTCTGATAGCATTCTTTTATTCTAGAGCAGGCATGGCCAAACTTGGCCCACCAGATGTTTTGAGACTACAATCCCCATCATCCCTGACCACTGGTCCTGTTAGCTAGGGATGATGGGAGTTGTAGTCCCAGAACATCTGGAGGGCCAAGTTTTGCCAAGCCCGTTCAAGAGCTATACCCCACTCTCCCCATTACATTTACAGTAATAAGTGTTGCAGCTCTCTATATTCAAGATCTCTTTAAACCGCAGCAAGGAGGACACCTCATTTCCATGTATTTACATCCCTACAGACCCTGTCCTGCCACTTTCTTCTTACTGGAGTGAGGTTCAGCACTAGGTGCCAAAAATAAGGTTTGAATGAGATTTACATCTGGGCGTCAAGATGCAGAAAAACTTTTCTGTAACTGAAAAATCCAGAGAAGAAATCATGGCACGATCAGATTCATGCTGGATGCAATTAGAAAAAAAACAAGCCAAGCCCCACGCCAAACCTTTGTTGACAGTTCCTCTCTACAACCCCAGATATGAAACAAAAAAACCACACATCCTGTGCTTATATGCAGAGATTATGAGATCATAGTATGAGGGAACATACTGATAAAAACAGAGAGTGTGAAGAAAAATGGTTAATGCAAGTGACACCACGAATAAAGTGGGCAGGAATGAGTGACTGTGTTGGTGAGACAAAGCTGTAAGGCACGTCAACGTTTTAATTAAAAAATTATGTAGCAGAGATGATGCTAACGAGCCAATAATCTCAAGAGACCATTTCTACAATTCCTGTCTAGTTTCAATGCCCTTATTAGCTCAAAGTGAATAGTTCTTTTAAACCTAGTAAAAAACAAAGCCACCACACTTCTTTAAATACCACAAGTGTTTAGCATTAATCATGGAAGACCATGTGGAACTGAGGCTGACACACAATGACTCACCTAAGACCAGACAGTTGAGCTTGGTTCAGGTCTGCCATAGCCAAGAACTATCTGCTAGAATCAATTCTTTCCACCAACCCTTTCTGTCCCTTCAGAGCTCTACACGGCATCTCCATTATGCAACCCAGGCTCTCCCCATCCCAATACCTGGAAGTTCTTCATAAATATCTTCATCTGGCTCTGTGCTTGGCTGTTGAGAAGGAACGCCACTTTCCTCAATGTCATCATATTCTTCTTCATCCTCCTCAAGAATATCTTCAGATCCCATGTCTGTTCAGAAGAATGCAAGGGCTATTCAACAGGTACCCACACAGTGAACACAGCCACAAGGAATGCAAAAGAAAAGCAAAATAATTCTGACGCTTCCATTTTAAATCCAAGGAAATTCAATGCCCCAGTTCTAGCTTATTAAGAGACGCCTCTGAAATGCAGATGTGACTGTTTTTATTTAGCTAGCACCAGCTGAATAAAAACAGGCACATCTCTATTTCAGTGGAATTTAACTCAGTAGCATGTCCTCAGCTTATTACTATGTATATTTCTTAGGAAGCAAGTCCAGCCGAGTCTACAAGAACTTATACCCAAGTGCACAAAGTATTCCTTATTCACACTCACACAGAAAGCTGAAATCAGGAAACGTGTTACACAAAAAATGGCCACAATGAAATGCCAAGATCAATAAACAGAAAATCTATTAGAAAGCGATAACGATTGAAATTCCAACATGCACTGTAAACAAAGGCTCTTTTCAACAACTGGCTTACCTCGTATTGCGTGTCTCAACGTCTTTACCCATTCCACAGCTTCCTTGGAAGTAGCAGCTGTAAACTGTTCAAAAAGTTGATTTTAATAGTAGGAATCATGAGCATAAAAATACAGCCAGCACAGTATCAGTAATGAAAAGAAAGTAACATTCTTGTCACTTCTTCAAGGCACCATTAGCAATTCTTTACATGTCTTCTGGTACTTTTCTTGCAAGGATGCTTCTTATAATGTACAGTTAATTTTGACAAATTTACGTAATTGAAGCAGAGGATGATGGATTTGGAACTCTGATCAGCAGCTGGCAGCTGTGCAGAAAAAAAAGCTGCTTCTCTTCATCAATGTCAAAAGCAGGACTGATGAACAAAATTCGCCCTTGACAATTAGAAGACACCCATGAATTTCTTTAGACTGCTGGGTACAGTTTTCTTAAAAATGTTCTTGTCAGATTCCAACACAGTACCTGACAACTTAATTAACTGGCTTTCAACTGCAATCTCAGATATTTAAAACTTATTAAACTTACATTCCACACTGATGCCTAGCTGATAGATCTTGAATCACATAGCTGATATGTGCCTTTAACTTAGATTTCCTTCCCTGTCCTCTAAGCAATACAAGATATGTTTAACATTTGGGGGTTTTATATATATAATATTTACATTATTATTCATCCAAGAGCAGACCTATTAGATAATAGATATTTAAATATAAGCTGTGGAATGGAACAGCAGATAAAAATGGTATATTGGTTGTTCTTATCCAAAAAGATAGTATAATGTTCAATCTATTAATATACATATATATGAATTAATGTACAAGGTAAGCAAATCAAGAGTTACTTTTTCTTGAACATGTCAGGAGTTGTTTTATTGAAATGTTAATGTCTTCATAACTGGAACAGTAACAGTTTTTATCAATTTAATTTCAAGATGACATAAGAAGTCCAACCTGATAAATGCGTTTATCAGGAGCAGCGATTTCAAAACAGCAATCTTTCTTTCCATCCTTCCGAAGGGTATTATTCATTCTGACGGTGTAGCCATCTATAGCAAATTCACCTTTCTGTTGTTTGTCTGTCGCAGATAAAAAGCAAAGATAGAACTTCATTTGCAACGCTGAATGTGAATGGCACGGCAGGTTATCATTTATTCAGATTTTGTTTTCCATTTCATGAATATTCGAGAGAATAGGTTAGACGTTATTAGCCGCATGGTTTAGGTGATGCTATAAGTGATAAAAAAAAGAGAAAAGCCTCTCCTTTAAAGAGAAGGTACAAACAAAGCACATTTTTATGAAAGCTGCCTACAGAATCCCCCAGGATGATACTTACAGATGGTCACATTTAGTGAGAAGTACATGCAATGATTTCTGTACCCAGGGAGAACCAAGAACTGGAACATGGAACTTGCAAGACAAGTGCATCATAAATCAGTGTCTCTTTCTGGTTCAGTAGCCACTGGAAAAATCTGTCCAGTGAAGAAGAACTTACTGATCTCCTTGGTACATCTGCCCCACTATTGCATCTCAAAAAAGAAGAAGTGAACTTCAGAGGCTGTTAACAACAACTGTAAAAAGGGGTTCTTCACCTACTGACCAATGTGAAGGAATCTAAAGGAGCCTAGAAAATGCTCAGCTTATTCTGACTTCTTCTGAAACAACCCAAAAGCCAAGTAGCAGTATACACAACCATTTCAAGATAAAGGTACCCTCAGGACAAACAGAAAATTGGTTTGGAGACCTCTTTGCATAGCCTTCTTAACATATTAAGCTATGGTCTGGGGAAAAGGGTGAACACTAAACAGGGTTGAAGTATACTGACCACCCTGCTATTTAGATAAAAGCAAAGCAAGCTAGGAAACTTCTGAGAAAGCTCTCACAAATTTGAATATCTATCAGTATAATGTTCAGGGCCTACACGTGCAAAGTACACTGGGGAGAAGCAAAGAAGCATTGTGCACATTATTCTTAGCCAAACCATGGCTTAGTACAAACATGCAAGCTGCTAACGAGATTGAGGCCACATTGCACTCCTATGAGGTAAACCAGCCCATGGTTTAGCACATTGTCCAAACCCACCTATGCTTGCAATTTGTCCATGAGCTTTGGCCAACGTTTGTTCTATGGCTTACCACTTGTGGCTTTTCAAACCAAACCATTGCTGAGCTCGGAGCAGCCTTGCAGCAGCAGGACCAAAGAAGGAGCAATGCAGCAGGGATCTCTCTGGGAACGTCCGCATTTGCACTAAGTCATGAATTGGCTTAGCGTCACAATACTAACCAGTTCAATGAGTGAACCAGTATGTTTCCAAGCACAATTCAAAGTGTTGGCGCTGACCTTTAAAGCCCTAAATGGCCTAGACCCAGTATACCTGAAGGAGCGTCTCCACCCTCATCATTCTGCCTGGACACTGAGGTCCAGCTCCGAGGGCCTTCTGGCTGTTCCCTCACTGCGAGAAGCGAAGTTGCAGGGAACCAGGCAGACAGTCTTCTCGGTAGTAGCACCTGCCCTGTGGAACGCCCTCCCATCAGATGTCAAAGAAATAAACAACTATATGACATTTAGAAGACACCTGAAGGCAGCCCTGTTTATGGAGGTTTTTAATGACTGATGTTTTAATGTATTTTTAATCTTTTGTTGGAAGCCGCCCAGATGGGCACGGTAGAAATAAATAAATAAATAAATAAATAAATAAATAAATAAATACCAATATACATAAGCTAAGTGCCCTGCATTTTGCAACAACACCATGCAAACCATTCCTGGGTCTAAATAATCAAAAGGAAAACATTTTAACATGTATCAGGAAATAAATAATCTCCATTAAACTTGTGGCATGCCCATGTTGTACTAGCTCCAATTGACTAGAGGAATAGTTAGAACTGTTCTGCTTTAATTCACCAGCAGGTTTCCATGAGATCTAATGCCTGGTGCCAAATCCTTAATATCCCCCTTTTCTTTAAAATCAGCACATTTCTAGACCTCTTAGGAGGGTTCTGATCATGCCTTTGAAAATGTGCAAAGTCTTACAAAGCTCCCAATTGCCACTCGTTCACGCAAATTCTGCAAATGCTCACATATCTATTTCAGAATAAAACCGCAAAATGGTCAATAATATAGGCAAAAGAGTGCCTATATTCTTGACTTGAATAATTTACGTTGAGCATAGAATCCAAAGTCTGTTAGTGGAGATTATTATCAGTCTAATGCGTATCTGAACTAGTAAAGCGTACAGATTGAAGAAGTAGCAAATGTGGCACCGCAGGTCTGTATCAGGGAGGATTGCAGATTATATCTCAGACTAAGGTGGCAGGGAGAGAATTTTGCTGCCTAGGAGGTGAACGGATATACAGGATAGCTCTTCACAATAGAGGAAGGCTGAAGAGTTGACCATTCCAATTCTAGAAATGATAACCTGGGATGCCATTAATATAACGTGAGAAAGTAAACCAGGGCCTGCTATATATATCTCCTCTTGCAAGAACTACAAATCACTTAACAAAATAGGCAGCAATTTTTTAAAAAGTTGTCAATAGGTTGTTTTTTTTTCACACAATCAAAACCATGTTGTGTGTAGCCAGGGGATGTCACTAGGGTAAACTGCATAGCTAAATTCAAAGAAAACTAAACACAAAGAGGGTTAGATAAAGCCATGAGTGACAGGGTCACCAGTGGCTACCAGACTGGATGGCTAAGGAGTACAAACATGCTCAGAGTCACCCCAAAAACCTACAAGTACAAGAAGCTGGAAGGAATGAGGGAAGTTGCCCTGTGACTTCTCTTACATTTCCTCAGACATAAACGGTGCTGCCTACTACCAGAAACAGCTGTTTTGTCCTTAAGGTAAGAGCATCTACTGGCAGGCAGCCGATAGAGCTAAACTTGGTTTACTGGCAACGGTATCCACATACAAAGCACACTCAACCTTCTTACAGAAGTTCATTGATAGGTAAAATGGTAAAGGACCCTTGGAAGGTTAAGTCCAGTCAAAGGCGAATATGGGGTTGTGGTGCTGATCTCGCTTTTAGGCCGAGGGAGCTGGTGTTTGTCCACAGACAGCTTTCTGGGTCATGTGGACAGCATGACTAAACCGCTTCTAGCGCAATGGAACACCGAAATGGAAACCAGAGCGCACGGAAACACTGTTTACCTTCCCACCACAATGGTACCTATTTATCTACTTGCACTGGTATGCTTTCGAACTGCTAGGTTGGCAGGAGCTGTGACAGAGGAGCAGGAGCTCACCCTGTTGCGGGCGTTTGAACCGCCAACCTTCTGACTGGCAAGCCCAAGAGGCTCAGTGGTTTAGACCACAGCGCCACCCTCATCCCTAAAGTTCATTGATAATACATTGGACATGAAGCAAAACTCAAAGCAATTATTATCTACAAAACCTTCATGACATGCCTGGGAAAAGTTCAGGAAAGGGCTCTTTTCCTTTCCAATGGATATAATTTAATTATATTTTGCAGAGGGCTGATACAGCAAGAGTGTGCATGCAAATATGCTTTCTCTCCTCTCTCTGTGTGTGTCTTTGCTCAAAATTGCTAATAATACTAATACTAATACTAATACTAATACTAATACTAATAATAATAATAATAATAATAATAATTTATACCCCGCCCATCTGGCTGAGTTTCCCCAGCCACTCTGGGCGGCTTCCAATCAAGTGTTAAAAACAATACAACATTAAATATTAAAAACTTCCCTAAACAGGGCTGCCTTCAGATGTCTTTTAAAGATAAGATAGCTGCTTATCTCCTTCACATCTGAAGGGAGGGCACCACTACCAAGAAGGCCCTCTGTCTGGTTCCCTGTAACCTCACTACTCACAATGAGGGAACCGCCAGAAGGCCCTCAGCCTTCTCAGTGTCCGGGCTGAACGGTGGGGCTGGAGATGCTCCTTCAGGTATACAGGATTTATCTGTATACCTGTTTCTTCGCTCACACATAGATGGCGGGGAGATCTGTCACAGGGCTATATCACAGTGCTATATCATCCAAAACCAGTTTGAAGTCCATATCATGATATTGGTTTCATAATTTTTGACCTGGCAATATGTCACAAATCATTATGTGTGTGTGTGTGTGTGCATGCGCGCATGCGCTATACAAAAATCACAATGCAGAAAAAACCACAAAACCAGCAGGTGCCTCTCCATAGCTCCATTCTTATTTCAGACACTGAGATATATCAGTTTATCGTGATGTTTAGCTGTTGATATATTGCAATGTTGAAAACCAGATATTGCCCGGCCCTAGTTGTCACCTTCCAAACCCTGGAAGCCTCTCCCTTTCAAGAAATTCAAGAGACACCTTGAACTATTTCCTAACTATTAGCTCCATTGACAAACATCTACTAGTCAATCTGGACCATTAACAACAAAATGTATGGCCAGCCAGCAGCTATAACAATAATTACTTGTAAACAACAGAATTAAATGGTGCTGCTAACATTCTTGCAATGGCCTTTGAAAACAAATTTTGCAATCAAACTGCCTTCCTAATAAGACTCACAGTGGAATCCTAGTAAAGATTCATCTTCAAGCTGCAAGTAGTTCCAATTCAGCCGAGAATCATTAGAAATTCAAAAAGCAGTTAACCATTTTCTGTAATAAAAAGTTCAGTAGATCTGGGTTCTTTTCTACCTCAAGGGAAACTCCAATGCTATAATTATGAATCAAAATTATTTTTCTGCCTCTGAATGCAGCCCTAAACATTTTTTTTAACAGGCAGTGCTGTAAGGGCATTCTCCGAAACACCTGCTACAATATAGATGGGAAATGGACCTGTGCTGAAACAAGGGAATGTCTTTCACTTTTTATGGTAGTCACTAGTTTGAGCCTTCTTAATTGTTTTTCTTTAGTCTTACTTGAACTCTGCTTATGTCACAAGGCAACCTCAATGAGGAGGACAGATCTACAGGTCATGCCTAAATAACATGAGTTCTCTGCCATGTATGATTGTTAAGAAACAGATTTCCTTAACTTCACAATCTAAACTGTCTGCTCACACAGTGCTTCTACAATTAGTGCTACTGCAGTTGTTAAAAAACATCCTTGAGCTAAAGGATGTTTGCCAAGTGCCAGATTTGGTATTTCCTGAATAAGACTTCTGCACAAGAGACACAAAGAGTGCTAGCATAGCAAACATCTCAGAAAAGGAACAGCTGGCCTTTAATATTAATTAATTTGATGTTTACACTGCACACACACAGATGTGCGCACACACATTTCTGGAGGTGTCCCCTTCATCAAATCTATGTCTAAACACACAACAGAACTCCTAGAAGACAACACTCCTTTCCCATGTATGTTTAGTTTGCTGTGTATATCAGTCCACTGTGGGTATATAACCATTCTCAGATTTTTGTAGTAATCTAGAAGCAGAATGTATTGGTGTGCATACTAATGTCAGCTTTTGGGGTGGTCTTAATTTTGCAGCACACCTCATGACATATCTATGAAGAGTCTCTCTCTCCCTCAAACTTTTGTATAGCAACTAGTGTGTCTTGGTGTACAAGTAACTTTTTGGGTTGTTTTCAAGCAACAACCATTTGGAGGCACACTCCCCAATAATTTCAACAACATGTGTACCAAGTACAGTGGTACCTCAGGTTAAGTACTTAATTAGTTCCGAAGGTCTGTTCTTAACCTGAAACTGTTCTTAACCTGAAGCACCACTTTAGCTAATGGGGCCTCCTGCTGCCGTTATGCCACTGGAGCTTGATTTCTGTTCTCATCCTGAAGCAAAGTTCTTAACCTGAGGTACTATTTCTGGGTTGGCGGAGTCTGTAACCTGAAGCGTATGTAAGCCGAGGTACCACTGTATGCTCAAAGCAGTGGGGTGGCAGTTCCTGGGCACACTGGCCATTTTGTACATGTGAAAACCACAGATAAAGCCAGCAAGAACATGCTGGCAACAGGCTACAATGGAGGCAGGTGGTTCTTGAGCCCTGTCTATAAAGTCCTGGCTGCCGTTATTAGTTATTAAGAAATGAATTCGTGAGATGCAGGAGGAATTGCAGGAGACTGAAGTATTTGGAAGAGAGCACTAGATAGCCCAGTGGGCACTGCTCACTTTTGTGAAAGTTGCCAGTGTGCACATGCCAACTCATAAATAAGAACTGCCTCCAGTTTTTTAACTACTGCAACCAACCATCTTTCATCCGACTTCTCTGAAATTCAGAAAAGATCTGCCCCTCACCCAAGAGATCTTCTCTACAAAATTTCACAATTATAGGACAAACCACTTTTGAGAGGGGTTATATAATAAACAGCAATTTTAACATGGAATGAAACACATCTTAAGTATAGAGGTGTTCCCACAATGCAAACTGTTCTGCCTTGCAAATTCAAGATTGTCATTAATTTCATCTGGAACTAAATTGAGACAAGAAGATGGTAAACAGGTACGAAACTTCAAAACCACTTACGGAGGGGAGGAGAGAAGAAGAAACAACAAAGGAAACTAAGTGGGGATAATGCTAAGGCATCTTGAAAACTGATCAAAGTTGGGGGGGACGGACCTATCTGAAATTCCAAAGGAAAGAACAGAAGAGATAAGACAACATATAGCAGATACAGTACATTCACGCCATCTGGAAACACAGAGACCATTATACAAAGGCCATGAATGTTGCACGGGAATCCGGAATGCCTCAAAACAAAAGGGCGACCCTAGAGGTCTGCAAACAGTCAACCGTATTGCACTGGATTCTAAGATAAACCACAAATTTTTACAATACCTTTGTCACTTCCATAATAGTAGAAGACTGTTGGAGTCAGAGCACACCACCGCTTTTGCCACTCAAAGCCAAGAAAGCTGTGGTCTGCAATTAACACAATGTGTATTAGATGGGCATTCTACACAAAATTCAGTAACACACTTCATAGCTGTTTCCATTACAGATTTCCTTTTTGTAAGGATGGAACTGACTTCTCAATTAAAAAGCAGAAATGTAATATTGGAACAAAAAATTTTAAGCAGTGCAAATAAACAGTAATATAGGCTTTGTTATTTCTACTGTATTTTTTGTTAGCCAAAATAAGGGTATGTAGGCAAGTATATGTGCTGGTATGTTTTGAGGGGAGAGGAGAGGAGAGGAGAGGGGATTTTCCTAAGACTTTCCCCTTTCCTTGAAGTATCAGTAGGTGGTTGAAGAATGGCAAAACTTTAGACAAGGAAAGACTAGCTATTTTTCAACTTCCAGCATAGTGAGTTAACAGTTCCAAGTACATCCTACCAAACCTTTCTTGATCTTTAAACACTGCCCCAGCTCAGTCTTGCTTTACAGCAATCTTGTATGATGGAGGGACTACAATGCATCCCCTTCAGAAGTCTAAAATTTGAAGAGGCAGGTTACGCAAATTTGCGCATCTTCATATCATTTCCAACTTAAATTTTGCTTCTGCAGCTTGTAAGGTCTTAAATCCATAAAGGGGGGGGGGGTTCCTTTTCTCAAAATAATTGCATCCAGCAGTTCAATCTACAGAATTATGCTTGGTCCTCTCTGCACTTCAAGGTGTTTAGCAATACCTACTGAATTTTGGAGTTAGTCTAGCTACAACAGGGAATGTAATTCTTACAATATATAATTGTGTTTCTTCAGGTAGGCCCTGCCCTGCATAACTGACATGGCACACACACACACACACACACACACACACACACACACACACCATTTGAATGGCAATGCCCATCCTTGGCCCCTAGGAGTTGGCTCCTATGGGGAAGAGCATAGGGATCTCTTAAAAGGTAAAGGGACCCCTGACCATTAGGTCCAGTCATGACCAACTCTGGGGTTGCGGCGCTCATCTCGCTTTATTGGCCGAGGGAGCCGGCGTTTGTCCACAGACAGCTTCTGGGTCATGTGGCCAGCATGACCAAGCTGCTTCTGGCAAACCAGAGCAGTGCACGGAAACGCCGTTTACCTTCCCGCCGGAGCGGTACCTATCTACTTACACTTTGACGTGCTTTCGAACTGCTAGGTTGGCAGGAGCAGGGACCAAGCAACGGAAGCTCACCCCGTCACGGGGATTCGAACCGTCAACCTTCTGATCGGCAAGTCCTAGGCTCTGTGGTTTAACCCACAGCACCACCTGCATCCAGGAATCTCTTAGGACTGGCTAAAATTCTCACTGTGACCTGGCATCCCGCCCCCGCCCTCACTGTAAGACTTCACAGCCCATGCTAGTTCTTGAAAGTCATGAGCTGTGGGAAAAGGGAGAAGGAAAGAGAGGTTTTCAAACATTGTAACAGGATTGCGATGATCCAAAACAATACATTCAGTCCCATGTTAATTGCAGTGCCCCACGTCTTCATGCTGTTCATCAAATTCCACCCATTTTTAAAGGACTCTTTATAGCATCCTCAAACTTTTCAGGACTCTCCAAAGAAAGCCACTCATCTCATGGCTTTAGTCTTCTGAATACTTCTTGCTATTCCACTAGCTAAGAGTTCTTCCCACCTGCGCTACCAGTGACAGTAGTTGCAATGGGGAGCAGGAGAGAGAAGCCATAATTTAACTTTTCCAAAGCTGCTTACCTTTTCTGCGTTTTTCCAGGTACCCAGATTTTAAAACACACTGAAGGTCTTGCGCTGCAACTGGAAGGAACTGATTCCCTGAAAAAAAGAGAAAAAGTAGTGGGTAGTATTTTTTTAAAGCATTGGCAAATCGTTATCAAACAGGGGGGAATATAACTGCTGGTTATTAGTGAATGTTCAGTCTATTTGTAGACATGGATCAGCCCCACTTTTAAGCCAAGATGGTGGGGCTTATAAGTGTGAAATTGTTGTATTCCATTCCCTCTTCCAGGCAGCCCTCCTTCTGTGGCTTGGGAGTAATTTCCTGTGTTTTAGGAGGAGACACACTTGGTTAGGAGCTCTCTACTTTCCTCAAGCAGCAGTGCAATTGCGGGAGACAGCATTCATAACACCAGTTCCAAAAATAGCCTAGAACAGATACTAGTTACTACACAGATTGGTGAAGTAAAGAGTGCATCTGAGCATGCCTGTCTTTTACTATAACCAAGGTCCACAAATATAAAATTAAGCACATCCCCAAGTCTTATCAACAACTGGGGTGCATCCTATACTGATGTTTAATTTTAGAGACAGCGGGCATTTTTCTTGCTACAGAAAAAATATGTAAAACATCCTTTCATAGAGTGTTTTCACTAAGCATTATTTTAGGAAAGAAATATTTTTAAAGGAATGAAAAAAATTAGCTTATGAATAGCACCAAATTAGGGAAGATTTAAGCAATCAATTAATTGACACCGATTTTTTCCCCATCATGACAGCTCTAAATAATAGTCCTTTGAAGATTTGTTACATCAGTAACGTTAATTACACCTTAAGATTTAAGATAACATACACTATGAATTATTCTTGACATCTTTTATTAGTACTTAAAATCATCTTTCCTATACCAGGCATTGATGGACACCTGCCAGTTGTCAATTTATACCACTAGGGTGCTCCAGTAGTCAGCAGAATTGAGACAGAACTCTTGAAAGCACACATTTCCCCTCATTTTTTTAAAAAGCTTTACCATTTTACCATTGGTTGCCTCTTTGCTACACTTCAACAAATACTGCAAATAATTAAACAGTAATTAATTTTCTCCCTTTAGTTCCCATATGCTCCTTTTTCTACATCACAGTAGTTAAGAGAGGCATTGCATGGATTTTAAAGGATCAGATGGAGTGCAACTGCAAAGCAGGCAATTACCCAACTGTCAGCAAATTACAATGATCACCAAGAGCTCTTGGCATCCAGATCCAGGTTGGCATTGGGCAACATGAATAATCATTTCCCAGCATGACACTCTAGGCAATCATGTCATTCACAGCATTGTCTGCATGCTTTTGGGTTACTGGAGAGAAATTTCATCATCAACATGGAAAAGACTGGGGAGTCTCTGGTTATGTCATCTGGCAAAGAGAGCAAGGACTTCTTTGCACAATCTGCTTAAATCAAACCTCATGGCTCCTTGCTTCCAAGGCATTGCAGCAGTGCTGCTATAGCAGGCTAGCCATATATTCAAGCTGGTACTGCCATAATACATTACCTTTCATATCTTCTTTCCTTAAACCCCTCCCCATGAAAAAGTGCAATATTTTCCCCCTTCTGCGATGAGGCGCAAGTTGAATAACTATGAACCATCAACACCTTTTGGTTAATACTGCCAATAACAGTAAAGTTTCATTTCTGTATTGGTAATGCACTATTTATTTTGACAGGGTTCCACAAGTGGCAAAGCTTTTCCGAGCGGCCATGCACATAAGTAGTCAAATGACCAATTGCATTTTTATTTACCGTATTTTTCGCTCTATAAGACGCACCAGACCATAAGACGCACCTAGTTTTTGGAGGAGGAAAACAAGAAAAAAAATATTCTGAATCTCAGAAGCCAAAACAACAAGAGGGATCGCTGCGCAGCGAAAGCAGCGGTTCCTCTTGCTGTTCTGGCTTCTGGGATAGCTGAGCAGTCTGCATTTGCTCCATAAGATGCACACACATTTCCCCTTACTTTTTAGGAGGGAAAATGTGAGTCTTATAGAGCAAAAAATACGGTATTTTTTGTGCTAGCCAAGGGCCACTGCAACATCCAAAGAAGGAAGGGGGGGACAGCAGTCGCTACATTTGCAGTAAAACCATGATCAAATCCACCAAAATTTCTTGTTACCCAGAATAAGAAGTAATTCTCAAATAAAATGTGCGAGTTAGATCTCAGAGCCTCTTTTGCAACTGACCGCTAGTCCATCCAGTTCTTTCCTCCTAATCTTCCTGGCTGCCATGGCATAGAGAGCCACCTTATAAGTCACAGAGTCATCAGTATCACTTAGCAGCCATTTCACCCTACAAATGAGGACGGTAAATTTTTCCTTCATCCCTACCCGTCAGGTAGCAAAAACTGTCTGGTCTGAGATTACTTTCATCAGCATATGACTTCTCCTGCTCTTTTAAAGGCTGGCCATGGGCTTTCTCCTTGTTTAAACGAGGATCAAATGAAAGCAAAGTAAGTCTTCCTTCATCAAATGTACTGTAAAGAAAGGGAAATAAGCAAGGATTGTGTTTTTCCGTTTCCCACTTGCAACTTTTGTGACATACCTTGGGATGCGAATGGGATCCATTCCGGAGTCCCGTTCGCTTCCCGAAGCAAACGTAACCCGTGTCTGCGCGTCACGTTTCGGCGCTTCCGTGCATGTGCGTGACATCATTTTGAGCATCTGCCCAACCCGGAAATATTCATCCCAAAGCGTATTTATCCCAAGGTATGACTGTACTACAATACTTTCTGAAGGCTCAGGGCGGGTCACAGCATAAACTAACAAAATACATAATAATAACAAGAACAGAAAAAGTCAATAAACCCCTCTCCGATGACACATTTACAAGGACATTAATCAGCCAAAGGCCTGGTTGAAGATTTTTATTTTATTTTTTTGCCTGACGCCTAAAGATGTTTAATGAAGGGCCCAGGCAAGCCTCCCCGGCGAGAGCATTCCACACACAGAGCTTTTAAAACACGTGATGTCCAACGGCTAAATCTTATAGGAGTCCATTTTCCCCTTCTTAAATAATCATTTCCTTTGTAAAGCAAATATATACACATTTGCCATGCTGCTTTAAAATGGTTGGTTCTGGGGCGAAAGTGCATGGCAGTGTTTTATCTGGACTGTGTAGCCCAAATGCCAACTTTAGTTGAAAATAAATATGACGCCTCTAAGATCAAAAGGGGGACTTGTAGCAGCTGACAATCTTAAATCTAGCATGGCTAGAGGATGAAAAAATAATATGTCTGTAAGCTCCTATAATACCCACGACAAACTCATTAATATGAACGATGTTTGCTTCACAAGGCACACTATACACAGCACAAGGGATGCCGTCTTCATTTTGAGAAGCAAATCAGTAATCAATATTTGTAGAAGCAAGCTAATCCTTTGTAAAATCACTGGTTTAGTGATTGAAGAGTTTGCTCCATCTACACAGTTAATCCCTCTTCATCTGTTTGAGCCCTCTATTTATTTCAGCCACTTACAATGGTAGCTGTGTCAGATTAATACATCTCCACATGCTAAACATGCCTTGACAACTGACAAAAGCTTACTACTGTCAGGATAATCTCTACAAACACGGGGATTTTTCTTAGCAAGCCAGAAGGCAACATCCAGAAATCAAATGTTTGCAAAGGGTCTTAACTTCAAGTGACATGGCCAGCTTCAAGTGACATCACCAGTTACAGTAACCACCTTACCACTGAATCTTTTTCTAGCCCTCATGGACATTTTTTCTTTAAACTGGAAAGATGTGAAACTGCTTAAGTCATAGGAAGATTTTTTATTTTTTACCAAAGCAAATACTTCATGTAAGAGATGAGCCTGCAGATGAACTCTCATCAATCCCAACCTCTCTAGCCATTCCATTTGGAGGTGATGGGAGTTATCTGGAGGGCAACACATAGATGACTGGTTTACAGCATTTAATTTTTTTTCTAAATATGCATGTCAGGGGGATGGTCTAGATGACCCTCGGGATCCCTTCCAACTTGGCAATTCTATGATTCTACTGAGGGACAACCTTAAAAAGAAAAGAACAATAATCAAAATTAAACTAAAATCCTGGAAGTTTGCCACCAACAGAATTCATGCAAATGATGCCTGCAACATTTGACCTACTTCTTTTCCTTGAGAAACCTGGCATGACAAAAGTTATTTCAAGATAATGGCACTTGTTCTAGATTAAAGATCGCCCTGTAAAACAAAACAGCATAAACTCCTGAGCTGAGGATGGACCCTAAGGGGAGAGGCTGCAAACTGCCACAAAAAGGAAGCAAACCAAGAACTCCTGCAAAATAAAAATGCATTGCAAATTCATTCAAGAGTCAAAAACCATGTCAGATTAAAGCAAACACATTAGGCCAGTGTTTCTCAAACTTGGGTCCCCAACTGTTGGTGGACTACAACTCCCATCATACTTTGCTAGCAGGACCGGTGCTCAGGGATGATGGGATAATGTAGGCCAACTACAGCTGGGGACCAAAGTTTGAGAAACACTGCTTTAGGTACTTGCAAAGCATGGGGATTGTATGTTAAGGCACCAAGGTGCAGTGAGCATTCCATTCCATTCCATTCCATTCCACAGTCTCACATACTGTATAGCACTTGCTTACAAATGAACTTCCATGCTTGTACACTTTCCCTTGGTCCTGCAAGGGAAGAGCCAGTGTGGTGTAGTGGTTAAGAGCGGTAGATTCGTAATCTGGGGAACCAGGTTCGCGTCTCCACTCCTCCACATGCAGCTGCTGGGTGACCTTGGGCTAGTCACACTTCTTTGAAGTCTCTCAGCCCCACTCACCTCACAGAGTGTTTGTTGTGGGGGAAGAAGGGAAAGGAGAATGTTAGCCGCTTTGAGACTCCTTCGGGTAGTGATAAAGCGGGATATCAAATCCAAACTCTCCAGCGCTAACCTTCCTCCTCTGCAGGTGTGGAACAGCTCATGTGGATGTCCACGGTTGGAAGAGTGGCCAGTCAGCACACCAACCCTCGGCTTTCCTGATGTGCTTTCGTTTGGGCTACAGAGATCGGCATAGGTGAGATGAGCACACAAGATTGAGGGCAGGCAGCCATTGGGGCTCTCTACATCACGAAGTGACACACCAGCAAGTCTTAACCCTCCTCTGAAACCTAGAGTTATTTTCCTCAGTTTTTTGGAAAGAACTTCATTGCCTAATGTGAATGGGGTGGTGGGGAGTAAAAGCAAAGTTTATCATCATTACAGATCTATAAATATTGCTGTTGGGGTGTGTGTGGGTTTTTTGTGGGCTTCTTTCTCCCCCCCTCCACATTTTTACACAAATCTCTCTCCCAGATTACAACCAGAAGCAGCTCACCCAGTGAGGCGAAGATGTACTCATAGCTCCTTGCAGCAGGAGCACCACTGCCACTCACCACCTCATGAGACACTATGGGCTCTGCCCCAATGCTAGAACAGAAAAGCGGAGCAGAACAACAAAGGAGAATGCTGAAATCCTGAGACAAATACCTGAGGTACCTCAGATTGCTAATTATCCTAACAGGGATGGCTAATCTGTGGGTCTCACTATGTTACTGGCTTCCAACTCCCATCAGCCTCAGCCAGAACAGTCAGTCAGACCTGTATTCCAACAACATCTGGGAGGGCCACAGATTGGCCACCTCACCCCTGTTCTAGAAGATTCTCTTCTTTCACCCAAAATATCCCACCATTTACACAAATGACCTCAACTCTAATAACAAAAATGGGCACTGTTAAGGAAGTGGAAGCAACTGACAAACAATGTGTAGCCCGCACATCAATTGTATGTTATTTGAGTAGCTTTGTCCCTGGCGTTCCTCAGGAATTCTAAGAAACGCCCCCCCCCAAAAAAAAAATGGTTGCAGTTTTGAAAAGTTCAATCTGCCATCTTGATTTAAAATGACACCCGATAGTAACCAAACACAGATGAAAACCTGCTCCTTAATCTCAGGAGCCATCGCGTGAAATTTAGTTACACTATCTGAAGAAATGTCCAAAAGTATAGCAAACAGACAAGTTTCCAAGATATATAGTACACACACACACAGACAGAGAGAGAGAGAGAGAGAGAGAGTGTTTTACTATTTTCACATGAATACAAGCAAGAAGTAGAAGATTAAGAAAAATGTTAAAAGACTAGCAAGGTTTATTCTGTGACTTGGAGAAACATAAGGTGCCCATAAAATGTGTGTTCCATCTCCTTTTAACATGACTCCTATATAAGGGAGTTTCGGTCTTGCTGATGACTTATGGGTTTTTACATAGCTCTACCAGACAGATGTTCATGCTTAAGGCCTGGCTGTAAGACGGAAAGAGGGGAAACAGCTGGAATGAGCAGCAAGCACCAGCAAGCCAAGTGACAAAATAGAATGCTGAAATCCTGAGGCAAACCGCAAGCAAGAGGAAAACACCATCGGAAGGATTGTTTGAGGGTGCCTGCTATTCTAGAAATTTATCTCTTCCCCTCGTCCATCCAAGTTACACAAGCATTCACACCTGCCTCCTCCTCTTCTAATAAAACTGGCCATTAGAAATGCCGAAGCAGGAATATCTGTGCTTCCCCCTTCTGCTTCGCTGTTTCCATATGGCGATAAGGATATGAAACAGAACCCAGCACATGAAACTATGTCCAAAGCCTTCATGAAAAACAAACAGTTTACACGTTAGAAGAACTTGCTCAAGTTAGTATCAAGAGAAATATGCAGAATGAATGCTGGACGCCATATACCCTGGCAACATTTAACAACATTACGTGTGCCAACAGGATGGAAAAGATGAGCATCCTTTTCAGCTCCTGGGAGATTACTAAATGCTGCATATATTTTTATACCCCCCTCTCCCCTTGTGCAAGCAGAAGGAACAAAAAATATTTGTTTAATATGCACAGATACTCAGGATCCCCATTCTGAGCAAAGTATGAACTTCGTACTAATTGCAAGCAGGTTTTTTATATTCTTCAGTACACCAGTTTTTGGTACATAACTATATTTAAGTACCAAATAAGAATATTGCTAAGGTTTCAAAACCATCAATTATTAACTGGGCTTCCCCAAGTCCTACTGTTGTACCGATGTTTGCCATCCTGATGCACCTGAAACTTTCTCAATCTTCTAATAAGGATCAGAAGTGAAGTCACCTGTTGGTCCTAGTCCAACATCCTGTTCCCACAGTGGCTAACAGTGGGGCTAGCCTATGGGGTACCCCAAAGCAGGACCTGAGTGCAGCAACCCTCTAGCCAGTTGTGACCCCCAGCAAATAGCCAGCCAAGTCAGTGGCCATTGCAACATCTTCTGGAAGCAAACTGCCACAATCTTATGATCATATCTCAGCAGAAAAAATAGAGTTGGAAGGGAGCCAATGGATCATCTAGTCCAGGGGTCAGCAACCTTTTTCAGCCATGGGCCGGTCCACCATCTCTCAGACCATGTGGGGGGCCAGACTATATTTTGGGGGGGGGAAATGAATGAATTCCTATGCCCCACAAATAACCCAGAGAAGCATTTTAAAGAAAAGGACACATTCTACTCATGTAAAAACACGCTGATTCCCGGACTGTCTGCAGGTTGGATTGAGAAGGCGATTGGGCCCCTGGGCCTTAGGTTGCCTACCCCTGATCTAGTCCAACTCCCTGCAATGCATGCATATGCACCCACATGGTGATCAAACCAATGACCTTGGCGTCAAAAATAAGATAAAAAAATGAATGAAAAATGCAAACATGGTTGAGAAGGGATTCAAACCCGAAAGCACCACATATTGCACACTATTCACTATTTAGACTGCTCAGAACTAAGTCTACTGATTTCAGGGGGACTAACTCCCAGGTAAGTTATATGTACGATGGCAGCCTTAACCACGTATAACTTTCCCTGAATATGTACCCACTAAACAGAACCATTTAATATCCATTTCAGTGGTTGGTAGTCAGGCTTTGGGTGAATGCACTTTGAATGCACCTTGTTTTAGAGGGGGAGAACAAGAAAAAAAAATAATTCCCCTGTTCTCCCCTTTCTATGGTCCGGTGCGTCCTATAGAGCGAAAAATACGGTAAGTAAGGAAAGAAAGAACAAGCAGTGTGAGAAGTTATTGCTTCCCAGATCCCCAAAGGACCTCAAAAGAGACCCGATAAGCACTTTTCCCTTTGTCAATCAAGAAAAAAATCTGGCTGACTAAGCGGTTTTTGTGCTTTCCCCCTTACCACCTCTGCAAGATGCCATAAGGCAGAGAATCCTGGGCTAAAAGGACAGAATTCCATTTTTATGAATGGAAACTGGGGGGGGGGGGAGTTACTTAACTCAAAATAGGCATATAAGTGTACAGTCCACCTTTCCTTTCACACAACAGACAAAGGCCAAACAGGTTTTCTAAAAGGGGCAACATATACATTATCAAAATAAAATATTCCCCAAGGCTCAATTACTGCACGTTCAGAGTTAAGCAAAGAGGGGTTTTTTTTTATTGAGTGAACTAAAGCAAAGTCATCATTCTTGAGGCAAAGGAGGGAAATTCTAGCAGGATGCAGAGCCCTTGAAACTAGCACTAAAATTAGCAGATACTAAAGGCATGATTAGATGACCACTTACAAGACAGCAATTCTGTTGTACTGAATAGGAGAATACCACTATGTGCAATATGCAATATGACCCTTCGGAGTCGTTTATGCTATAATTTGCTGCTCCATATCGCCGTACATTTTATTAAACTCTCAAAATGCTTCATTTTTTGCCCAAAGATCAAAATGCATTTGCATTATTTATCTATTCCCCATCCCCCACACAAAGCATCCACTCTTTCTGGGCTTTTTTTTCATTTTCTCAGCAAAATAATAACTCTTTGGACCTTGCAGGCAGCCAAGTATCAGGCTTTAACCATCTGTCAACTGGCTTGGATTCAGCAAGCATGCTCCCATAGTTTGGGCTCTAATTGTGTTTAATGCTGCACTAATTATTTCAATGGGGAATAATCTTGTACAGTCAAAGTTGACTCATTTTATAAACTGGAAGCTCCTCAGCTATAAATTGGCAGGTCTCATCCTTCATTTCTCCTAAGCGTTGTGCCAAGGGGGAATAAGTATATGGTTGCTCTGTGACCAAATGTCATGTGCTGGGCAGAAACATTGATCCTGGCTATTAATCACTCCACAAGCCCTCCCAGTAATCAAAGGGCACAGCTGCAGTGATATATGACCAATGTCAAAGCAGAAAGCCCTTTACAAGACTGCATGCCTACCAGCTGATGGCCAGTATGTAGTACAGTGTGCACACTAGCCAGCCCAAAATGCCCAGGCTAATTAATCACCACCTCTAACTGTTCATACTATCATTAAACACCTTTATTGGCTGAATTATCTGAGGATTCTTACCCCATAATTGCTTAGGTCTGGAAGCTATGAACCTTCTCACCTGGATACACAGAGCTGACTATTACCTGCTCTGGACCACCCCCTGGCATTTCATTCTCTCCTCGGAAGAGTTTGCTGACCCAGCAGTGAACCAGTGACGAGGAGAAAATTGGATACCTTTCCAACCGATCTTGGGATGGTTCAGTTTATTGGGAGAACTAAATAATGCAGGGGAGGTGGGGACGGGGGGAAATAATAGGATCAGCTTTAAAAATCTACTCATTGGGACTTCTATTCTCAAGGGGCATGAATGCCAAGTGCAGAAGTCAGAGGTGCCAACTTGAATTAAATATCATGGGGGCCCAGGTAAGCCCTACCCCACCTAACTGATCGCATGACACAGTGCACATACACTATTTGAATGGAAATTCCCATCATCTTTGTGGGGGCCCAGCCCCTTCAGATATTTTATTGTGGGGGCCAAAGCCCCCACTGCCCCTAGGAGTTGACTACGTTTTTTAAAATCTGAAAGCCAAAGAAATGAAGATTACAACGAATGCATCGATTCAGGCCAGAATCTGTCTGCCAGAACCAACTCAAGGCATCAGCACCAGCACTAAAGACTAAATGACTCCGCAATGCTGGTTATCACTTGCTGCAGATCTGGGGAAGGGCTGTAGCTCAGTGGTAGAGCATCAGGTCCAATCCCTGTTATATCCAAAAAAGGAATGGTAGAGAACCCTGACTGAAACCCTGGAGAGCTACTGTCAATCAGTCTGGATGATACCAAGCCAAATGGACTCAATGGTTTGATTCGGTATAAGGCAGCTACCAGGCCCAACATTTACAGAGTTAAAAATACTGGATTCTTTTCATAACATCTCCCTTTGAATGCACTTGGGTTTATATGGAGCAACCACTAGTTCCATTTTAGAAGACATAAAGGAAATTGTGACAACCCAACAATTTGAAACCCATGGTTCTTATTCATTTCCTGTTACGTGATGCTTGACAACTAGCAAAAAGTTGAGTTATGCAAACGAATCAATTCAGTTTTGAATGAATCACAACGTGCAGCTCCTTGTGAACCAATATTCAGGACACCGGTTATGGATACCTTAAGAGCCACGGTAATCAATGAAGAGGCTGTTTTGGAAGCAAACAACAGGTGGAGGCAAACAGCATTCTGGAGAGAGTTGAAGGCATTACCATAGATGTGTCATTGCTTGTGGTAACTTACTGTTATGGCCCCACTATCATCTCTGGTCAAAATAGAACACACATAATTTGTTTTTCAAAAACTTGCCTGGCCAAGAAAATGAGATGTGCTTGCATACCATGGTCAATAATGCTTGCTCTATTCTAAACCAATATTGTCTCTCTACAAGCAGCTTGCAGTAAAAGAGAAACCCCAAAAATATTGTATGGGATGAGAATTGATTAGCCAAAGAATGCTAATAAAGGCAATACACTCATACTTTAGTTGTCAAACGCCGCCTTGGTACTCGTAGGTTGCAGCTCCCAAACAATTGAAACCCGGAAGTGAGTGTTCCAGTTTTTGAATGTTTTCTTGGAAGCCAAACGTCTGATGTGGCCTCCGCTATCGTTTCCAGCGTGCCTGCGCAATCAGAAGCCGCGCCTTGGTTTCTGCACATTTCGGAAGTCAGATAGACTTCCAGAACGCATTCGGTTTGAAAACCAAGGTACAACTGTACAGAACTGTAACTGCACTGACAGTAAGGGTTGAGCTTTTCTTCTGCTCAAAACCAATGTATTGAGCTGGGGTGAAAGCAGCCCACAATGTTATGGAATAACCACATTCAAACACAGATTTTGGCACTGCAGACAAGGATTTTTAACAGACTGACGCCATTGTTGGTGGAGGGGGAGGTATGATGGTGCAATGAGGAGCCACAGCACTGTCCCTTCTCAAACCCTGCAGTGTAGAAAGTGGCAGCACTTTATTTTCCCCTTGTTGACATTAGAAGGGGCTCAGAGAGAAATAAACCAGGTATATCATGGGTAAAGGTAGACTGGAAGTTACAAGAAAGGGAGTAGCACATATACATACTGCCATTCATGAACCCAAAGCCCAAAATGTGGAGAACCACTGGCCTCTGACCCAGTTGTGGCCCACAGTGCACTGAAATCATAGACCTGTAGAGTTGGAAGGGACCCCGAGGGTTATCTAATCCAAACCCCTGCAGTGCAAGAATCTCAACTAAAGCATCCATGGCAGATGGCCATCCAACCTCTGCTTAAAAACCTCCAAGGAAGTAGAGTCCACAAGCTCCCAAGGGAGACGGTTCCACTGTCAATCAGAGCTGCAATGAATTTATTAGTGTGTTGTGTAGTGTAGTCCCCCTCCCCTTTAATGCACTTTTGCTGCTTCTGTCTTCCTTTCTAGGCAACAATTCAACAGGTTAAGCCATTTCTGGTATGAAAATACAATTATGGAAAAAACTTCATCATGACCGCACTCTCAATTGTGTTATGCCATGCCCCGCAAGGCAGCCATTTTGTGACTTGCACCCCCCATCACTCTCTCGAAATTCAAAATGTGCCCCTTGGTTGAAAAAAGCTGGTGACTCCCTGGGCCTAAACCTACTGGCAAGGACTCTCCAGGAAGAGCTGACCCAAGACATTTTGGCACCTATGGCAGATCCCAAAATGGTGTTCTATTCCCTGCCAGGGAAGAAGGGGTCAGATAATAATAAGGGATCAGATAATAATAAGGGGTCAGATGATGATAATAATAATAATAATAATAATAATAATAATAATAATAATAATATTTATAATTTATACCCACACCCATCTGGCTGGGTTTCCCCAGCCACTCTGGGTGGCTACCAAAAGAATAAAAAAGTGATAAAATATCAAACGCTAAAAGCTTCCCTAAACAGGGCTGCCTTCAGATGTTTATTTCCTTGACATCTGATGGGAGGGCGTTCCACAGGGCGGGCGCTACTGCCAAGAAGGCCCTCTGCCTGGTTCCCTATAACCTCAGTTCTAGCAACGAGGGAACCACCAGAAGGACCTTGGAGCTGGACCTCGGTGTTTGGACTGAACGATGGGGGTGGAGACGCTCCTTCAGGTATACCAGGCTGAGGCTGTTTAGGGCTTTAAAGGTCAGCATCAACACTTTGAATTGTGCTTAGGAATGTACTGGGAGCCAATGTAGGTCTTTCAGGACTGGTGCTATATGGTCCCAGTCTCCAGGTTATTGAGCAATGACCTTTCCCATTTACTGCTTCCTGATGCTTTTAACTGGAGAGGCCAGAGGTTAAACCTTAGACCCCTGGAATGTACAGCATGTGCTCTATAAGTACGTTCATTTCAGGCATGAATTTTACCCGCAATCCTTGACATTTAAAGCATCTCTTCTAAGGCAGCCAGTACCAGGAGCATGAGGAAACTTAGTATGGGAAGCAGGGGGCGAGAGGAAACTTTCCCCAACAATTTGTAGGTATCGAGAAAAGATTTCAGAACCTCAAACTTTAATGAAAGCTGAAAATTACTTTTCGGCAATCTGACAGAGAATTCGAAGAAGAATTTTTTTTAGATAAATTACCTGGCGACAAAAAGTGCTTTGAGATCTTCGCACCCAAAGTAGGAAGTGCTTTTAAAACAATTAAATTATTTCGCTTCGGGCTCTGTCTTTTCAATTTGAGCTAATGACACCATTTAAGGATGGTCCATTTAACTGAGGGTCTTTTGCGAGGCAGACAGACAGAAGGCAATCTGGAAGTGTTTGGTAGGATTTTTCCATATTTCAGAATTTAATACTGAAAGGTTTCCATCAAATTCTCCCATTCAAACATTCATCACCAGAATGAAAGTATAATCTCACAAGATAAATGTGTGGCGGGTTTTAAAGAAGTTTCTCCCACAATTTTTTTTTCTTCCCTCAAAAAGGAATCAATTTCATCCTAATGGCAATTATGCCACTGTGGAATAATAACAGTATCAAGTTGGAACAAAAAAAATTGCTTCCAGTAGCACCTTAAAGACCAACTAAGTTAGTTCTTGGTATGAGCTTTCGTGTGCATGCACACTTCTTCAGATACAAAGTTGGCTCAGTCTTTCCTCCTGCCTCTAGAGTGCGCCCAAATCACTCCTATTACTTCTGGCTTCAAGACCAAATTTCCTGTTTCTACTCTATATTAGTTTAGAGTTTCTAAAAGGAAGAGACTGCCAGTCCTGTGCCAGGCATTTACCATAGGATACATACCCTCCAACATTTCTCTGATGAAAATAGTAATAATATTCAATCTGACTGGGTCGCCCCAGTCACTGTGGGCAGCTTCTAATAGATATAAAAACAGAATAAAACATTAAACATTTAAAAAACCTTCCCTATATAGACATACCTTGGAATTGGAACAGAATCTGTTCCAGAAGTCTATTCGACTTCCAAAATGCTGAACTTCTAAGGTGCGGCTTCTGATTGGCTGCAGAAGCGTCCCGCAGCCAATCAGAAGCCACACCGGACATTCAGCTTCCAAAAATCATTCGAAAACCGGAACAATTGCTTCTGGTTTTCAATTATTCGGGAGCCGAAATGTTTGAGTTTACAGGTGTTCAGCTTCCGAGGTTCCACTGTACAGGACTGCCTTCAGGCGGCTCAGGGGTCGAATAACTCCAAAGCCTCCAACATTTCTCCAGTGTAAACAGGGATGCCCTAAGGAAAAGCAGGACATTCTGGGATCGAATCAGAAAACGGGACTGCTTCTGTAAATCCAGGACTGTCCTGGAAAAATAAGGACACTTGGAGGGTCTGAGGACAGTGACAATCGTATGCTTCTTCAAAGCATTTCTGTTGCGTCTGTTCTTCTGATTATCCGGGAATCCAAACAGACGCATCATCATAGGGTGTTTAGCATCTGACCGCAGTGCAGTGGAAAACCTAAGCCCCATGTGCCCTGTTCCCAAATGTTGTTCCTTGCTTCAGAGCACAACAGCCCTGCTCTGAAATGCATAAAGAGCTCCACCGTCCATTAAGGTTTACTTGCTTTCTTTCCCCCTACCTGCAAACACCATACTGTTACACTTTCTTGTAACTGCTGAGGAAAAACAAGCATACGTAGCAATTTCATGAGCACATCGCATCACCCACAGCATTGCGAATACAACAGAGCAGCTATTAAGCAGAAGTCCAGATTAAGATGAAAGAGAAGATGAGGTGTTTTCTCCTGTCAGCAGTGGGAGAGCCCTGCTGCTAGTATGTGCCGCGCTACATCATTGCCAGCATCTGCCTGCTCATGTAAAAACATGAAAGTTGCTGATTCTGAGGCAGGCTGAAATTAAAATGTGTTTCTCCCCCACCACACACACACACAATTCACCAATACCTCCAACTGCATCGTGACTCCAGTCTGGTCTCAATTCAACTTGATTAACGCTTGGCGTTTTCACTTTGCAGTGATTAAAAAAATAGGTTTGCTTAGGATGCAAGAACTCTTATTTAAAACACCACAGATGATGCAGTTTCAGGTGTCATGCAATTACTATTGGGATGTGCCAAATCTGTTGTTGTTGTTTATAGAACACCAGGTAAAACAGAAAAATCGGAAGTGCATATACAGTGGTACCTCGCAAGACAAATGCCTCGTAAGACGAAAAACTCGCAAGACGAAAGAGTTTTTCGTTTTTTGAGTTGCTTTGCAAGACGAATTTCCCCATGGGCTTGCTTCGCAAGACGAAAACGTCTTGCAAGTTTGTTTCCTTTTGGATTCCTATGGGAATCCGTGCTTCGCAAGACGAAAAATTCGCAAGACGAAAAAACTCGCAGAACGAATTAATTTCGTCTTGCGAGGTACCACTGTACTTACACACAGAAGGCAAGGAGCCATTGCGGTATAGCGGTTTAAGAGTGCTGGACTAGGACCTGGAAGATAAGGGTTCAAATCCCCACTCAGATATGAAGCTCACTGAGTGACCTTGGGCCAGCCACTGGCTCTTATCGTAGGCCTACCTTATAGGATTTGTTGAGAGAATAAAATAGGAGGGATGCAAAGCATGTATGCCACCTTGAGCTCCTTGAAGGAAAGGTAGGCTATAAGTCAAATAAACAAATGAATAACCACCTGAAGATGTGGCCACGGCTGCTTAAAGGCAAGCCAGTCCCACCCTCTGAAATGGACAAGGCATAGCATGGCATCAGAGGGCATTCAGTAATGTAAACTGCTACTTTTCTGAGTTGCAATACTTTCAAACATGGCACAGTTTGCTCCTCGGTCTATAAGCAATCCCATTACCATTTGGGGCTCTTGGATGCTCCTGGTACAGCTAGTGCCACATCCTCGTAGCACATTCAGTAGCTTCAGAGTCTTTGGTGGTTGCCATCAAAATGTACAGAATTGCTTAAAGGGATCACAAGTTACAAAATAAATGAAAACCTCAAGGTTAATGACAATTACAAAAATACAGCAGGGAGCTCCTTACAATGAACGTGATCGAACACCATTCGCATAAGAACATAATGTGATTTTGCTGAAGGAGACACCAAGATCCACCCAAATCTGCCTTCTCCAACCTCACACCATCCAGATGTTTTGGAATGCAGCTCCCATCAGCCCCGGACATCTGCAGGGCACCAGGTTAGCAAGGCTGACCTAGTACATCATCCTGTCTTCAACAGCCAGCCAGAGGCCTCTGGGAACTAACAACATGATTGTATGATAGCGGTTCCCTGTTTGTCCACAGCATCTGGCATTCAGAAATATGGTGCCTCTGTTTATGGAGTCTTCATTTAGTTATCATAGCTAATAGCTGTTGATAGACCCACCCTCCATGAACGTATCTAACCCTTTTTGATGTCATCTAAGCCAGTGGCCATCACCACATATTGTGGTAATGAATGCCATAAGTCAATTATGTGTTGTGTGACAAGTGCTTCCTTTTTCTCAGTCCTAAACCTTCTGCCAACTGACTTCATTAAATGGTGCTGAATTCTAGCATTGTGTGAGAGACTCCAATTTCTTACCAAACATTTTCTTCACAGCACTCGTTTCATATAATTTTGACTATGCTTTCCCTTATTTTACTTTTTTAAAAATACGAACTAGAAAAGGTCCAAATGCCTTTCCTCGAAGGAGACCGGTATGCAAATAAAAACCAGATGGCATTAATGGAAGTCAGCAGAACAGAGCAGAAAAGTGATTCCTGACATAAAAATAACCACAAAAGAATATATAAGAGCATTGCAAAGGTTTACAATAGGCGTACCAGTCCACCTACCTAGATGGGTTGAACAATGAATTTTTGCATAAGGAACAATAACTTGTCCCAGCCAAGTGGAATTTTATTATTTATTATGACATTTATATCCTTTTCTTACTTTGGTGAAATTCAACACCCAACTCAAGGGTTTTCATGGGTTGCTATTTTAACTTCATATTAAAGTCTTGAAAATTAAAAAATAAGATAAAAAAACCAGTACTAACTTGTAAGCATAATTGTAAAATTCTGTTGTGTGTTATATAAACTAGTGACATGCCCACCAATCGGCAGGAGGGGTGGTGCCTGCAGTACGGTCCAGCTTGCCATTTTAGAAAATGGATTTTCCAAACGGCAGAGCGATAGGACTGGTCAAATGCTGTCAAAAAGCAATTCTGCTCCTCAAGAGACTTTCTCTTATTACTTTTCCCTAGGGGGGTGGGTCAAAAGAGGGGCATGCCTTATACACACACACACACACACACATACACACACACGTGTCTCCAACAGCCACTGAACTTACTAGGAGTTCACCATGCTGTTTCCGTTTTATATCTCCAGGCAAGGTTAGACTGCCTCCCCCAGAGGAGCCATCCTTTCCTCCATTTTGCTCTCCCTGTCACCCAGTAGCTTCTCTGCTCATCTCCGGATAAACCCAGTGGCTATTCTGTTTCAGACGGCATTTGGGGACGCAGGAGGAAGGTGAGCTAATCTCACTAAAGCTGTCATAGTAAATGGAATGAAATATGCGTTAGAAAGCTCTGCCTTTGAAGGTCTGGAAACGACATGAGGCCTCATGAACACACCTGTATACACGTTTGTGCATGCCTACCCAGACAGCCACCTCTCTCACAGCAACACTGTTCAAATGTCTGAAGAAAGGCCCAGGATTTGCTCCCCTGGCACAGATAGCCAGCATTGTCAAAACTGACAAGAAGTGGTTCCCGATTCAGTGCTAGGAAGGATGTTTGAGGTCCCAGAAACTGTACACAGACCCCTTTTCCTCCCACATGTGGTTCATAATGCAAAAGATGGTGCATTAATGCAGTTCTGCCAACGTATCATCCTTGTTCATTCAGGGAAACTGTCCTCTGAAGAGAACATAACAAACATCTGAAATCAGAAATCTTCAGTTATTTTTGCTCGCAAAAGACAAGGTGGGTTATCTTATGCAGCCTGAAAACAATACAAAAGGAATTTCCAAGATGGAACAGAGTGCTGTTCAGAAAATCAAGTTTTACTGATTGTTAATGAAACTGAAAAGTCTAATTAGCAAGACTGGGGGATTTAACCTCAGCATTTTGGCCAAACACCAAGTTGGTTAATTACATCTTCCTAGCCAAAAAAACCCCTTTGTCACTTTAATTAGATAGGCTATTCCTCATTTCCTGGCTTTAAAATGTTCTCGTGGGTTCAGAGTACCACTGCGACAGCTTCCTAAGTTCTACCCAAGAGGCAGCTGCGTTTGATGTTAGCACAATGATAATATATCTAGATCACAGATTATATCCTAGGAAGCACTTCAAAATATTAGTATCGTGTTAACTGTGTTGCATTAAAATACTCTGAAGAAATAACTCACTAAAACACATACAACTACCCACATTCCACAAAGCAAAACTTAATTGGTGCCCAAGTGCATATGTGGGAACCCCTCAAAGGAAAAGTTCTTTTGTGAATCAGAGAAGCAGGGAGGCGGGGGAAGCTTCTCTGAATTATGCTATGTAAGCGCCTTTCAAAGAGGCAGGAAAAAAATCAACCAGCTAATTTTCACTTCAGCTTACAGTAATAGCACTTCAGTTTTAATACTGCATTGTAATAACTATAAACAAAGATGGGGGGAAAAACCTTTCACATTGTTGACTAGCAAATAATTTTACACGCCATTAAAATGCTACGATCTATGCATCTCTTACCGGTATTCAAAGTCTAGCATGACAAAACAAAAAAAAATCCTTCCAGTAGCACCTTAAAGACCAACTAAGTCAGTTCTTGGTATGAGCTTTCGTGTGCATGCACACTTCTTCAGATACACTGAAACAGAAGTTTCCAGACCCTTCTATATAGTGAGAAGCATGACAGTTCTCATTTTCTTTTTAGTAAAATTAGTAAAGCTGAAATAATTCACATCAATGCTAAAATATATGTCAGAAATACATGTAAAGCTAGTGAGATGCGCCTAACTTTCTACCGTGCAAAAAGAAAACTGACTAGCTGCATAATCCTGCTCAGTTGAGTTCAATAGGATTTTACTCCCAGATACGTGCATTGCAGACTATATCAGCTCCATACCGTGTGTATGTGGGTTTGTGTTACCCTACAAAGGGGTTTGGAAATACACCAGTCCTCTTTATCCAAATCAAGACGTCTGTATTAGTGATGTACTCTGACAACAATTCCAATAAATTAGTATTTTAAGTGGAGTCTTATATATTTAATCCTGTCTTTATTCCTGAGGCTGCAATTTGTTTTCACTGTTTTTAATATGGAATTTTAAATTGTAATCTGCCCTGCGAGCTGCTGGTAAGATTTCTGATTTCAGATGTTTGTTATGTTCTCTTCAGAGGACAGAGAAGCAATAAACAAATTAATAATATTTACAATGGTTTCATGTAGCGCAAAACTCCTGTCAGATATTGCAGAGCCATAGTAATGTACAGAATTACTTTACTATTTTAACTTCGGAAATCTTAAACATTTTTAAAAAATACACTGGGAGGTGTTCTATAGATTCCTAAATTTTCAATACTAAAATCTAAAATCAAAGATTCAAGTCCTATAGTAAAAGTAATAATCTCTCCCTTACCAATCCTGTTTTAAATATGACAACAATATGAATATACACCCCATGTGACAACGCGCTCCTTGTTCTGATATAATAGAATTATTAAGAAAAATCACAGTGGCCGAAAAGAAAATTCTTCCAAAAGATTTAACTATGAATACACGGAAAGTCAGAACACAGCTGAGGAGTGAAGAAAGCCATAAAGCTATAAAAAACCAGTGTGCGATTTCCTGGTCTGGCTTCTTGAGGTCATAAAACTCAAAGCATCTTTCCCAAACCCTCTTCACTCAGTTGCGCCTTAACTATTTGGGTTATAAATACTTTTCATCTCCTGACACGTTTTTTTCCCAGAGGCTCCATTTCCTGTGGAAATTGTAAATTCTTTACATATTACCATAATAACCAAACACATAGACGCAGTATTATTATGGTCAAAGAGAACTGAAGTGCTCCGCGAGATAACACACATGGGTATTAAAAGCCTTATTCTGAGTGGGAAAGGTTAATATCTGAGAAAAGCTGTTTCAAACTGTGATGAGAACGCATCATTTTGACTTTGCCGGTAAAACATAGCGCGTTATAAACTCGGCAGCTAGAAACATACGGCCTCAACGCTCTGTCTGCAAACATCTTCACCCCAACCATTTTTTTTCAGCAACAATGCAACCACTAGAAATCTACAAAGGACAAATACAAAATTGGTTGTAGACTCTTATGGAACAACTAAGGCATCGTTTGCCTGTCAGGAAACAATAAAGCATTATTCCACCATCACAAAAAAGGGGGTTTGGGCGGGTGGGAGGGGGAAAGACCCATTGGAGACAGTATAGTTCTGTCGGTTGTGCAAATGTGCAGTTGCTAAGAGGCAAATATGCCCCTTGTAATCAAATAGCCCAGCTCAGCACTGCTGCTGGCTTGGGGCGAAAAGCAAATTCCACCAGCCACAAACTTAGAAACAGTCTTGAATTATTTGTTGCTGACCGCTGGCTGAACTCTGTCCTGATGAGCATCATCACCATTAGCCACTTCTCAGTGTATTCCATCACCCAATGGCAACAGCAGCATGCTACAGCTCAGGCTACGAGAAATTGATCAAACAGGGTAATGAGACTATTTCTTCACGGAGGTTATTTTAAATGAATATAAATATTTTCTTTCTACATAATTTGCCACAAAAGGTCACCGAGCTCCCCGTGATTCTAAAGAAAAATGCGGCAGAATTTCCTATCTCCGCGTTTGAGTGAAACAAACCATTTCCGTGGATTTTCCTTTTTTCTTTTCTTTTTTTAATGGACGGTGGCATAAATCTTAATGGTCTGGCAGCATCCTATACAATTGATTAGAGGAAACATTTAAGCTGCACGTTTTAGTTACAGCTGAAAAGATATGATGCAATTTCAGAAAGGATGTATAACCAATCACGACTTGCTGATTATAAACCTTCCACAGAGGAACGTTTTTTTTTTTTTTTGCTGAACAGCCTAAACTTTAACACACACAAATTGAACACATGGGCTGGGATCCAAATAGCCTTGCACAATGTTGCATCTATGTGCTCCCTTTTCCTGCTGCAGCCCCACCAAAAGCTGCTCCGGTGTGGCCATATGGGACCATATTGAGAATCAGCAACCCTTCCACACATAAGCTGGGTCCACACAGGGCTGCTTTCCATTGATGCATGAGAAGGTTTGGATCCCAGTACCGTCATTAGGCTGAACGCACCTAGAATTATTAGGATAAAATATCCGAGGACAGGTTAGCGGTTTTCTATGGGATCCCTTCTTCATAATGAATTTTGCATCCCTGCTACTGAATGCGAGTTTAATTCACTTACCGTTCACGTCCATTTTAAGCTTTGGCAAGCTAGAAAGTGAAGGCAAAACCCTTCTTCCAAGTCTTGGGTGTAATTCTCAAGTATGAATTTTCAGCAGTGTCTCTCTGCAGAATTACCATTAAATATTGCACATAATCAGAGTGCTTCACCGACTGTAGCGAGGAAATACACGCAGTGACGAAATATATCTGAATGAAAGCTGTTGCTTATGGTTTAGGGAAGAGCGTTAAGTGTAGCCTATAATGAAATCTACCCTTTCATTAAGTGCTTTGATAAAACAGATATCGGGATTCACACACACACACACACACACACAGACCCAATACTGGCATAATTTTAAAAGAGGAAATAACAATGAAGAATTTGAATGAAGAGAGAGACTATACTTTTATAGTACATGCAAGCTGTATTGCGCTTTATAATTCCAATTCTTGAAAATTATCTAATGCATATATATTAATGGGAGGATGCACCAGCTAAGGCACAGATGGCTAACCTCTGCATTCTTGGGAGCCGGTCTATTTCTCAAGGGGCCAGAAATCCTTCATAGGTTGCCAGGATCTAGAGCAGGCATAGGCAAACTCCGGCCCTCCAGATGTTTGGGACTACAATTCCCATCATCCCTGGCCACTGCTCCTGTTAGCTAGGGATGGTGGGTATTGTAATCCCAAACATCTGGAGGGCCGGAGTTTGCCTATGCCTGCTCTAGAGGTACTGGCTACCTGCTTTTTGAGCACATGCACACAGGTAAATTTGGGGCACCATGTGTAGACTACACTGAGCTCTTCAATAGACAATCTTCTGCAAGTACCCCAATTTCTGTAGGAGACAGCTACTACCAGAAAGAGGGCAGCTTTGTGTTGCTCCCAAATTCTCCCTATCTTACTGTTTTTCGGCTGCTTTAAAATACCTTTTCTAAAAGGTATTGTTCTGTGCTGCTTTTGCGATCTTGTAGCCTTTCTGTGTCTTACGTTTTGTTTCTTATGTATGTGCATTGCTGCAGCGTAGCGGAGGCAGTTTTCCCACTTCACCACTTCTTTGCTTGAAATGTGACCAGGAGGCCCCATTAATGTCTTCCTGTACATGCCCTCTAAAAGCAATGCTCAGCTCAGGCAGAATTACACCACAGTTTCACTGTATGTTTAGGAAACTTAACAAATCAGGATTAACGCTGACTGCAGTTAAGTGTTATGTCCCTCATCCATTACAGAAATTTTCAGTATCTGGAGCATCACTGTCTACCAATGCAAAATGAACACATAGACTATAAAAAGTATTCTCCAGAATGATCAAGCATAGTTTCCATTACCAATTAAAATCAATAGTACAGGAAAATTAGCAGCCACTAGCAGAAGAACTCTAATCAACTGCCTAGCCATTTGACAAAGTCCATTGCAACAGCAAAGGAGCCATCACAACTTCAAGTGCCAATGAGCCAGATGGCATTACTGGAAAAATGATGCCCACAGACTGGCAGCCTGATCCTGTGATCACTGCCCAAGGGAAGTAGTAATGAAAACAATGAATAGTTAGATGTGATAGAGTAAATCAATTATCACCAACTCTCTGCAGCCTTCCGCCCCCCCCAAGATTACTTTAGAAACTTCTTTCTCCTAACTATTAAGCACCTGGTTAGGTGATCAGGATCTCATCCATTCTGATGACAAGTTAACTGCCAATGGAAATGGAATAGAATGAGATATAATGTTTTTTTGTGATTGACAATGCAGCATCTCCTAATTTGGTAGCTGGCAATTATTGGGATTAGTTAAATGTATTTCTAAGCACTGCCATGAAAAGCTTCCTACAGGCATTGGAAATATGTGCACCGTGAAGCTGCATTTTGTGCTCTACTCATTTGGCAAGAAATCACTGAGAAAACTCAAAAGCAAGGAAGGAAGTTTAAGGGCAAGAGCTTCTGCATTATGGCTTTGGAGACAAGGCCTGTAGCCTCCCCTATTCCCATCCCTCGCAAGACAATTGGGGAGGGGGGTTCATATCCTACTGGGGCCAATGGGAACCTTGTTCAAGCATAATTGCCATATGGGGGAACGATCGAGATCAGAGTTTAACCCTCCTCCAACGCTAAAATCTCAAAGAAGATTCTCCTCCACTCCAATAGGAGGCTTTTAAAAATCCCAATTCCTATGGCAGAGAAAGGGATATGTCAGCAATCTCTGTGTATGAACAGATGACCATGAAAGCAAGTGAATTTGCACTTTTAGCTTTGGTCTCATATGCTACTGATACGTGACTCCTGGAAGTTTAGCTGTAATGGAATGAGGCCCTCAAGCTGGAAAACGTTCCCCACGCACAGTGACCCAGCATGCAGAAAGCTATTTCTTTGCACAGCTTAAACCACCTAAACTTCTCATAAGAATATAAAAGCAGCCTGGCTGGATGAGGCCATAGGACCATCTGATCCAGCATTCTGTTATCACAATGGCCAGTCAGATGTCAATGGGATGCCCACAAGCAACCTACACAATTAAGGCTGAAATACTATCTGAAGCAGAAAAGGGAACACTAGACAAGTGTGACACCCTTTCTCCATTACTTTTCCAAGAAACAAGACATGATACCCAGTGTTGTTTCTCAGTCTCTTTCCCAACTTCTTGCAAAAAGCAAAAAGCCAAGCAACGGTAATACCACTGCTTCCCTGAAACATCACTTGCTTTAAGACATATTTTGGTATGTCAGACAAGGCTGGTCACAGGTTCTACCATTCGCATGCTGCTATAAAGCCCATAGCCAACTATTTGCAATGAAACATGATGGCCTTGCTGGGGCTGCAAAGGAAACCGAGAAGCGGTGCAGTGTGATGCATCAAAGTGAAATACAAACAAAGGGTTCAGAAGCAATGAAAGATGTCTCAAACAACTGAAGTTTAAAATTTAGCAGACTATGAGAAGGAGGATTTGGCCAGCAATGGCCAAAAGGGTACGGAACATGTTTTTACCCTTAGAAGCTTGGCGATACAAGGCAGAAGGAAAACTCTGGAGAAGTCATAAATGCAAGGTGGCTGCAAGCCAGTATAGATCCTTGATGGCAAGAAAAAAGGATGGCAAAAAAGTGTTCGTGAAAACAAGTTACAATCTAATAGGGGTCAAAAGTTCCACAAAGAAAATAGTGAACTAGGAATCAACCCAGTACACCTTCCTCAACAGTGCTGTAGAACACAGCCCTAAACCTGAATTGTGCTTTATTATGATCACAACTCCTACAGGACTGAGAACCTGTGGCTGTCCATTAGCTCAGTGCAAGTAAGGGTAGTTGGCACCCTAGGAGAACTCTGAGTCACTGCCCCTCTTCCCTCATATTATAAGCCTCTGCACATGGTAAGAAAAAGGACACTTTCTGCTTGTCCCACATCCTCTACAGCAGGCATCCCCAACCTCCGGCCCTCCAGATGTTTTCGCCTACAACTCCCATGATCCCTAGCTAACAGGGCCAGTGGTCAGGGATGATGGGAATTGTAGTCCAAAAATCTGAAGGGCCGAAGGTTGAGGAAGCCTGCTCTAGAGGAGCTGGGGTTCATCTCAGATTAAGTCAAGGTGCGGGGGAGAAAGTCAATACAGTGGTACCTCGGGTTGCATACGCCTCAGGTTACACACTCTGCTAACCCAGAAATAGTGCTTCAGGTTAAGAACTTTGCTTCAGGATAAGAACAGAAATCGGGCTCCGGCGGCGCGGCAGTAGCAGGAGGCCCCATTAGCTAAAGTGGTGCTTCAGGTTAAGAACAGTTTCAGGTTAAGAATGGACCTCCGGAACGAATTAAGTACTTAACCTGAGGTACCACTGTATAAAGGAGATTGCTATACTCAGCATCAATTCCTGCAAGTGCGGAAGCAGGAAGGAAAGGGTGCTACAATCATGAAACCTACTACTAGTTATTGTTATTATTTATTAAATTTGTATGCCACTCGATGCCCCATACATAGGTGTAACTGTAATGTATGCATGCATTTCTCTGTGCAGTCATCGGCACACATATGACTGAGTTGAGCTTAGACCAGCTTGCATGTAAGAGAAAAGTTTGCCGTGTAAAACTGCTGCGGCTTTTCTCTGCTTAAAGATAAAATGATCCTGCCGGTTATAAATCTGTAGATGTGTTTGCATTTCAATATTTGGGGGGGGGGGGGAGAAGAGGGGAAATAGCACGTCTCTTTTCAAGAAAACAGCAATGCTAACAATGTATTGCAAATAAAACCACACCCCTTAGCTTTTCTGATTTCCAAGTATATCAAAGGAATGGTTATAGCACCATCAAGTCAAGGTCTATTCCTCACCACAGACGTATTAAGAAAAACAACGAACGCGCAACACTGTTGTACTATACAAGATCCTGTCGTTTGTTTTGCAAGAAACCCGGTCGTCAATAAGTTTTTTTTAAAAAAATCCTATTCAAAAATCAATTATCTGGAGTCTTTTGTATAGAGAAGTACCACACCTTTCAGACAACTGGTATTAATGAGCAGGCATGACTATAGAATCTCCATCCGTTTTTCTGACAAAGCGGCAACTACTCCAGCCTCTCATTGAAATTCCATTAATCTGGTGCAGCCGGCTCCAGTGTGAAAATCAAAACTCCATCTAACCCTTTATCAGTTCACAATAACCTACCAGTGAACTCTGCCTGTTAGCATATAGCAAGTTATGATTTGGCTATCAATCAGGCTGCGAGCCAATAAAATAAAAGCTGGCCAGGAACAGGGTGTCTGGCGAGAATTCTGCATCTTGCTTTCTTCTGAGGCCTGTTCCCTGGCAATTCTTTCCACCTTCCCCTCATCTTGCTGAAACTCTTTCTCTAAGGTGTCTGGGACTCTGCACGCTTCTCCTCCCGTGCAATTTAATTGCTGCCGGCAATCAAGACAGAGCATCACTGAAGTGCGCTTGAATTTCATTAGAAGATATAACTTATGCCACTTTACTACAGTACCTAATAAACCATAAAAGAAACCCAAACACATATGGCTGGAGGGAATAACTGGAAAATTAGGTGGCCATTGGGGAATGGGATGAACTTTTGAACCAAGGAAACGGTGGGGTGGGGGATATTTGTTAGAAAACAAAGTGGGGGTGGGCTTGAGGAGGCAGACTTTAAATACATATAGAGATATGGAGGGGGCAGAGGGTTGATATTTTCAAGCCGTACAGAAATTTATCGACATAATAAAACAAACACATGTTTATAGCTTATATAATTGATCAACGTTTGGATCCCGAGTTCATGCCGAACACTTGGCGACGACCGAAAGGACAAAACAACTTCATCAGATTTGACAAAAAGGCCTTTTGATGACCTGGGCTAACTTAGTTATACTGTAGTTACTGTTAAAACTAATTACCTTCTTTCTAATTAATGCACACTGTTAGTCAAAGGTCAGACAAAAAGGCAGGATTTTTTCCCATACGACAATGTACCTACAGTCCTGCAAGCAGATTTTTGCTACACATTCTCACTTATCTTTCGACAAAACCCCAAAGTCAAATCAAAAGTTGATTTATTTATTTTTAAAAACTTGAAAATGGTGCTTTAATTCTTTAGGTGTGCAATAATTACTGAGTGTTGTGGTTTCCATTTAAATGGAGAAAAACAGTTTACTGGGACATATAGCGATTTCATTCTTCTCAATAAGTGTTCTGGCAATATTAACACCCATTTCTGAATCTTAATATTTTAGGTGTGCATGGAGATACTGAAACAAAGTTTGTGCATTTAAAAACACTGAATGCCAAGAAAAGCACAAACAACTGAAACAAGTCTGAAGAGAAACAATGGGCTCAATTTGGTGGAAGTTGACCTTAAATGTAACTCCTTTCTCTGTACACAGAAGCCTTCGCGATCTGCTGGCTACATAGAGATTAACACAGATTTGCTTATTTTAATTTACAGAGCGGATATCAAAATGTCTGACATAGAGCAAAGCGAACACAATTCGCACCTGAGAAGGATAAATCTGATATTTAACCGAGAGACAAACAGCAAAATTCATAATTGCTTAGTTTGTATATCACAGCAAACTATAGTCTAAAATTATGGTTTAACTTGAATGAGCAGCATGCTAGTGTACACTGCTCAAATGCACCTGCTACACATCCTCCCCCAGCTGTGAAACAAACCATGGAGCAGCTGCCTTAGCATTACAAACTGATCAGCGCTTACACTTAGTTTCTCTCCAACCCCCCCTCCCAAAAAACCCCACCAACCTGAGCAGAAACCAATACTAAAATAGCCACTCCACAACCGGTTGCCCAGACTGGGAAAGGAAGGAGCAAAGGGGGTGTTGCGTCTTTACTTTTCATTTAATAACCGATAATGTTTTTAATGTCTGATTCACCTTTGGATGGTGACGTACATCACCCTGAATTTTTATTTTTTAACTGAAAGGCGGCATAAAAAAAATCAAAAATAAATAAATAAAATCAGCAACAAAGTTGGAAGCTTCTCAAACAGATGACCCGCACATTAATATCGGTGGTACTTAATACTCGAGCATCAGCACCGTCAAATTCGGTTTGGCAAACAAAAACGGTTGTCCATTCTTAAACAAGCAAGGAGAAAACATTTCTCGCAACCCCTTCATTATGCCCAGTGTGCAGTAAGCCATAGGCAGAAAACACAGCTGCATATTTTGTTACAATATAAACCACTTCTGTCTTTGCGCCGTTTAACGCCAGGGGGAGAGGGGGGAGAGATTCATCTAAAAATTGCGTAGAATCTGTTTTGCCAACAAATATAAAAGGGGTAGTCAAAAGCTAAAGGTTATTTTATTGCTCGTTTTTCCTTTACTGTAGCGCAAGTTGAATTCCGCAGAAGAGAACTCCAATTGCAGAGTTCTATAAATGTAAAGATCCTGTTTTCTGAATCAGTTGTTAGAATGTTCATCACTTATGCACATATTTGACTTATCCCTGTTCTGCAATAGATATAATTTTATACCTCATAAAAGCAATATATGTTTCCAAAGGGAATAATCTGAAAAACATAAAATGTGGAGTAGCATGTTGCAGGGAAGCATTATTTTCAAACAGCAATTGAGTTGGAGCCACACAGTTTGATCATCATATGACAGAAAGGAAGAAAAAGTTGCTCGCTTCCAAGTCTAAAATTCGGAACAACTAATTAGTATACACTGTTATGTGCATGCAAATTGTGATCTATCAACACTGTCAACTAGCAGAAAGAGATAGCTGCAAACAGTGATGCAATGATCCCCATAGAACATTCACTTGTTCTTATCTTCAAAAATGTTAAGAATGATTAAAATTTGATATATAATAAACTTGGACTGGGGGGGGAGTACTGTTCAAATGTAAGCACCAAAAATTGTTTGATCGAGAAACGTCAGTACATTAACAGGAGGACACACCATAAGAACAATTAATTTAATATTTTATGAACTCGCTTGGTTTCATGTGTGCCACATGCAAAAAACAAAAATCCATCAAATGAATTCTCTTTCATTATTTATACACTAAATAAAACAAGTACAATAAAATTAAGGAAGAATCTGATGCTGAATTAAGAAGAGATTTGTCCTAAATAAAAGAAATCTGAGTGTATGAGTTGCTGATTCATTTGTGGGAGGGCAGGGAGGAAAAACTAAGAGATCTGTTTTGGTTACTGAAACAAACAAGCAAGTGTGCATTTTTTAAAAATCCCACTGTATCTTATTTTTAGCCACTAGAGAGAGCTCTTCAGTTCCTTAAGGGTCTTGTGAAGGTAAGGAACAGGACCCACATGGTTCGCTGCTCATCTGTTTCCCAAGAATTGCACCAGCTCAGAGACACTGGCGGCCAACAAAACTCCCAAATCATTGTGATTATGGTACCTTGAGACAAAGAGAACCACTTACCATCAGAGGGGCTTTCATCCTCTTTATCACAGCGGTCAGATGCTACAGAGATATTGTCAGGAGGCACAGGGCAAGGGCCTTCACGCTCTTCCCCATCTTCAAGTTCTCCTGCACAAACCAAAATATTTATCAGGAGTTAAAACAGGCTCCTTTCAGTTTAATTATACACATATTCATCACGAGCTGAATTTTTTTAAAAAAACAACCCGGATCCAACAGTAAGCTTTCCCCTCGATTCAGTTACCTCAGAAGCATGGTTGAGATCAAAGTTACAGTAAAGAACAGGGGTGCCAAATTGAATAAAAATGGGGGAGGGGGACCAGATAAGCCTCACCCCACAAAATTAATCACAAGATGTGGTACACATACACCATTTGAATGACAATGCCCAACAACTTGGGGGGGGGGCTCAAATGTTTTATTGGAGGGGGCAATAGGATTTGGCTCCTATGGTAAGGTTACCAGATTTTTTCCAATGAATCCGGGGACACTTTTCAACTTCAGTCGGAATGATAGGATTTCGTAAGGGGACTGATTTGTAAATCTGGGGGCTGTCCCCGGGAAACAGGAACGTCTGGAAACCTTATCCTATGGTAAAGAATGAGAAAGAAGAGTTGGATCCAAAGTAAAGTTAGCTGAGCTTAAAATCATAAAATGTGGTGTTCGAATCATGGCTAACATTCCATTAATTTAAGTTGAAATCCCCACTCAGCCATGGAACTCACTGGGTAACCTGGGGCCAGTTACTTTCTCTACCTCACAGGGTTGTAAAGATAAAATGGGGAGGAGGGCGATAGCTCTGTACGCCACCTTGAGCTCCTTGCAGGAAAGGAGATATAAATGCAAAAATAAACTCAACTTTACTCTGGATCCAACATGAAGTGTTTGAATGAGGAACGGCTTGTCAGCACTATCTAGCTACAGATTCCATTAACTACCATAATATCCCTTCCAGCAGAGACCCAATGCAATAATTCATTTATTAACTGGGGGCGGGGGGGGGGGGGGGAGGAGGACCATGTTTTATTAGCTACACAGCAGTATGTGCTTAAACGTAACATTTGATTTAGTGCTTTCTCTGACCATTCCAGCATAACAGCCACGCAACGCTGACATGCCATTGGTTGCACAATGAAGTCAGGTTTCCCTGTAGTAAACATTCGTTTGCTGCGGCAGCAAATCTTGGGCCATGTGTGGCATGACATACTTGTGACATGAACGCTTCATCACCCATCCACCTGCCAGTTCAACCTATATCTATCATGCCATCACTCAGTCCACTTTTCAGCAGCCTTGCGGTAGGGTAAATGCCACATGCCAAACTCAGCATAGATCCACTCAACACATGCACTCACATAACACCCGCTTGGTCATCTGAATGGGCCCTTTAGCCTCTGCCGCTTGTCAAATCCATGGCTACTTGAACATTCGCTTCACAGTGTTGCTTTGCAACAATAACCATTACTATTAGGAGCAGAGAGGTTACACAAGGGATTAAAAAACTTCTCTTCAGATGTTGTAAAATAAATGTAAAATGCCCTCCGTCAAATATTCACCTCCTAAAGCATTTTTTTTTTTTTTAGGAAGGGCAGAGCACAAAATAATAATTAGTGTCCAAATTCCACAGCAATTTAAATCCTGCACAACTGCTATTTGTCTAGCTCACCTTGTGCTTCTCCAAAAGCTACAACTCCCAGGGCTTCTTTGTAATCTGGATGTGTCTTAGCTGAATCCTCCACAATGTACAGAATCAAAATAATTGCAACTATTTCTGGCTAACGCATGAGTGCGCCTTCTGAGTATCTTTCAGGCCCTGGAACGCTGATGAAAGCAACATTTACAGCTTACAGAAAGAACAGAATATCCCCATGTGTTTGAAAAATGCAGTCTCGTTAATCCAAAATCTCTAAACTGAAGTTTCAAAGTGTTTCTTACATACATTATAATACTCTGTGAATTTGAATCATTAAGGAATGATGAAAACAGGAAAGATAAAGTAACAGAGGTTTGCTCAACCTCATTTTGTCACAGAGTTGTGAACACAGACCACAGCCAGTGTGGAATCACAGAAACCTCTCTGTCGTAAATGGGAAGCAAGCCAAGCAAAGGCCAGATCACATGGCAATTTCTTTCTAATTTTAAGGTCCACCAGCAGGGATCCACAAATCCCCAACCCCATAGGCAATTATTCGTACCTACGGGACCGCCTCTCCCAGTATGCCCCACGGGGGACCTCAAGGTCCATAAATAGCAACACCCTAGTGGTCCCGGGCCCTAAGGAAATTAGATTAGCTTCAACCAGAGCCAGGGCCTTTTCAACACTGGCTCCGGTCTGGTGGAATGCTCTGTCTCATGAGACCAGGGCCCTGCAGGATCTGATTTCTTTACACAGGGCCTGTAAGACAGAGGTGTTCTGACTGACCTTTGGCTTGGAGCCGATTTGATTCCCTCCCCCTCTTTCTTTTTCCTTTCTCCTCCTGTGATGAGGCTGCATTTTAATATTTTAATGTTGTATTTTAATCTTGTTTTTAAGGAGGAACAGCAACTGGGCTCAGAATTCTTGGAGGAACAGCAACTGGGCTCAGAATCCAGCTCTCCCCTCCAGCTCCTGCAGCTGACATGAGAGATTTGGTTCAGAGTGCTGCTCTCCTGTTCCTCCAGTACATTGGTAGTAGAACCATCCACAAAGAAAGAGGCGAGAGTCCAGTGTGGTGTAGTGGTTAAGAGCGGTAGTCTTGTAATCTGGTGAACTGGGTTCGCGTCCCCGCTCCTCCACATGCAGCTGCTGGGTGACCTTGGGCTAGTCACACTTCTCTGAAGTCTCTCAGCCCCACTCACCTCACAGAGTGTTTGTTGTGGGGGAAGAAGGGAAAGGAGAATGTTAGCCCCTTTGAGACCCCTTAGGGTAGTGATAAAGTGGGATATCAAATCCAAACTCCTCCTCCTCCTCCTTCCATTTCAGCCTGTTCGCTTCCTCATTTCTTCTGCTGTTCTTCCCTACCAGAAACCTCGTCCACTACCCCACTTTTCTGTGCCTTCCCCCATCATGGCGCTTCTTATGCATCTCTCCCAGATGGATGAGATTCTGGCAGCATCTTTCGTGGGAGGCGGAGCCCAGCGTGAAAGCGCAAGTCTGAGATATGGGAAGCACAAGGTACCCAACTACAAGATTAGCAATGGAAAAGGCCACTCCTACCCTAGGAGTTGAAGATAATGGCTGGAGGTTAACCCGAGCCTAGACTGTGGACTCCCAACTATCAGCAAAGTTTATTTCTTTTTCATTTCCATGTGATAACGCAAATGGTCATATGGAACTAGTTTTCCCTTCCCTCCCTCTCATTGATGGGAACCAACAGTGGCAGAGAACTCTTGATTTCATGCCCTGCTTGTGGTCTTCCCAGAGGGATCCATTTATCCACCGTGGGAAGCAGGATGCTTGACTAGATGGGCCTTTGGCCTGATCCAGCCAAGCTCTTCTCACGGTCCTCATTTGGAAGTTGTATACATACTGGAGAGTTTGGATTCGGCACAGAATTTTATTATATGTTTTATGGAGGGGCAGACGCATCCCTGGTTACATTTCTCAATGTTGTGAGGAAAGTAGCATGAGGAATATATTTTTTAACAAGTACTCAAAGCCTCCAAGATTTGTGGAAAGGCATTAAAAAGCACCAGATGTCTATATCTGCTAAGTCTGTCCATTTAAAAAGCCACCGTTAAGTGGGCTGCTTCCTCCTCAAAAGATTTAGACAAAATATACAGCATACTTAAAACTAAACCAAACATACCAATGCACTCTTTCATGCAACAAAAAGAAATGAGCTTTTCCTATAACAAAAAATAAGTGTTATAAGAGCCAAACAAAGAGTTCATGTGATGAAGGATGCAACGCAGTTCACTTTAATATGTCCATATTTCCTCTTTAAAAAACAAAAACAAAACTCGTGTTACATGTATATACACACACACATATACACACACACATTCATAGGCCTAGCCCTACGCCCAACACTCTACAGCTTGTCAAAGGGAACCACATTTGAAACAATGAATGTTGTGCCTTCGTTCGGTCAGAGAAGTCACTCTTGAGCTTCTCACCCAATAATAATAATAATAATAATAATAATAATAATAATTGTCCCCCTGACAGGTGCCTTGTGTCTACTAGCATACCTGGGAGGGGGAAGGAAATCAATAAAGCAAAGCGTTCAGTTGGTATCTATGTAATAGAAAACTAAACTACAAAGGAACAATAAGCATCAGGTAAATGTATCCAATACAATTTGCAGGCATAATTGAAAGCATTACAGCCTAATCAGACATCTAAAAGCAAGGCATGTTCAAACGAAATGTCTATAGACTCATTAGCGGGCAGCCATTCCATTATAATCATGCATAATGTCAGCGATGCCTTGAGCCTGTGCCAATGACAACAGCATAAATTTTGCATCTCATTTCTGCAGTCATAAAATTAATGATCAGTTTAAAAATACTTCTTTATAAAAAGTTATTACACAAAGAAAAAGCACGAATGTGTCCCTGTGACATAGCCAGGAGGATAATTAAGAGGCTAATGCTCATTAATATGGTTTCCCCAGAACAACCTTTGATTTATCCTAGAACTTTAAAAAAAAGTTTCATTAATTAAACACATTTAATGGTTACCGGAAAAAATACACTGTTCGTATTTTCTTTCGTCTGTGATTTAATCACTTATGTTTTGAGGGTAGGATGCTTTAATTTGCTCACAATATGACACACGGTACCTGACCCTTCTTTATTAAATAGCATCTTTTTTCATTTATAGTATTATTTGCTTATTGATTCTAGCAGATAATGGTGTTGGACTAAATACGGGAAGCTAGTCACTTAACTCCATTGTTAATGGAATTCCCAGTTATCGCAATAAAGATGTCAGATTGACTTTGCATCAGCTTCATATCAAGGAATCGGTATTTTATAGTGTCTTATATGTTTTCTAACACAAGTGAACTTTCTTCCGCCTATGCTCTCCACAACAAGCAGAGTGTTTTGACACCATCAATATTTCCTTCTGTCACAAAACCCACAATAAAGGAGCCATCAACATATATTTCAGTCAATACGTTTGAAGCAAACTGTTGCTGCTCTGAGAACCCACCCCGCCTCTCAGATCCCTAGACATATGTACAGTGTTCACTATCTAACGAACCCATGGTCTCAAATTGCTAAGAGTTCCATCTCTAAAAAGTCTCTTCATCTTCTGCTATATCACATTCCATTAAGAATTAAGCTGATCATTTATCCCACAACCAAACACCTTCTGCAGTGCTCTTAGCAAATTAACCAGTTGTGTATCTAATCATATACATTTCAGACCCTTTAGTTCCTAATTTCATTTCTTTTTTTAAAAAAAGTCTTTCTGCTATTTTAAAAACAAATAGCTATACAGTGGTCCGGTCTTAACCTGAAACTGTTGTTAACCTGAGGTACCACTTTAGCTAATGGGGCCTTCTGCTGTCGCTGGGCTGCCGGAGTGCGATTTCTGTTCTCATCCTGAGGTAAAGTTCTTAACCCACTCATATCTGGTGCTTTGGCCTGTATATTATTTAGATGTGTTCTCCACAAAAGGGAAGTCCAGGTTTTGAACTTAAGGAGCAATTCCCTTACCACCAATAACAGTAAAGGACATATGCATGTATGAAGCTCTTTACACAGAGTCAAGATTGTTGGCCCATCTTGCCCAGCAAGGACATTGTTAGAGGGTAGACCGGGGCAGTGCAAGCCTTGGGTCTTCTGCAGAGCACCCAGAATCCCCTGCTTTTAAACCATAATTTCCCTAGTATTACCATTATCTGGTAGGAGGTGACTGGGTGTGTCATAAGGCAGAGTGCTGATGAACCCCCACCCACTCATTGTCTTAATTTGCCCAGGGGCTTATGCCCAGACTCCTTCAAGTACAGAGCAAGTACAGGGGGGGTGCTAGTAGTGCAGTGGAGAGTGTTGTTGTTGTTTATTAAATTGCTGTTGTTTATTTAATTTCTATACAGCCCTTCATCCGAGGGTCACAGGGCAGTTTACAATACAGTCGTATCTTCGAAGTCGGATGGAATCCATTCCGGAAGTGTGTTTGACTTCCAAAACGCTCAGAAGCCAAAGCGCAGCTTCTGATTGGCTCCAAAGAACGTTTGCCAACCCGAACACTCACTTCCGGGTTTGCGGCGTTTGGAAGCCAAAACGTCCAAGTACCAAGGCATTCGTGGTCCAAGGTACAACTGCACAAAAATACAAACCATAAGGTAATGGGACCCCTGACCATTAGGTCCAGTCGTGACCAACTCTGGGGTTGCGGCGCTCATCTCGCTTTATTAGCCGAGGGAGCCAGCATACAGCTTCCGGATCATGTGGCCAGCATGACTAAGCCACTTCTGGCGAAGCAGAGCAGCGCACGGAAACACCATTTACCTTCCCACCAGAGCGGTACCTATTTATCTACTTGCACTTTGACATGCTTTCGAACTGCTAGGTTGGCAAGAGCAGGGACCGAGCAACAGGAGCTCACCCCATCGCAGGGATTTGAACCGCGACCTTCTGATCAGCAAGTCCTAGGCTCTGTGGTTTAACCCACAGCGCCACCTGCGTCCCTTATACAAACCATGGTAACAAACAAAAGCAATAACCCTGACACACACACAGTTTAAAAGGCCATAGATGGTTTAATTAGCCAAAGGCCTTGGAAGAAGAGGAATGCTGTTGCCTGGTGCCTAAAGATCTGTAATGAAGGCGCCTGGCAAGCTTCCCTGGGGAGAGTATTCCACAAATGGGACACCACCACAGAAAATGCCTGTTCTCATGTCACCGCCCTCTGGACCTCTCGCAGAGGAAGCACACGAAGAAGGGCCTCAGATGCTGATCACAGGGTCCCGATCGGTTCATATGGAGAGAGGCAGTCCTTGTGGTATTTCGGTCCTGAGCCAGTTCTTGCTATATGGAAACGAACCGAAAGCCCCACTCTCATACAGAACTTGCATCTATGCTTCTATGGACTAGGATCAATTTTAAATAATTTGCTCATTAGTATTTGTTATGTAATATTGATTTTACTCTTTTTTTCCCTTTTAAAAAGCACTGTGCTTGAACCAGGCAAAATAGTATTTTACCCATAGTAAAGTTAGGGTTTTTAATGTGGTGCTTTTATCCTTTCCGTTTCCAAATTCTGCCATCGTTGCAGTCCTGCACTGGGAACTGGCAGTAACTTTTGTGTGGATGTTATGCACGCTTGTAAACATTTTCTGTTTCAGGTATGTGCCGCTTACAAAAGCGGCACCAATCCATGCTAAACATTTCTATTTGCAAGCTGCCCTGAACATACCCCTGTTGAAGGCTGGCATACAAAGGCTAAAAATAAAATAAACTCTTATTATGTCCTGGCTAGGATCCCCATGTTATTGCAGGTTAGCAGAGAACCTACTGTAGTTTCATATACTTTTTTTTTTAACTTCATGCTGTGACCCTCATGCTAGCATTCACAGTCGGCAGGTCATGACCTCATGAATTAGCATCGTGAAAATAGGGCCATTTCAAATTCAGAACAGGCCACTGTAGCAGCCTGCTTTTAATGAAACCATAAAAGTCTGTTTCAATACATGCACTAGGCGATTATAGGCAAACCACGTTGGAGTTTCCCATTTCATCATTTCAGATCTTGTTCCCACATATAAAAAACTAAAAGTACAATACTGGCAAATGCAAGAAGCAATTTCTTTTGCTTAACACCAACACCAGTCAGGGAAACAAAATCTGCATTAATATGTTTGTGCTATATCACAAACTTCTAGACAATAAAGAATTTCTATTTTGAACATATTCAATTTCTGCTGAAACATTCATTTAAAACTTGGGGTTCATTTAAAGAGCTTGGGGTTCACGTTAGAAAGGCAATATTAATTAATTTCTAAAGGAAGCAGTGCTTTTTAAAAGTTTGGAATGTAATGATTAGTTTGGTTGTTCTTGTAGTGCTGTGGCTTTTCCTGTTTTTAACAACACAGAAAGTTCACAAAAGGAAAATCCCGCAAGCTGTCCTCTTTTTCTTCCAGCAGGGGGAGCTAGCATCCTCATCCATGAAAAAGTCAACATGCACACACAGTGTGAACTCTGGACCCTTGAATTTTGGGATTTTAAATTGTACAACAGTACACTGAATAAAACCGGAGATTGGTTTAAAAGCCTACCAGTGAGCAAGATTTCTATGCCACGTGCAAATGAGTAGTCATATCCTTACCTCTTTCAGGAAAGCCTTGTGGGTAGCTGCAGAAGAGGAAGTGGGGGATGGGAAAGAAAGGATAATGTAAGTATTTGGAAAGTCTTAAGGCCACTTATTTTAAAAACAAGAACAAATACAACAGACAGAAAAACCAACAAGAGACACTGAATATTTTAACGCTAAGTGAAACTATCAAGGGAATATTTTACTAGCTTCAAGATGCCCTTCAAGATATTAAATTAAAGGCTTGCACGTTTTACACGATTTGCATGTTTACAGGAGCAAACAGAGACTGTATCTGGTTGGGATGCATGCAATCTCCAACTTTAAGATCAATATATTAATCTGGAAAACTGATAGGTGTTTAAGTACAGCTCTGCAAAATACCTATTGACAGATAAGAAAGATTAGGTAAATCCAATGAACAAGAAAATCAATTAAGTTAAACTTGGCAAGAACATTTTGAACACAAAAGAGTGAAGGTGCAAGTATCGGTAAAACTGATGAAATACAAAGAAGGAGCAAAAGAAAACAAAAACAGAAAATGCCATTAAGCCACTTATGTGAGCGGAGAACAAGGCCAGGAGGAGTAAGCCTATGTGGTGCCCCTCCAGATGTTGCCGGACTACAACTCCCATCAGCCTCAGCTAGCATGGCCAATGGTCAGGGATTATGCGAGCCGTAGTCCAACATCAGTGCAACATCTGTAGTGTAACATCTGAAATGCAACATGCAACAATCTGGATGGAAGAGTGATGAGTAATGGAGCTTCAGAACTGATTTAATTTCTGTGATCTTCTGAAGCCTCAATATGCACTGCTTATAAACCAGGGTGTTTATATTGCTGATATAGATAAAAAAATAAAATTAATGCCCAAAGCACCAAGAACATGTGGCGGTTGTTACTGCAACAAGCAGCCTGTGGAGGTCCACAGTGGTTTGGTACTCATATGGGGCACTGCCTGTTCAAGATGCATTTGATCATCTTAGATTTCAAGTCATGCCCACAGGATATCTGACCAGTAAATCCTTTAACAGGCCAAAAAATATTTGCATACGCGGATCAGGCAGTGCTTTTTGTTCTGGGGGGATGCAGATTATGTGAATCTAAGTTTGGTCTCATTGAGGGCCAGTATTTCAATATGAGTAGGAAAATGAGAGTACAGTGGTACCTCGGGTTAAGTACTTAATTCGTTCCAGAGGTCTGTTCTTAACCTAAAACTGTTCTTAACCTGAAGCACCACTTTAGCTAACGGGGCCTCCTGCTGCTGCCGTACCGCCGGAGCACAATTTCTGTACTCATCCTGAAGCAAAGTTCTTAACCCGAGGTACTATTTCTGGGTTAATAGAGTCTGTAACCTGAAGCATATGTAACCTGAAGCGTATGTAACCCGAGCTACCACTGTACCACTAAACATTTTTTTAGAAAAAAAGCAGAGATCAGGACAGATCAAAACACTACACACTAAATCCAGTATTGCCCTTTATACAATTCGCTGAGGGATAAATCCCCAATACATTTCAAGGGGGGTGGGGTTCACAGTTCCATGGGATGAGGTCAAAATTAGATGGCTGTTGGCTGGTGTAGACAAGTTTGTTACCTGCAGGGGAGCTTTATATGCACTAGCAATGAGCAAGATATGGGCTACTTTTGTTAGCCAGAACACACACACACATAGTGGGGGGGGGGGGAGAGAGAGAAAGAGAGAGAGAAAGAGAGAGAGAGAGAGAGAGAGAGAGAGAGAGAAACACACAAGATTTGGGAAACTTTACTGCTCTAATAGCTTGCAACTCTGAAAACTGATATGTTTTAACTTACCATCTGATTGTTTTATAACAGCAACTGACTATAAACAATAACAATCTGACTGATTTAATATGGGGGATAGTTCAGTTGGTTAGAGCACAGTGCTGATAATGCCAACTTTGCAGACTCATTCCCTTTTATATAGGACAGCTGCAGATTCCTGAATTGCATTGGGCAGAGTATCTTCCAACCCTACAATTCCATGATTCTATGATCTCTGTGTCCTCACTTCAGTCCTTGAGGAGTGTTGGCTCTGGCTTGTAATTAAGCAATTAAAACATGCTTACCAGTGCTAAATGTTACACTGGCTGCAACTCATCAAAAATATGACTTCTCTTTGCTAAAGTATTATATGCACAGACAAATCTTCCACAGCAACTTACACTGACAAATTATATTCAGAAGAATCACTGCACAGATCCGCAAGAATCCGTCTATTGCCCAGTTCACACAACCATTTCTCCAGGCCACCATAAAGAATTATGTGGAGTCAGTAAGCAAGGTTTACATGTGTAAACTAGCCTGCAGGAATAGTACAAAGTAGGTCAAAGTTTTCTGTACAAAGCAAGTTCATTTCAAATGCCGATCTGTTTACACAGAAACCACAGCAATTTCACTCCATTCTTCTGCAGTTCTTCATTTTCCATGAAACAATTATTCACAGGTTGGGTAGCATGCCATGATTTCTCTTATTAGGTAAATAATCTGTCTGGGTCAACCAAGAGCTCTGGTATTTCTAAGTTCAGAGACTGGGTGCACCGATTCGGCAGCATGCTGGTCTCTATAAGTCCACAAAGCTGACAAGCACTTGCAGAAGACCATGATAAGCTATTCCATCCAGACTGCAGACTTCCTACACTGAACCTCAGAGTTGCCGGAGGGTGGGGGGCAGATTGCAATGCTGGAAACACAGGCCACTGCTGTTTAGATGTGCATTTGCATTCTAAACAAAAAAAAATCCTTCCAGTAGCACCTTAAAGACCAACTAAGTCAGTTCTTGGTATGAGCTTTCGTGTGCATGCACACTTCTTCAGATACATTCTAGTACATTTGCATTCTAGTTTAAGAAATTGAAAGGCACATTCCTTTCACATTTTCCCATCTCTTTTTTTTTATGCAAACAAAATGCCACGTTCTGAGATGCCAAAGAAATGCAAGCAACCCAACCACATGGACAAGAAACTACAAGGAAAGACCCCCCCAAAAAATCCTCAAAAGAACCCAAGAGGGACAGAAATGCTTCACTCTTATTACTCATCAGGACGGAAAGCCATAAAAAGGTAGTGCAGTTCTTTCCTTTTCCCAGTACAGACTTGTATTTTAACAACTCACCTGCTCGCCACAGGCAACTAGGAATTCCATACAGGTGAGTGAACAAGCCTGTTGGAGTGAGATGGATCTCACCATCGGTCCTCTGCCTGTCTGCTTGGTTTCCATGCTAGCTGCGAAGGAAGAAAAGCCTCCACAACCAGTACAGAAACACAGCTGGAGGGGAGGTTGTCCTCCTCCTCCTCCATCACTTAGTGGAAGGCAGCTTTCCTTTTTTTTAAAACTAACCTACTGAGAAGCAGCAGCCTGTGTTTCTGGCCCAGCTGCAGAACAAAAGACTCTTCTGTGCCAAATTTTTCACAACAAGCAAGAGACAACCACGTCGCAGTAGCCTGGCCACATGGCATGTCCCAATCCGGACCAGCATAATCGAAACCATTTAAATGGCAAGGATCTGGAATTTATAGGCCATGTTCACACATAATGGTGAGCCAAAGTTTCTGGCTAACCATGGTTTATTGTGATGAGCCCTGACCACGTGATCATCATCTGAGGCTCTTCTTTGTGTGCTCCCACTATAGGAGTTTCAGAGGGTGGCAACATGAGAATGGGTGTTTCAGGCCTGGCACCATTCTTATCTTTTTTTCAGGCATGAATCTGGGCTTTACGACCTTAATTTGAAGGATAGTAATTGTATTTTTAGGTTTTTATCGGTTGTTCTTAACTGGTTTTAAGGTATACAGCTTTGGGTTACTCACAGTGCCAGATTTAGGTTTGATGAGGCCCTAGGCTACTGAAGGTAATGGGGCCCATTATGTGTCCAGCTGTCCTTTGTCAACAGCAAATTGTCAGTGTTTTTTGTGTTGAATATATGCTATGGTAATTTATGGACCTAATAGGTATCTAAAGCTATTTGCACATGCAGAATATAGGCACCCTATATATAGAAATGAGCAAACCAGTGATATTTTAAGGAGCAGGCTAGCAGGTGGGGCCCATTACTTACATCATAGGAGCCTACACAACATAAAATACTGTTGCTGTATGTAGGTTTTATTTTATTTGTTTTTTATCTTATCTTTTGGAAATGTACATCCAGGGTTGTCTTTTTTTCCTTTACATTTTTTGGGGGAAGTTATAGCTCATTTAGCTTATATGACAATCCTGCACTGGTTACTCTGTGAGAAAAGCGAGTCACAAATATAGGAAGTCATAATAAGAATAGTAAGAGAGCAATATGATACTGAACTGTACTTGATTGCTCCCACTTAGCTTCTGGCATGGCACAAGCAGGAGCGGGTGGGGAACCAGGAAGCCTTGGCTTGCTGCTCTCTAACAAGTCACTATCCATAAGCCAACAACAAACCATGGTTTATAGCTGGCTAGCAACCATGGCTTGATAGAGAGCAACAAGCCATAAGCCAGAGGAGTGAAGATGGAGGAATGAAGAGGGAATTACTCAGCAGCATGCACTAGTATTCCACTCATTCACAACAAACCATGATGATCCAGAAATTCTGGCTTACAACTCTAACTAAACACTGCCATTGGGTGCCCTCTTTCGGCCTCAGTTTTTCCACTGTTAAAACGTGAAGAAATAATAATGATAGGTTTGATGCAGGGATAATTCACTTTCTGCACTAAATGCACAGCATACATGCATAATTGCTTACTTGGACTTGATGTCTTTTATCTTCTTAATCAGAGCATCCCTCTTTTCCTTTGCTCTTTTGGATAAATTCTCTCCTTTTAGGGTATCCAATATAAATGTGTCGACATCTAAATCATGAAAGAATAAAAGGAGAGAGAGATGAGTCAAAAGAAGAAATGATAATTCTCAGAAGATAAATACCTCTATTATGGCTTTTTTCATAAGGCAATAATATCCAAACTATCTAATGGAATTACTTTATCAGTCCCAGGCATAATATAATTGAAAGATATTTCAAACTCTAAATTGGATAGATTTGTTCACTGCTGTGCTTATGCTTAGCACAGCAAATGCTGTTTTGACACTTGCCATCATTAAATGAACAAGAACCCAACAAGTTTTAATAAACTGTCAAAGTGTGTAAAATATATATACACCCCATTACTTGAGAAATAAAAGCTAGAAGACAATAAACTGTTCTAATGCATATATGATTGAGCAAGATCAAACATCATTTGGCACTTTCATTAACAAAAGCCCATTTTCAGAAGTGACCGTAGACTTATGATATCTTCCTCTGGGTTAAAGCTGGTCCCAATTTTGAAAGCATCTGGGTAAAAGTGTCACGTTAAAACTAGTCAATAATCTCAAAGACATCAACAGTATAATTCTATGTACAGAAGATATGACACTAGAAAACTTAATATTTGAAAAATGAACCTATATTTTAAGTTTCACTGGATTTTGATCATTAAAAACATGGAAATAACATTTAACTTCACACGCAGAACAAACTATGCACTTTACATTTTTGCTTTTTTTGTTTATTTTGTAATCCCCTTTTGCAAATGATTAAATACCCTCCAACATCTAAATGCTTTGTAGTATTTTACTATGAGAATTGGGGAAGGGGGGTTGCTCTGAGGGTGGAGAGGTCAGCATACAAACAAGTCCCCTTAGGAAGGACAACCATTTAGCACAGTAAGAGGAAATTTGGAAGAATATGTTGAAAAATGGGCAAAGCAGCTTGTGAAATTAGCTGTAGTTTTATTTATTTGTGTTATGGCCCCCCCCCACTCACATATTGAGGAAAGTGGTCTCAAGTGGGGCGGGGTGGAATCAAAATTTAAATCCCACCTGACTAGTTGGAATGGCAGGGGGGGAATTAAAATGATCTTGAGGAAACTGAGCACCACTTTCTTAAATGCAAAAACATAAACCCAAGTTTACATACTCTTAGATGTACCCATTTAAGTTTCCCTGACAGGTAACGGGAAGAAAAGCCAGAAGGACAAGATAACCAGGCCCACTGTTAATTAAAAAAGAAGCTAATTGAGCAGCAAGTATATAAAAAATACCCCATGCCATTTTTATTACAGATCTGACACTTACATCAAATTTATAGCAAAGACAATTGAACTATGTTTCAGATACTGTAGGCTATTTCAAGAATGTCAGTGGTTTCCTTTCTTTTCTCTCTCTCACTCTCTTAACTTCAATGTATCTAGCCTCATTTCAATACTGTTTTAATAGATGGTAATTGCAAAGGTAATCAGCTTAAATGATATCCACATAATGGTTATGTCTTATTCAGTTATCCAGAATCCGTCTGTGATGAACATTCATTTCACTAATGTTCAGAATGGAAATGAAGCACTATAAGAATTCAATCTTTATGTCCGAGAACTAAATGTAGAAAATATCATATTCTACCTTGGCTAGATGGCCTTAACGGAGAGCATGGGCATAAGAAATAAGGAGGGTGGTTACCATTCTTTTAATTATGGTCGCTAAATCAGTTTTATATGATCAGACGGATCATCCATATTCAAGATCCGCAACCTTGCCAACCTTCTCATTTTGTAAAACTTACTCTTCCTCCCCCCAGAAAACTTTTGACCACTGTCTTGAAAGTAAACTGGCACATGACAATATAGAAGTTGACCATCCCTGATCTAACTATATAGGTTTGCCAAAGAATATATACAACTGTACTCACTGGACACAACACAACAGAGAGTTCAGCAAGAACAGTGAACAGGGTTTCCAGGCTTGGGTTTGTTGGACTACAATTCCCATCATCCCTGACCACTGATCCTGCTAGCTAGGAATGGTGGGAGTTGTAGTTTAACAACAGCTGGAGACCCAAGTTTGGGAAACCCTGTACGAGATGTTCCTTGGGATCCCTTCAAACTCTATCATTCTATGATTCTATTATTCTAAGACTGCTTTGAAGATTAATAAGCAAATCCTAAATGAGAACTATTCAAACCTATGTAATTCAATTTCAAATAATGTGCTTTTGTACAAACACTAGTATGTTGTAACTTGCCTTTGAACTTTGGGTGAGGGGTGGTATATTAATTTAGATGAAGATTATGATTATAGCCCTTGGAGCAGTTATGCAAAAGTAGATGATAGTGGTTATTTCTTCAGTAAAGTCTCAAAGACAAGATACATGCAAGCCCTTCATGTGGGTGCACTGATGTACGCAAAATTAGTTGAGGTGCAGAAGACAAGACGAGGCTCACAAGACATCCCACTACCTGTAAGACTTCCTTGGAAGTCCAAAGAATGTGCTATCTAATCTCTACTCTTACTGCAAATACTCCACTGAAGCACTACAATCTGACTTATTTTGCTAAATATTTAAGACTCTCTTTCTTTTCCCATCCTCATTAGCCCTGACCCGTTCACTTTTCTCACAACTATTTTAGGCAAGAATCCGTATGGGCATATCCAAGGTACCGTCGTCACTGAACAAATGCTTAAAAGTTGCAGTTGTCTAACGTGGAGAAATCTGGTCCAACAGCCTAATGGCCTATCATCCAGAAGGGTATATACTACAACCCCACAAAAACTAACCCTGGAACAAAGAGACTGGAGGCTTGTTTGCAGTCACTTATCACCAGCACCCCTTAGCTTCTTTCAGCTTCTGATTTATCAAGAAGAAACTAATCCACTAATATGTCATTACATCTTGGGTTAATTAGTCATGTAAACAAGGCCAGAGTCAGCAGCTGTACATACAAAGTCCAGGAGAGGTGCCCATTACCTCAGGGCTGGGCATTGTTCTTTCAATCTTTTTCATATTGATAGAAGCTGCCCCAGCAAGTCAGAAACAGATATCCCAAAGAACCAGAGCGTTAACGCTCTGCCTAGTGGGAGATGAGCAGAAGAAACTCCAAAGCATTGGTTTTCTTATGTCTTTAAAACCAGCAGGCAGCTGCCCTACAGTCCAAAAAGTTGCCACCTAAGCATATTTTTAGGAGTTAAAAAGAGTTTTCAGGACTCTTTTTAATTCAGATCAACCAACAAAATAATAGCTGGATGGAATATAAATATAAAAAACCAAAAATGCATAACACAGTAACAAACAAAAACAATAACACACACCCCACACACAGTTTTAAAAGTGGTAGATTAGCCACGGGCCAGGGAGGAGAGGAATGTTTTTGTCTGACAAGCCTCTCTGTGGAGAGCATTCCACAAACAGGGAACCACCGCAGAAAAGGCCCCCAGAAATGAATTGGCAGCCAGCCCAGTACTGGTGTTATATACTTAAACTGTCTTGGCCAGTGAGAAACCAGGCCACTGAACTCTGCACCAACTGAACTTTTTTGTACTGTCTTCAGAGGTAGCCCCACATATAACATACTGCAGTAATCCAAACGAGAGGTTATCAGAGCATAGACAACACAAGTTAGGCTATCCCTGTCCAGATAGGGGCACAATGGGCCACCAGTGGAAGCTGAGGAAGGCACTCCGCACCACTGAGGCCACCTGAGCCTGAGGCGACAGCAATGGGTCCAAAAGTACCAAGCTGCGTACCCACTCCTTCAGAGGGAGTGTAACTCCATCAAGAGCAGGCAACCTCTCGCCCATGTGTAACTGCAGTCTCATTTTTAAGCAGCTGAGATTAAAGATGTATTCCTTGGTGTTTTATTTTCACCTTGTAAAATAGATTCCCTTTCTCTAGTCCAGGCATCCCCAAACTCGGCCCTCCTGATGTTTTGGACAACACCTCCCATCATTCCTAGCTAACAGGACCAGTGGTCAGGGATGATGGGAATTGTATTCCCAAAACATCTGGAGGGCCGAGTTTGGGGGTGCCTGCTCTAGTCTTAGGAATGTATATATGCATGCATAAAGGCACGTTTGGCAAACCCTCACCGTGATCAACTCCCGCCTGGGAAACCTATGTCCCCACTGTGGAAGGACGTGTGGATCCACACGTCACTTACGGATTCACTGTTTAGACCGTGTTCATGGAAGCTAATCTTACTCAGCTACGAGCGATCGCCAAAGAAGCAGCTATGTAGGTTGTTGATGGGAGACCCTGCATTTGTAAGCTTATGCTGCAATAAGTTAATTAGACTTTAATTAAGGTACTTACAGGACCATCTGTCTTTGTATTCCTGCTCACTCTGAAAGAGGTTATTTAAACAAGTTGACTCTTAACCCCATACATATTTACACAGAAAGTCCCACTGAGTTCAACAGACTGTCCATTCAGGTAAATGGGTATAAAATTATATCATTAGGAATTGGGGATGGGGGCACAGGTTCTTCATCCCAGGCAAAAAAAAAAAATCACAAACACAAAAAGGCCACTGCTTGGGACAGGAGAAATTGGGAGTTTATTCCAGTTTCTTGAAAGGGAGTAAAAGAAGAACTTCATTGCAGAAGTTGTAGGTTACCAGTCACAAGATGCATTTGTCAAGATAAGCGATGCAAATTTCAACAAGGAAGAGACATTCAGAGGGTATATTGGGCGACACAGGAAATGCAGCATAGATAGTACAGAACTGTTCTCCCATTTGTCAGATGCATGAAAATGTAAGCAAATAAGTGGACTTCATAGGCCTCTTTCATTTGGTTAAAGAGGAAGCTTCTACATTTTGGACTTCTCCATTTAGTTCACTCCACCACCCTGCACTCACACACATAAAAGCAGATTGTGATATGGGGGTGGGGAGGTCAGGAAGCTGGCTGGACACATTGAAGCACTTTCGTCCCTCAAATAAACACTCTTAACTATGCTTTGCAGTGCTTTTTTTCTGGGCGGACGCAGGGGTATGCATATCCCTAAATATTTTGTGAATCTTTGTACTTTTGTCCATTTACTACCTTTATTTTACGCGATTTGAACTATAAAGTGGTGGTTTTCTTGAGTCAAAACGAGAGTAGCTCTAAACATTTTTTAAAGAAAAAAGCACTGTATATTTGTATATGCATAATTTAACAATTTGCCCAACACCTTCCAACCTGTTCCTCCCTTGCCCAGGAGGCTTTTCTAGCAAAACTCCTGCATGATATTATTACCTACAGTTCTCCCATTTTCTTTTCTCTCCCCTAGCTGGAAAACTCTATTCCCAATAAGTTTTTCTTTTCCCCTATCCGGCTTACAGAGCACCAGTCCCATCTTCCTGCCACATCGCCCCCTCCCCGAGACTTCCCTCACCCTCCTCCCTGTAACTCCACTTCACTCTACCCTTCGTCCCAGAGAAACTTCTACCGCAGCCGCAATCTTTCTCAGGCGCGCGGGGCATCCTTACCTGCAAGGAGGCTGCTGACCTCCTCGGGGATGGCGGGGGAGCCGTGCATGATGTGCCAGGTGGTCGCGCGCGAGAGGCAGCTGTTCGGCAGCTCCGTCAGGGAAAGACAACGGCCCCGCCCACTTTGCCCGGCTCCGGGAAGTTCAGTCAAGGAAGCCACAGGCGGCAAGGCGGAGGGCGTGGCTACTCTAACCCAGGGATGCCCCCGCCTATTAGGTCGGTCCGCGCATGCTCATTCAGCCGTCCGCTTGTGTTACACTCAGTCACGACTTCCTCCTCTGCTATGGACGCGCCTTGTGCCTCCGGGAAAGCGCCGGGGGGGGGGCGGGGGCACGTGACCCTCAGCCGATGCCGGGCGCCATTTTAAAAGAGGGCAAAACCCATTCCCGCAGGTGTTGGGGTTAAGTCCCGAGCGTTCCAAAATCAAAAATGGCGCCTTAAGCGCCTCGGCGCTATTGGACAGAGCGCTCGGAATAGGACACGCGGGAAGCGTCTGCTGCGGTTGGCTGAGCGTGGCGTTGTTTTTGTTTCGTTGACACTTTCGGCCGCCATTTGGCGTCCTCTTCATTTCCCTTTCCCATCCCGCCTGGGTCAAGACCCCGGACTGTAGGCAGGGAGATGCGTTTACACTGCCGTGCTGGGGGATTTCCTGGGTAAAAAAGTGAACCGAGAAGAGAATCCTGAGGCTCCTTTTCCCTTATTTTGCTTCCAAGCAGAATTTTTAGAGTTGTTTTTCCACACCACTGTCATTCTGCTAAAAAAACCTTACTTTGCACACAAAATGAAACTGCTTTCGTTGGATTCTCTTAGAACGAAACATATATATATATATATGCTGTGGTTGGCATCCATCTGTCTCAAGAGACAATGGAGTATGCCTCAGGGGTGAAGTCCAACTGCTGCACTAGCAGCACCAAAGTAACCTCCCTGGAGTGCAAGCCCAGGCAGTGAGTATGGAGGTCCTGGGCTGCCCAGAACATTGTGTTTGGCACCAGCTGGGTTGTAGGGGTTGCACGAAGGAGGTGTGCAAGGCGCCATCCAACCAACTTAGGGACTCCACTCCAGATTTGTGTAGGGTTTACGCCTTAGCCTTTCCATCTCTCAAAGATATCACACAAGGCAGCAGATGTTTAGGATCAGAGTTTACCTTCCCAGGTTGACGAGCCCCACCTGCCCCTATAAAAGAATAAAGTAGCAACTTACACTCTCCGGGTCTGAGAGCTAAAAAGAAAGGATCCTTGACAAAAGTTTAAAGATCTTTTTTTTTTCTAACTCATGAATAGCATGTGTAAGGAGCTCTTGTGGTGTCTTGTTTGTGGAAACTAGAACTTACACACTTTATAAAGCTTCATAATTCAATGGTGGAGGAACTGCCCTCCTAGATGTTAATCTACTCCTGACTCCTATGAGCCCCAGCCAGCATAGCCAATAGTGCAGAGACGATGGAAGGTATCGTTCAGTGACATCCGGAGTGCTACAGGTTCCCCACCCTTCCTTAGTTTTAATTCCTCCCTGGATGTTCTATTCAGTTTCTGAGGGCTCCATTTTCCTTCTGTTGGATTATCTCTGTGAGGCCCAGTGGGCAACTACTAGGTGCAAGGGCTTTTTGGAGGGAGCAGCTCTGTGCGATGCTTGGCTGAGATTCAGCAGGTCCTACACTCTTTCAGGCATCTAGTTAAAGAACAGCTGTTCATAAAAGGCATTTGGTCAAATGCTTCTCTGACTGTTATTTTAATACTGTTTCCTGTGGTGGTTGTGCTTCATGATAAGCTGTTTGAAGTGTGGTTATTTTTATGCTGAATTATTTGAAATTTGATCATCTTCCTGTTATTATGAGGTGTTCTGTAAACTGGCTTCAGCTCAGTTAGGTTTTAAAAGAAAGTGGAATATAAGGTTTCTTAAATAAATTTTGGGAGGGATGAAACAACACACACAAGGGTTTTTAGGTATTATTTTGATTCTGGTATGTAACAAACAATAAACAGCAACATACTAATGATGGAATAACAATGAACTGCATCCTTTGTTTATTAAGTTATGAATTGTCTCGTACATCCTTCAAAATAGCAAAAAGACACCAAAACTGAATAAGTGGTTAGCAGACAAGTTGTTTTAGGTGAAGTTTTTGCAAAATTATTTTACTGAAATAATTGTCAATGTGTATATCTTTATTATTTTAAAATAGATACATTTATGCCAGGAAAGCAAACCAACCAACCAACAAACAAACAAACATACAATCAAATAAACAAACTATAAATTGACAAACAGACAGTAGCAATAAATGAAACAACACAATTCTTATAACTAACATCCTTTGTACTCCCAATGATGTGAACGATTGTAAAACTTGTAAAACAAGAAATTAAAAATGACTTCCAATTAGTCTTGCTGCACTTTATCTGTTGATTATCTTATACCACATCTTATACATATTTCTTATATAGTTTCTGTTATCTTCCCTACAAACTTATATTTATACATTGCAAGGTTCAGTCTAATTCTGCCAAGAAGTTTCCTTTTATACCATAATTTTTAAAGTATTCTTTAAAAATTCTCCAGTTCTTATAGACTGTTTTGTTTGGCCTCTTATGCTTCCTGTCATCTTTGCAAGCTGCAGGTATTCTACCATTAGGATATGCCAATCCGCGGTGAAGGGACTGTGGATATGCAGTTTTTCTTTGTAAAGGTTGAACCACAGGAATGACAGGGTGTCATGTAAGGCGGAAGTCAGCTCATCCCTAGTTAGCAAAAAATAAAAATCCTCATGCAATTTGGCAAGTAAAACCATAGACAATTGAATAGCAACCCCTTTACAAAGAATAAAAAACTATGAGATCATTGAGTCTAGAAGTGAAGTCACCTCTTTGGTGGAAGAAGACCTACAGCTTATGTTTTGCATTGTAAAAAACCAGGCCTTTACCCTAAGTATCCACAATTTAAAAGAACCAATGGGACTGGAAAATGCTTGACACCTTGAGTGTCCTTGGTAGCAAGACAGGAATGGATGACTCAGTATGAAGAAGCCCTTTATCCCAAATACTTTTGGCAGCAGGAGATGGAGGTTTTCAGCCTGAATAAGCCCATTATTCAATTATTTGGCACTTATGTAGTGCTTTATATTGGAAATCCTAGTCCAAAAGATCTGAAGGGTCTCAGTTTTGGGGGAGGCTGATCTAGAGGTCCACAGTTCTCTGCCTTGGGTATAATAATAGGAGAGAGGTGACAGGGTGGATTTAGTTGGAGAGGATTTTGAGAGGGAAAACGGTTGGCAGAAAGGATTAACAATTTCCCACATCATTCATTCTGATGGCAGTCTCCAGCAGCTTTTTATAATTATAATATATATAAAAAATAAACCTTGGAAAGGAAGTTATGTGAAAACCCCATGTAACATGCAGTTTGGCAGAGTAATGAAAATCAAAGTTCTTCACTTCATGGGTTATGCCCTAGTATCTCTTCCACTTTTTATCTTTAATTAGACAGGAAAGCTATTTTAGATAGCAGTAGTATTTTATTATCCATTTTATTGCTGGCTTAACCAACATTCAAGCAGTTAAGTAACTGGCCCGTATAATGTCATACAATAATGGTAGCTGTGGGTTATAGTGATTTTATATTTGTGTTAATTGTTAATAAATGCCTATTCTTTCTGCCTAGGGAATATTTCTATTGTGTTTGTGTCTCCCTCCAATTGTTATAATGGCTATTAATGCGTACTTTAGGTTACACATTTCCATCAAAAGACTCTGGAAACACGCTGTATGTACATAATAGACTAACAAGGAAATGGTATCCATTCCAGTGACTTTGACCTTTGGGGCTAATCTTAATCCCACTTTATTCTTTTAGTTTAATTTACTGTTTGGTCTCTCCTCAGAAACCAATTTAGGGTATCACTTGAACTAACAAATACTATTTATATTGAAATTACTTTCCCTGTTGACATTATTATAACTGTTAGCTGCATGAGAGAAGGTGATCTGAAGTCAATTGAAAATACTCCAATAAAAAGCGAGCACGTTGTCTTAAATGGTTTGTGGATCACGGCCCAACAACTCCAACAACAATGCAGTCAAGCTAAAATGGGGCGAGTTAAAAGAACTATATTGCCATGAAAGTTCATGAAAACAAATTGGCTTAAATCCATTAAGTCTCTCTTAACTCGCTTGTAGATTAGCAGCCTCAGCCTAAGGGTGCCTCCAAATAGCTCCTAACACATTAGCACCTTTCAACTGGGGAAAACTAATAAGCATACAATTCCCATCTGGCAATCTGAGGTGCTTTGAGATTTGCGCTGAGGTGTATTCTCTGATTCTCTGTCCTGTCACTTTCGGGTTTTGGTTTGTAGGCAGCAGCTGTGGGAAAGACTCTTGACAGCACAGCCTTGTCACTTGCATATTCACCAATGAATACACAAACAATGTGGCAACTCCTTAGCTCAGGTATGGGTAACCTTTGGCCCTCCAAATGTTGCACTACAATTCCCATCATCCCTCACCATTGACTGTGGGGTGCAGGCATCTGAGAGGTCATAGGTTTCCCATCCCGTTCAACCTATGAGAACTTATGCTTGTGTTTTTGCATTACTACTACAGGAGTGCCTGGCGTGCTCTGGTCCATGGGGTCATGAAGAGTCGGACACGACTGAACGACTAAACAACAACACCCATGTGTTACATGAGCATAGCTATACAAAGGTGGTGGGGTTAGTCTTGGCAGTGTGGATAACGTTGCTCTTTGAGTCATCGCTCTCTGTTCACACCTGACTTGTGTAGGGATGATCGCGGAGTGGGGAGTGGGGTCCAGAGGGAGCACACTCCCCCCCCCCACAGACAAGCCACAGCTGTCTGAACATCGTTCCCTCTGTCTAACCTTTTGTGGTCTCAGTAGTCTGTGGTGCCCTGTCTGTAACCTTTGTCTCTGAGACCTTTTGTATCCTTCATCATACACTGTGCAAGGGGAAAATGACACGGTGGAAACAGGTGCCAAAATAACTTTGTACCACCCCACAATCTCTGAACCAGAAGATGTGTAAAGGTCACAGCCCAAAATGTATCTGCCTGGTTTACATATTTGTCTCAATAAAAGGAGGCTCCACAGGGCTGGCTGGCAGCTCGCTTTCAGCTCGCCTGTACACAGCTCACCTGCATTATCAACTCCTGCCTCATGTCCATCACTTCAGACTTGTGTATGGCCGCTACCTTAGCTCGTTTCCCACCATGCTTTGCTGTACTGCTACAACACCACAATTTGCTGTCTTCCCCAAATGTCACTTGTAATGCCACTTCTCACAGTGCAGTTACCCATAGAATTTGGTTCAGCTGTACATTTTCTCTCAGTCTTCCACCCTGACGGTTGAACCCAATGCCCACTTTAAATAAAAATAAAAGTTGGGATCGTGCTTTTTCTCCTCTTGACAACACATATGAAAAACACTCAAGGGGACAGATATTCTGTCCCTATTTCCTTAAACATATTTCCTAAAGTTCTTTTTTTAGAAATAGAATACCAGAGGGAGAGATGCTTTCTGTGATTTGAATTCTTTTGGCTTAAACCACGTAGGCAGAACACAATTTTTCAACAAGCCTGGAGAAGTCTAGATGTAAGGAGATATCGCCTTCTAAATAAAGTAATGCTAGGTGGGAGGAGGAATCCTTAAAGATGTATATAGCCGCTCTGAGCCCGGCCTTGGCTGGGTAGGGCGGGGTATAAATAAAAAATTATTATTATTATTATTATTATTATTATTATTATTATTATTATTATATATTTGCATCTGTTAAGAAATAAACTTTTGTTCTTAAAAATGTGATGTCAAAGGTTGGAGCAATTACTAGAGCCAAATCTATCTGCTATCTTTTAGAGTTCAAATCTTAGAAGCCTAAGGGGAGTCCAAAATTGCACATTGTTATTTTAGTTTTGCATAATAGGACAGAGCAATCCACTGATCCAGGTGCATCTTGCAAAACTTGTGGAATTCAAGAATTACCTAACTTTTCCTTTTATTTTGTATAGCACATTTCGTTCAATGGCAAGAGGAAGATCTATCTGAATTTCCTTACAACAGATTAAGAAAGAAGTGAAGTCCTGCTACTTATGTTATATTTTCTACCAATACAAGGCTATAACCAACATTTGTCATACTCAGAGTTGCTCCATTGAAAATAATAGATGTGACTAACATAGATCTGTTAATTTCAATGGGGCTACCTATTCTACTAGTGGTGTAGTGGTTAGAATGTTGGACTAAGACCTGGGCAGACCGGGGTTCAAATCTCCACCCAGCCATCACTTTGGACCACTCATTGTCTCTGGTGACCTCCAAATTTTGTGGGGTTTATCACAAGCCTGCTCACCCAGGGTTGGAATTAGTTGTGTAATGAACTATCTTTTAGCAGCCCTGTTTTCAAAATATATTTATACCTCCAATTTATCTTAATTGTGTAATAGCTTCTGAAGCTGTCTGACTTTCTGCCAACTATATTGTCTGTTCTTTTTCCTTGTTATCTAATGACTTGGAAACTAATGTATGTAATTATTTAGCATTGCCTCCAGGTAAGACTCTTTCCTCTGCCAACCATGAGGTTTTTTTATAGGGTTTAATAATCATGACTTACACAAATTCTGCCTTGCAGGCATAAATTAAAACAAAAGAAGCAAAATGTTCCAAATCATGAAATCTTCACCTGTGTTTTAAATTACGTCCCCTCACCTATTACATATACCTGCCTATGGTACATTCAGCTAAAAATTGAAGGGCCAAATACACTGAAGAAAATGGCTATTGCTCCTTCTGCTAGGAGCTGGCAGAAGTGGGGGTGAACATTACACAAATCTGGAGTGTTGTCCCTAAGGCAGTTGGATGGCGCTTTGCACACCTCCTTCCTGCAACTCCTGCAGCCGAGCTGGGGCCAAACCTATTGCTCTGCTTTCCTTTGGACCACATCAATGAGGCTGAGGGGGGGGGGTCTTGTTGTCTGGGCAGCCCAGGACCTCCATGCACACTGCCTAGACTTGTGTCCTGGAAAAGTGACTTCGGTGCTGCTAACGCAGTGGTTTGACTTCACCCCCAGAGGCATACTCCATTGTCTCTTGAGACAGATGGATGCCGCCGACAACAACCTGGAGTGGTTCACAGCATTAAGGCCCCAAGAGGGTCTTGTTGCTTCTCCCATAGCCACAGCCTTGGCTCCCAGCTTCCCAGCCTTCATTCTGCCATCTTCTACCTTCTAGCTTACATAACTACCAGCTGGTTGAGGGAAGGGGAACCACCCATTTGCTGTCTGCCACAGAGCCACTTCCTTTGTTATCTTAATGGCCCATACTTAGAGGCCTTTGACCTCACCAGGAAGCTAGCCTGGCTATTCCAGGAATTGAATCTGTGCTGGATCCAGGAATCAGAAGGGTCTCAGGCATCAGCCTATCCACCCCCAAATGCATAGCAATATAAAGGGCTCTTGTAGAGCAGAGGGCAGAGGTCTCTGCTCCACACACATTAGCAGCATATCCATTTTGAGCCTTCTGTAAATAAAAATTGGATTGCAGGATTTAAAGGCTGCTTCAAAACCATTACATCACTCTTAAAGGACCTCGCCCCCCTTTGCCCCCCAGTATGTATGGGATTTTACCAGCATAGCTTGGGGGGATTTCAGAAAAGTGGCAAAATATCTGGGATTTGGGGGATGATTTTGAATGCTTGAACAACCTTCCTCAATTTAGTATTCCTTTTTTTGGGGGAGGGGCTCTTTTCCCTTTTCATTTCCTACTCTCAAATATGCTTGCTGTTAGCAGTAATACATAAAGATGCCATCATAAAAATTCAAATGAACCAGGAGTTCAAACTGTGTGGATCCAGTGCTCTCACTGGGCGCATGCGAATGCAGACCTTGAGACCCTCACAAATAGAATTCTGCTTAGAGTGCAAGAGATGCGGGAAGAATGTTCTAGACATTTTTCTGCTTGTAAGGGTGACACCATTATGTGCCCTCTTTTGAATGATGCTCCGCTATATAAAATATCGTGCTGAACAAGGTATATTTTTTTGCTTCCTACAGACCACACATCCATTCCTGTTTTATCAAAGCATGGTGTGTGATTGAACTTCACCTCAGAGAACAGCTTAAGCTACAAATTATTACTTTGTGAAATTGGGGGAAGCTTGGCAAAACTCTACATGCAAATTTTGCCTTATTTATAAACTCTCTAATGGGATGTCACGTGTTTTACAGTGAGACTGTTCAATTAATAAAAGAGCTTTCCTCAGCACCTATTTTCTGAAGCAGTGTCCATATGCTATAGTCTAAAAGGTTAAAGGTTTTCAAACACATTTACTGACAGCCTGCTGAGCAAAAACAAACACTTTCCAAAACTAATATTTTGCCACTTTTTCTGCAGGCTCTTAAATTTTTATTATTCAATTGAAAGTTGAATATGAAATGTGATAATTCATCCTTATTTATTTGGTCAAAGTTTGTGAGGAGATTGTGTGATTTCTACTTTTTTTGCGCATTCATTCATTGTGATTTGTTTGCAGGGAGGTTATACAAGGTTATACAATATGCAAGGTTATATATGCAGGGAGGTTATACAAGGTCACATCAAGCATGTTTTTATCCACATTTTTAAGTGCATTTTCTCAACACTTTTCTTACTGCAAATAGTCCAATTTGGGCGAGTAAGAGGGTGTTGTTGCACTAGAGCACCAAATCGGCTTTAATTGCACAGCCTGAATTTCTCAGGATGTGGCTGAATCCACATGTCTTATTACTTCAATAACCTCACTGCAAGTTTATGGTCTGTATCCCCCAAATCCATAGCAATCTGTCAAGGAGCTGTCCGGCAAGTATAGGTCACCCACAGGACAGGAAAGAACTTGGGACATGGAATGCAATTAGCTTTTATTCACAGAAAGTAAACAACACAGCAGAGTTCCTCTGTCTCATCTTACCTAGCTGAAGACGTAGCTGGCACTGACCACTGGCCCTGCCTTCCCCCTCTAGCCTCTCACTCTGGATCTCTCTCAAGCAGATGCAGACTGTGGCAAGGAGCTACACTTATTCATGGGGGGCCTGTCTGGCCCATTGCTCAGCAACGTGCAGGACTCTTCTCAAGTGGGGTGTCAGGAGAGGAGGAGAGCCAGCAGGACTGGGACTGTCTAGTTGTTGGGCAGCTGAGGCAACCTCTGACTCCTCTCTGTCTGAGTCTGTGCTCACATTAACTCTCTAAGCACTCAGCCCTGTCCTAGAAGGATCTCCTTTTTTAAACCCCCTTTGATGACTCAACTCTCCTGCACCTAGCAACTCCCATCTTGTCCCTTCTGCAGACTGGTCCCCCATGTCCCACCACCATTTTCCTGGGTCTAAGTCATCTTCTGCGTCATCCCTGGGGGGCTCTTGGATGAACAGTGCCCACCACTCTTCCTTGTCCAGCCAGACCCTGACACAAACTTTCACCATCGCTATCTTCGCGTACATTCATATACACAGGCATGAAATTAACTCTCTGTATTGTTCTACCCAAGATATACTTTCGAGTCTCATGAATTTCACAGTGGAGTCCTGTGTGTTTGCCTGACAATAAATACATGATGATTGGTCTTGAGAGGGGAAAGATGTCTCTGGAAGCCAATTTCCAGTCCTGTGTAACTTTTGCAGTACCTCTGTTCCATCTGTTTCTCTAACAAAATCATATGACTGTGGAAGGAAAACACTCACAAAAGGGGTTCTTCGGTTCACAGAAGCTTATTCTGTCAACAGAGTGACTGCATTGGATCCTGCTCAATGTCAGAAAACAACTGTATTTTTCTATTGACATAATAATATGTATTCCAAGTGCTTGGAAGATAGAGCTGGCTTTATGATCAAGGCTAGCCATCGATGAAGAGGTCAGTTTGTATAACAAAATGTGCTCCTGGGCCCTGGACCAGTATCTGGAGGATACTGGCCCATGAGGATGGAAAAGGTGGCCAACTCTGCTCTAAAGTGCAATTGCAACTAATAGACAGACTAAAGCTTCAAACACTTCATTGTGGTGCTACATCTATCACAATCCAGTATGGCACCAAGTTTATCATTTCAATTATTTGTAATGAAAGCATATTACTTTCAGTATTGCTTTCAATATTGCTTTCAAGTTTAGTGCCAGTCTGTCATGGGGCCCAAAGTCAGATTTTTCAACATTTCCCGTCATTCATTCATTACATTAATTAATGTAAATGCAACTCCCATGCCGTGAAGCCAGATCTCCCTCTAAAGGAAGGCAATGGCAGATTTCCCATTGACCTCAGTGGAAGCAGGTTTAGGTCCATAATTCTCATATATATTATTCTTTAAAGAGGCATAATCAGAAATGTTCCATTATGTGTGAAGTATTACATGTGGCTGTACAGCACAATAACCATAATTAATTGCATTAATGGTGCAGATATTGTTCTGCTAATTAATTTCTATGTTCCTGCTCTGAAGGAGGAAGGCAGAGTACCTCCTTGTGAATTCTGTAACTCTGGAAGGAGAGAAATGTGGGTAATATTTCAATTCAATTTCCTCTGTTTTGCTAACTTAGTATTTTGTGATACACTGATCTATGGGTGTACAAATGCAAGAGAAGCAGGGCCGGCTCTATCATTAGGCAGAATGAAGTAACTATCTCGGGCGGCAGATGCTGGGGAGAGGCAGCAGCTACAGCTCCCTGTCTTTTCTTCCTGGGCACACCAACTATACCTTCATTTGAAGGACAGACAGGACAGCGCGTACTGCATGGACAATCCCCACCCCAAAAACTGCCCTCAGGTGTGTGGGAGAACAGGACCCCATTGCTAGTATTGAAGATTCAACTTCCAGTCCAGTCAGTGTCTTCACACAGAAGGGTGGGCATGTCGCCTTGTCCTTTACCACAGGCAGCAAAATCTCTTGAACCAGCTATGAATGGAAGCTATTAAGTTTGCAATGGAGAAGGGAGACACACAAAACAAGTGTTCTGCTGTTTTGTACTCTTTCCTATATCAGCGATTATTAAAACTTTGTTATATTTCAGACCACTATTCTGAGAAAGGGAAAACCTTCTTTGGAGGTTTTTAAGCAGAGTTTGGGTGGCCATCTGCCATGGATGCTTTAGCTGAGTTTCCTGCATTGCAGGGGGTTGGACTAGATGATCCTTGAGGTCCCTTCCAACTCCATAATTCTATGGCTGTGTGTGTGTGTGTGTGTGTGTGTGTGTGTGCACGCACATGCATTGTATACCACTAAATACATTTATCAGTCAAGACACTCGGAGGAACAGGTGTTTAATTCTCCATTCAATACTACATGCCTTCAGAATTTTTAATCTATTGTTTCTGGTTGAGAAGCATCATATATGAAACATTATCTCCTTCTATGGGAAGGCATGCTGAAATCAACATAGTGGCACATGTGCAAACTGATACCATGTTTGCATTCTGACATCATTTAACCCAGGAGAGGGGAGCCTTTTTCTGCCGGGGGCGGGGGCCACATGCTAGCGGTGGGCAGGGCAAGAGGCAAAAGTGGGTGGAACAATGAATAAATTGTACCTTTATGCAGAAGGCCAGTTTCTACACACAAACCCCTCTGCCCTCTATCCAGGCATGCAGGAGCATTATCAGAGTTCAGTGACACAGGCAAAAACACTTTGGGAAGGTGCAAAGCAGGGCTCGAGAGAGGTGTGCATGGATGAAAAGAAAGGTAAAGGACCCCTGGATGGTTAAATCCACTCAAAGGCAACTATGGGGTGCGGCACTCATCTCTCTTTTCAGGCCAAGGGAGACGGTGTTTGTCCATAGACAGCTTTCCAGGTCATGTGGCCAGCATGACTAAGCTGCTTCTGGTGCAACAGAACACCGTGACAGAAACCAGAGTGCAGGAAAACATAACTGCCTGCCACAGCGGTATCTATTTCTCTACTTGCACTGGCATGCTTTCGAACTGCTAGGTTGGCAGGAGCTGGGACAGAGCAATGGGACCTCACCCTGTCATGGGGATTCGAATCGCCGACCTTCTGATCAGCAAGCCCAAGAGGCTCAGTGGTTTAGGACACAGCCTGGAGGACCGCATTCAGCCTCCAGGTGTGAAGTTCCCCTGCCCTGGTTTAAGAGAGCAGTGTGATGTAGGATGTAAACTTGGAGTGCTGTCCTTCAGCTTACGACACCTAGGCCAAAAGTGGCTTTGGGGTGGGCTGTTTCTCTTGAGCCGAAGCTCTTGATAAATGAAAGAGGAATATCACCATCAGAGTTGTCCTAAGGTTAAAGGATATAACTCTTATCAAGAACTTTGTACACAGAAGTGCTAAAGATAACAATACAAGCAATCTTGCGGAAATAATTAATAAATAAAACCAACAAATGAAGCAGGGCAAGTAACCTTGTTCTGAGCTGCTTGATCAGCATGTTTTCAGACTGGCAATAATAATATTTTTTCCCTGGAAAGACATATTTCATGCAAGGGGCTCAGGACATTTAAGTAATTAAACCACTCATATTTCTGTGAACTATGTGTTCATTAGGATTAGCATTTACAAATGCATGTCAAGAATAGGTTTGGCAGCTGCAGTCACCCCCCTCCCACACACACACGCTGCAATACTCTGATACGAAAAGCTGCATCTAGTGACGAATGAGCCCATTCCATATTAGCCATTTTGCACTGAGAGTTGCCATGCCCAGTGGGAATGGGGGAGAGACAGAAGGATTCTGTGTGAGGGGGTGAAAGGCTGAGGGGCTGTAACTCAGAAGGTTGCTTGCAGAAGCTTCCGGGTTCAGTCTCTGGCATTGTTAGGTAGGGACGGGGAGGACTCCTATTTAAAACCTGAAGGGTTGCCACCAGTCTGCGTAGATTCAGAATGGGGAACTTGTGGCCCTCCAGACCGGTGTTTCCCAAACTTGGGTTTCCAGCTGTTGTTGGACTACAATTCCCATCATCCCTGACTACTGATCCTGCTAGCTAGTGATGATGGGAGTTGTAGTCCAATAACAGCTGAAGACTCAAGTTTGGGAAACTCTGCTCCAGTTGTTTCTGGTCCACAGCTCCCACCATTGCAGGACCAGGCGTCGGGTTCCCTATACCCCAACCCATACAAATAAGAGACCAATGAGGCTGCTTTTTTGGGGTCAAAACAGGCCACAACTTTATTGAATGCAAATGAAAGAGGGTTGGCTTGGGCATGGGGCAATCAAAATACTTCCAGCCCACCTGCCGGAAGAGACGCATGGTCAGTCCAGACGGGGGTTCCTAAGACTTACATCACATAGGGTGACCCCCACAGGGACCACTGTCTGGGGGAGTGCCTTTGGCCCTGGCCCCGACTGGCCCCGCAGACATGACCACTCCCCCCAGATCCTTTAACAGGATACCCCAGCGTTTGAAGGGGCAGGCAGAGACTACAGCCTCCCCTCCATCCAAAACAAAGGATTGCCCCAATGCCAAACCCAATGGTGACGATTGCTATGAGGTAGGCAAAACCACCGGGTCGGTGCCAATTAGCCCAGTGGGCAAATTCCTACCTGGCACCTTAAAGAATGGCAATCACAGTAGCCACAGCAAAGTCATTGACTATCAGCTTAAAGGGTGGGCAAGGGAAAACCCAGAGACCCAAGTTTAGGAAACTCTGCTCCAGATGTTTCTTTTCCACAGTTCCCACCATTCTTGGCCTTTGGTCATGCTGTCTGGGGCTGATGGGAGCTGGACTCCAATGACTTCTAGAGAATCACAGATGACCCACCCCCGGACACTATTGAGGCATGTGTACCAGTCGTCTAAGGCAGCTTCCTTTGTTCAGGAGATATTCCCATGTACCCCAGCAAAGGTGTGTTTGGTGTAATCTACCAGTTTATATTTGTAACCTAAGGAGAACTGTGCGACCTTCTCAATTTGTTATGCTGTTCTTCCCTCTTGTCCAAACTGAGATCTAAGCTCATGGCAAATGGTTCAGACATCTCATTTTCTTTAATTAAATTGCATACAAACAAAACAACGTGGAAACAATAAGAACCATGATCACAGTATTTTCACTTAAAGGAGATCAGCAGGATGTAGATCTTTTAATATTGCATTGCCCTTGTGTGTCTAACTGGGTCCATCTTGTCTAAATGTGTTGGTCCAAAGTTTTCTAGGCATTCCTGGAAACTGTAGATCAGTATCACCTGTATTTACAAATTTGGTAATTGCTCTACTCTGTGTAGTGCCTGCATTTCCAACCCCTCTGATTAGAAGCCCAGTCCTTGTTATTGGAAATAGCTTAAGAGGTTTGTGGTACCACTAGATGCAGCACTGCTGTTGAGCTCTCTCTCCTGCCCTTTCCCCCCCTCAGGAGCTAGCTGATATTTTGTCACCAAAAAACAACTGGGATGTAGATGTTGATAACATGGAAATTAACACTGACATGAGAATAAAGGACCAGCAAACCTTAAATTCAAAATCCCAATGGCCGAGGATTCCTGTGATAGCCTTGGGCAAGTCCCGCTCTCTCAGGCTTTGTTTTCCACCTGTAAAATGGGCGTATTCATAGTGTACAGTACTTCAGAACACTGTTGTCTGAATGAATAAGAAAACAATGTTATAAAATGTTACCAAGCAGATAAATAAAACCCAGCATATACTTAGAACACAGCTGTCAACACTACAGTTTTAAGTATGCCAGATTATTATTTACATCTATCTTTACAGGCCATATGAAGATATATGTTGCATTACTGCACACAAAAAAGCTCATTTACTTCCATTGCTTCTCTCTTTGCTGACCAAAGGAAAGCCCAAACCATTATGTATAATGGTGCTATCATCATAGATTTATGAGAGAAGTAAATAATCCCTTTTGACTGATTTAAGGTTCCATGTACTCAGGCTAAATGCTCTCTCTTTAACCAGATGTTATTTTTCTCAGGCCCAAGTGACATTGTCGTACAGCCACTCCCCAATTCCGCACTGCTTAATTAAAAAAGAAAGTAACACAACATAAGCATTTTATCCAGATAGCTAAAAATTTATTGAGACAAATGTTTGCCCTGCATTTCACATCCTGCATTGGTATCAGTCCAGTTCGCATTCGGGCTGTGTACACACTAACCCACTTGTAGCATAAAAACATAGTTTTTCTCAATCCAGAATCATTCATGCTCACCTCTTCAAAATGCTGCTTTCAATCTAGATTGTTTCCAGATCCTGTTGTCCACAAAGCTGGGTGTGGTTCCTTGCTATGCATTTGCAAACTCTCCCCTTGATTAGGCTATCCATGCCTTTTCTTCCCTGCACCTGCCCCAGGTGAGTGAAGAAGGAGGAGATAAATGGTTTCTTGGTATACACTCACCAACAATGTCAATGGGCAGGGGTGGATAATTTTTAAGAAATTTTTTAGTTTCCTGTTAATTACATTGCTTTGAATGTGTACTTTATATTTGACTGTATTCAGTATTGTTTTATTCTGGATTGTTTTACTGGATGTTTTAATGTGTTATAAACCACTTTGAGATTCCCCCCCCAAAAAAAATATATAAAGCAAACGAAACGAAATGAAATGAATAATAATAATAATATACACTTAAGCTTTGCACAGAATTATCACAGACTTTACTTATTGCATATTATGATGATTTGACCCCAGTGTTTACAGTTACACACACACACACACACACACACACACACACACCCCGATTTATACTCATGTGTATATCTGCCAGTTGAGGATAACACACCATGCATCTAAGGAAACAGTCTCCACTCCATGGAAGTTTATGCCACAATAAAACGGCTAGTCTTTCAAGTGTCACAAAACTCTCTGTTGCTCTTTCTGCTACAGACTAGCACAGCTACCCCTCTGGAAGTTATTTAGAGTCATGTTTCATTTCACGTTAGAATGTATACACATGTAATATCAAGTAGCAAGGTGTTGTTTCTCAAAGGCTTAACCACACAGGAATATATAAATGTGAGTATTTTAGCCTCTGGAAATAGGAGAAGATGCAGGGGCTAAATGTCAGATTAATATTTTCCAGCTTAGGCAGTTCATAGGCCTTAAATCTGCTTGCAGATTCTAAAACAAATGTTTACTCAGCCATCCTTTAAAAACTTTTTTTTCTTATTTACTGAATCCATTGATAAAAATGGGGGTTGGGGAGCTTGAACAGCCATAATTCAACTTTCCTGATAAAGGTGGGTGGGGTGTTTTGCTTGACGTCTGCAATGCTACCTTCACAGTCCTTCATACCTGTCTGTTCCTGTCTGCTTTTATCCACTGACTGTATTGAGCACCTGATTTCTCATAGCCATTTTACAAGTTGGAGTATGTGAAGGATGACAGGGCATTAAAGCCTATTCATAGAAGTCCATTTCACATAAATATGAGCTGAGACTATCCACTCCGTCTGGTATACTTCATTCTTCTGGAAAAGACACGGGAAAACATGCTTTGTTTTTTAAATGCTGGCACACATCTTGCAAAAAGTGCCGTGAGTGCCAGTACAAAATGGCTGCCGTGGGCAGCAAAAAAACAAAAAACAAAACCCATCTCCTTTTTTCTTCATGCTATTCACCCTCCATAGTTCTTAAATTGCTTTTGGGTTTCTCTGTCATAGGGTATTCCTGGGTGGATGATTTTAAGGTTCAGACACATTGATACAGTGTCTACTACAGTGGTACCTCGGGTTAAGTACTTAATTCATTCCAGAGGTCAGTTCTTAACCTGAAACTGTTCTTAACCTGAAGCACCACTTTAGCTAATGGGACCTCCTGCTGCCGCTGCGCTGCCGCTGCATGATTTCTGTTCTCATCCTGAAGCAAAGTTCTTAACCTGAGGTAATATTTCTGGGTTAGCGGAATCTGTAACCTGAAGCATATGTAACCCGAGGTACCACTGTATCTGCAAACCTCAGAGAGACAGCGGAGATCACTGCCAATTCAAAGATCAGGCTGAGAACTGGCAAGATTACCAGCAAACCCAATCCCAACAGTAAAACAGTAACTTGGTGCAAACTCCTGATGCTACTTGGAATCTAAGTGACACTTTCCATTAACAGCTGCTGGTGCCAATCATATTGCTCTGCTTTCCTTTGGACCACATCAGCAAGCCCAAGAAGGGGGTCTTGTTGTCTGGGCAGCCCAGAACGTCCATACGCACTGCTCAGACTTGTGCCCTGGGGAATTCACTTTGGTGCTGCTAGTACAGCGGTTTGACTTCACCCCCTGAGGCATACTCCATAGTCTCTCGAGACAGACGGAGGCCAACAGCAACAAAAACATCAATTCTTCAGTTGATTTTTAACTGTATTTTTACTGTTTCTCACAACCCTTAGTGCTCTGTTTTGTTTTGATGTGTGCTGCTTTGAGGTCCATTTTGATTAAAAGCAGTGTAAAAACGTAAAGGGACCCCTGACCAGTAGGTCCAGCCGTGACTGACTCTGGGGTTGTGGCGCTCATCTTGCTTTATTGGCTGAGGGAGCCGGCATACAGCTTCCGGGTCATGTGGCCAGCATGACTAAGCTGCTTCTGGTGAACCAGAGCAGCACATGGAAACGCTGTTTACCTTCCCACTGGAGCGGTACCTATTTATCTACTTGCACTTTGACATGCTTTCGAACTACTAGGTTGGCAGGAGCAGGGACCGAGCAACGGGAGCTCATCCCGTTGCGGGGATTCGAACCACCGACCTTTTGATCGGCAAGTCCTAGGCTTTGTGGTTTAACCCACAACGCCATCTGCGTCCCAAAAGCAGTGTACAAGAATGCAAAACAAATAAATGCCCACTGAAATTTTCACACATACTCATGAGTAAGTGTATTCAGCACCAAGATGGTGCTGAACACACTTTCTCTCCAGCCTTTTCTTCCCCATACTCATTTACATCAATGCCATTGAACAGAAACTAAAAGGGTTTCTTGAAATACATTGCCATGTCTACAGATGATTTCAATTTATACGGCTATCTTTTTAAAATTCCAGAAGCACTGACAACAAAATATAGTAAGGGTCAAAGAAAGTAGACCGCATTCTATGCAAATCTTTTGTGATACTTCCTTATGATCCTCAGACGTGCAAATTTTTTCTAACGGCACAGAGTGTGTTGTGCAGGAGATATTTATGGTTCTTTTCAATGGAATTAGGACCTGATGAATTGTAGCATTATACTAGAAACACAGCTGTGATATATGTGGATGTGTGTGTGTTAGGCTGTACTGTACAAGGGATACCACTTCAAAACATAAAATTTTTACTGACATCTTTCTCATACATTCGACGTTCACAACCCACAAATGCCCATGCTGTAAATTTGCAAGTCACATTAATGTGGCAGTAAAATTTAGTGATCTGAAAGCTGCACTTGTAAAATATTTATGAATCCAAATGATTGTCACTGGGAGAAACTGTTCAGTCAGCTCCCTTGCCCAGCACATTCTATCCTTGCCTGGGCTCTCCCTCCGCAGGTTATTATAGCTCAGCAAGTCCACAGCATGATGAAGGCACAACATTAGGCTGGAAAATTCAAAGAGCAAGCCGTTGTTTTAAAGCAGAGCTTTCCCAACTTTTAACATTGGTGATACAGTTTTTAAACATGCATCATTTTACAACACAGTAATTCAGTTTTACCAGCAAACCATGTGGGAATGTTCAGGGGTGCAGGAGAGGATATATTGTGAGATTATATCCTAATCCATCTTGTGCTAACAAGTTCCCAAAATATCAGCAGAGTTTATAGACATTCCCCTTTAAGTTCGCAACAATAACGCTTGCACAGGTTCGCTAGAACCTCTATAATAATTACTCTGGTAATTTCCCCTTTGTTCCCTCTTAAAATACAAGACACAACACAGTCTTTATAAAAGTATAAAAGAGTTTACTCACGTTCTGTTCACAGTATGATCCCAGAAGGCAGACAGCTTTAAAAGGTTACATACATTCAGAATCTATCTTATAGTAAGATAGTCCCATCCTCCTCTCTTGGCTGAGAGCCAAGAGAGCATCCTTAGATGTTTCCTCATCGAAGGAAGATGGCAGAGAGAGAGAGTGGCTGCCTGCCCTGTGCTTTTATCATTACCTGCACAGGTGAGGCCACACCCACCTCTGGACACATGCGGAGGAAGTCCGTCCCCAGGAAGTTTACCTGCTTGCTGGACCAACATCCCTCCCCATGTTCTAACATGTACACTCTAGGAATGTTGTCATTGACTGCTCCTGTGTTTACATCCCCCAAACCAGACGTTCAGCAAACCCCCTTCCAGCCCCGGGAGGGAGCGTTTGCGCAGCTGTCTCCACCAAGTGTAGGATTCATTAGCTGAGATTCGGTATCTGAGTGTTTCTCGTTTGAGATGGTTGATTTGGTTCCCTTCATTTCTGTTTAGAGTGCTTCTCTATAATTGCCTTAGATCTAGTTTTCCACGTACTTCTTTACATGCCCCCTGAGTTCAACGCACCCCTTCTGTCACCTTTGACTTAACCTTGCACTGAGATGAAGGCTAGAGCTGTAGCCCTATATAAACTTACCAAGCAGCACCTCCCACAACTAAATAAATGGGTCTTACTTCTGAGAAAACATGCATCAAATTGTTCTGCACATGCATATAATTGCATTTGAAATATTCCATTATCTATGCTTTGCCAACAAAGGTCCGTATAGTAAAAGCTATGGTTTTCCCAGTAGTGATGTATGGAAGTGAGTGATGGACCATAAAGAAGGCTGATCGCTGAAGAATTGATGCTTTTGAATTATGGTGGTGGAGGAGACTCTTGACTCTTCAGAGACTCTTGAGAGCCCCATGGACTGCAAGAAGATCAAACTTATCCATTCTGAAGGAAATCAACCCTGAGTGCTCACTGGAAGAACAGATTGTGAAGCTGAGGCTCCAATACTTTGGCCACCTCATGAGAAGAGAAGACTCCCTGGAAAAGACCCTGATGTTGGGAAAGATGGAGGGCACAAGGAGAAGGGGACAACAGAGGATGAGATGGTGTTCTCGAAGCTACCAGCATGAGTTTGACCAAACTGCGGGAGGCAGTGGAAGACAGGAGTGCCTGGCGTGCTCTGGTCCATGGGGTCACAAAGAGTCGGACACGACTAAACAACAACAACAACAATGCTCGCCCCCCCCACTTACTTTTCCTCCTCTGTACTCTTCCCCAACTTAGTGTCTATGCTGTTCATCTCACACAATAATGTACCTGGCACAACTTACCTGGTTTCTTAACGCTAAACTGGGGAGCTCAGAAATCAGGTGCTTATTTTGCTGTGGTGTCTCTTGATGCTCCGTAATGGTTGCTTGAAAAATGCTTAGATGACCCCCCCTCCCGCTTCTCAAGATCAAAACATGTTTTGTTATTTGGTGACCAAATTGGATTGCGACCAGGTGGAGAGGGATTACCCTCCGTCCTCTCAAATTTCCATTAGCTCCAGGAGACTGTTTCCATTGACACCACCGGAAGCTTCACTCCTGGGTCAAAGGGTGCTTCCAGGCTATCACTATTTTCAGGTGGGGTTCAATCACATACATGCAGATTAAGGTTGTGCCATTCTAGTTGATTGGATGATCTTGCACAATGAACCTGGTTCTCCAAAAAAGAAAGAAAGAAAGAAAGAAAGAAAGAAAGAAAGAAAGAAAGAAAAGACAATAAGGAAAATACACTCCAGTATGGGATAGCACTTCCTTTGATGTAACATCATTTAAGGCCCCTGCCCTGCAAACAAATCAGAATGAATATTCACTAAAGGGACAGTGTTATCTATTCCCTCTGCAAACCAATCAGGGTGAATGCTCAATAAACAGGTAATCTGAAAGCAGAGGAGTCAACTCCTAGGGACCGAGGTCCCTTCAGTCCCCCCATAAAATATTTGAGGGGGCCACACCACCCCCAAAGATTATGGGCATTGCCATTCAAATTGTGTGCATGTGCTGCATCTTACGATCAATTATGTAGAGTGGGGATTACCTTGCCCCTCCCCCCAATATGGCCGGTGTGGTGTAGTGGTTAAGAGCAGTAGACTCGTAATCTGGTGAACCGGGTTCGCGTCTCCGCTCCTCCACATGCAGCTGCTGGGTGACCTTGGGTTAGTCACACTTCTCTGAAGTCTCTCAGCTCCACTCACCTCACAAAGTGTTTGTTGTGCGGGACAGGAGGAAGGGAAAGGAAAATGTTAGCTGCTTTGAGACTCCTTCAGGTAGTGATAAAGCGGGATATAAAATCCAAATCCAAATCTTCTTCTTCTTCTTCTTCTTCTTCTTCTTCTTCTTCTTCTTCTTCTTCAAGTTGACACCCCTGTCTGAAAGTGCCTTAAAATATCAAAAAGGCTGGTCTTCCTTGTGTCCCACAGCACATCAGATCCATGACCACCTGCTTATAGGCAATTAAATATATTGGGTTGTATCCAGACTGAGCTAGTTATAATTACATCCCATTGATTTCAATGGGATCTAAGTTCAACTAACTTAAAGCACAATCCTATGCATGTGCACTCACAACTAAGCCCTATGGAGATCAATGTAATGATCTCTGGCAAGCAAGCAAGCCCCAATAAGAAGTAATGACTCCCAGCAGGTTTATGTACGTCTGTTTACAAAAAAACCCCAACCAGAGCCCAGTTTCTTGCCTGCTCACATTTACGTTTGTTGGTCAGTCTGAAGTTTCGCCCCTCCCACAGCAGGGAAGATGCCAGACTCCCATCTTTCTCGCCTTGCCCTTCCTTTGCCATCTGATTTAATCCAAATGCCTAGAACAGGGACTGAAAGGCTGACATCCCATCTCCTCCTCACTCGACACAGTCTCAGACCTCTGCTTATCTGCTGATGGCCTAGCAACACTCTGGCTGCCTTCCAACTCTTCCTCTTCTTAGGAGCTAATAGAGTCTTCCCCGTGAATTGGGGTTGGACAACACTTTCTTGATTCTGTCAGCCAATTCTCACCCGCAGAGTTGATCCCTCGTTCACTTAGTTCAGTCTCTGAGTCTAACTCATCCCCTGTGCTCTGGGAGGGGGGGGGACACACGTTCCTGACAATCAATGAGACTAACTCCTAAAATGTGTTTTGGACTGCATTCTTAGGATTCAACCCATGGTGTCCACCCCTGATAAGGGCATGATCCAGGAAAAAGTACTCAAAGTGAAAACAATGGAATGAGACTTGGCCACCACTAGCTCAGCTTAATCCTTGTTTATTTAAAGTAATTTCTGGGCTGCTTTTCAGTTAAAAATAAATCTGAGGGTTGTTTACAACAATGAAAGAGGAGCAATCACTGTATCAATAAAAGGCAACAATAAAACGGGGGAATCACAATTAGAATACTAAGGTCATTGAAAGCTGGCATAAATGTTGGGAAATGCTTCTGCAAAAAGATATATATTTTTGGTCAATGACAGAAACAGATGGGATATCATTTCAAAGTTTGTCTCAGGTACGGAGAAGGCCCATTTCTGTGTCCCCACAAGATGCTTTCTCCCCCCAAAAATTAGGGATTGAGCAATCTGCATGGTGGAAAGCCTTAGATTGTGTGTGTATTTTCTAATACTTATCACTCACTGACAGTGCTTGGATCTGCAGAGTGTGTGACCATCACAAAATCTAAACAGTAGCTCCTCTGCAAGGCTTCATTTTAAAGTGCCATCTGGGGTGAATTAGGCTGCTATTCAGACCGTGGTGCTTCTGCAGATGGCGAGGTGTAAATGTGTTTTACAGGAATGGTAGATTATGTTCTCGTGATGTCTGCCGCTTTTATTAGGCGCTGAAGCACCAGAATTCCAGAAAACATGAGGAATGACAAAAAAAGAAGAAAAGAAAATGCCTTCTGAGCTTAAATTACAGCCACATCTAACGAACGGAGAGATGCTTTCATTTTACCGGGGCATTTCTTTTCAACTCCTGCAGGTTACGTGGGCCCCATGATCATAACAGTAAGCATAAGCTCCAAAGGTATCCCAAGAGATATCATTAGTAACATATTACATCCTTTTCTAATTTGTACACTTACTTGGTCGCAAGGTTTCACAGGACTGCTGAAACCTCCAGAATTTCACGATTCCCTCAGCAATCTACAATAGCCCCTTAGTCTGAACGACATGTATTATTTCCTCGGCGAACATGTGATGCAGGCGGGTTACTAAAAGATTTATGATAAGGAAGCTGAGAAGTTTTATTTCCAGCCTAATTGAATACATCATTGCTTTGTGTTCTAAAAAGGGTGCATTGATGTATGGCACCCTTTCCATGCCCTGCGCTCAGGCCACCTGCTGAAAGAAAGCTTCACTCCATGACAGAATGCAGATTTTGATAGGAAAGTTATGGGTGCTAAGAAGTGTGCTTCAGAAGCAGGATTACAATGTGTAAATCACAACACAGAATAACTCTTACAGCGACGGAAGAATTTCATTTAAAACAACGCCAGCATTTTTTACGGGCGAAAACCTGTCTGAGTGGCAACGCGAAAGACTCTCAGGCTGAAACTAGGCATGATTATGTTAGACCCACTTGTAAGTTGCAAATAGGGTGGCCTGGTTATCAGGGCAAAAGGAGCGCAGAGCTTTCCCCCTCCTTAGCTCACCTCTGGCAGCCTGATGTACTAACTCCAATATTTGGAGCAAGCCCAGATTGGGGGCAGAGCGTCTGGAGCAACAGACTGAGGCTGTGTACACATTCCTACCTGGAAACACAGCGAGGTTGTTTCCTCTTGCTGCATTTCAAATCACACTTGTACTTTGGCGTACATATCAGTACGGTTGGATGAGTCTTTCAAGTCACCCTGTTTGTCCACACCAGTGGGCAGAGAGGGTATGTGGATGCCTTCATATGGTTTACATTTTCAAATGTAACGCTCGTTTGGAGGAAAACCCATCAAAACACAGTGTTTCTTAAGAAACTACGGTATAGAGGTGAATTGTGGGCAATGTTGTGTGTACATTCACAGACCAGCGGGGAGGAAAGGAAGGCCCAGGAAGATGGAGGAGTCAGCTCCCCAAACCCCTTAAATCAGACACCACCACCTCTTTCTCCCATTAAGACAGACCCAGGTTTAAACTCTGTCGTATCTGTATTATGATCCCCTATGTAAATGTGACAAGGTGCCAGAGATTCTTTTACACATCCACAGCTATTTCTATTGCATATCAGTAGAAGGGGAAATGTAATTTGCAGACACTGATCCTTTTTACAGATGACTATTTTGAAATAGATATTTGGATTCACTACAGTGAAGAATGGGTAATAAGAAGCAGGAAAGGAGGAGACGGCTAAAGCAGCTTGCATATCAAGAAAAGATAATTACCGCCTTTCTCTGAATTAGAAATGAACGTCACTTGACAACGAATGACTTTAATGTACACGCATGGATATATATATTTGGATTTCCCTTCGGAACAAAAACTGCCTTTTAAATTCTTCTCAGTCAAGTTTGGCGTGACAAACTTGTTTGATGGGCATTGGGGACCTAAAGCAAGCTTCCAGGGGAAAAGGAACCATCACTCATGCTTCATTGGATTTCTATGACAGAATGATCAAATTCTGCAGAACCTGGCATAAGCACATCATTATCAAGCCCCTGCTCGAGCATTTCTTAACCGATCACGGAGACTGAGGTCCTTGGTGGCTCCTGTTTTCTGGCACTGTTTGTAGTTATTTGACCTTTTCTCGGTGGATAATCCACACAAAAAGCCCTAATTACTTCCCCAGCTTTGAGCAGTCCGGCGGTGTGAATAATCAATGACACTGATTTAGGAATTGCACAATCAGACACTATGGTGTTTAAAGCACATTTTTTTCCATTGACCTGCCACAGACATAGGACAATAGCAAGCAGGAAAGCTGCTGCTGTAATCACAAGCTGACCAGGTGACCTTGAGGGTCGGGCACTGATTATTGGGCCCTTGTTTCAGGCAATGTCATTATACGGAACATATTTTTGATTTTAAGATGGCTCATCAGATGTCAAGGCAGAGAAATCGGATATTGGTGGGGGTGGGGTGGGGATAATAATAATAAAAGGCATGGGTGCCGGAGCCATCTGGTAACAAGTATTTGCCAATGGTAACACAATGGTGCTGCAAGAAACACTTCAGGAAGGTTTGTTTTGCTTTAACTTTGAGTGGAAGACAACTCCCACTCTGTTCCTTTCTTTAAAGCATATTGTAATAACCAAATTAAAACCATTGCAATAACTGTATTTAATTTCTCTGTGCCAAATGCTTTGCAAGTCTTTTTCATTTATCCTCACAGCAACCCTCAGACTGATGTTAGGCTGAGGAATTTGCCAAAAGCTGCCCAGGGACTCTCGCGGTCAAGCATTTTATTATGTATATAATTAAACCTGGGATTTTGATAGAACAATGCAAGTCAGGAAGCAGGTCTTCCTGCAGACAGGTTTGACAGCTAGCTGAGCAGTCTTCGTTGCTAAGACCAGACAGAGAGTTCATTCCCCAGCTTTTCTTTTCCTCCCCTCATATCTAAATCACTTTTGTCATTAACTATGGAGGTAAAAGTTCACAGGTATCAGAACCTGTCGTGCTAGTTCTGGTCTTGAATTGCCCTGGACTTGGCAGGAATGGACAGCAGCAGCTTCTTAATCATGAGGTTCATCGAAAAGAGCACTTGCCTTGGGGAAGGTTTCCAAAAGCAGTTTTTCTATCTTGAAGAACAAATTTCCCTTCAACGATAGGGGTTTATATTCTTGGTGAAGGTATCTCTTCCAATCTCTTTTGCAAAAGACCTTTGTTTTTAAGTGCAAGGTTTTGCACGTAACTATCACAGGGAGCAGTGGCACAGAACACGAGGCCTGGAGGCTGAATGCAGCCTGCCAAACCTTTCTCTGTGTCTCTCGGGACTCTCTCCAAGTCATGTTCCCCACCAGCCCTTCTCCCCACACTCCTTGAGCGCTTCTGCCTGGCTAAAATGTTTCCTTGAAATGTGACATACCCTCCAACATTTCTCCAATGAAAATAGGGAAGTCCTATTTAATAATAATAATAATAATAATAATAATAATAATAATAATAATAATAATTAATAATAATAATAATAATAATAATAATACCCTGCCCACCTGGCTGGGTTGCCCCAGCCACTCTGGGAGGCTTCCAACATGTATAAAGGTAAAGGTAAAGGGATCCCTGACCATTAGGTCCAGTTGTGACCGACTCTGGGGTTGGGGCGCTCATCTCGCTTTATTGGCCAAGGGAGCCGGTGTACAGCTTCTGGGTCATGTGGCCAGCATGACTAAGTCACTTCTGGCAAACCAGAGCAGTGCACAGAAACGCTGTTTACCTTCCCGCCGGAGCAGTACCAATTTATCTACTTGCACTTTGACGTGGTTTCGAACTGCTAGGTTGGCAGGAATCCAACATGTATAAAAACATAAGAAAACATTAAATATAAAAAACCTTCCCTATACAGGGCTGCCTTCGGATGTCTTCTAAAGGCTGTATAGTTACTTATCTCCTTGGTTCGCATAGTGAGGATGGCAACAGAATTTGACGGAGAGATGAAGCAGAGCCCAATGGAGAGGCGAAGCAAGAAACCTGACGAAGGAACAAACAAGGTAGTACCTCAGGTGCAGGCTGCTTAAATGGCCAGAGGGCGGATCCAATAGAAGCCTTCCCACTCCATTGGCTCCGCCCCTTGGCACAGCCGAAGTTCCAGCCCGCATCCCCATTTGCCAAAGCAGGGTGCAGGCCAGGATCTGGCTCCTGATTGGTGGTGGGAGCTTATGCACCCCAACCCCCCTACCAGGAAGGGCACCAAGCCATGGTTCCATCGTGGGGGCCCCAGTGGAGCCTCTGCCATCCTGCAACACCGCCGCACCAAAAGGGGTGAGCAGATTTATCTCCTTGGTTCCGGGGGGGGGGGGGTGTTCCACACTCCAGACCCTCCAACATTTCTTGGATGAAAATAGAGAGATCTTAAGGAAAAGTAGGACATTCTGGGATCAAATCAGAAACCAGAACGGCTTCAGTAAATCCAAAACTGTTCCTGGAAAATAAGGGCACTTGAAGGGTCTTCAAAGGAGCCCAAAGTTGCTTCTTTGTGATGTGGCCAAATGGAAGACGTGTCACCAAAAAAGAGGAAACAGGTTTGCATGGAAGTTGCATGTGCCAATTTATATCTACAGCTGCAGATCTGGAATTAATTGCTATCCAAATACAGTTCTTCTCATAGCGAGGAAGACTCTCACCCAACTGACCTGTGTGCCTGCTCAGTTGGCTGTTCAGAAGCTTCCAGGCCCCTGCTCTCCCCTCTTCTGACTCTTTTATCTTTAAAGCCAGACTTCAATAGAGAACTGTCCTCTGCTGTGATACTGCCTCTTGGTTGCCTGAATAAAGGTGAGGGTGTAGCAGACTCAGACTTCTGCATGGTTTGAATGCATCCCATTGTGCAAAGTCACCTCCATGGCTCTGACCACTTGTGCCTCTGGCCCCACCCAAAAGGTTGCCCACAAAGGAATGCAGCTCTTGGGCTGAAAAAGCCCCCCCCCCCAACATGGAGGTTATCTGTGCCACCCAAATCCCTTGCTACTGTAATGCCTTGCAGATATCTGGCTGCAACTGCACTGGATTCTCCCAGTATTCCCTTCTCCTTGTCAAGGATATGAGCGTAGATTTTCTTTTTCTTTCACAGAACATAATGTAGTATCTTGCAGTCAGCACACAACAAATAAATAAATACAGTGTGTGTGTGTGTGTGTGTGTGCGCGCGCGCGTGCGTGCACGCGCATGTGATGCTGTGAAAAATGAGGAAAGGGAACCAAAGAGCATAATTCAAGCAAAAATAACCCTTTGGGAGATAATACATTTTGGGGGGAAATTGTGGAGCAAGATTTAAAGGTCTCTAACCAGCTATAGTTTGATGCTACTCTCAGGAGGCAAATAATCTATTTTTTTAGTTATCTTGGTGCACCATGTGAGCCATATTTCTAAGATAAAGACATTAGTCCCCGAAGTATTCACTCTCTTTAATGTGATATTTTCCTCTAATTTTGAACAAAGGCCTTTTCACTATCAAGAATGCAAAGAGAGACATGCATTGAGCTATGTTTTAGAGCTTCTACATTCTCTGTAGGGTATCAGGAAAGTGACACTCCTTTCCATACTTTATCTTCCACGATTCCCCCAAGGCTCCTGTGTGTCCTACAGAAAATGGCAATCAATCTTGCGCAAGAGCAATCAAGATAGAAATTAACTTGAGCTCAGTTCAAAAGTTATGCTTCGATTTGTCAGCTAAGAGCTTCCTTCCTGTCCCGTCGCTGAACCCCCTGGAAAAGGGATCATAAACTCTCTGAAAGTAGGAGCTGGCTGGGTAAAAACACACGGGAATAGTGCACTTATGGCTGCCATGCCAAGGGCCAAACTAAGCAATGAGGATTTGGAAACACTTGACCCAGACCCATAAGCCCCCTGCCCACTGTCCTGTGAGGTGTGTGGCCTGGAGAGAGTTTGGTCCCCTGTCCTGAGGTTTCCCCATCCTTGATATAGGTCCTGCCTGAAGATGCTTAGGCAAATTTGTTTCCTTGTATCTAAAAGCTTTGCTTAGATCTTGTCATATTTGCTAGAGCCAATATGTCAGCTGGGTAGCTCAGTTGGTTGGAGCGTGGTGCTGATAACACCAAGGTTGCAGGCTTGATCCGGCTGCATATTCCTGCATTACAGTGGGTTGGACCAGTTGGTCCTCCAGGTCCCTTCTATATGGTTCTATGATACTTGGAGCAGTGCAGAAATCAAATGTCAAAATTCTCCACAGAAAACATGGGCTGGCATTTCACCCAATTTATCCAGAGAGAGGATAAGTTCTCCAAAAGCTTTTCTGGGCTGGGGGCTCACCATTAACAGAGGCAGTAGTCTCAGCATCCCTTCCCAGTAGGTCTTGTCCAAAAGAAGCAGTTGTGAGGACTGAAGGCCTTCCCACCACTCTTGAAGTCTCCTCCTCCCCCAAGCAGTTCCTTCCCACTCGTTGCTCCATCTTCTTAATTTTGCTGCGTGTTCTGGGAGATCAGAGGGCAGGGGATTTGGCTGTAGCAGGAGGGGGAGACTCCCTGGATTCTTCTGCAGCCTGGCTCCCAGGGCCATCTTTAATATAGGCGGCGCCGGGGTGCAAAAATCTGCCCAACGCCCCCAATTTTTTGAGCAACTCTCTCCCATGCTTCTGCGGGTGGAGGGAGGAGAGCATTTCCTGCAGAGGCTTGCGAGGGAAGCTGCGTGCCTCGTGTGAGCAGCATGTGTCCATTGGGTGGGCCTCTCAAAGGCCTGCCAATCCCAGGCATGCAGGAGGGCGGAGCCGGCCAGCTGCCTCAGCGCCCGCAGCAGAAAAGCCTGCAGCACTCCAATGGGCTCTGCTCTGCTTGGCAGCAGCGGTCGGCTGGCCTGGCTCTTCAATCCCTGGACTCCAAATCTCGGCCCCGGACTCTCGGCATGGCGCCCCTGAGAGACTCACGCCCGGGTGCCCCGCACCCTTAGCACCTATGGGTAAGCTGGCCCTGCTGTCTCCACTCTGCCTCTTCCCCCTCCCCCACCTCTCCTGCCTCTGAGTCTGAATTGCCCTCTGCCCCAGCCTCTTCCTGCTCACTAAACCCTGTTGCTTCTTCCGCTTCTGACACCTCCTCTTCCCAGGTGACCACTCATCATCATCCCACCACCAATCCCCTGACACTGAGCTTCTTCCCCTGGGAGTTCCCTTGGGGTTTCCTCAGCTGATGCCTCCCATCACTCCTCTGTATCTAGCCAGTCCATGACATCAATTTATGGCTAAACTTATACAGACACTTATCTGAGAGTAAGTCCCATTGAACTTAATGTATGTGTGTGTGTGTGTGTACACACACACAATTGTGCTGCACATTACCTGTTGCTGCGATCCTTTAAGCATTCTGCTGTGATCACAGCAGTAGAAGTTAAAATCTAGCAGTTAAAGATGTATGGGGCATATGAAGAGGTCACTTCGGGTTCTTGAAGAATTCATCAGAAGCACTTTAGTTAAGCAGAGTGGTGTGGGTGAACTGGATGCAGTTTGGAGCACTAGGATTTTTTGAGGGGCTCCAACTGCCCCCAGTTGTTTTTTATCAAATATTTTTCTATGCTAAAAAAAGTGGGACTCTCTTGTTCTTTAAACAGAAAGTACACAAAATGTATTAAAAAAAATAACTTAGTAGGAATGAATCAGCACTTCATTTGGCTGAGTGAACCCACTTTGACTACCCTAGTGTTACTACTCCAACAGTGCAATCCTGCACAGGTCTACTCAGAAGTAAGCTCCATTGAGTTCAATGGGACGTCTTCCCAGGTCAGTGTGTATAGAATTGTTGCCTGAATCAAACAGGAGTATTTTGAGCATTATATAAAAATGATTTATTTAAGCCCACCCTCCCCCAAGGCTCTATCTCACACAGCTGGCAAGTTTTGCTTCCTTACACTGGCAAAACTGAATCGAGAAGTCTGTCTTTGTATATCACTTTGGGGAAATTGTATCTAAACACTTCACTGTCACATGCAATATTGTTATTCCTACTCGAGAGATAAGATATTGCAGAGAAGGGTGTTTACACTGTGGCGCAGATTGGAATCAGACTGTTGATTCTAGTATCAACTTCCATGTAAAGTGGTGGATCACATGAGCAGTATGTGCCAGATCAAACAAGCAGCTAACAGTTCCTAATGTAAATATGTAATACACAGCACACTCTCTCAATCGAGTGGGTTGTTGAGCCAAGACTGTAGAAGTCTCTGAGATGCATTTGGCTGGGAGCGGGCAGTCTAACACTGACAAGGTGTCTCAGCTCAAACTATACTAAGTATGGTGCTTTTAACTTCCACCGTCTGGGCTTAAAAAAAGTAACCTTCCAAAGGTATATGTAAAAAACAGACTAAACGAGATTATTTTTTCTTCAAAGAGATTAGACACATCTTGTTTTGTTTCTGGATCATGATACTCAGTTTTATTTCACTTTTCGTCTCGGTGGCGAGAGAAGTATGACATCTGTTGACAGACAAATTGGTACTGGTGGCTTATGATTAACAGCTAAAAACTCTTTACACTGAAATGTTAGTACCTCGTAGATTTATCAAACAACCCCCCACAGAATCCTTTCAGACAATATTTTTATTTCAGTGAAGGTAGACATCTTTTAAATGCACTCATATGATTTTAGAAGCATAAAACCCATTGCGTTGTCAGTACTGTCTGAAATGTATAAAACTGCTTTAGGAAAGTCCATATAGAAGTCTGTGTGTATTTAATATACTACAATAACCTGGGCTTTTTTTTTTAACCAGACTGTAGTTATCTTTTTAAAACATTTTCATCGCAGAAAAGATCACATCAGGATTTGAGAGGCAGCTCCCAAGTCACTTTTGTGCAGTTACAGTCTCATTTTTACTTATTTAGGCCATGTTTTTGTCTATCTAAAAGACAAAATAATAGAAACAAAATGTCACCATGGTTGAGACAATGGCTTTGTCCATCCACAATGCACTTGGTGTGTAGAAGGCCCTAGGTTCATTCCCTAGCATTGGTAGATGGGGCTGGGAGATGATCCATCTGAAATCCTGAAGATGTTGCATTAAAGCAAGTGTTATTCCACACATTCCACTGAATTTTTCTGTCACTTTCCTTCTTGCAAAAAGCCTGATCTTAGGGGGAAGTTGGCTTGTTGCACAAAACATTCCAATCAAATTACCGGTAATGTGATTTTTGAAAAACTAATTGTCTGTCATATTTTACATGAAAAAGGTTGAAGAGCTGAGGCTTCTGTTGTTGGAGAAATGTTTGAGATTGTTAGAGAGTTGTAAAAACCTCTATACAGACCAATAAAAACACAGTCAATCATATTAGTCTAATCACAATGAGATATGAATACCTAGCCAGCTCTCTTTTAAGTATCTAGCACGCAAGTAGCTTTGATATTTTTATGACACATGTCAGGTTTTCAGGGAGAGACTGGTTTATTAGCTTCTTAATTGACTGTACCTTCAGCTTTTGCCAAGATATGAGAATGGCACTGTGGCGTTTGCCCGTTCTTTTGGAAATGTCTGTACAGGGGGAGAGAAAGGGTTAATAGGTAGACCAATAGAAAAGCCCAGAGGCGGAGCCTACCTGTTTTTAAAAGGCTTAGCCAGAGGTTTAGACAGTTGGGAAAAAGCAATTGGAAGACAGATGGAAATAGAGAGACAGTGCAGTTGGTTCTTGTGTGAGGGAAGGTAGAAGAGTTAGAGTGAGTTAGAGACAGAATAAAATAAACTAAGAGGGTAACGGGTAACCGCATTTCGAATGCATTTAAAGTTTAGTTGTGTTTGCAATAAACTACAATCTTTGTTGTTAACTTGAGAACCCGACTGAGACTAAGTGTTTTACCGGGGAGAACCTGGTTGGTGGCAGCGGATTAGTGGTGTACAGGTCAATTGTCCGTGAGATGACCGGGGGCTCCGTACGAACACCACAGGCACAAACAAACACAGATTTCTTCAATCAACAGACACAGTTTGAATCTAGTGGAAACATCATCCTATTTTATGTCCAAAGGGGAAAAAATGAATAATTTCATCAATAGCCAATTGAGTAATTGGCTATTGATGAAATTATTCATATTTCTTTTTCTGTACCATGGCCTGGTGCCATTTCAGATAGAGAAGCAAGATCTAACTATCACAATTTGTGCACTTGCAATGGAGCTTCTGCTCTATCTCTTTATTTGAGTAGCCATATGTCCTCCTTGACAGAGGTCTGGCTTAAAGATAAAAGAGTCAGAAGAGGGGAGAGCAGGGGCCTGGAGGCTGCCCATCAACAGTTAGCTTCTGAACAGCCGACTGAGCAGGCACACAGGTCCATTGGGTGAGAGTCTTCCTCGCTATGAGAATAATTGTATTTCTAAAGCAATGAATTCCAAATCTGCAGCTATAGATATAAATTGGTACATGCAGCGTCAATGCATCCTGTGTCCTCTTTTTTGGTGACATGTCTTCCTTTTGGCCACATCACAAAGAAGCAACTTTGGGCAACTTTGAAGGCCCTCCAAGTGCCCTTATTTTCCAGGGACAGTTCTGGATTTACAGAAGCTGTCCTGATTTCTGATTTGATCTTAGAATGTCCCGCTTTTCCTTAGGGTGTCCCTATTTTCATCAGAAAAATGTTGGAGGGTAGGATAGGATGTCCTTATTTTCATTGGAGAAATGTTGGAGGGTATGGAGTTATGTGAGCCCCAGAGCCACGGAGGTGAGTAACTACAGTCATACCTCGGAAGTTGAACAGAATCTGTTCCAGAAGTCCATTTGACTGCTAAAACGTTCGACTTCCAAAGCGTGGCTTCTGATTGACTGCAGGAAGCTCCACAGAAGCCCCATTGGACATTCAACTTCTGAAAGAATGTTTGAAAACCGGAACACTCACTTCTGGTTTTCAATCATTTGGGAGCCGAAACGTTCGACTTCCAAGGTGTTCGGGAGCTGAGGTACAACAGTATACAACTTTCAGAAGACATCTGAAGGAGCCCTGTGCAGGGAAGGTTTTTTTTTACTGTTTACTGTTCTATTATGTTTTTATATATTTTGGAAGCAGCCCAGAGTGGTTGGGGCAACCTAGTCAGATGGGCAGAGCATAAATATTATTATTATTATTATTATTATTATTATTATTATTATTATTATTAAATAGGATGTCCCTATTTTCATCTGAGAAATGATGGGCAGTATGCTTCTGACATCACTTTATTGTGCATTGATGATTATCTGAGTGCCATGGTACCAAGAGCACATCAAAACAGCAGCAGAACATTTCTAGCATGATAAATGTTATGATATTTGCTGGCAGCTGTGGATTGCTACTTATGCCATGTGATCACTTTGAACGTTTTGAGGGTTGAAATCAGCTTTAATGTGGGTACATGAGCGACCACCCCAATACTGTTAAGAGCTCAAATTATCCTGAATGCACAATACAAAGGATTCTTCAAGGGGCTCCTCAAATAAACTTGAGGCACTGGCATTTGTCACTGGCCCTGAATTAGTTTAGGGTTCCAAGAAAAGAAGGTGCAACTTCTACACCAACACGGCAGAAGAAGTCTAGCCTTAACAAAAGGGAATACTATAGAGAACAAGTGCTAATAAAGACATAAGGGTATATCAAACAAATGTCTTCTCCACATGGAAAAAGTGGTTCAGATTTTTCATGTTTGATGTATATGATAAGCGAAAAAGAATATTTGACACTACACTGACAGTGTAAATAACCCTTTGATAAGATACAGCTGTAGTTACTTATTCTTACTGTAAAAGCTTGTGCACACGTTGGCTGAAATCCTACATCTTGTAACCCTTGTGTAAGTCCTGTTGAAGTGAACACAAATTACCTGCACAGGACTGATGATAAACTGAATCACTGCAATGCACTTTATGTGGGGCTGCTATTCAGGTTGACCTGGAAACTGCAGCTAATACAGAATATGGAGGCTTGACTGCTTGTTGTAATCCACATGGAGAAGGATAGAGCATTACGATGGATCAAGTCCACCCGCATGTCAAACTTCTTCCAGCTAATGGGTCTTTTAACCACATCATTCATTTATACTTTGGGGGTGGGGACTGAAAAATATTCAGATAATGAAGTCCAGAACTTTATGCTATAATTAACTTTGGGGAAAATACTGTTCTGTCCCACAGGAAGTGGGAATGATACTGAGGCCCAGTAGATTAGTCTCAGAGTTCCCATGCTCCTGCTAAGCCAGACAGAACTGGGAATGAGCACAGATTGACACTGCAAACTTATACAGTGGTACCTCGGGTTACATACGCTTCAGGTTACATATGCTTCAGGTTACAGACTCCGCTAAATAGTGCTTCAGGTTGAGAACTTTGCTTCAGGATGAGAACAGAACTAGTGCTCTGGTGGCCCCATTAGCTAAAGTGGTGCTTCAGGTTAAGAACAGTTTCAGGTTAAGTACGGACCTCCGGAACAAATTAAGTACTTAACCCGAGGTACCACTGTATGGCACTTTTAATTCCGTTTAGCTGTCATGGCTTCCCCAGGAAAACACAGGGAGGACTAGTTTGGTAAAGAGGCTGAGAATTCCATAAGCTGCTTACAGGATGGCAATTCCCAGGATTCTCTGGGGCAAGGCAATGATGGCTAAACTGAGACTGTGGTATGACTGTGCCCTGAGTGTTGGAAGATAGAACTTTTTTTGTTTTTTGTTTTATTGCAAGAAAGCCCCAGTTCTTGAATTATGGGTAAAAAAAAGCAAATAGATCATTGCTCAGGCTGCTTTTTTCTGTTTCTGGATAATATAAAACAAATGCAAAAGAGGAAATGGAGATCACTCCTAGAACAGTGTGGAATCCTGGTTCCCATAGGCTCCCCTGTAATGTTAGCAACTGATGAAACAAGAACCCTATGTGTTTAGAAAGCAGACTGAGGGTTTAACTGAGGTTTCCATGGTAATATTCATCTGAAATAATTGTACTTGGCTGAATTTTCATGGTAGAAAACCGACAGAGCACTGAATGGAAAGGTGCCTTCACAACCCATTGTCTCAGCCTCCACTTTGGTGCATTCCCGCCCCCCTCCCCCAATTGTTAATTATGTTGTTTATCCTGGTCCAGATTCCTGGATCACAGAAGTGGATACAGATGGGGTTAAAACTAGGTGGGGCAATATCAAAACATAGCACTATAAATAGCAATGCAGTATGCAAATCCTCTACCATTGTACTTATACAGTCTAACGCATAATTCTGGTGTCCTAGGTGTTTCTTCCATTTAGAAGCAATTTCTCGCACCGCAGAAGCGAGTCCCCACACCGCACTATGCCGGTTTAGCGCAGCACATGGGGACTTGCCAAGCGGGTAGCTTGGTTCGGGGCAGCTCACGGGCCACTTGTGGCCCATGGGCCTTAGGTTGCCAACCCCTGATTTAGATCTATGAAACAAAATTCCAGTTCTTCATCACAAATATCATATGAGATTGCAGTTAAATGGCCAATCAGATGTTATGAGGCTGGAGTTAGAAGGTTAACAGAATTGTTTCCATGGTTTTTTTCTGGTTATAAAACCTTTATGTAAAAAATGGCTAAGATTCTTCCAAGTACTACTCTTCTTCTTCTTCTTCTTCTTCTTCTTCTTCTTCTTCTTCTTCTTCTTCTTCTTTATTAAATTTGTAAAATCCCCTACCCCCACAGGTCTCAAGGTGGTTACAACATAAATTCACAATATAAAAAACATAAAATACATAATAAAAACAAAAACAACCCAATAAATCCCCCCTCCCTACACATTTTAAAAGAGCATTGGGTGTCAATCAGCCAAAAGCCTGGTTAAAGAGAAACATTTTTGCCTGGCGTCTAAAGGGTGTCAGCTGAACTTCCCTGGGGAGAGCATTCCACAAATGAGGAGCCACTGCAGAAAAGGCCCATTCTCATGTTGCCAGCCTCCGGACCTCTCCTGGAGGAGGCACACGAGGAAGAGCCTCAGAAGATGATCTCAGGGTCCAGAGAGGTTCATATAGAGAGAGGCAGTCCTTGAGGTACTCTGATAGATGCCACACTTATTTATTTTGGCCCTTTTAAATAACAGACAAACTTATTCTTTTCTTTCCTTTCCCTCTATCTCCTTATGTGATAGGGATATACACCTGCCAAATGTCAGGGTTTGACCCAGTACCTCCACAACTAGGGCCGGCTTTGGAAATTTGGGGCATATTAAGCAAACTATTCAACATTAACACCAACACTCACCTTTATCCTATAACTCCTTAGCAAACACAGAATGTTGCCCTATACAGAATCAGATGAATTGGTCCATCTAGCTCACTATTGTCTGCACTGACTAGTAACCTTTCTCCAGATTTTCAGGCCAGGGAGCCCTACTTTGAGATGATGGGGACTGAACACGGGACCTTCTGCATACATACATACATACATACATACATACATACATAGAAATGGGTGTTTTGCTCTTTAACCATGGCCCTTTCCTTCACTCTCAACCATCTGCCTTGCATTCACTCCTTCCATTCTAATATCTACAGTAACCAACCTAGAGAGGGGGCTGGTTTCCTCTGCACCTTCCATGCTTCACAATAAGCTCTTTGCCTTAATGACATGTGTTGTTCATACCCTTAGAGAACTGGAGTCCTCAATATCCTCCTGGTGCAAATAATTTTATTGCAACTTAGTTTCTCCTTGCTTCCTTGTACTCTTTGTCACTCTCTTCATCTTTGGGTACAAGAGAAGCTCATGTACTAAAGTCCCTTCCATTTGATAGACGCAAAAGTAGAATCCTACTCCAAAGGCCCACCCCTACCACTAGGTAGGTGACCGATTCTGAAAGATGTGAAACACAGTGGCATAGCATGGGTTGTCAGCACCCTGGGCAAGGCAAGTAATTTGCGCCCCCTAACCCGTGGATTTGCACCCCTAACCCGTGGATTTGCGCCCCTAACCCTAACCCCCAGATGTTGCGCCCAGTGCGGCCAGCCCCCCCCTGCACCCCACACGCTACGCCACTGGTGAAACATACAGAGCTTGGCCTAGCCCCGCATTCCCTAAGTTAGCTTCTTTCTCTCAGGTGCGATGGACGGTGCTGCCCCATATCCAGTACTGAAGTAATATTAAACTGCTAGTCTGGTTTCCTTCGAATACATGGAATGAGGAAGGAGGCACCATCTTGTCCTTCAACTCAGGCAGAAGCATGTCTTGAGCTATCCCTGGCTACACCCTACAAAGTATTGCCTTTGGCAGATACACAGAGTGAACTAATTGTAGACCTATTGCTAAACTGGGGCTTGTCTTCTCCCTTGCACAGAAAGAAAGGAGCCAGAAGCAACTGTCAGTTTTTGAAACGAGAGAGAGAGAGAGAGATCTGTCAAAACTATGTGGAATATCCCATCTTTTGAATGTCTATCAAACTACTTCTTTTCAGCTGGCTTTGGAATCTTTATTTTATTTTATTTTATTTTATTTATTCTCAAATGTTGCTTGGGAGGGCAGAAGGCCTCTTTAATTCTAGAGTCTGTTGCAGTTAAGGGTAAGGGCTGGTATTAATGGCAACTCATTTAATCCCTCCATCCCACCCCCACCCCACCCTGCTCTCATTAGGAATGAGGATGGAGGATGTGCTATAAGTTTCTGTGCTTTGTAAACAGCTGGTTCTAGTTTGAAAGACAGTGGCTAAAATGTCACAGCAGCCTTGCTATCTCTTCTCATGAAGGATGGTAGGGCTTGAGATAAACCTATCTTTTTCATGATAGCAAGCAATACTGCAGACCTTTGTACTTCAGAGAGCTTAGGGACCTGATACAGGTCACTGTTTGATAAAGAAAATGTACTCCTTTCAGAACTTCTTGGTGTTCATCTTGAACCCTGTCATTAATCTATGTTTCTGAAAGTGTTGTTTGGTACACACACACACACAAAAACCCTGACAATTTTCAAAGTCCCTGAGGCCAGTCTTATGCACATTTCCTCATAAACGCATCAGGACTTGTTGACAAAAAAATATAGACAAAAATAGACAATAGTGCAGTGTGAACACTTACTAGTCTCTCATGATGTTTTAGGAAACTAAATGCAAATTTCAGTAACAGGCCTCATTTAATGTACATCCCCCCACAATTAAATGCGTTGCTACAGCTTTAAGCATGCACACTTTAAGGTTAATTTTCTTACTTTGTTCAGGTTTTTAACATTTTTCAGTGGTAGCTGATTTCTCTCTGTCCTGCACACAGCCATGTGATAAGTGGAGTGATAAGACAATTGGCAGCGCTGTAAAAGAAACACTCTCCACTCGGTTGCTTTCCAGTGCTGCTCCTTTGAAGTACTTAATTGCATTAGTTCCTCCGTGTTTCCCTTTCCTGCTGTAACTTAGCCAGCCTGTTTAATAGTTGTGGAATGTGAAAACTGTATAAAGAGTTATGGTTTGTTGGTTTTCCCCCACAGTGAGTTGCTAACCAGATGCAAGCTGAGAGATATGTCCATGCATGTTGTCATTGCTAAAATGGAAAGAAAAGGAGGGGGGTAGTAAGTCCTGAACTGGAAAATAAATCTGAAAGATGCTTTAGTGAGTGAAACATCAAGAAAATTCATGTTTTGCCGAGGACTCTTTCTTGTCCATCGTCATCCAATCAATGACACTTGAACCTGGATTGACCAGGTCATCGCTCCACCCTTGTTTACAGCTGAGGAGAAATGCATAGGTCACCTTTTAGAATGACAATTGGTACATGGAGGATATGGTAATCCTTGAGTCTCAAAAGTGCCTTTGTCTTTCCATGAAAAACTCTTCACGTACAGGATGCCTGCTTTCTCTCTTCTTTACACAGATAACAACAAAAGACCTTTAGGAACCTCTCTCCCTGGTGGCAAAAAAAAGTCTTTGGGGAGCGTAACCGGGTGAATTTCATGGGATGGGTTGCTTTTGTTTTATGCATCCCAGTCAGAAGGACGTGCTGAAACCAAGAGTGGGGGAGATTACATAAAAAGGCACCTCCAGAGCAAAGATCTTTACATATGAATGAATATTTTGACTCAGTAGTTATTTATCCTTTTCAGGAGCAGCTTCTAGACTTTGGCCCAACAAGTCTGAAATAACAATGTGGTAAGCTCTCCAACTTCCTCATTTAGTTAAATTTCCGCAGTCTCGATTGGTGATTATACTTGTATGTAATTTGGTGTTGCATGTAATCCCTCCGTTTGCTCAAGAGATTCCATCAAGACCCTCCGCAGATCAAAAGCTTCAGAAGTTTTGTTTTCATTTGCATGTAAGGCTTCTTCCTCCAGCTTGTTACAAGAATGGCCTAGGGAGCATTCTTGAAGCCATGTAAAACTGCCAACTGACAGAGCCTGGTGGGGCGAGCCTTTGAGGTGTGTGTGATCAAACAAAAGTAAATTCGAACCTTTTGTTCAGCCAAGAGAGAGAGAGAGAGAGAGAGAGAGAGAGAGAGAGAGAGAGTCGAGGGGGGGGGGTGAATACAACATCCTGCCATGGTTTTTCACTTCTTTTCACCTTAATAGGTTTGCAGGGGATATTTTCTGCTGTGAGAAATATTGCAAGCTAAGGTCCAATTATAAAGGATTTGTAATGATGTTTCAAGAAGTACAGCATGGCACACACACAAAAAGTGGAAGGTGGGGGGGAACCTGCCATTGTGAGGTGCTTTATTTCCAACTCTCCATCTGTTCTCGCCCCCACCCTCAATTACAGCTGTTACTGTACTTTGATCACCTTCCCATTGCTGACAAATGATATGGCTCAAATTCCACACTCTTCATAAAATAGGCAACGTGACAAATCCCATCGGGTTCAACAGGAGCTTTGCTTAGGCAAAGAATGTATGACAGCCTTGAATAAAAACCACACGGTGGATAACATTATGTTTTCATTTATAATTTGCGCTGCACTATTTTGAATCCATTGATGTAACTGAAAACTGAGTAAGGCTGGGCATATTGTATATTGCTCAAGTTGAAAGGGAAAACAATGAAAAGGAAAGGCCATGGGCTAATTTTTTCAGAAGCACCCAGCACTTGCTAATTGGGACAAATTTCCTAAGAATGTTTTCAATAAAGACAGCAATCTGCAACCAACTTCTTCCAGTGGAAAAACTCGGCAACATCTGGCAGAAGAAATAGGTTAGCACAAGAACACTGAAAGCTAGGGAAGATACATACTAAACATTTTCCTGCCCCCCCCAAAAAAAGCCTGCCCATTTTTACATATAATTTTAGAAGGCAAACAGAGGTTACCGCTTACCAAACACCTTCAGGTTTTGCTAACTCTAACCTGCCATATTTGAAGTGGAATCTCAAATCTGTCGAAAACCTTCTGTCATAAACTAGTAGATGACTTCACATCACAACTAAAACACAATGTGCTAAAACATACTCTTACCCAGTTCCCCTTTTTCAAGAAAAGTGGGTGCTGGAGCTCACCATGAAGCTGTTACAACTCCAGGCAACTTGGGGCTGGCCTGAACAGATGCCAGTTTGACAACAGCCATGTTAACTGCCCATGGAGATGCTAAACACTATGACAAGCTGTCTCCCTAGCTAGTTTGGGGGTCACCCCAGTTCTGGTGCAGGTCAAATGCACGCCCACATCCCTCATTCTTTTAGATTCAGGTGGATAACTAAGACAACTCAGAAAGGCCCTTGCACAAATGCATGCACTTGCCCAAACTTTTTTCAAAGAGGGCCAGATTTGATAATGTGAACATTGAAGTTGCTGAACTTTTTAAAAGGATTTTACCCTAGGACATATACTGCCACAGGGGCCAGATTTAATCGACCAGCCCCTGAAATGCACTTTGGACATGCCTGGCTTAAAACCTGCTGCTACTGCTTCTACACAGGAGACAGACTGGAGAAAAGGAAATATAGTGGTACCTCAGGTTAAGTACTTAATTCGTTCCGGAGGTCTGCTCTTAACCTGAAACTGTTCTTAACCTGAAGCACCACTTTAGCTAATGGAGCCTCCTGCTGCTGCCACGCCGCCGGAGCACGATTTCTGTTCTCATCCTGAAGCAAAGTTCTTAACCCGAGGTACTATTTCTGGGTTAGTGGAGTCTGTAACCTGAAGCGTATGTAACCCGAGGTACCACTGTACAATCCTTTCAAGTTTCCCTATTTTCCAGGGGCGTCCCTGATTTAGAGAAGTATTCCCGGTTTCTGATTTGATCATGGAATGTCCCACTTTTTCCTTAGGATGTCCCTATTTTCAGTGGAGAAGTGTTGGAGGGTATGGAATTATCTCACCCCCAAGCCATCTGAAGGCAACCCTGTATAGGGAAGGGGTTTTTTTTAATGTTTAATGTTTTACTATGTTTTTATATATGTTGGAAGCTGCCCAGAGTGGCTGGGGCAACCCAATAGGATGGATGGGGTATAAATAGCAAAATTATCATTATGGAATGGGACATCCCTATTTCCCTAGGAGAAATGTTGGAGGGTATGGAAATACGAATTGGCCTTGCCCCGTAGCTTGACCAATCACAGTTCGGAGCAAGGTGGGGTCATAGACTGACACACACACACTGGCCAGCTTCTGTTTCGACTTGAAATGTTTGTTATGGGCTTCTCAAAAGGGGGGGGGGGAAGCACCAGCCTGCAATGGTGCCTAAGTGGGAGGTGCGGCGACTGTACTCTGGTGCACTGTGGCTGAAAAAGAATCACTGCTCTTACCCAAGCTCAGAGTTAGGCCAGACTCAAATGTGATGCCTCTGTGTGGAGGCCAGCAACAGTTGGAAACAAGACCTGTTGGAATTAATTGGACTTCTCAACAATTGTCTGGGTAAAGTAATCCTCACCCTAACCAGGGACCAGAAAGCCCATCACTGTATCTAAACCTCCACTAGCTAGCATTGGCCAAGGTGGAAGCTTAGGAGTCTTGTGATGGGTCTTTAGGACCAGATATTAGTGCCTAGAGGACCACATTTGGCCCCTGAATTGATGGTTCCCCAATCATATATTATAAAAAAAAAACCCACATTCCCTAACTCTGAAGTTACCCTGGCACGGTTTTTGGCTGTCCTGTACTAAACACAACTAAAGAGTTGCATCTTTGCACCTGAGGGGGAAGTTGTTTCACAGGACTGGGTCAAATACTGTAGCTCTGAATACATCTTACTTCTAGCAACCAAGTGTCTCCATATTGATGGCCTAAGAAGCAACACCTGGTTGGAGGCATGCAACTGATACAAAGACCCATATATAAAGGGTTGTGTGTTGTCTATAAATATGAGTAAGGGACACGGGTGGCGCTGTGGTCTAGACCACTGAGCCTCTTGGGCTTGCTGATTGGAAGGTCAGCGGTTCGAATCCCTGCAACGGGGTGAGCTCCCATTCTCTGTCCCAGCTCCTGCCAACCTAGCAGTTCAAAAGCACGCCAGTGTAAGTAGATAAATAGGTACCACGTGAAGGTAAATGGCATTTTCGTGTGCTCTGGCACTCATCACAGTCCTCCGTGCGCCAGTAGTGGTTTAGTCATGCTGGTCACATGACCCGGAAGACGGTCTGTGGACAAACGGCGGCTCCCTCAACCTGAGAGATGAGCGCCGCAACCCCATAGTCGCCTTTGACTGGACTTAACCACCCAGGGGCCCTTTACCTTTTACCTTACCGTACCTACAGTGGTACCTCGGGTTAAGTACTTAATTCGTTCCAGAGGTCCGTTCTGAACCTGAAACTGTTCTTAACCTGAAGCACCACTTTAGCTAATGGGGCCTCCTGCTGCTGCTGCGCCACCGGAGCATGATTTCTGTTCTCATCCTGAAGCAACGTTCTTAACCTGAAGCACTATTTCTGGGTTAGTGGATTCTGTAACCTGAAGCATATGTAACCTGAAGTGTATGTAACCTGAGGTACCATTGTACAATCCACTCAACAGGATTTCAGAGCACAGTTGAGCACACTTCAACTTTTTCTTTGGCATTGCAAACAGAGATCTGCCTTAAGCAAGCTGTTAAACATCCCTTGGTCAGAAGTCAAGCCTTTTCCACAACTTAGATGTTTTATAGCTTCTCGTCTGCAAACTAACAAGCTCGTTTTTCATTCTGAAGCAGTCAGATACCATGCTGATATCTTTAATGAGAGTTCAAGCCCACTGAAGGATCCTCACTTTAACTATCAGCATGACTTTATTATATGATTTCCTTGTTGCTGAAGACCTTCTTTCTTGAGGTTATGGCTGAGTAGTTGCACTTCAGCTGCTGCTTAGAGCCACATGGAATATCTTATATGGAACGTCATCTTTTGTTGGTGCTGATCTAATTACATATGTATGTCTAAGCAAGTGAAACATGTTTGGAGATTTGAATAATTTGAATAATAATATAAAAACTTTCAGACTTTAAAGTGGTCTATACTGTACAGGTTTAAGTATCATCACACACACACACACACACACACACACACACACACATATATATATATATAATCATGACTTATAAAAATCTATTGCAATACCACATGAACTGTTTAATTCAATCCAATTAGGCTGGTATAAGCACATTCTTTTTACTTACCATAGTTAAATATATATATATAATGTAGTCCAGACTGTCTTGATAACATGATGCATATTCTCTGATAAGAATCTTGATTGAGAATAACCCCCAAAAAAGTTTCTGTAAAATTTCATTAAAGTGTTGTTTTAAACTGTGATTACTTTGTATCTGATTTTAATTAGCAAGTGTTTAGTCATTTCGCTATGTTCCCTGCTTAAATTAATAGCAAGGTTTCTTTTCTTTTCTTTATTGATTAAGCTAGTTGCAGATTCAGGCTGTACAGTAATGCCCTACAGAAAAGCTTGAAAGTATCAGGATTATATTATGCAAATGGTTTGAAAATATTTTGAAACAGGCACCACTTCAGCATGTAGATATTGGCTAAAGCAACTTTAATATGCAAGACAGGTTGTGGGATGCTTAGCTGATCCAAATGCCAGTCTATGGATTTGAAAGACTAAAGATCACATCAGGGGGATGTTGACAGAAGTGACACTTTGCAAAGTGCCAATGATTTATGCCAATGTCTTGCTTGATGATACTGTTATAGACAGCACTGTCATTACAAAGTCCCTAACGACTTCGGTCTACATTTATGGTGCACAAATTATAGGTGAGCCCAAAGATCGAAACCTTCCTGACTTTTAGATTTCTGTGACCATGGAATTCTCACTAGGTTTAGTAGCAGTGAACCATTAGTCTTTTCACATGAAACTAAGTACCATCTAAGAGAACAATAAACAACACTATATATAACTACAAGGTTTTCCCCCTGACAAGGGTAGAAGTGTTGCAGAGATGGAAACTTGTATCTATTTGAACAGTAAATGTGTTTGTAATTTTCTCATCTTTCATAACTTGGTCCTACTTTCATCCACAGTATTACACATTGAGTCAATTCTGTGGAATATGGCAAACTTCTGACAAAGATGAGCTACTGCTCACATCGATGCTTAGCTTCATTTTGAATCAGGCACATGATTTCTAAAGAGCAACTTTTGATGCCCTGGAATAAGCTGTCAGTGATGTTATGGATTGACCTTCAGTAAGGTGTATAATATTCTAATGTTGTCCAACACATTTTATGATTTCTGAAACAGTCGCTAGCTCAAAATAAATTGCCATTGTTCTCTCCAGAAAACTGGATTCAGCTAAAGGTATTTTGCTATGTGTATTGGGGCTGAGATGAGTAGGAGTTAAGACTACTAAAGCAAGTTTGTGTTTTTAGATCTGTAGATAATGCTAATGGAAAAATAAAAACATTTAGTCAAGTAGAAATCTCTTTCCCTTTAAATATTTATTAAAACAGCAACAAAGTCTTGAGCAGCATTAGAGTTAATGAAAGAAATTCCCTTTACAAGATTGAAAATTGAAGTTGGGCATCTCAGGGACTAAGTATTAAGAATAGCAGAGATTTTAGTGAACTTTCATAGATTTCTTCAGCAGGAGCAGAACCTTCTTAAATGATGAGAATGACAAGATGGGGCTAAAAAGTTCCAAGAGCAGGTTTTTGGTTCCATCTGCCTTAATGGAAACAGCCCCCATGACAGCAGGAGAGCGTAGGAGATGGAAAAACAAGGATGATAGAGGGTAAATCATTCTTGCAAATTTCCCCCAGGGATAGGGGGAATGGGCTTTACTAGCTGTCCATCTTGGTACCTGGCTCTTGCATGGAATGTGGGGGCCAGGGAGGCACTGAGTGCAAAAGCACTTCGCCTGGCAAAACCCTCCTACGCCGCCATTAAGAAACAGAGGTTCTCTTGTTAATTAGAGCTTAATTTGACTAAAGTGCTGGTGTGTGATAGAAGAAATGAGATCACAAACTGCGGAACAAACCAACTGCAAGGACTTTAAGGTTTGAATTTGAGATAAGATTTCATTAGATGCAAAAGATAGGGGAGGGGATCCTACAGTTGGTTTATTTAAAGTTTTCCTCTCTATATTTATGATTCAGCAACCCTTCCCTGAATGATAGTTCAAATGAGGATGCTTGTACAAGTGAGGATGGAAGAAATTGGATGAAAAATATAGATTATAACATCAAACGGAACTATGTGTATAAAAAGGGGGGGAAGGGAGGGAAACTCTATTTTGAAAAAGGTTTACAATGGAAACTTAGAGCTGACTCTTTCCCATCCTTTATTACCAATGAAGTGAACTGAATAATGTTAGAATGTAATGAAAATTTCCATATATTACTCAACTAGGTTTTGATTTCTGAAGGGAGATAGATGTATATCTCAGTGCAGAGCCTTGATCCACTATGGCCTGCATAAGTTTGTGGCTAGTGTATAGACTCCAATTTATTAAATTACAACCATCTCCCTTCAGCATTTCTGCATTATGAGAGCTTCCTTCTAGCCTTCCTGGTCCATTTGAGGGAGTAATGGTATAAGGAGATGTCTGAGGTCTGTCAATTATGTATATTTCTTATAATCAATAGCATGGAAAATAAACTAGAAAATGTCTAAATTATTTTTACAAATGTCTAAATTATTTTTACAAACTCTCTGCTCCCATAGGAAACATTCCCTTTCTTGCCGCCTGTTTGAAACACAGGACTATTACTGCACAGAAGATCTGGATATTTTTAACAGCTAAGGCTTTGGACTTAAACCCAGTGAACATAGTACATTAGCAAGATTATTCATTGCCAAACAAGCTTTGGGTAGCATTATAATCAGGAATGTGACAAAATGTGTCTCCTAGACTGACATGTCAAAAGCCCTGGTGATTTTTGTTTCCTTAGAATAATGGAAAAGATGACTTGATTTACATTACCATTTACCCAAGATAGAGGAGTTAGGCTGTGTCCTCCTGCTGCACAGATCCACTTTCTGACAGGGGGGAGCCCATCGCTGTCCCTTTAAAAATTCATCTTGTTAATTTTCTTTACACTGAAATATACATGAACAACTTACTTGGTGCATCTCTTTCGAAACCCAAAGCTAACCTCTTTTGACTCAATTTGGTGGGATTTCATTGAATACATTTTTTAAAAATTACAATTGTCTCTCCCACAAGTCTCTCATGAAATGTGGGATAAGTAACCGCTAATTGGTTTGGGGAGGGGGAATACTGATGTAATATAGAGCCTTTTGTTGTTGGTACTCTTTGTGCCTCTGGTGGTTTCAGCTATAGGTTTGTTGTTGTTGTTTAGTCGTTTAGTCGTGTCCGACTCTTCGTGACCCCATGGACCAGAGCACGCCAGGCACTTCTGTATTCCACTGCCTCCCGCAGTTTGGTCAAACTCATGCTGGTAGCTTCGGGAACACTGTCCATCCATCTCGTCCTCTGTTGTCCCCTTCTCCTTGTGCCCTCCATCTTTCCCAACATCAGGGTCTTTTCCAGGGAGTCTTCTCTTCTCATGAGGTGGCCAAAGTAGTGGAGTCTCAGCTTCAGGATCTGTCCTTCCAGTGAGCACTCAGGGCTGATTTCCCTAAGAATGGAGAGGTTTGATCTTCTTGCAGTCCATGGGACTCTCAAGAGTCTCCTCCAGCACCATAATTCAAAAGCATCAATTCTTCGGTGATCAGCCTTCTTTACGGTCCAGCTTTCACTTCCATACATCACTACTGGGAAAACCATAGCTTTTACTATACGGGCCTTTGTTGGCAAGGTGATGCCTCTACTTTTAAAGATGCTGTCTAGGTTTGTCATTGCTTTTCTCCCAAGGAGAATGCATCTTTTAATTTCATGGCTGCTGTCACCCTCTGCAGTGATCATGGAACCCAAGAAAGTAAAATCTCTCACTGCCTCCATTTCTTCCCCTTGTATTTGCCAGGAGGTGATGGGACCAGTGGCCATGATCTTCGTTTTTTTGATGTTGAGCTTCAAACCAAACTATAGGTTTCTTACGACTCCAAGTCACTTGGTAACAACTTGAATTTCCCACTGCGGGGCTCTTGTTCGTTCTCAAGCTTTCCCCTTGAAGCGATGAAATACCAGCTGTCACCACAAGGATATATTTGCAAGAAATATTTACCCTGTAAAATGGGTAAATAACCTTATTGTGGATGAATAGGGACTATCATTAAACTCAGAACATAAAAACACATGGAAATTTGGTTGTTAGTAGAGTCTAGATGTGTGATTGTGGGAACATTTTATCCAAATTTAGGCCCTGCTCAGAAACAGAGGGAAGCAGGGGTAAAGGTCATTCCTCCTCACCTCATGGGCAGATTAATAATAATAATAATAATAATAATAGTAGTAGTAGTAGTAGTAGTAGTAGTAGTAATTTATTTATTTATACCCCACCCATCTGGCTGAGTCTCCCCAGCCACTCTGGGTGGCTCCCAATGTTACAGGTAACTGACTCCTTATACAGCTGTATACCTCCATGGTTAAATTTTTGTGTTAATTATTGGTCTGTATTTATCAAAAAGTGCCATACAAAATGGCTCAAAATACTGTAAAGCTGTTCACTGTTCTAGAGTAAATATAAATGCTGACACTGAAATGGAAATATTTACAATCTATACTTACCACAATTCTGGTAGTTTCAGAAATCTCTGTGAAGTATTACTATGTAGAAAACAAGTCTGATGGAAGAAGAATATTCTTGATTGCTTTTATAATTGTCTCTGATTTGAGAAGTTTAAGAAGACACTGGGGGACAATGAGGAATTTTTTTAAAACTCAGCTTTTCCCCCTCTCACCTCCCTTCTCCTCATCATCACCAGTTATCAATTTGAGTGTCTGAGACACTAGCAGGCATCCAGATGTTACCTTTTACAAGCCATTCAATCTAAACAACCTTCTGATAGCTCATTTGCTCCACTCCTGTGGTTTACAACGTCACCAAGACTGTTAAAGAAAAATACAACCTTGAAGTGTACTTTGGGGTATACTTTATTCCAGATATATGATCCTTTTGCACTTCCCTTTTGAGCTATTGACAATTCCCCGCTGAACCTACAGCTATTAACACAACACACAAAACCACCCAAGCAAACACACTGATTCTCTTAAGAAGATGGATGCCTGGAAAAACACCAGCCTTCCTTGTGCTTTGCAGTACATCAGGTGGTCATGTTTCTTACAAGGTGTTCCTTGAAAACACTGTTTGTGTTAAGGACAAATTAGTAGGTACCAATCTCCTCTTCGGTCATACAAAATGCAAAGTTTTGGACCTTGTACTCAATGTGAACTGGTGGGGCGGGGAGGGTATAGATAACTGCTAAAAATAGTTAATTGGAATATTCTGGTTTTCCTTAGAACATGCTGCCTTGACCATTTTTAACCAGACAAGGCGACTGGAAAATATATTTTTATATACAATTACATGGACTCCAGGGATGCAGGTGGCACTGTGGGTTAAACCACAGAGCCCAGGACTTGCCGATCAGAAGGTCGGCGGTTCGAATCCCCTCGACAGGGTGAGCTTCCGTTCCTCGGTCCCTGCTCCTGCCAACCTAGCAGTTCGAAAGCATGTCAAAGTGCAAGTAGATAAATAGGTACTGCTATGGTGCGAAGGTAAACGGCGTTTCCGTGCACTGCTCTGGTTCGCCAGAAGTGGCTTAGTCATGCTGGCCACATGACCCGGAAGCTGTACGCTGGCTCCCTCGGCCAATAAAGCAAGATGAGCGCCGCAACCCCAGAGTCGGTCACAACTGGACCTAATGGTCAGGGTCCCTTTACCTTTACGTGGACTCCAACTTATAAGCAGTGGCGGATCTACATTTTGGGGGCCCTGAAACTTGAACTGTTATGGGGGGGCCCTTTGCAACCAGCAACAAAGTCTGGGTAACCACTGTCATCTTCTGCAAAGGTGTTGTTCCATGACAGATCACCACACATTTACAACACCTGGGCTTCTGGCTCTCAAACTTTGAGAATGTTGAAATATATACCCTAAAAATAAATAATTTGAGTCATGTGACTCAAATTAGGTCTACTAGACCCAAAATGTGTAAGCAATGTGGACTAAAGTCACTTCTGGGGTTCCTCCAGAATTAGAGGCTCTAAAGTTTAAGCCTCATTAGTTTCATAGCAGATCCGCTCCTGCCTATAAGTCAAAAACCCTTAATGGTCAGAATTAGAGAAGAAAGATCATTGTTCAAAGAAAATAGCCATCCTTTATCTGAATGTGTGCAGTTGCCTCTTCCAAAGATACTAAACAGGTAGATAAGAAAACCAGCCTCCTTAGCTAAGAACAGGAGAATGCTGCAGTATCCCTAGATTTTAATCTTAGTGGGCAAGAATTGAATGTTAGCATCTTGCATTGTCATGTAACAAGATATTCTGTTTTTTGTAACTTAAAAAAAACTGTTAAGATAATTAGACAAAAAATATCAAGAAATGTTTCTAATACACTAGAACTAGATCTTCTGTTTGCAAAGTGGTTTCCATAACACAGATGGATATGTAGATTATGTTATTGTTAGATTAGCGTAACTTCATAAAATGAAGTTTCAGGCTGTTAAGTTCATCTTTGCAAGACAAGCTCTTAAAAGAACGCTGAAAAGACCATTGAAGGTCAGAATTTACATATTGATCAGACTATAAGTTTATACTGTTGCAAACCTGTAATTAACTTTGTGACTATTGAATTTTGGTTCACAACCCATTTTATTAGTCATGCTTTCACCAATAATTCCACAAGACAGAAGCAAGAGTGGCAGGTGCCCATAACATAACAAAGGGCATGTCTTGCCTACACCACACAGTGAAAAAATGACAGGGTTTCCTGTACTTTTCGATACTGACTTTTACCCCTGCTGAACCATCTCACAAATGTCACTCCGAGGTCCTGATTTAAGAAAAACCTGGGATATGATGAGTTCTACTCTTGCTTCTTTGCGTGAAATATGCAAGAGGTGTAAGAATTTCTACTTAACGAAAGGGGGAAAGCTATTGGAACTCACGCTGAAACATTCATTTTTAGCTCTGTTGTTTGAAATGTTTTCTACCTTTTTGTTCAGGATGTTCAATTCTTACTCAAACTGTCATAATTATATGCACAGAGCTTGAGTCAGATGAAGTGGTGGAAATGTGAGAAGACTAGAGAGCCAAGAGTTGGTTTATAAGTTAGTTGATATGAATAGCAGTCAATTCCCTGTAGTGAATTTCTATTCATCTGGTGTAATATGTAGTATCTGATTCTCAGATAGCAACTTCCAACTGTGTGGAGAGGTACCCACCAGTGACACTGTAACCAATGTTGGCTCCAGGTTTTCTTTGGTGGTGTGGGGGTGACGATGGGCTCAGGCAATAGAGTGGTACCTCGGAAGTCAAACAGAATCCATTCCAGAAGTCCATCCGACTTCCAAAACGTTCGGAAACCAAAGTGTGGCTTCTGATTGGCTGCAGGAAGGTCCTGCAGCCAATCAGAAGCCCCAGAAGCCCCGTCAGACAACTGTATACTCTCAGTAGGTCTTCCTTCACAGTCAGTCAGCTCCTAGACATTGTAACCCTGCCTATTTGCTTGGCCTCTCTTTGTAAGCTCAGGCCATGTCACTACTCAGAGGAGAGGGAAAAGCAAGTGATCCTCTTACTCCTTGCTCTTACCACTCCTTCCACCTTTGGAGATGGCAGGTAAAGAAGTAGCAAAAACAGCAAAAAGGTGGAGCAGGACCAGGGTGGTCTGGTTAGCTGTGGGTGCTCCCCTGAGGTGTGGACCTCCACAGATGCCCAACAAAGCCAGCCTTTGATGCCAGCCATAGCCAAAACTTTCTATGTCATAGTAAGTTTTCACATCAGAACTGGTAACAAAACATAACAGTGAGGGAGTGAGAAATCAACACACCCTGCAAACTTAGTGACTACCAAGACCATATAACACTGGTCCTGAAAGACCTACATTGACTCCCAGTATGTTTCTGAGCACAATTCAAAGTGTTGGTGCTGACCTTTAAAGCCCTAAATGGCCTCGGCCCAGTATATCTGAAAGAGCATCTCCACTCCCATCATTCAGTCCAAAGACCGAGGTCCAGCTCCGAGCGCCTTCTGGCAGTTCCCTCATTGCGAGAAGTGAGGTGACAGGGAACCAGGCAGAGGGCCTTCTCGGTAGTGACACCCACCCTGTGGAATGCCCTCCCATCAGATGTCAAGGAAATAAACAACTATCTGACTTTTAGAAGACATCTGAGGCAGCCCTGTTTAGGGAAGTTTTTAATGTTTGATGTTTTATCGTGTTTTTAATATTATTTGGGAAGCTGCCCAGAGTGGCTGGGGAAACCCAGCCAGATGGGTGGAGTATAAATTATTATTATTATTATTATTATTATTATTATTATTATTATTATATTTTGAGAGGATTAAATGCAAAGATATAATCAAATAAGCCAAGGGTCTCTGGTACTCTGAACCAAATGAACTACTTTTTGAACCTTAAAAGTTCAATATTACTAATAAAAAGCTAGCATTTATAAATGATGCATAAGGCAGTGGTGCATCTTCCCTAACCTAGGCTTGAACTTTTTAGAACTATACTACCTTCTGCCCAAGGGTTGTGTTGCCAGAAATGACAATGAAGCAAGAAGATCACTACAAAGGTATCAGAGATGGTTATCATCACCTTAGCAGACTGTCATGTCATCAGTACACATTGCCCTCAGCCATCATCTCCAGATCAATATGGCCATCGGTGACACGGGCTCCCTGTCCACAGAGGTCATTCCTAGGTCACTTTGTACAACTTGGACCCAGAAGAACAATCTCATTCTTTCCCTCTTTCAAAACAAAATCAGCACTCTAAGAACCAGAAGTGGAGTTGCATTTGTAAGCTGGCACTAGCTTCTTTACTTGTGTTTGAATAAGTTTTAAGAGTATAGTCCTATAGACATTTAGCTGGGATTAAGTCTTACTGAACTCAATGGGGATTACTTCTGGGTAGAGATAGGGGAGGGAAATCTGATAATCTGATTTTGTTCAAATTTAAAGGTGAATCTACCTAATTCACACTTTCTGAAACAATATACAAACGAAACCACTGCCGTTCTTCACAATTTGCACATCTCTGAATTTTGCAGTGCAGTTGTCTAGCCAAAATGGTATACCGTGCATTAAAATAACATACAAAAATGCACTCTGTGTGGAAAAATATAAAAGTGAGGAAGGGATACTTTGCAAAAAATAAATAAATGTGCATATAAGAAAAAACTGCATTAAAAATGCGTATATTAGCATAAATTTGTACTAAAATGCTGGTGAATTTCCACAGGGCCTTTAAAAATTATTCACAAACTGATGGGGAGATTTGAATTTAAGACTGAAACAATAAGAAACTGAAACTGACACATTTGTCCACTCCTACTTTCAAGTAGGACATGCACAAAACTGCATTGTTCGATCTGTTGATTATCTTGTTCATTGCAATTCTGTTGACACTGGCAGAGCGTGCTTGCAAAGGTAAATGTTTATTGAAACTGAGACATTAAGAGAAAGACTTTCTGTCACAACTATCAATTGACATAAATAGAAACATGAAAAGTGCTAGGCGTTCATCTGCTCTAATTCCTTGAAGAGGTAGAAAAGGAAAGAACGTTGCATCATATTTGATTCTAAATGTGAGCTGGTGTATTTTGCAGCTGTTTGCCATAAGCAAACAGATTTTCTGCAGCTTATTTGTCATGTTTTCTGAAAAGATTAAATCTAAATGGATATAAGTTCAAACTGGGGACTTTTACTTTCCTCAGCCTTACTTTCCAAAGCTATCTGCTAAAATGAGTTAGATGTTCTTGCCTTAACCTGTGCTGGAATCCACAGGACTTGATATACCGGTAGATCCAAAATTAAATCCTATTGGCTTAATTTTGAACGTTCCATTACAGAGGACCAATCACAGTTTGATTTGATTCTCCTGGTTCCTTTAGGACTTCAGATGTACCACCTTGCAGTCCAAAAATGCAGTCCTGAGCTACTGTTACTGGGTCATGCCTTCGGAGCTATGCAACCCATCCCAACTGCTTAGTATTCCCATAAGCAAGTTGTGACCTTGTTTTTGGAACCTACAGCATGTACTAAATAGCTTATCAGTTGTGTGCACTGATGGCAGGCTGCCCCAAATGCATAAGTGTGTGTGTGAGAGAGAGAGTGCGGGCATGTGTGTGAACATGGGCATTATGTACACTGTCTGCTATTTTCTGCATTTAAAAAAAAAAAACAGACTTATTCCTAGTATATTTCATAAGGGTGCTTCTAATTAAGTTTTACTCAGTGTAGACTCAGTAACGTTAATGAACTTAATTTAGCAATGTCCATTAAGTTAAACAGGTCTACTAAGATTATGACTCCTGTTGGATACAGCCGATAATCTTTAAAGGGCCGCAAGACTCTTTGTAATTTTGCAAGAACAATTCAACCCAATGAGACCATACAGGCTGTGGCTAAGCAACCCACACCTTCAACTTCATCACTGGGTGTGTTTTTGGGGGTGGGGAGGGACATAGAATGTCTGATTTCTGACAACCCAATTTTTTTGATGTTTTGTCTAAATAAAATTCTTAACTGTAGTAATAATAATTATTTTAAAACCTCTTTTAAAAAGCAACAGTGATTTGTACTGAGGAAGTAACTACTTAGCTCTCTTTATTTCTAATCTTAATGAGTCAAAGTCATGTTTTATTATGTTTCTAAAGGTTTTACTGCTGCTAAATTTTCAGTCGTAAAATCTCATCTCAAAAAAAACCCCCAGAGTTGTAATTTAAGCAACTGTTAAACTCTGGTTCTTGAAACTCAAACTCAAAGGTAATTTTATATGATCTGTAAATTTAATATACATTTTTCTCCAAGACAAACTACTAACTGTTAACACAATCTCCCCCTGAATGACACTTCTGTTCCTCTTTAATTTCCCCCTCAACTCTGTGAATTGCAAACACTTTATCTGCCATATTCTGGTTTCAGCACAGCTAAAGGACTGCATTCTGCCATTTTTAGTGGCGGCTTTTTGTCTATTGTTGCAGGCTGCTTGTGAATGTAAAGACAGAGAAGTGCATTCACTATAACTTTCACCTTTTTGTAGATCCCTCAAAATGCTAATTTCATCCCCAGGAGGCCAATCTGCAAACTGGTTGCACAGAATGGAGAATTTCACCAAGTACTGATTTCTTATTACAGAGCTCCAAAGACAGGAACAGTTATAGCTGGTGGCAATTTCCCTTGTAGAATTTTAGCCACAGCTTACCTGAAAGAATAATGAGCATGGTTGTTTTCAGCTGTACATCAACTCACTTTGTACAAGAATAATAGATATGGACAGGAACATAAACAACTGTAGAGAGCCCAATAATAGATACATTCTGTACCTTTTATAAGACATGACATATACTCAGGCTGAGGGCAACTCAAGAAAAGTGGACAATAACCCCTTGAGACTTCAGATGAAGTAGACTCTAGTCTACAAAAGCTTGTGCAATAAGAAATATGTGAGTTTTTAAGGCACCACAGGACACTTTCCCTCACAATCCTTTGCATGACTACTCAAAAGCAAGCCTAGTTTCGAGTTAAGAGGCTTACTCACATAAATGTTGTGGTGGTGGTTGTTAAAATTTGTATACCACCCTACATTCGTGGATCTCAGGGCCGTTCACAACATAAAATTACAATATAAAAAAACAAAATACATAATAAAAATAAGAACAAAAACAAGGCAATAATCCCCCTTCTGCAACACATTTAAAAGGGCATTGGATATCAATCAGCCCAATGCCTAGTTGAAGAGAAATGTTTTCACTTGGCACCAAAAGGTGTATAATGAAAGTTGCATATGAACCTCCCCAGAGGGAGTATTCCACAAATGGGGAGCCACTGCAGAAAAGGCCAGTTCTCATGTTACCACCTTTCTGAACTTTCATGGAGGAGGACACATGAAGAAAGGCCTCAGAGTCCCGGTAGGTTCATATGGAGACAGGTGTAGCAGTCCAGAAAATGAATATAAGATTACATTTTTTTTCCGGGGGGGGGGCGATATTTGGGATGAACTAAATGAGTGGAGTCCACTGAATTTTGAGGAGGAAACTACAGTGGTACCTCGGGTTAAGAACTTAATTCATTCTGGAGGTCTGTTCTTAACCTGAAACTGTTCTTAACCTGAGGTACCACTTTAGCTAATGGGGCCTCCTGCTGCTGCCACACCACTGCCACCCGATTTCTGTTCTCATCCTGAAGCAAAGTTCTTAACCCGAAGTACTATTTCTGGGTTAGCAGAGTCTGTAACCTGAAGTGTCTGTAACCCGAGGTACCACTGTATGGCCCTCTAGATGCTGTGAACTGCAACTCTCATTATCCCTGATCTGCTGGTTTGGGCTGATGGGAATTGGGGGTCCACCAACATCTGGAGAGCTACTGGTTTCCCACCACTACTAAATACATTAAGTATTTATTTATTATTATATTTATATCCCACCTTTCTGCCTAGGAATTCAAGGTGGCATACATAGTTCCCCCCCTCCACATTATCCTCACAACAACCCTGTGACGTTGGTTAGACTGAGGGATAGTGACTCACACAAGCACACACACATCATATGACAGCCAGTGTTCATTTGGGCCTCCTCTCCACCATCAGCTGTTCAGTAGGAAGGAGAAAGGGCTATAAGGTGCTATTGCAGATCCTTCCTCTGCAAGAAGATCAAAAGGAGGGGGTGAAATGTCTCAGCGGACTTGTGTTGAAAAGTCATCCATGCTGCCATCTCTGCCGCATCCTCTTCTGTCCTGGAAAATTTGGGATTCTAATGATAGGTCAAAAAGCACCTCAGAAGAACAGCCTTTTAAAACATAGTAAATACCAAATTGCCAGCTTCGTGATTTCTCTCCAAAATCCATGGCTGCTCCTTAGTTAGGTTTTAAGGAAATCCATCTCGAGTCAAAGGGTGTAAGTGAAAACAATGGGTCCTTTAATCATTAAGATATTATTTGAAGGAACATGAATAGGAACAAAAGCAGAGAGAGTCCCCCCACTTCCATATCAATGTTCCAGATACTTTGCATACCTACAGAGAAGAGTTCACGAACTCTTCCGAGCCGTGTTAACAATCCGCTGGGTTTCTAAAGGAGCAGCAGGGGTTGGGATTGCAAGTCTCTCCCATCGGCATCAATAACTCAAGCCATGACACACTGATGGGATTTGCAGCGTATTTCTTGCTGAGGGTTCATCAGCCACAGTACGCCGCTCTCAGCAGTTGTGTCTATCTATGCCTTGCAGGGAGAAAAGATCTAATTCTCAAGTCCCAGCTGTAAATATGAGACAGCGTCTGCATACATAGTTGCTTATTTTTTTTAAAAAAGACAACATTTGGAATAGACATCCGTGGTCTGATTCTAAAAAGAGATAGGTAAAGGAATTCCTGGAGCGACAACTATTGATTCGCAGTGATAGAAATATTCAAATTACCTAACATAGTATCAGTGCATCACTTGCTCTTCCATAGAGGGAAATTAGATATTTGTCCATTCTGGCTGATGAAGGCTTCCGTGTAACTCAGAGACTTGCATTATCCTAAATCAATAGCAGCTGAGCTGTAAATCATAGTGAATATGTGCAGTACAAGCTCTTGCAATGTCTTCACCAAACATTTTGGTCTCAGAGATATGCTTATGGAAAACACATATTTCTAATATACTATCGGATTTCTAATATAAATTTTAATCACTCCTTATCATAAGACTGTCACAGATAAAAGGCAAAAAGTCTGGCTGCAATCAGTAGGAATGGTGGGTGAATATTGCACAAAATGGGTTTGCGAGGTTCAGGGCTGGTGTCAGTGGACTGGCACTGTTGAGCGCCTTCTGAGGTCTACACCATGTCAGGGCCAGTTCTACCATTAGGCAGAGTGAGGCAGCCACCTCAGGCCACAGATGCAGGAGGCAGTGGCAGTGAGGTGTTAAGACATTAGCAGCTGATGTGGAGGGGCAGAGTCTCTTCCCAACAGCAGCATCATTACAGCTTACCTGGACTGGATGGCAACCAGGGGTGACTGATTGGCTCTGCCCATGAGCCTACAGCCTCAACCATATCCATCCAAGTCAGCCTTAGCAGCATCAGTGTCAGTGTAGGGATGGAGAGATGTAACAATTTCAGGTTGCCCAGCTTCTCATTTCTCCAATCTTAAATTCAGTTCTCCATGTTTTGCAGCAACGTGCAAGTTCTTACCCCCCCACCGCCCCCCAAAAAACCTCATGAAATTCATAATTATTTTAGTGTGGATTTCTCATAATAAACAGTTTTACGTGCAGTTTTCACAAATGTACACATTTTTGCAGGCAATTTCCCCCAATACATGCCGTTTTCACTACTAACATCATTTTTCTGCACACTTTCCCATTCCGTATGGATTTTTGTAAACCTTGTTTAGTTGGAGAGCTGCATCAGAGATTTTGGATAAGGGCAAATTTCAAAGGATAGCTGTTTTTGCGGTTTCCATATTGTGTCGGAAAGTGTGGATTTGATAGATTTGGATTGAAATGCATAATGAATCTATTTTCTCCTCCATCCCTGGTGTGATGGGGGTGATGAGTTAAAAAATAATAATTCTGAAAAGGGGGGCGGTAGGCCAATAAGTTTTGGAAGCTCTGGTGTAATCCTTTCCTTTTTGCCTGCCCTCCCTAAGTACACAAGGTTTAAAGGGGGGAGTAAAACTAAAAGAACTGCTTCCAGGAACCACTGTTTTACAGGAAGTTTCTGCATCAGCAGTTCTTGGGTGAAACTGCTCTAAATTAAAGGTAATTTAAAATGTAATTTGGAGGTTCATTGGAAAAAGCTGTGGGGGAAACCCTGACGTGTGAGGTGTTCATGCCTCCCTTTGGGGGGGGCAAGTCCCCCCCTCTTTCTCTCTTTTAATCTGTGGAACAACATCGAAAAATTGAGTGTTGGGTTTAGACGTAAATGAACCATGATCAAATTGCTCAGCAACATGCTTTCTGGAATTGCTCTGGATAGGAAATCAGGGTTCTATGTTTGTGTCTGCAACAGCTTTGCAACAGGCAAAAATCCTTTTCCATTATGGCAGGCTGCTTGCTTATGCAGCATATATGAATCTGCTGTCCCTAAACAAACAAAAAATTATAGCCCTACTACGACTTATCCAGCCAACCTCCAAGAGTTGTTCTAATAACTGAAAAGGTGTGATTTGCCTTGAAATCCACTCATGTTTACAGCTTTCCTGAAAAGGAAAAGGAGAGGCAAAATACTACAATCCCTGTGCTTCCCAATAGAAAACTACAGCCATGGACCATGAGATTCTGCCTTTAAATTAAATTTAGGAGACTGAGGAAACTACAAGACACCTGCAACGAAATGAAACTCCTGAGAATGCTCATGTTTCCCATTTAATAAAAGAGTCTGGCAAAACATTTCTAAGTCTTTAGGAAGCCATTCAGCCACCAATTATTGCTTTCTCTTTTCACAGCTTTTATTTGCTTGGGCAGAGGAAAGGAGGTAAAGCGAGCACTTGGTGCACAGTTTTAAGCCAGAGTGTACATATTTTGAATGCCCCCAATTCCAAATCTGCCCCCATCACTCCTGAAGAGTGGTGTTAAAGTTAAAACAAATATACAATTATTTCTTGGACAAAACGTGTTTCAGCTGTTGGGGAGCATCCATATTGCAACTTCTCACACTTTGATCTCCATGTTTTTTAGTGCTAACCTAGAACGGAATGAAACATCCTTTAGTAACTAAAAATAAAAATAAAAAATCCAGGTATTCTGGAAGGAACAGTCTTATTTCATCTTGAACTCAGCCATGCAATATCCAATGCTAGCTGTAGTCCCATGTGTATTTCAGAAGCTGGGTGGGCATCAACAGCAAATTTGACTACTTTTAAAATCACTTTGTTTGACAACTCTCATACAAAAGGGAAAAGTAGACCCTGAGAGTTAAAGAGGCTCAAGGCTGACCTTGCTCGGTCTACATTGTCTATGACTGACATCTCACAAGTTAGAACATCAACCTGAGATGGAACATCTTAACCTAAGATGAAGCAATCTGCCATCTTCTAGCATCTGAGTTGGTGGAACTTCAGGAACTGGCGTTTTATAGTAGGTGGATTCTGCAGCATGTTCTTAACAAGGTAATAGTGAGCTGGTGGTGGATTTATTCTTCTTTGGTTTCTTCCGTGATGCTTCCTCAGTGCTACAACATGACTGCTGTTGAAACGGGCTTCAGAGCAACAGAAGTGGAACAAAATTAAACCAGAATATTTTTGGTATAAAAAGTTAAATGATTCAGGTAGGAAGTTATGGGATATGCACTGGTGCAAAGTGATAAACAACTATACGACTTTTAGAAGACTTCTGAAGGCAGCCTTGTATAGAGACGTTTTTCATGGTTTTGGTTTTTTTTACTGTGTTTTTAATATTTTGTTGGGAGCCGCTCAGAGTGACTTGGGCAACCCAGTCAGATGGGCAGGGCACAAATATTATTGCTACCATCATCATCAAGGGCAGAAAATATCATGAAAGTGCAATAAAAAGGGCATCTAGAGGGCTCACTCATATATTTGAGTTTCATATAAAAAATAACCATTTTATTTAATGTTGGGAAGGAACATAGTACATTATATTCCATTATCTAAGTTCTTAAGAATTGGACAAGGTTCTGTTGTTGTTGTTTTCCAGCACAAAACCTGGCATTTTATTTGGGTCATACAAGCCTCTTCCTAATCCACAGCTGCAAGACGGCTCACTTGCAGATTTGCTTAACTACTTTCCTTCACTTTTTAATGGCCCAGGTGAATATTTGTCAAATATAGCACAACATTCCACTGTTAGGACAATGAAAAGTCAGAATCCCAGCTGCATACAATGACAGAGAATCTGGAGGCTAGATCAACCAACAAAAGAAAAGGCATTGAAAGAGCACATTTGTAAACTCAGCTGTTTAAACACAGTTAATTATAGGGGTAAAGGTAGGCGTTCCTGATCTCTACTTTTAGCTGATTGACAAAACAATCTAACCATCTTCTAAGCTAAGGGTCGTGGCTGCCCCAAATCAGCAGACTAGGCAAAGTATGTAACGTCATTTGATCAAATCACACCCCTAGACATAAACAGGAGGGAAGGGTACAAAATGTCACATGACCACGTTGTTATGAGCAAGAATGGGAGATGGGGGAAAATGAAGGGTTACCTTCAGGCACAAGCGATGCTGTAACTGCACTTGTGTTTCCTGGTCTATGGAAACAAATGACTTTGTCTATAAAATTGCAAAGCTAAATAATGGGGGGGAAAGAAAAATCATTTCAGAAGTCAAGATTATTTCAAAAATTTACCTTTCAAGCGCAGTCTGGTAGAAAGCGAAAATATTATTATTTTAATGTATTGCTTGCCTTTTGAGAGGAAAGCCACACTCAAACGAAGACAGCAATAATCATCTTTGAAAAGGACATGAAAGCACAACATTATATCAAATTTAGATAGCTGGCAGTTGTTTGGAGAGTGTGGGGGGAGTTTCATCTGCTCACACCTTTTCTTTTCATTATTTATTTTCAGTTTTCAATTTAACAATAGTCATCCTTTACATTTATGGTATATCCCTCTTTTTTACTTCCCTCCTGTCCTCTGGTTTCAAAATATATTTATTTAATTAAATTGCACCTCCCCCTCCTTAACCTCTTTTTAAAAAGTTCTTTCTACTTTTCCCCAAGTTCACCTTTTAACTGCTTGATTTTAAATTAGTCCTGCTAATGTGTTTAGTTGTTTACAGTGATTCTTCAGATATTCTACATAGCTTCCCCATTATTTAATAAAGACACTTCCTTCTTGATTTCTCATTCTTCCCGTAAGCTTTGCCATTTCTGCGTATTCCATTAGATTTTGCCTGCCATTCTTCCTTGGTTGGGATGGAATCTTCCTTCCATTTCTGGCAGCTATGGTTGCACACCACACATTTAAGGCCACTGGCTTCCCCCAAAGAATCCTAGAAGCTCAAGGATTCTGGGAATTGTAGCTCTGTGGAGATAAACTACAGCTCCCAGAATTCTTTGGGGAAAGTCATGTGCTTTAAATGTATGGTGTAAATCTGCCTCTCAGGGCATTTCAGAAGGCAGAAAAATTCCTTATAGAGGACTCAGTTTAACTAAATAGTCCTAAGCAATGAAAACCCATGCAAGGACTTCCATTAATGCAAGGAGGCTTTCTTCCTTTCTCTTACCTCTATGGCTATGTGGGTTCTGGAGAACTCTCAGAATCGTGCATAGGGAGAAAATGCTTGCATTGACAGAGTGATCTGCTTAGCGTTCCATTGAATTCCTCCCTTAGTTAATATAAATTGTCTTTTATGGTGCTCGTTTTATTCTGCTCTTTTTCGAAAGCCACCTTATTTTATTCAAAGACGAGATATAAATTCTTCAAACGAACAACCAAAGATTCTGCATGTATTTCTATCCAATTTGTTTTGAAAGTATTACATTTGTGTGCATTTCAAATATTTATTCTATTTTTTAAGTAGAGTTCTCTTGTTCGTGGGCATCTGAACTGGGAGGTGGGGGGGAACTGGACCACAAATATGATAGAATAAGAATTTTTTTAAAAAACAACCATCATGCAGCTATTCGTGAGAAAGAGTTAAAAGAGTTCCCATGGGCAGGAGCGAGTTCTGCTAGTGAGTGTAAAAACCAAAATACTATTCTCCAGGTGCTCACAAAATTTCAGAGGTCAAGACAGGTACTAGACCTTTTTACATCATGCAAAATTCCAAACTTCACTCCTCACCATCTACCTTCGCAATCAACCTGATCGCTTGGGGAGTTAGCTCATAATTAGGTTCTCATATATTACAAAACTTACCAGGTATGTCATATTTTTGCGAGGCTTTAATCTTTCGTCCACATTTCTAATTTGGCATTTACTCAGACTACAAAGACGGATCGTTTCTTTTCTTCTCTCTTTGATAAAGTGACAGAACTTAACATAAAAGTTTGGAAAGCAGAGGCTCTCCGTGGAACTTCCCCCCCCCCCCCCAGAAAACATATGGGAGTCAGCAGCAGCATGTTGAAATATCTTTACCTTGGGATAATACCCTCCTGCTTATCTCCCATCTATCTGTCATACTGTCTAACTTCTGTATTAACAGAGTCTACCTTTGGGCGGCTCGTGCAGTACAGTAGCTGTCAATCTGTCCGCACTCTTGAGTATTTACTGTAAACCAAACAGAGGAATGTTATTAGTGTAGAAAGAACGACTGAGACATTTTCCATCTTTTTTCACCTAAGGCAGAAGGAGCCTAAAGAGTGACCCTCCAGCACTCCAGATGTGGAGGAACTCATAGTATATTACCATAGCAGAAATGTCTGGGAGTTGTTAGAGATCTTGACAGTAGAGGCATCATTGATCCACAGTTTTTACCAAGAACCTGTTAGTGTTATACTGTGAGGATAGAACTGAGGTCCCAGAAGCTAGCTACAAAATTGCCAGACTTCTTCAATATCACATACCTGGGAAACTTAAATATCATCTACTCCCACATGAGTTACCAGTGTATTAAGATGTTCCTCAGAGGACCTTCTTGAGGTACCACTACCATCAGACATGAGGCAACTGATTAGTGGAAAGTCCTCTTCTGTGGTGTCTTGGCTTTGGAATTCTCTCTTCAATGATGTTTACATGGTGATGAGTTTAACTTCTTTTTTTGGTGTCACATGAAAAACTTTTTATTTGCCCAGGCTTTTAAAACTTCTAAGTAGCTGTTGGTTTGTTTTGGTCTTTGCCTATAGCTTTCTAGTTTTATTATTAATATGATTTTAAATTAGGGTTCCCATATTTCAAAAAGTGAAAATCCAAGCAGAAAAGTTGTTGGCATCACAAAAAAATGACGTTTTTGAGCTATTTCCGATGAAATTCGGCAAAAACGACACTGTAGACATGGGTTGCCATACGTTTGGATTTCCCCAGACATTTCGCTGATTTCCACCCAGACACTGCTATTGGCTGCAGTACTCCAATATGTCCAGGAAATTCTAGATGTATGGCAAACCTACTTTAAATACTTACTGTAAGCTACTGAGAAATGTATCGGACTGCTGCCCTGATCCAGTAAGTGGCTGGTGCCCATTGGGGCAGAAAGCAAAAAGGCCAGAGTTAAACGGTATCAGAAGCAACTAATTCTAGTACCCCCCCCCCCAATTCTCCTCCCTACTGAGCTCAATAATGACAGCCCTGAGACTGAAGAGGAGGAAGCCGAAAGCCAGGGCCACCCCCCTGGACTGCAGGCAAGTAACAGGGCAGGCAGCTGAAGTTGGTAGGACAGCACTTCATTTGCCCTAACAAACTAGCCTCCACTGCCAATAACCATACCCGGCAGTGGCTGCCTCATCCCACCTTATGGGGATTACCGTATTTTTCGCTCCATAAAACACACTTTTTACCTCCTAAAAAGTAAGGGGAAGTGTGTGTGCGTCTTATGGAATGAATGCAGGGGGGAGGCAGGCAGGAAAAGCCCCCAAGAGCCGCACACAAGCTCCGCAAGGCTCTTGCGGGCATTTCCCCAGGAGGGAGAAAGGACTTGACGCAGCCAGTCAGTCCCTTCTTCCACCTCGTAGAAAAGCCCGCAGGAGCAGCACGCTCCTTAAAGGGTGCACGGCTCCTGTGGGCTTTTGCGGGAGGTGGGGCTTCTACCATAGCGCGCAACCTCTCCGGCTGGGAGAGGCTGTGCGCGGCTAAGGAAGCCAAGACAGTGAGCGGATCACTGTCTTGGCCTCTGCCTTAGCCGCGCGCAGCCTCTCCCAGTTGGAGAGGGGCCAAGAGAGCGAGCGGGATGGATCGCTCACTGTCTTGGCTTCTTTGCTCTTTGGGGCTGGGGCGGGGGGAAATCATTTTTTTTCTTCTTGATTTCCCCCTCTAAAAACTAGGTGCGCCTTATGGTCCGGTGCGCCTTATGGAGCGAAAAATACGGTACTTTGCCTCTAGTACACCAGCTTTCCATTTTCAGGGATAAGAGGCCCAGGTTACTGAATGGCTCCATCAGGAGCAGATCTCTTCCTCCAGCTCTCGTTTAACAGCAATTGCAACAAGCATCAGGGCAAACCCTTGGAGAATTCCGGCTTCTGCAGTCTCTGTTTGTTCTTGAATTGACAGACACTAACGATAAAAGGCAGGCTGAACACAAGGCAGTAGGAAGAGTGTGAGAAAAGGTGAGAGAGCAGAACTGGAGGCAAATGGCTTGAGGCTCTTTGACTTGCTAAAATATAGCTTTTTTTAAAAAAAAACCAGCACCCCAGGGCTGAAACTAATATCACCACCACACCCTCAATCCATAATCACCACGTAGTCCCTAGATCAAAAAGTCTGGACTAGATGGAACCTCCACTGGTATCGCAATCTGGTCCGTGTGGCAATAAACCTCATTAGATTAATAACTTTACTTCACTGGGGGATTAATTTTCAGTCTACCTTTCATATAAGAGCATTTGATGTGATAATCCAACCTCATCTTTAGCATGGAAGAGAATATATTCTTCCAATGAATGGTCACTTGTTCTAGTGTGCAGCCCTATAGAGCTTCTCTACAACCTTCCTTTAGCTTTCACCCAATGGCAATAATATGTAGACTTGAATATGGAATATCAATTCAGAACATCCATGGAGACATGAAAAGTCTCAGGAAGAATGAAAGAATTTAGGCATTTAGGCTACAATTCTTGAATGTACAGTACAAGGAAGAAAGGCCCAGTGAATATGGTGGGATCTGTTTCTGAGTAAATATGCAGAGGATGTTACAGAGTTCTATTTATGAATGAAGAGATACAACTCTATCTATTAGGAGTTTGCAGCAGTTGATATCTACACCATTATATGGAGGGTGTTTTTGCTGCATAAGTTAAGACTGCAGTACTAAACTTACGTTATGTGTAAGGGCCACTGAAATAACTTGGACCTACTCCTGATTAAAAATTGATGGGAATTGGCCCTATAGCCAGTTCTCATTTTGTATTTTTGTGTTGTAAACTGCTGGGTGATCTTTGGCTGAAGGACAGTATACAAATTTAATAAATAAATACACAAATAATAGCTGAAATCCTATGCACGCTTACTCAGTCATCTAGGCCACTGAATACAGGGAGAATTATTTCTGAATAAACATGAATATGGTCAGGCTGCACATGTGAGAATTATTTCACAATGTTTGCTATGTTCGCCATCATTGCAAAAACAAGAATAACAAATGTGCCTTTTGGATAAGGCAGCTGTCCAATTTTGAGCAGAAGTCATGTAGCCGTATTTGTAAAATTTATTTTTGGATATGAATTAAGACAAGATTTGCTGCACAGTCCTGCCTGTTCTTATAGGTACATGATTTCTTTAAAATGCACAATATTCCAGTGTTGTTTCTCTCTCTCTCTCTCTCTCTCTCTCTCTCTCTCTCTCTCTCTCTCTGTCTCTCTCTCTCTGTGTGTGTGTTTACTTGGTTTTGGCAGATATCATAACTTATCTGCCTTCGGCAAAATGAACAGCTGAAATGCATAGGATACCTGAGCATGCCTGTAAGATTATTTCCTCCTTGAAGCACATATGATCCCAGCCATAGCCTGCCATTCACTTATCTCACGAAACTTCAGTGTGTAGCTAAAACAAGGAGACATGACGAGACATGCTATTGGGCAATGGCCATCCGGTGCCACCCCATCACACAAAGGGCCTTATTACACTCTTCACTGTTTTTTTCACACATAATATTTGCAGGTTAATACGGTATATATACATATTACACATATCCTATCATTTGGATTCATAGAGTCAGAAATTGAATCCAAAGAGCTTGATTGCTCTTTCCTTGCAAGAAGTGACAGTGGCTTCCTCTCTCTTGCTGCCAGGTGTGAAGGAGGGACTTCTGCCAACTCTGCAACTTCTGACAAGAGTTGTTGATGCTCAAGGAGCTGACAACAACAGGCGAGATTTGCTGACACTCAAGATGCTAACAATAGCGACACACCTGAGCCAGAGCTGGAAAGGAAGGATGCTGCAACAGCCAAAATGAGCGTTCCATAGTAAGTTCCCTGGGTGTGACCCACTTGACTCTATAAAACTTTTCTGCCTGTTCTCAGGAGCAGGAGGCTAGAGATATTCAAAGAAAGTGAGAGGATAAGAGTAGAAATCTAGGGCCGGGGTGGGAACCGACAGCCCTTCCTAAAGGGCTGGGGTGCAACTTCCATTAGCCCCACACAGCCTGACCAGTGATCAAGGAGGATGGGAGTTGGAGTCCAATGACTTTGAGGAAGCCACAGATTCCCCGTCCCTATCTTCTGGTGAGGACCACATCTCTGACTATGTTTCTTTTATACTTATCTAATTCTTTAGGGAAGTAGTGGAGAAAACCGCCTGTTCTCCTCTCCACTTTCAGATGTGAAAAGTTCAAGATTACAAATATAGGGATTCACTATGAACCAGGAGATATCTAAGCCTCTAAGGGGCAGGGAAGACATGTGGTCCTCTGGATGTTGCTGGACTCCAACTCTCATCATGCCTGATGAGTGACTATACCAGCGGTTCTCCACCTGTGGGTCCCAAGATGTTGTTGGACTACAACTCCCATCATCCCTGAGATCTGGCCTTGCTAGCTGGGGGTGATGGGAGTTGCAGTTCAACAACATCTGGGGACCCACAGGTTGAGAAAGGCTGGACTATACTGACTATGGTTGATTATGGGAGTTTGGAGCCCAGTAACATCCAGAGCCTCCCCACCTCTCATCCAAGCCCAGGTAGGTCTGTTTTAAGGGGTACAATTCATACCCTGTCCCCTGACTTTGTCAGACCCATGTCTAAAAGCAGGTGCACTTGTCATACAATAGGGAATGTAGATGTAACATAGTTAATATGTCTTGGAGATGCTGAACTGCACCTTGTGTCTCGCAAGTGCAAATTGAAGCTCGTTATGCACACTTTAGCACCTCCACATTACACTATCCCCGCCCAAGGATAGGAATGACTCTTGAGAAATGTAACAAGGATAATCATAGGGTAGCATTATGCATGGATGCTAGAAATTGAGAGAAGGTGGGGACTTAAACAAAAAAAATGTAAGGGTATATTGCGCCACTCTTTTGCAATCCTTTTGATTCTTCATGCATTCAAAGGCTGGCAAGGCTTAGTGATGAACACAGCAGCTGCCTTATACTGAAACAGACTATCAGCTCAGTTTTGTCTACCCTGACAGGCAGTGGCCCTCCAGGCTTTCATACTGGGGTCTGTCACAACCCTACCTAGAGATGCTGGGGGTTGAAGCTGAGGTCTTCTGCCTTCTGCATGCAAAGCAGATGCTCTACCAATGAGCTTCTCCAATCTCCACCTGCATAATTTAGGAGAGTCTTCATATTCCTCCAGGGACGTGGGTGGCGCTGTGGGTTAAACCACAGAGCCTAGGACTTGCTGATCAGAAGGTCAGCGGTTCGAATCCCCATGACGGGGTGAGCTCCCATTGCTCGTTCCCTGCTTCTGCCAACCTAGCAGTTCGAAAGCACCTCAAAGTGCAAGTAGATAAATAGGTACCACTCCAGCGGGAAGGTAAAGGGTATTTCCGTGCACTGCTCTGGTTCGCCAGAAGCGGCTTAGTCATGCTGGCCACATGCCCCAGAAGCTGTACGCCGGCTCCCTCGGCCAGTAAAGCGGGATGGGCACCGTAACCCCAGCGTCTGTCACGACTAGACCTAATGGCGAGGGGTCCCTTTATCTTTATCTATCATATTCCTCCAGTTTCATGCCATCACTGAGCTAATGTGCCCATGCAACCTCATCCCCTGACTGCATGCTTGCACATGCCATATGAAGCAAAGTTTTAGCACAGGCAGGTTCTCTTTCTAGAGGTGGTCAGTACCTAAGCTGGCGGCACAGTGATGCGTGGAGATCTTTTTCAAGTGCTGCCTGACTGCATTTTTGGTCAGGCAGTCTCGTAGCCTCAGGAGGCAATGCAAAAGAGACGTACACAAGGACAGTTTGCATTCTCCCCACAAATGCCTCTCTTTCGTGACATGTGCTCTATGTTCATATTATGGTTCATCATTCTGAGGAATTATGACATGATGACAATGTAACTCATTACTGAAGAACAGCTTGTCTGTTCTGTCTATTGTACTACGGTGAAAACTATTTAAATAAAAACCTGATTAAGATGTGAAGCTGCAGGTTTGATATGCAGCAAGGGAAGTGGCGCAGTTACTTGCAGCATGCTGGTAAATTACCAATTTGTACCGTTTTATTTTTCAAGGCACTGTGGTTTCATGGTGCAGAGAACACGGGGATGTGTGTATCATTTCACTATAAAAGGCACAGGAGATTATGTCCCAATCATTTGATGTAATCTAACTCAGAAGAAAAATGCAATGGGGTTTCATTTCTGGTTTTTAAATATAGTATAGGAGCCTGTGAATATATAAATGAATACCTACAAGCAAACTGCAGAACCAAGTAGCCAGATACAGATAGGTAGCCGTGTTGGTCTGCCATAGTCAAAACAAAAAAAATTCCTTCCAGTAGCACCTTAAAGACCAACTAAGTTAGTTCTTGGTATAAGCTTTCGTGTGCATGCACACTTCTTCAGATACACTGAAACAGAAGTTTCCAGACCCACTATATAGAAGGGTCTGGAAACTTCTGTTTCAGTGTATCTGAAGATCTCACTATATAGAAGGGTCTGGAAACTTCTGTTTCAGTGTATCTGAAGAAGTGTGCATGCACACGAAAGCTCATACCAAGAACTGACTTAGTTGGTCTTTAAGGTGCTACTGGAAGGAATTTTTTTTGTTTTGACAAGTAGCCAGAAATATACATTGCTTTTTCAACTAAATGGCCAGTAGTGAGAACAAGAATTTATTTGTGATATATGAAAGGAGAAAAACCAATGAGGAAGTGGATAAGTGATTTGAAAATGGATATGTTGTTGCTTCTATATGGTGTCATATAGATTAGGTTCGGACTAATGTAGAACGTTATATTCTTCTCGATCCTAATAGCCGTCTTCATGGCTGCTCAGATAGACATTCAGTCTGTGCACTCAGCTCAGAGAACTGCATTACAGTTTTAATCCCTAAGTAATTAATCCATAATATGATAGGGTATGGATAAAACACAGGTACTTTTAAATAGCTTATCATGGCGTCCAATAGAACTGACATTCAAGTAGGCATACAAGGCATGCTGACTGGAAGTGGGTCCCATTGGATGCAAAGGGACTTACTTCTGAGTAAACATGCGTAGGATTAGCCTTCTAATACTCAGCTTTTAATTGTTACAGCACAGTATTGGTGGCAAATGATACTCCTTCAGTCTGATAACAAACTGAACAAACAGAAATTAATAAGATGACTATCATTGACAGAAGAGTCCCAAATAATTCTTATTTGATTTGATTCTATCTCTTTTTAAGGCGAGTTGAAGAGTTGTGTCCTGTGGCATGAATGGAATAGAATATATTTCTTAAGTAAGTAGGGTTTTTAATCGGGTTCTTACTCAGGTTTTTAATCAAGTTCTTAATCGGGTTTATTGGCAAGCTAAGCAACTAAAGCTTTATTTGATTAATTGCAATTAGTGTGGGCAAATTTAAATCACATTGAGGCTATTTTGGTTCCTGTGTGTTAATGTAATAGAGAATATATATATAGCCGGGGGGGCAGGGGGCAGCTGCCCCCTCCCAGATCAAATAAAACAATAGGAATACTTAACTAACTGACCAATCATGTCAGTTCTGCCCCCCTAACAAAAGGCCTGCCCCCACCCAACGAAAATCCTGGCCACTCCCATGCAGTGAGTGGTAGCTTTCTTTTATTAAATTTCAAGATCTTTTTCTTACTTCATTATTTCAAAACAAATCTAATTTTAGTAATATGGAAATGTATTGAAATGGAATGAAATATTTGATTCATTAATGTACTGAGTAATAAATTTAAAAAGTTTTATCATTTGACATCTCTAATATGTATCAGTTAAATCTTATATGCTCCTTTAAGTGATCTGATTCATATTACAATCTAGTTACAGCTATTTCATTTTGCTTCTTTGGATTAGGAAAGTGAAGTATTTAAAAAAAAAAAAATACTGTGTTTTTCCTAGCATGTATATATTTTTTAAAATGTTCAAGTGCTTTTAAAAGACACGGATAAGGTATACTTCTTCTGATGTTGCAATATTACATGAAAAAGAAGTCCACGTTAAATAGACTATTAAAGATACTGTCACCAACCAAACCAAACTAGGAAAATGTGAGTGACACACCTGTGTCCTTGTTTTTCTGTGGATGCAATCCAGTGCATGACATCACCAAGGTATTGCTAGTTCCATTGGAATTTACAGACACAGATACCACAGACAGCAGGCAACTAGTCCAGACAAGAAAGAAAGATACCTGGAAACATCTAGAAAGATTTCTGCTTCTTCAATTTCATCCCACGGCTCACAGAGACAAGATAGACACCTCAATGGAAGATATTGTTGTTTGCCATGCACACTTCCTCATTCTGAGAGTTTCTTGACAAAGTCCATTTTAGCCCTTCCTTTGCTGGGCCAGTTGCATGCCAGATGTTCTCACAAGCCATAAGTCAAAACAGTGTTTGAATGGGAAAGGTAAACATATTCCAAATTTACGTGAAGAGCCAACCTGCTATAAAACTACCAAGCGTTCAGTGTGCGATTCAGCACTGTGTGGTTGTGGACTGCTCTTAACTGGAGCTGATTTTGGAAGGTGTATAACTGCAGTAAATAAAGGCTGTCATCCCAGAGGCAAAATGAGCAGGCTTGTTTTCCAACAGATGCCCTGCTACTTGGGCACAGGACTGCCAAAAAAATCTCTGAAATTATAGCCCTACGAATTACATTGAAACATGGAAAGAAGGGTTCTCAAAACCACACAGTGGGACACACATAAGCATAGACACACATTTAAAACAAACATTCAAAGCTCATGACTTCCCCCATTGGAATGGTAGTTTGTCAAGGGTGCTGGGAATTGTAGCTCTGTGAGAGGAAAACTACAGTTCCCAAGATTCTTTGGAGAAAGTCATATATTTTAAATGTGAACACAGACACATCCTTCCATTTGTCTGTTTCCAGCATTTAATGTCCCATTCTTATTTTCACTCCTGTTCCTAGCCCCCTCCCTTTTATGATCCTAGAATCCCCGTGGAAAGTTCAGCAGGACACTGCAGTCTCATTTCATTTACAGCCAAGATTTGTGGCCCAGGGATCTTTACGCTGCAATTGGAAATCCTTTCGAATCTTTTCTTGCTGTGGCGAGAGATTCATTATTCCTGAGACATAATTAAGAGGCCGGTTGACCTAACAAACAGTGATGGTTATTAGTGGAAAAGATACTTGACTGAAGACTGTAATGAAATCCTGACTTTCCAAGATCTCCGTGTGATTGGCAGATCTAATATTGTCTTATTAGGAAGCTAATGAATTTTAAAACAGAAGGCAACATCTTTTCATGTAGGCTTATTACATAGATGCATATTCCTACAGAGTGGCAGGCATGCAGCTGATTCCTAGGCTCCTTGTTTGTGTGTGGTGTCTCTAAAAAACAAGTTGAACTGCAATTTTAGCAGGGCTCTGGCACGTTCATTAATATAAGTGATAAATTCCTACATGGGTTCTGCGTTTTATGAGTACATGGCAGTAATGGCGTAATAAAGATTAATTACAGTAAGTTATGGTGTCTAAAATGTGTACCTTCAAGCTGTTAAATGTGTGAATGGAGATCCATTATGACAACAACAGGCATATTACTCTCAATAGGGATTATCATTATTTGCCAGTTAGAAATGTGTGCCCATATTATTATGATAAAAGCACTAAAAGAAAATCCATTTTAAGCACTTGCTGAAATGAAATCTTTGCTTTAAAAGGCATTCTAGGCCTCGCTGTTATGGATACTATTTTGGTGTGGTTTTATTATAAAATCCTTGTCATCCTGTGTCAAGGTACAGATCTTACTTGGGTTGTTATGTTAATAGTATACCGCCAACAGCAGTTTTATGTACAGAGGCAGCCCTCTCTGGAAATACTGAAGGGATACTAGGAACATAAAACAGAATCATCTCTAAATGACATGACTTCAAACCAATCACTTAAATATTTAACCGGCAACACTCACTCACTCTCTCTCTCTCTCTCTCTCTCTCTCTCTATATATATATATATACTCCATATAAAATACTTTTAAAGATTATGCAGTTTTGACATGTCAAACTGTCTCCCACACATTAATGCTCAAGCAGCATGGCAATCTATGCCAAGTTCAGTTCTTAAATGCTGATTTGGCACATTAAAATGTGCACAATGCAATTTAATTAACTTAGTGCTTCTGCCTCTCAGTCAATCTATTGCTGTTATTTAGGCTGGGTTCACAACATCAGATTGGCACGCTGAAAATATCTGGATCCAGGCAGCGTTCAGAGTGTAGGTGGAATTGTTTCAGCATATATTCAGCTCAGGAACTGATCTGTATTTACATCACCATTGCAAAACTGCTGAGAACATTTTTAAACAGCTCTGTAAAGTGTGACAAAGAAATGCAGGATTGGTTCGCTCTACATTTGGGGAGCCAGTTATACAGTACATTGCCTTAAAAGAAAGATGTGCATTACACACAAACACACACAAAAAAGAAGTCAATTTATATATGTAGGTGAAAATTCAGAAATAATTACTATAAGCAGGGCTGGATTTACGTACAAGCTAAACAAGCTATAGCTTAAGGCTCCACTTTCTTGGGGGCCCCCCAAAAAATTAAAGGGGGAAAACTGGATGTACATTTCCAAAATACAAGATAAAAAACAAATAAAATAAAACCTACATACAGCAACAGTGTTTTGTGTTGTGTAGGCCTCTATTTTGCTATGTGCAAATGGCTTTAGATACCTATTAGGTCCATAAATTACCATATAGCATATATTCAACACAAAAAACAGTGACAATTTGTTGTTGACAAAGGACAGCTGGACATATATAGAGCCCCATTACCTTCAGTAGCTTAGGGCCTCATCAAACCTAAATCCAGCCCTGACGATAAGCTAAATAGAAATACAATTCTTCTCACCATAGTGGGGAATATACCAGATGACATGTCCCTGCTCAGTTTGCTGACCAGGTGCTGCTCTCTGTTAATGGGCAACTTCAAGACTCCTGCTCTGTCTTTTTATGGCTCCTAATCTTTAAACCACTCTTGGACTGAACAAGTCGGATAGGCGGGGTACTTCTTATTATTATTATTTTTCTTCTTCTTGGCAGACCGCCTTCAAATAGAGGAGTGTCTTCCACCAGTCTTTCAAAATAGAGGCCAAAATATGACCAGCCTTCTATTTTTTAAACTCTAACCTCTCCATCCACATTTCCTGCATACCAACATGGTAATGTGACTTTACTTATACTGTGAACAGCTCCATAGACCGGAATGGAACCAAAATGAACTACGGTATTTTTGAACAAGTAACTTGTGATTATTCCTCTAACAGCTGGTCATTATAAAAACAGTAAATTTAAGAACTGGTGCCTGAGCTTAATCATGCCCCCCACCATTCCCTCCCCATCTCTTTCCCTTTGCTTATTGAGTCTTTTAGATTGTAATCCTGAGGGTAGCAAGTGTCTTACTACTTGTGATCTTTCTAAGCCTGCTCAGGGAGCCATTTCAGCTAAAGAGCAGAGTAAAAATACCATTAACAACAACAACAATAACAACAACAACATTGTCAAGTATCTGTTCACTTGAAAGTGAAGCAGGGCCACTTCACTAGGTATGCAGAAATAAAGAAATTTGAAAATAAAAATAAAATAAATAAAATCTGCCTATAAGAACTTCTGGGCTTTCAGAATTCTGATTGCGGCTGAGTCTGTAAAGAGAGGGAACTGCTGTTGTTGTTAATTATGTGGCCCTGATATCATTTGATAAAGGAAGCGCCAATAGTCTAAATAGGTTGGGGCAGTTCAAAATAGGTTGGTGAACCCCTGCCCTAGTAGTATATACTATACCAGGAGATGGTCCCAGTGGTGGTAGGGAGAGGGGAGACATCCCATTCCAGGCTGACTGAAGTATTTAAGAAAAGCACTCCTCTTAGGTATAAGGGTTTATATCAACACTCTGTTGCAGGTCCTGGTTGTCATATTCCTTGGGTTGCGTTGTTAAATGAAATCTAGTACAGGCTTGAGCTTCATATAATGTGAAGTGAATGTTGTTTGCTGAAATGGATGCCACATAAAAGCATTGTGGCCCTTGAACAGTTGTGCTTTGACTGATCAGTATCCCCATGACACAGCGTCCCCCATGAACCTTGCAGCAGCTTCCAACTTCGTCCCCACGTGTCTTTTTCCTCATTTCCCCACCCCTTCTTTTAATCGCAGTGCACAGTATAGCCTAAGAGCTCTGTTTCAATTTGGAAACATTCCAAGCCTTTCAGTTGGGAAGCCTCCTCTATGCCAGAAAATAAGAAAGGGTGTTCCACTCACACCGAATGAATTAGAACAGTGGTCTACAAAGGGACGCAGGTGGCGCTGTGGGTTAAAGCCTCAGTGCCTAGGACTTGCCGATCGAAAGGTCGGCGGTTCGAATCCCTGCGGCGGGGTGCGCTCCCGCTGCTCGGTCCCAGCGCCTGCCAACCTAGCAGTTCGAAAGCACCTCCGGGTGCAAGTAGATAAATAGGGACCGCTTACCAGCGGGAAGGTAAACGGCGTTTCCGTGTGCGGCTCTGGCTCGCCAGAGCAGCGATGTCACGCTGGCCACGTGACCTGGAAGTGTCTCCGGACAGCGCTGGCCCCTGGCCTCTTGAGTGAGATGGGCGCACAATCCCAGAGTCTGTCAAGAGTGGCCCGTACGGGCAGGGGTACCTTTACCTTTTTTACCTACAAAACAAGAAGCTTAAATCATCACCATCTTACCTAGCGGAATGCTAGAAATGTGCTGTTTAACCGCAGAGGTTACAATCTGTATAGGAGATTGATTATAGAAGAGCTGTATAACAGATAAATACACTCCACTGTATCAGAATTAATGTATTTGTTCTGCACATCTATTAACTGCTTCACAGCCAGAAGCCACGGAGGTGGAGTACAACAATGCATTTTGTAATGCGGGAAATGCCCCATTCAAAATATTTAAATAAAATGTGCCAATTTTGATAGGGAGGGACATAGAGATCGCTTCTAAATTATTATTTATTTAACACCCTCTCCATCCAGTCCCCCTTCCTCAAATATCTAATAGTATCTTTTACACTTTTTCACAGGCCAGGATGATAAAAAGAAGGCATTTCTATGAAAAGCTGAATGGGCAAATATATCCCTGGCCCCAGCCATTGCTGCCACTGCTTCTCTTGGACTATATTTCAGAACAGCTTGTGTGTGCTGCCACCCTCCACATCACGAAACTCTCCTGAGTATTGTTCCCTGACAAAAATCCTTTGGCCTGTTACTGTAAAGATATATTGGCTGGGCCATAGATGAAGTCCTCTAACATTTTGGCACATGAGTCAATATTCAGAAGACAGAAAGCAGTTGCAGCACACAAGTGAGCAGAGTGGGATAAATCTTTGCAGCAAAATCATGATCCTACCCACAGGGTGTTATGCAATAGAAGTGTGGCCACCCCAGGGCTGTTCTAATGCCTCTCCGTTCAGGAGGTCACATGATTCACATCTTGTCAATCTCATCGTGGAGGCCATCTATCCAAGCCAAAGCCAAACATATGCCAATAGGCAAGGAAGCAGGGAGTGGTGTATAAATTCAGATTCATGCTTGGGTTAATTTATGCACATGTTTGGGCTTTCGTCATGAAGGGGGTTACTGTAATTAAATTTATTTATATCTATAGCTGCCTCGTGAAAAGCTTATGGCAGCGGGGGGCGGGACTTGAATACAATATTAGGGGGCCCAGGGAAGCCTCACTCCACATAATAGATCACAAGGTGTAGCGGGCACACACTATTTAAATGGCAATGGCTATCAATTTTGGGGGGCCCGACATCCTCAAATATTTTATTTGAGGTCGGGGATGAAGAGACCTCAGCCCCTAGGAGTTGGCTCCTATGTTTGGCAAGTAACTATGAGTGAAAACATAGAAAAGGACGGATACAGCAGATTCATGCCCATGTCAACAAAGGCATTGGCCATGGACATTGTAATGGTAATGCCAACCACACAAGTCTCCTGATTCATGAGGGCTTACAACAGCACCAGTGATCCCCGTGGAGGTGAAATAATAATGTTGTAGGAAATAATAACTTGACCAGTGAAGAAGGAAACAGGAAGATCCATAAGACTGCTTCTTGCATTTGTTACTGCTATAGTTGTGATGCTGCACATTCTGAAGTTTGGGCAGCAGTCACACAGGCTAGAATGAATCAGGCCAGATGCATGGAATGAAAGACATCAACCCTTGGGTTGGATTCAGCCTATTGGTCATGTTCTGCCACTGAAGAAGACGAAGACGAAGAAGAAGAGGAGGAGGAGGAGGCGGAGGAGGAGGAGGAGGAGTTTGGATTTGATATCCCGCTTTATCACTACCCGAAGGAGTCTCAAAGCTGCTAACATTCTCCTTTCCCTTCCTCCCCCATAACAAACACTCTGTGAGGTGAGTGGGGCTGGAGACTTCAAAGAAGTGTGACTGGCCCAATGTCACCCAGCAGCTGCATGCGGAGGAGTGGAGACTCGAACCCGGTTCCCCAGATTACGAGACTACCGCTCTTAACCACTACACCACACTAGCCCATGGTTTCATCTGGAACACCATAACTTCGATCCATGCATTGATCAGTTCCAAATTGATATTGGCCATTCACTTATTCCAACCAATCCTGCTTGAGAATCCAGAGGTTCTTGCTCCAAAGTGACTATCCTAGACTCACCCTCTCACCCTGATAAAAAAGCAGATTGGAATGTAGAAGGAAGAGGGTTGAAAGAGCACCAAAGAGTTGCTACCTTGTTTTGGGAGTGGGAGCAGGAGGCCAGAGGGACAGGGTGGCAAAGAAAAAGAAAGGGGACGGCAGAAATATGGGAAATGAAGAGAGAGGAGGGGGGAGTAAAGAGGGAAAGGATGACAGAAAGCATGAGAGAGAGAGAAAAGGGATGGAAGAAAGAGCAAGAGAAATGAGAGGAGCAGCAAGGGGAGAGAGAAAATGGGGTGGCAGAAATAAAGAGAGCAGAGAAGGGGGTAGCAGAGAATGAGTGTGGGAGAGAGCAATGGTTCCACCTGCATTGGATCCAGCCCCCAATTGACTTTCCCTGTGAGTCAACAGCCCTGCATAGGGAAAAACAATTCCGAAAGAAAGAAAGAAAGAAAGAAAGAAAGAAAGAAAGAAAGAAAGAAAGACTATATCCCTCCAGCTCATCCCAGTCTCTCTCTCTGTGTGTGTGTGTGTGTGTGTGTGTGTGTGTGTGTGTGTGTGTGTGGAGAAAGAGAGAGAGAGAGAGTTGTTCACCATGGTTTAGGAAATCCTGTGCATACTTATCTATGAGCAATTCAGAGGACATCACTTCCAAGTTAACCTGCACAGGATCAGGCAGTAATAAAGTGTTGTTAATAAATAATAAATATCACTTCACTTTTTAATAATAATAAATCTTGATGTGCCTCTTCCAGGTCATTCACACATGTAAATGTACCCACATGCCTATGGAGGGGTAATAGCCAGTCATCAAATCATATCTTTGGCTGATATCATCTGCTTCAAGACGCCTTCTTTAGGTGACCTCCAATACTACTGTGCGTGACAAAAATTATGTATGCAGCTTTGGACAAAACTGCTAGTGGGGTGTCAGTATTAATAGACATGGATAACTAGTAAAAGCCACATGGGAAGGGGAAAAGCCAAATGAAAGATGTATGTCCATTTTAATTTATCATCATGCGTTAACTTGCTTATATGCAATCTGGGACCAAGATCATTTGTTTTAACCTAAGGACAGAAGTAAGAGGTTAACAAATGTGAATTTTTATACATTTGGAGGGGAAAGGCACTTCGTTTCTTTCTTTCTTTTACAACTGTTTTAAAATTTGTGTATAGTTTCCTTGTCAAACGATATGAGGTTCTGTCTTGTGGTGTTACTCAGCCGTGATCTTACAATGTGTTCTCTGCCTCCTGGCAGACATATGACACTTTGTCCCGTAATAGACCAAAGTATCTCACAACCAGCTGAGCTCAGGGTCATTCCCAGGTCAGACTGGTTAAAGATGGCTGTCAACTCATTGCCAGAGTCACAAATGCACTTTAAATCACCTTTATCTCACTTAAAACATTGATGCTTTCCAGCGATGACTATAGCCATAATCATAACATCAAGATGCAATTTAGGAGAACGTTTTGTGGAACTACTGAAAACCTATCCCCGTGTATGTTTATGCAAGGTCCAGCATAGTTAATGTTAGGGTAAAAACATGATATTATAAGTCTCTATATCATTAATAAAACAGCTAAAGTATTTGCAATATGCCCCCACCACCACCACCAAAAAACCCATTATGGTTTCCAGCTACATTACAAATGGTAGAGATGATCTTAAGAGAGAACAATGAGTGAAATCCATCTTTTTAAAAGTAGAACACTAATTATTATTCTGACAAACGTATGCAATGGAAAGAGTAATGACAACAAAAGACATTATAATCACGGGTCCATGTCACCTGGTGTTTTTATTGTGATAGATAGTCTCTTTAGATCCTTGTGCCTATCGAACTTCTCCATGTTTTTCACCAGTCTCAGTGGTATACCAGAAAGACAAGCCTTAATTATAAATTTGCACATGCTTTATTAGTGTGAAGACATTTCTCTGGCCTGTCATTCCTGTTAGCTACATTTATGTTGACATGCACCAATCACACACACACACACACACACATATATAGCCCAGAGTCTTTAGAACAATCACATTACAAATATATAAGAAGCTTGCAAACAAAGAATTGGCTGGTTAGTTCAAATGGACATGTGAAATTCAGGCTTCCTATCTGCCCCTGCACCGCTCAGCACATACACAACACGTACCCCCCTTGCTATTTTATTATAAGAAGCTGTTTTCGTTCCATTGTTATTAGAAGAAGCCCTATGTAACTGGCAGAATTTCTTTGTCATACTTCAGTCTTTCCCAAGCTGGTGCACTCCTTGTATTGGAAAAATCTGTACCCACTGCCTTGCAATACATCTTTGGGAGTAAACCCTACAGAAATCCAGAATGGAGTCCCTAAGATGGTTGGATGGTGCTTCGTATGCCTCCTTCTGGCAACTCCTGTAGCCAAGCTGGTGCCAGCTCTGCTTTCCCTTGGACCACATCAGCGAGGCCGAGAAAGGGTTCTTCCCAACTGGGCAGCCCAGGACCTCCATACACACTGCCCTGGCTTTCGCCCTGGGGAGGTCACTTCAGTGCTGCTAACATGTAACATGACAAGGGAGGCAGCAGTTACAAGTTACTAGTCTCTGCAGCCACAGCAGTTTGACTTCACCCCCAGAGGTGTACTCCGTTGTCTCTCAAGACAGATGGATGCTAACAACAGTTCCCATCACCTATGACCATTGGCCAAGCTTGGTGGCACTTAATAAGATTTCAACCATGTCTGGCAGGCACCCAGTTGGAGGTGGGCCTCTCTAGACTGTAAACTAGCAGCTGTATGCCCCCTTAGCTACCTTACCTATAGCACTCCCAAACATCACTTACCTTACCCATTTTCTTCTTACCAATAGTGCACAATCCTGGTCTTGGGTTTGTTTGTTGGTTGGTTGGTTGGTTGGTTGGTTGGTTGGTTGGTTTGTTGGTTTGTTTGTTTTTTAAGTCAGAGTGACATAGTGGTTAGAATGCCAGACTAGGACCAAGGAGACCTGGGTTCAAGTGCCCACTCAGCCCATGAAGCTGACGGGGTGACCTTGGGCCAGCCACTCTTTTGTGGCCTAGCCCTAGCTCATGGGTTTATTGTGAAGATAAAGAGGAGAGAAACCCATAGAAAGCCACCCTCAGTTCTTTAAAGGACGATTGGGATAAGCATGTAATTAACAATGCCCTTATTTTACTTCTAATTTTGCTTCATTCCTAATTTCTCCGGGGCTTCTCATTTTCTACATTTCCATCACCCCGGGGTCCTCTCTTTAGGCCAGTGCCTAATGCGGTCATCAGCAATGCCTCCCCCTGACTTCCCTACTTATCTCTTAATTAGGTTGTGTTTTATACTCAGAAGTTCAACTAATGGTGTTCCACCCCAAGGGCACTCAGTTCCAGCCCTCCTGCTTCTCACTTCTTTTCAGAGACTTACCCTCATGATGGCGGACAGCAGCAGGGACGACTGGTGTGGAGAGCTTGTAGCAGACATCTCACCTTGAAGGCATGAGTACTCATGTGAGACTTCCATCGCTGCCAAGGAGGCAGGGAATAGTGGTGACTGGCTCGGTCCATTATACTGAGAGACACAGGGAACTCAGCTTCTAAGATTCTCTGAGAGCAATGGATGCCCACATAAATCTTTTCATTTCTGTCGGTGCCATAGGCCACCCCATGCTGCTGGACCCCTTTCTCTATACGTTTTGAGAGAAATAAAATACATAAAACATGGGGGGAGTTGAGAAAAGAGGAAGGTTCACAGCCATTAGCTCATAAAATAAAGTACAGTGAATTAGATGTTGCAAAGAAACAAAAACAAACCTGATCTGATACAGAAAAATTAGAAAACAAATGTTATGAATATCAAATAAAGCTATATTTCATTGGAACTTGCCAGCAACTTGGAAGGCTTTAAAAGAGGATAAGACAGATTCATGGAAGAGAGGTCTATCGATAGCTGCTAGCTTCCACAATTGGAGGCAGCAAGGCTTCTGAATACCAGTTGCTGGAAAACACAGGAGAAGAAAGTGCTGTTGTGCTCAAATCCTGCTTGTAGGTTTCCCACAGGCATCTGGTTGGCCACGGTGACAACAGGATGCTGAACTAGATTGGCCATTGGCCTGATCCAGCAGGCTCTTGTTATGTTCTTAGAATATGAACAATCATAAAACCTTGAAACTTTCCATTCATCATCCATCCAAATCTACCTCTGTCTATTTTTATTAATCTATCACTAATAGATGGATGTAAGGGACGCGGGTAGCACTGTGGCTTAAACCACAGAGCCTAGGGCTTGCCGATCAGAAGGTCGGCGGTTCGAATCCCCGCGATGGAGTGAGCTCCCATTGCTCGGTCCCTGCTCCTGCCAACCTAGCAGTTCGAAAGCATGAAGTGCAAGTAGATAAATAGGTACCACTCCAGCGGGAAGGTAAACGGTGTTTCCGTGCACTGCTCTGGTTCGCCAGAAGCGGCTTAGTTATGCTGGCTACATGACCTGGAAGCTGTACGCTGGCTCCCTCGGCCAATAAAGCGAGATGAGCTCCGCAACCCCAGAGTCGTCCGCGACTGGACCTAATGGTCAGGGATCCCTTTACCTTTAATAGATGGATATCCCATAACCTCCATAACATATTTCCAAACTGCTTCTGGCCTTGCAGCCCAAATTGCATTGTGACTTTAGGCTGAAAGAGCAGAAGCCATTTGGAAATACAGTGGGGAGCCAAAAACCCCAGAGTGTTGCCCAGTATCAGCATTCCCTACCAGTGGATATGTTAATGTTTACAGAATGCCTCACCATGCGTCCTAAGGCACATGTTATGCTACTGCACAGGTTCTCTGCTTGGATATTAGTGTAGAGAATTGCTGCTATGTCCCAAAAGCATTGTTTATAGTCAAACGATCTGGGGGGGAAACCAAGGGTCACACGGAGGTTTACCAATCTTCATACAGGCCAATGAATTCCCTTCAGGGAGTCTCTCTAGCTAGTCTGACACTAGAAACACAGCAGCTTGTTGACTGAGAAAGTTAGCTCTTCTCAATTTCATGAAGTCTAAACAACAAACTCAGTTTTGCGTCTCAAACAAGGGATGCTTTTGAAGGAAACCACCACGTATTCAGAAACACATCAAAAAATCAAATGCAATCACATTAAATTTCCAGGTTCTGATAGTGAAATAAGCAATTTAAGGAGCAAAAGAGGGGGAGGGCTAAGAGTTCCTTCAGTTTTACCCCACAGGCTTCTGAGTCCATCTCTCAGATCCCTCTGCAGAAGCCTGTCAGCTCTCATTCCAACTCCAGCGTTTCTATATCTGTGTCTTGACCTCTGCCAGCACAAGCGTGTCTCTAGGGTTTGTGCCCCAAACAGAAATCAAACCCTGTAATCTGTTTACATGCCTAGGAAGTGTTTCTTTCTCAAACTGAAATCCCCAAAGATTCAGAACCTCAAATCTCCTTGGAGACGTATCAAGGTGTCATGCCCTGCGCCGGGGTGGGTGGGGGTGAGGTAAAAAACAGTAGACCCATGTCCAGATCCATTAATTGCTTATTAGCTGGCTTTCCCCGAGGTACACATATATTTACACGAAATAGACTTCCAAGTCACAGCTGGTTGCAGCTAGTTACAAAGCGAAGCTGGTATATGTCGACTTTCTAGACAACAGCTCCTAATCCCTTGTTAGAGTTCGCTGAAGGCCGAGATGTCACTAAGTGCAATTCCAGGCTTTTGAAGTCATTCTGCCATTGGCTATAGAGGGCTGCGTCATGAACCTTTTTAGTATGAAGAAGAACCTGGTTGTGGTGATGTGCAATAGCTCCACATATTCTTGAAAGAGATTAGACACCATTTGGCTTTTTCCACAGCTGTGATCCTGAGGACACTTCCTTAAAAACACAGTGGTACCTCGAGTTAAGAACTTAATTTGTTCTGAAGGTCCGTTCTTAACCTGAAACTGTTCTTAACCCGAGGTACCACTTTAGCTAATGGGGCCTCCCGCTGCCACTGCACTGCTGCCATGCAATTTCTGTTCTCATCCTGAAGCAAAGTTCTTAGCCCAAGGTACTATTTCTGGGTTAGCGGAGTCTGTAACCTGAAGCGTCTGTAACCCGAGGTACCCCTGTACATTCAAGCATATTTTAGACTGAGAAGTCCATATTTTGGGCCAAGAAATGTGCACCAAGAATTGACAGCACTGCAGCATGAAGTTTGTTACTTGGGCATTCCAACTGAAATACTAAAATTACTCACCAGCCCCTCTGCCCTGGGACCTGGAATTCATGGGTCTAAGAAGCTGTGCCGCTAACCTTGCCTAGCTCCATCCTTCTCCTTTGCCCATAGTTGTGCCTTGAAACTCCTATCATCTCTTCACACTCCTCACTCATCGTGTGACCTGGGTGCCCAAAGGGCTGGTGCTGTTCTCTTGATCCTTTCTTATCTCCCACCCTGCCTATTACTTGGATGGCCTGTTTTTGCAAGACCATATCCTTCCTTTCTTTACCTAATGAATGTATGCTAGGGTTGCATTCAGAAGGGAAAGTCCTGCCCCTTGGCTGCTGCAGAAACTACAGTTCTCCTGCCTAAGGCCAAACCTGAGTCACCATCAGTATGTGCTGTTTGCTAACCTTTGTGACATGATTCAGCTTGTACAACAAAGAATATTTGTATAGCCTTATCGAGCATGCACCCTTCTTTAAATTTGACAGACCTGTTCACAGCCTTAAATGTATGAAATAGATTAACATTAAATACATGGGGATTTCTGCACTCATGTTCTTAAGACTATGCAGTAAAAAAAAAAAATCCTCAATGAATTTATAAGTACCTATTTTTGGACATTCCCCTGTATCATATTTAGTATTTTTTATTTATTAGATTAGATTTAGTATTGCATATTCTATATGTATTACCTATACAGAGTACTGAATGTGTATATATTAAGGCTGTGTTTTATTTCATTCATAGAAAGTTCTGCCTATGGCAATTATTTATATCTAAGAATATTCTTTTTTTTGCGGAACGCGGGTGGTACTGTGGTCTAAACCACAGAGCCTAGGGCTTGCCAATCAGAAGATTGGTGGTTCAAATCCCCGTGACGGGGTGAGCTCCCGTTGTTCGGTCCCAGCTCCTGCTAACCTAGCAGTTCAAAAACACATCAAGTGCAAGTAGATAAATAGGTACTGCTCCAGCGGGTAGGTAAACGGCATTTTCGTGCGCTGCTCTGGTTTGCCAGAAGCGGCTTAGTCATGCTGGCCATCTGACCCGGAAGCTGTACGATGGGTCCCTCAGCCAATAAAGCGAGATGAGCGCACAACCCCAGAGGAGTCCACGACTGGACCTAACGGTCAGGGGTACCTTTACCTTTAAGAATATTCTTTACACCTGAAAATCTTTGTTCAGTTATACCAGATGTGTGCACTAGAATTCTATCTAGATGCAGATTTTGCTATCGCCTCCAGCAATACAGGTCAAGACTAGACATCCGGAGAACCCTCTGTTTTAAAACATTTGGTCCATTCACATAACCATGTAGCAATGAAATTCAGTTGTGAATATCTCTCCCTTTCAATTTAACTGTCTCCTTCCTGAACCCACAACTGAAGTAACCAGCAGTGGAGGGCAATGAGGGCATCAGGCTTATCAAGTTGAGCTCCTTTTCTGTTTTATTTTATAGGTTTGACCTTTCTATCAGAAAATATTACAGATGAACTTGCTGCAGCTCTCCACCTGGCTAGCAAGCAGCTAAAGAAGAACCTAGTCTCCTGTGTTTTCTCTGCTCTTAAGTTCATGTCACCATCGCTAGAAGACGGCCAAAGATGTGGGAAGATGAACAGTGTGGGGAGAGATGCATCTTCCTTTGGTCTCAGCTTGATGGGAAATGATGAAAAACATCTGGGGCTATGAAAATGTCCAGTCCAAGTCTCTGTTTACTGAACTCTTTGCAAATGCCAGCATCTGTCACCAAGGAACCTCTGAAGGGGCTACCCTATCGCAAAATCCTGATGGCACGTCCAATACCTTTTCCCTAGAGTACATACACTGTTGTCTGAGGCAGTGGTGAAAGAAGCAAAGGAAAGCAGATCCAGTTTGGGCAATCAGCTGATTAGCAGAATAAAGAAATCAGAGCATGAGTATTCAAGCAAGATGCTTCATTCATCTACCAAGATTTTAAAGAAGGAGAAAAAAGTATTTTCTGCAAGCATAGGGACGATATTGGATTTGTGCATCAAGCATATAGTATGCATTCTCGCCTACCGTTTCAAACAGCAATAACTTGCTTAATTCTCAGACGAGTTCATTGCTTTAAGTTCTGTGCAGATTGACTCTTCAGTATAGGCTAAATCATTATTCTGTGAACCGCCCTGAGATCCTATGATGAAGGGTGGTATATAAATCAAATCAATCAATCAATACAATGATCCCCGGTGCGTCATGAAGTGTAGTGGCTATTTCAGATTCTGTTGTAATGCCTAAAAGAGTATAGGTGCTGTCTGTGCCTTTTGACAAGGGAAATCTACTACTTCTCTCTGCCCAAGAGGACTGAAACAGTCAGGAACCCTTTGCTCTGTTCCAAAGTAATCCAGGACAGGGACACATCTGTAATTCAAAACCTGGCACTAAGTACAAAGAATGCATAAGTGAATGCACCACCCACCAGTAGATCCAGCAGCAAGATGGCTGTGTTAAAAAAAAAACTAATTTTAATTTCCTTACCTTCCCCATTCTTGTCCATGCAAGAAATCCAACCCTTTGGGTCAATCACTCACTCTCAGACTAAATTATTTTGCAGGGTTATTGTGAAGATAGAATGCGGAGAAGGATAACTACCGGTATGTATGCCACCTTGAGCTCCTTAGGGAAAAGGTGGGATATAGATGCAATAAATAAATGCCTTCTGTAGTCAATTTGTCTGTGGAAATCATAGAATTGCAAAGTTCGAAGGGACTCCAAGGGTCACCACACAATGCAAGAATTGCAGCTGAAGAATCCCCAACAGATAACCACCAACATCTGTTTAAAAACCTCCAGTGAAGGGGAATCCACCAACTTCCAGTTCAAATGTTTGGCCAGTGCAGCCTGTATTCTCAATTTATTTTTAAGAGCTGTAGGTTTGAGTTCTTGCATTTCCTAGACAGAAGCTAAAGTCCTATACTTGCTTACCTAGGAGTAAGTTTCACTGAACACAATGGGACCTACTTCTGAATAGGCATGTATAGGAACATATAAAAAAAATTTTAAAAAAATTCATTGAGGTTTTGCAAAGAAAGGGATTTAAGCTGAGGTTCTTTGGTCTAACAGGTTTGCAAAAGACAACCTTCTCTTTGCCCTCTATTGAAACGGAAGAGAATGGATATCTGTTGAGATGGCCTTTTCAATTTATTTCTTCTCCACCATTTGAAAAACCAGTAATAACCAGCATGGTCAAGTTGCTATAAACCTGTACTTGAATCTGGGCACTTGGGTAGGTACATTATGTGGCCTTAAGTTGCCTCCCTCACTTCTGCACCTGTAAAATGGGAATAAAATACCAATTTGGGCTTAACAAGGTTGTTGACATATCCAACACTTTGAATTATGAGTACCCCTGGGAAGAATTCTAAATCATATATATATATATATATATATATATGGGTGAGTGGGATATAGCAAAATGATATGCAAATAAGACAGGCAGTAAAACTGAAGCGCAGATAGAAAAATCAAATAGGAATTTGCTCTTGATTTATGGATTAAAAAATGGATCAGTCGAGGCAATTTTATTGGAGACTGCTACATTTTGGGCCGTTTTCTCCACGGTTTTGTTTTTTTTTTTAATTAACAAAAATCCTTTGCAGAATCAAAGCAGCTATTCTGTCTGCAGCGCTGTTGGTGTGGCATCTCTTGTCAAAGTCTGCCTGACAGTCCCCTTCCCTTGAATCATTAGGCGCAGGCCACACATTTCGGCTTGTGATCTCCCTATCAGTACATTTGCGTTCGACTTCAAGAGGATGTGGAATGGATATTTAACCAAAGAAGCAACTGTATTAAATCCAAGACGGGTTTTCTACAGGGTTGGTACCGGTGCACAGGTGGCTGGGAACCCGTGCGTTCTAGGGCACCTTGTGAATATGACGCACGTGTCAGTTGCACAGGGTTATACACTCGTTGGGGATCTGTGATTGACAGAGAATGTTCTGCGCACCCCTTTCAACGAGTGCGTTTCCCATACCCTCGAGCAGCTTATAAAGCCTGAACTGCTCTTATTAAACATAAGGAACCACAAGCAGCTATAGCACCTGAGTAGAACTCTGTTAAAAACTGCTTTTCTTAACTCAGAAACATAAGAAGAAAGCGACTTGGGGAGGGGAACCTATCGGAGTTCACGCGGTGTCTTTTTTTAAACTATTTTACCTTCCCGTGATATTTTGTTTATTCGGCGCGCTTTAATTTTTTAATTTTCATGTACCGCAATAGTGACTCAGTGCAAACACATCCTTTCCGCGTGTTAACTACTAAACCCGAAAACTGTCAAACTTTGAACTTCGAATATATTTTTCTTTCTCTCGTTTAGGCACAAGTTCCTAATATTAAATTGCGCGCGTCTCGCATCCATAACGACGCCTTTGTCTGCAAATGGTCTGCAAAACGAGTTTACATTTTTGTTGCGATCCTATATAAAGAAAGGGGCTGCAAAATTTCGTTTCATTTGTAGCCTTGGAGGATTAATACCGAAGTAAGCCACTTGCAATTATTGCCTGTAATTCGACCCATTGGTGGAGAAGCTCTTTAAAGGAGGTCTCTACCTATGTCGGTGGTGGTCGTGTGCGCTTGCACCCATCTCTGTCAAGACGGGCCTTTTTGACGTTACTTTCTTGTCTTCCTCTCTTGCAGTTTTGCTTCAAGAAACGGAGTTGCGCCTGTTTAAAATTAGAGTCTCTGCAGATTGCTAAAGCGATCCCGTGGTTAATGGATGGCGCAGAATTTTAGCAGAACTCTCCCCATTCTGATCTCTCAGAGGGTTCCCCGGCCCAAGTACCGCAAATCCGCCTGCTTCTAAACCCACCGGTGACAAACGCGCATTGTTGAGTCCGATCAGTTGGCCTGTTATGGGGGGCGCCATTCGGATTCAAACCGATTTCGTTCCATTTAATTGTCTGACGCAAAAATCGGGCGGGCTGCAGCGCGGCGTGGATCTGGAAATGCCCAGTTGTTCGCATTTGGATTTCCCGCAAGATAGTGACATAGATTATATCCACTAGTTTTCCCAGGTTTCTCACCCCGGGGGTTGCTTACCCTCCCTCTCCCCCGCCCCGCCCTGCACATTTCTGCGTTTTATATTGATTTAATCTCTTCTGGAGGCTTTCCAGGGGAATCGTGTTCGGACCTGGTTCTCTGGAATTGCCAACGCCTTCGAGAGCAAATGTGCCTTTCTGATTCTCCCTTGAAAGATTGTGCGAGAGGATTTCCATCCCAATCCTAATCACCCCCCCCCCCCCCGCGCGGAATCAAAGAGAAGCAAAAGGAAGCATCCGAGAAAGAGCAGAGAAACGGGGAAGAGACAATTGCAAGTCTCTTCCCCTCGGCTCTCCTGCCCTGGATTCCCTCGAACTCGAGTGGGCAGGATTCCCTCGAACTCGAGTGGGCAAACCGGGTGACTGGGATGAGCTTCAAAAGCCAGGCGCGGGCCCCGCTGGGTTGAAACACCTTCCTCCTGCAGACATCTCAGCCTCGATCGGGTTTGGCCGAGGTTGTCCCTCTGAATTCCTGAGCTTGAGACAAAGAGCAGGGGGCACCCAGGAGAGTTTATGGTGCACAAGCCATTTAAAAAAGAAAGGAATTTCAACTGTGAAAGACAGCCGAGGAACATGCCTAGAGGCCACAGGAATGGTGGAGGGGGAGATAGGGAGTCTTGGGGTTTTTTTTACGATTGACCCCACCAACACATCTCTGTATTAATCGGCTGCATATTTTTAAAATTATTTTTAGTATGCCCAATTATTTTATTTTTAACCCATCTTCTGCCTTTCCTCGCAGGTAAGTTTTTTATCAACATCCACCTCTCTTCTCTTCTTTTTAAATGTGGTTACTAAAAAAAGAAAAACATATGACCCCTAAAACGCCCCCCTGAAACTAAACTCAGCGTAATATATTCGGTTACCAGCGAGAATCTGAAAGCAGGGGGTCCTGAAAACGCTTGCTTTGGATTAGTTCCGCAGATCTAATATGTGCGGTATGCCAGAAAGTGGGATATCAGGATCAGCGCTTTGGAAATGCGGCTGAATTTTCTTCCCCCAGGAACAGTGCTTAGAGGCGCACGCTTAAGAATCAGTCCCTAGCGAAACGGCGCAGCATCTTTCAACGTTATCCCTGCACTAGGACAAAACAATTAAAGATGCTCAGCATCTCAAAGGAAAAATGGGAAGCCGCCGAGTTTGTGGGTGATAGTTCCTGCTAGCCAATATGCTAATGAAAATTAGATTCTGCCTCGAACGTGATCTGCCCGGAGAAAAAGGCTAATAAATTCCCATTCCGGATGCATTTATGCAGAGATTAGGTGAACTTTGACCTCTGGAGGGTTGTTGCAATTAGACACAACGTGCAGCACCTTCAAATGTTGGGTTTTTGCGTAGTCCCGCGGTCCCTTCTCGCTTGCTTTCATTAAAATACGGGCCGGGAGGAGCGTGCAAACACGTTAAAGAACTCGCATTTGTTCACACGAGCAAGGGCGCGGCCGCGCGCACACCCAATTTGAATTGTGCGCGCCTTTCGAAGCCTCTCCGGGGGAATTGTTAAGAGGCTGGCTGCATTATTATAACGCAAGTTCTGTGCTTTCTCGATTTGGAAGCCCGCTGCCTTATCTCAGGTAGGGCTTGCTTCAAGGAACATCTGAATCGCCTCAACTGGCCGCCTCTTTCGAGTGCTTCTTTCCTGGAATAATGCCGCCAAAACTGTCCTCAACCCAGTTAAGTCGAAGCAATGGGATCTATGGCTTGGCTGGAGACGGGCGTGGGGGTGGGGGAGGGGTTCCTTTAAATTCTCTGGTTTGTGTAGATACTGCGAAAAAGTTTGATCCAAAAGCGCATTTACCGGGAAGTGCATTGTTGCTGAAGTCATCAGGGCTTGCTGCCCAGAAAGGAGATGAAAGGCCCGCGCTTTGTTCTGTATAATTTAAAAGTTGTTGTTGCAAACAATCTCCCTCTTTCACTCGCTTAAAAAAATGCGCACTGATTTTAACAATGGCTAAAGATCATCAAGGCTAGAACAAAGAAGGTCTAGAAGGAGACGAGGAGGAAACAAGATTTTAACCCCACAACTGGGGGGGGGGGAAATGTTTTTAGTTTTAAGTCAAAGGATCAAGTTTAGCATTAGAATAATAGACAAGAGGCTCCGCTGGGAGATGAGTGTGTGTGTGTGTGTAAATAATTGTTGCCTTTAGCAGAGAGCTGAAATAAACCACTGGGACACATTCTAAAGTGACCCACCGCTGAATTCATTTCTGCTTGAACTTTCGGTGAACCTGAGATTAAACAGGGGTGAGCAGCTAAGCAGTTTGTTGCGAGCTGCCTTTTCAACAACCCTTTTCAGACTGAGTAAATATTGATCGCTTTCAATCTGATTGCCCCAGAGGAAAACACCGAGCATCTCAATGTAGCCTCCAAAAGTAAACTTTAAAGGTGAACATCGAAAATAGATCTCAGGCTTGAAAAGAGACGCTCAATTCCTTGAGACGTTTGGCTGAGTTGCGGGTAATAAATATATACACAGTCATAAGAGGACCAGGATGCAAATAAGCAGACCAAGGATAGTTGCTGTTGGCATATCTATCTCTATTTTAAGAAGAAGAAGAAGAAGAAGAAGAAGAAGAAGAAGAAGAAGAAGAAGAAGAAGAAGAAGAAGAAGAAGAAGTGACCTCCCTCCTCATTCTTTTGCACAATTTGGGGGAAAGGATGAAAAGATTTATCGCAAATTCTTTTGTAAATAAAGAGAACATTAGGCACTAATCGATTCACAGGTGTGATTAATCGATTTGTAGCAGCGATTGACTAATTCAGCCGCAGAGACAGCAGCGTGGGTTTCGGAGAGCCGTGAAACCGTGAAGCTGGGAGCAAGTTACCCCGAAGCATGCGTGCACAAATCTTCATTCACAAGAATGTGCTTGGCTTTTATTTCATCCAAAGGAAGTCCCATAGCCTTTATATCTCCCCTCAAATTAGGCCATGCTTTGGGATCTCCTTCCAAACACCGTTCATCGATGAGAGAGTCCGCCGACCACCACCCCACGCTAAATCCGCTTAGGATCGAGATGTCAGCCATGTTATTTGGCTGACAAGTTTATTGATCAAATGTCATATATAGGTATATATCTATAGATATATGAGGAGAGCGGCCTCAGCTCCCAGTGAAGGGCGGTGTTTCTGCCCCAGCATAAATGAAGCGGCTCGGGAGGAATGCTTTTTCTTGCTGGTCTTTGTCCAAACCAGAGAAGCTACAATTTCACACCCTCTTAGTGGGGAGCAACTCCATACTCAGCTGGGGGTGGGGCATATTTCAGGGTAAACGTGCCCGGGGGGGTCGAACTGCTGCGGCAGGCGTCAGTCAAGAAGCCTGCGTCACGAAAAGTGAGTTATTTATTCCTGAATTACCTCCACATGAAACGTTTTAGCAGGAAGGAGGAACTTTCTTCCTGGGGGATTTGGCCCTATGTCGATGTCCCCGAATCGGGGCCCACTAGCGGTCCCCGGCCTGATCTAAAGCGGGTCGCAAAGGCAGCCCTACTAGACGATAAAATAATACGAATAAGGAATGGGTCTCGAAAGGCATGCTCGGGTGAATAAGGCGAAGATGCAGATCCACACTATAAAGCGCGTTCAAAGCGCATTTCCCCGCTCCCCACAAGAATCCTAGGAGCTGTGTTGGGAACTGTAGCTCTGTGAAGGATCAACTACGGTTCCCTAGATCCCTGGGGACGGGCGCTTAATGTGTATTGAAATGCAGAAGGTTATCTTAGGACAGCCTCGTCCCTTCACCGCCTGGCACATGCGTCCTCCTTTGAAAACACCCGCCAAACCCTCAACAATATTATTGCCAGCCTTTTGTTATTGTTCTCCCGGTTCCACCGAACGAGTCAGGAAGGGAGGAAAAGCGCAAGGGATGCGGAAGGGTCAGGCGGCCGCCGCGTGCTTGAGGAGGACAGCTCTCTCCGAGAGGTGATCCCGATCAGGCCCTCTCGGCATGCAGAGATAGATGCCCTTTGGGTCACGAAAGCCTCTGGCAGAAGGCCATCTGCTGAGTTTGGAGCCTCACCCTAGTCAACAAAATGATTTTATTTTTTTATGTATATAAAAGTATAAAGCGGGCGGGCGGGGGGGGGGCAGCAGAGGAAGGGAGGATAAAATGAAACCTGGGTCTCCTGCTTTGAAGTTACAACAAGGCAGTCAAGGGAGCCCTTTGGAGACCAGCCCTGCGCAATAGCAGGGGAGAGAGGCGGGAGGGGGGGTCTCTCCTCCTCGCCCTCTTGATATGGCCGATACGCCTGGAAATCCAGGCTGCTCTGCCTTTGACACTTCAGCCGAGAAGCCGCAGACGACTCGCGCGCTCCGGCTCTCTCAGAACCAGCAGCCTCCACTGTTGTTTTCACAGCCCGGGCTCAAAGCTTGTAAAAGTCTCCTGCAGATCTTGCAGCCAGGAGGGTGTTTTGTTTTGTTTCTTTTAAATCCCCAAAGAAAGAAACACAGCTTCTCAGACGGGCTGGAGTGGAATGGAATGGAAAGCCTCGATGTTCTGGCTAGAGAGCTTGGAAGAAAAAGCGGGGGCGCGTTAGAGGGTTCTGCAGATCTTTTAAAAAGCAAAAACAAACTTGTTTGCAAGTCTTTTCAGGAAGTAACTTCAATTCACCTGCCAGAACTTGTTTTCCAAATAGAGGGGGGCGGGACTGGTGTGGGGTTTGCAAGGACACGTTGGGTTGAACTTACTTGGGTTAGGAAATTGTCTGCAGACCACGCAGGAATCGGAGTTGGATCAACAAGGAATTCTCCCTCCCTCTTTCTCCCTCTGTGAACTTTTATCGTGCTTTGTGCCTTCAAGATGTCACTGACGATTTAGAAGGCAGGGAGTGACGCTGGGGGTTCCTTGGACAGCTTTATACCCAGGGATAATGAAATGTGACTCTCTTAACTGGTGGCTTGTGATGTGAGGAAAGACCGGCCGAAGACAGCTTCTGCTTTTGAAGAGGACTCTGTTTACACACAGGTCAATATTCAGTTCGGGGTGAAAAGGTTAGCCCTTGACCCAGGAAGTTCCCGCAAGTATGGTTCAAAAATAGCTCCGCTTCCTTCGCCTTTCTCTTAATTGCAGAAGATAAACATGGATCTTTCTCTTTCTATTGATTAATAGACCTACTTTGTATAATCTCGGGGTACTGTACATAATGTGCAGTCAAAGGGCGCGAATAATTCGATGTAGGGATATCTGAGGAGGATATCTGAGCAGCCGATCAAAAGCCACTCCAGGGGAACTGGAAAGGGTGCAGAAAGCTTAACCTCAACCCCAGACTCCGCTTTCCAAAAGATACCGAAGCAAAGTAAAAACCTGAGATATGAATATATTTATTACAGAGATTTGTAGGACCCGTAAAATTCTGCTCTGGATTCCTTTCTTTTCTTTTCTTTTTTCTTTTTAAACACAGAATCTCAGAACCTTGGATGATTGTACAGAAAAAAATCAGAAAGTACTCCATCACAAATGACAACTGATAGAACTCAGTATTATTTTCACTGAGTACATCCAAGCGGTTGTGCATCATGCAAGTTCCATCCACGAATCACATAAAATATACATTCGTTTGGCCATTCATCACATTCAGGAATTGGGCTGAAAAGACCTCAAGTCTAAGGAACGTTTCCTGGGGGTGGGGGGACCTCCCCTCTCCCTTTTTAATGATAATATTGGGGGTTGGGAATGATCCAGCACAGAGTTCGGGAAGGAGGGGATTTAAAGCGGGGGTAGACACTAATAAGCAAGGTTTATTTTTTTAAAACCTAGTGCAATTTCCACTTTCTTTTCTAGCTCGTTCAAAGAAATAGTAGCAACCTATGATTTTTGAGGTATCTGATTGAGTTCAACAACTTTTCGTTCGTGACATCCTCACTTTTCGCTATAAAATCGAATCCAGTGTTGAGAATGTAACCACCCTGTTTAAGCTCATCATCTTATCTAAACATTTCTAGAAAATCCGTAAAAAGATAAATCTCTGGGACAAAGTATTTACAACCAACAAAACTCATACATACGAGAAGACAAGAGACATTAAATTAAAGTGGTGAAAGTTCTCGAAGTCGTGTAAACGCTTTCAATAGTGCATCTATTCGTGAATTTGGGTCTGACAGGTCTTTGGTTGGAGGAGAAAACGGTAGCAATGTCTTTGGCAACTCGATTCTGGTCTAACAAATTCTCTTGATTGTTCCCACAATACAGTCTTTAGAGATGAAAACAGATCAACTCTGAGGAGCTGAGGCAGACTTAGTGAGTGATACTGAATAAGCTACTCAGAGTGAGGTCCTAAACTCCTGGGTCACAACCCAGACAACGTGAGCCAGCTCCCATTGAAATCAAGTGAGTTTAAAATAGTCACAAAGTCCCATCCCGCTTTTTTTCATGGGATTTAGGGCAATCCTGTGGCCTGCCTATTCAGGCATGTTGGTTTCCAGAGAGCTTGCTTGCAGGCCTTATAGGATCTCAGCCTCAAAGTTGCTAAATTCGTGAGACAGTTCCATTCAAATCAATGAGACTTGTCTCCAGATCAAAGGGCTCAGGGTGAGAGTTTGGGTTGCTCTCTCCGCCAATTGCGTGAGAGTCCGAAAATAAACAAGGGGATAAGTTCGAAACACAATAAATTTACTCTTAGATTGTGCCTTAGAGGGAGAATGAGGAGCAGCGTGTCTTTCAATTCGAGGTAGTCAGAGTGTCTGAGGTAGAGGAGGCTGGCGAAGGGGTACAGGGGGATGGGCTGGACTTTTCCGAGGACTCCTCCGCTTTCTCTTCGCTTCCTGTTGGGGTGGCCGGAGAAATGGGGAGCAAGCCCTCTTTCTCTCGCTTCTTCTGCTTCATCCTGCGGTTCTGGAACCAGATCTTGACCTGAGTCTCGTTCAGCTGCAGCGAGGCGGCGATCTCCACCCTGCGGGCCCGGGTTAAGTATTTGTTGAAGTGGAATTCCTTCTCCAGCTCCGTCAGCTGTTTGGTGGTGAAGTTGGTCCGGACCGTGTTGGGCTGGCCAACATAACCGTACTCGCCAGCTTTCCCTAGAGGGAGAAAGGAGAGAGAGAGAGAGAGAGAGAGAGAGAACAGCAACAACAACCCAAATCAGAAGCGTTAACTCGAAGCAATGATTTATAGGTGACATGAATCAATAGGCAGGCGCGCGCAGGTACAAACCATAGAGAACGAGCTCTTAAAGTGAAAGGAACTTTGTGGGCCAATCGGAAACCTGCTTATTCCTAAGTAAAGACCTAGCGAATGCACATGGGCTAACTTCTTAGTGTCCGCCTGTCCAGTGAAACAGCAACTGAACTCACCTAGATCAGGGGAGATCTGACCACCGGCTGCTTTGTGATCCACAGCGGGGACACAAACACATCAAACTGAGCGTTATAATAGGAACCCTAAATCACAACACGACCTCCCCCTCCATTTCTGGAGAACCGGTACGCTTCAGGATCGCAGCCATACCTGTTCCCATCATACCTGGGACCATCATGTTGATCTGCATCTAGCTTAAATGCAGATCTTCCGCGTCCACTTTACAAAAATAATAATAGGAAGAAGAAAACTTCGGGCCCGAACTTCCCGAAGTCCAGAGTGATCGCTCAGGCAGGTGACTCACCTGTTTTGGGAGGGTTCCTCTTCACTTTCATCCAGTCGAAAGTCTGGGCGGGAGGAGAAGTCTCCGACGAAGGGGAACCGCAGCCTTCCTGGTGGTTCGAATGAAGTGGAGACAGGGGGTGGCTATAACTGGTTAGGGTTAGGCTCTGTTGCTCGTCCCCATAAGAGGGGTGGATGTACTGAGCAGAGCCCACGGGGCCCCCAGCATAAACCTGGGGCTGCTGAACCACGGACGACGAGACGTTTCCAGAGTAGAGCGCAGGAGCGCACTGGGGGAAGCCCCCATTAATCTCTGCCTCTTGAGCGAGTGGGTAGTGGCTGTAGCCCCCCGCGCCGAAGTTCTGCACGCCGTAGGTGGGCCCACAGCTCGGGTGGGCGTAGGACACCCCCAGGTTGGGGTGGTGCTGGTAGGTAGCAGTCTGGTGGTGGGGATGGGGGCTGATCTGGACCCCCCTGCCCACGAGGAAGCGGTCGTCCCCGTTGCAGTTGTTGGCACTGACAGCGCAGGACTGGAACGTGGTTGTGGTAATCCCATGGTCGGGGTGGTGGTGGTGGTGGCGGTGGTGGTGGTGGTAAGCCCGGGGTGAGCAAGTGGCGGACTCGCCGTTGAGGATGGGCGGATAATCGAGGAAGGAATTCATCCTCGCAGTGTCCATCTATCACCGGTTGACCGGCTCTTCGGAGTCCTGGGTGACCGTGCCAACTTTCTCACTTCCTCCATGGGGGCCAGAAGAAAAATGATATGAATGTACAGTGAGACGGCGGCCACGTGAGGGCGGCAGCCAATGGCTGCTCCTCCTGCCAAAGTTGCCCTGCTCCTTCCTGGTGATGGATCACCCTGGCTGTGGCATTTAAATTCCGAGCGCTCCTCCATCAAGGTGACGCGCAGCCACCACCACCTCCCTCTCTCCCTCCCTGTCTCTTTCTTTCTTTCTCTCTCTCTCCACACCCCCCATCTCCTCCCCCGTTCCCAGTCAGCGCGTTGGGGTTTGAGAGCCGGGCCAGAGAGGCAGTGCGCGCCCAGGCGCTCAGCCTGAAGCAGCAGCAGCAAGCACAGAGCCGCCGCCGGAGGGGGCTGCTCTTGCATGGATTTACGAAGGGACAGCCTGGGCTTGGCAGGTAAGCAAAGGGACCCGCGCAGGGCGTCCCCAGTTGGGTAGCTGCTCCTGCTGCTGCTGCTTTCTCCAGGGCTGTCGTCGAGAGAACACAGCTAGGCTGAACTCTCTCGGCTACAGTTAGATCGCTTGGATCATTATGGTCTGCCTTGGGCAGTCTCCAGCAGTCTGGGGTTGCTGTGTGTGAGAGAGAGGTGGGGAGAGAAAGAGAGAGAGAGAGCGCGCTATCAGGGGGGCTGGGGGAGGTTTGGGGGCATGGGGAGAGGTAGGAGGCCGGCGGCTGAGCTCTGCCAGTTGCGGATGCGTCCTCAGACAGACCCCGGCGTGCGCGCGCGAACCGGCAAGAGTTAAAATGCGCTTGGTCCAGCCTCTCTCTCGCGGTTATTTGCATGGAAATGAGGCTCTCTGCAAGGCAACGCCATTGTTGCTGCTGCTGCTGCGGGCAGCGTGGTTGGCTTTAACGCACGGGAATGGCGCCGTTGGCTCCTGGAAACAGGGAATCAGTGGGGGGCAGTTGGAGCCGCCAGCCTGGGCCGAAACGGAGGCGGTAGTGCGCCTGCCTGGCAACTGGGTACTGGGTTGCTGTTTTGTCGGACGATCCGACGCTGCTGGGCGCGGTTAGAGGAAGGAAGCGCTTACAAAGGTTGCCAGGGAAGCTTTCTCAGGTTCTCTCCGGCAGCTGAGCCGCTAGGGCGCCTGTGCAAACTGTCAGGCCTCTCCTCTCTCTCACCTCCCATTCACTTTTGCTCCCCCACCCCGCTTCTCATGTATAACCTTTGCCTCCCTCCCCCCACCCGCAAGGAGTGTCCACGGGTTGAAACCATGAGGTCTAGAAAGATGCGAGTCTTTAAAATAGCAGCCCTTTGGATGGCTAGGGGACGGTTAGGGGGAGGAGACTGTCTGGAGGAAGGGGCGAGGGGGTCGACAGCGCTCCTCCAGGCGCTTGATCACTAGGCTGCCGCCCTCCTTCCGAGGAGGGAGAGAGGGAGCCGAGGGAAACAAATGGCCGGGAGTTGGGAGAGGCCTCTCTGGATTCCCCGGCGAGGACCGCAAGTGCTTTCTTCTCGCAGATGTAAATCCCTGATTCCGCTCAAGTCCGTGGGGCCAGGAGAGACGCCTGGCTTTCGGTGGGGCTAGACCTGCCCAAAGGAAAGGCAGGGTCAGCTTAAACCTGGAGGAAAACCCCTGGGTTGGAGGTGGGGAGGTGGTGGGTCCCACGGGGGCTTCATCTGCACAAAAAGGAGAGGTGAGCAGGGAGGACTCAACAGCACAGAATTCAGCATAAAATCGTAGAATGGTAGAGTTGGAAGGGACCCCAAGGGTCATCTAGTCCAACCCCCTGCAATGTAGGAAGGAAAACAGGCCTGACTAGAAAGAAGGCAAACTTTGCCTGACGGAGTCCGGAAATAACTATGCGGGCTTCTTATGCTTTCATCCTGCAAATGTCGAAATCAACCCAATATTTAGTATTAGTGTGTTAATTAGGCTGTTGCTTCTATGTTATCTACACACACACACACCCCATGTATAATTCCGTACCACCCTAGTCCCTCTGAAACTATAATACTATTTTCATTCCTAAAATGCTGCTGATCTGGATTAGGCTGTTCTCCAGCTTCCCCTTTCTTCCTGCTCCCTCTCTCAAAAGCGAGGCCCACTCAAAATATTGATAAGCATGCATTGTTTACTAAGACAAACGTGCCCCGAATCTGGCTGTGAGACTTTGAAAGTCTCATGCGTACTTCCTGGCTTTCCTTTGGTAGAGCTAAACTCGCTCTGAGTGGGACTTTAAAAACACTTCTTTTTGGCCCTGTAGTCACACCTCGGATTTCTCTCTCTCTCTCTCTCTCTCTCTCTCTCTCTGTGTGTGTGTGTGTGTGTGTGTGTGTTTAAGAGTAATATTTATATATTCTAAAATTTACTGGAAGGAAGGACAGATACAGAGTTCCCTTTACCAGTAGCCCCATTGATTTCCATTCTACTCATTGCACGCACAGTCACGTATTGCCCAGGCACGACGGTCTGGGAGTAGATCGCATCGATATGAGTGGCCAACGCGTGGCCCGAGGAGTGGATTCACGAGGAGGCGTTTTGTAAAACAAAAGAACGTGCATGTAGGTGTTTAATATTTCCCTAACAGCTTCAGATGTAAAAACTATGTTGGTGCATGCCGGCTTTGAAAACAGGGTATAAATCCAGATCTAAAGGAAGCCTTGTTCCCTATGAAAAGTTGGTCATTTCATTTGGGCCCCTATCCTCGCCCTCTCTTTCTCCTTCCTGGCCGCCTTTCTCTGAGCAGAAACCTCCCTCCCGTGCCTGCTGCTCCGTTGCACCCTTCCACACTTTCTCCCCCATTTCTCCGCCATTGTTCAGAAGAACTCTTTCCCCTTTTGTTATATTGTCTCTGTAGCCCAACGCTTTTGCATTCTGAAGCCAACACAATTCCTCTGTTTTACCAGAATGCAGAAGGAGACACAGGGAGGGCGGGGTGGCGGCGGCGGCCGGGGAGATCGGGGGAGGGGGACGCCTTTCCCAGTGTGGCGAAGCAACCACATTTCCCATTCCATGTCTGCCTTCTGGAAAACGCAAGCAGGCCCACAGAAAAGCCCCCTAAGCTCCACGAAGGCCTTTTCCAGAGCAGGCCCTGCCCCCCCGGTTCCTCCCCCCCCCCCCGTCACCCTGCATCCGCCTTTGTTGAATCGGTTCCTCTGGTGGTTCTGAACGTCACCAAACCCATCTCTGGCCCTCGTTACTGCGGCCAGGGCGCATTCTTGTTTTTGCGTTCGAAAAAGAATCTTTCGAATTTCTCTCTTGTTCGTTTTGAAAGAGGATATCTGCAGGGCTCGGCCTAGTTCTGATATGCGGGGGTGGGGAAGAGAATCTGCTGTGGGGGGAGTCGATTTGTATGGAAGGCTTCTTTTGTTCTTTGAACCGGAGGTTCCCCCCCACACACACACACCACCACAACAACAACAAACCTGAGCGCTGCCTTCTCTGTATAAAAGGAAAACGTTCCGAAATGCACGCTAAGTGGAATTTTCTGTGTCACAAACCAGGCAAACCCTTAGCAAAAAGCGGTGGGGGGGGAGAAAAAAAGAGCGGGGGAGCGCCCGGGATTCCCTGCCGCACCTGAAGCTTAGCCAAGCTGTTGTTTTAACAGAGCAATAAAAATGAATTATGACTAACCGCCTCCTAGCTTAATGGTTTCAGACGGGGAACCCCAGCCCGAGCAAATACGTAAGAGGATTTTTATTTGTGCATGTGTTCCTGCAATTGATCTCTTTGATGACATTCTCATTCAAAGAAAGCGTTTGATTTATGACTTTAGGAAGAATTGCATCCAGTCTTTCCAGCTATAACCCACGCAGCTCAGCGCCACCCCACTTAGAGGGGGTTTGCAAAACAGGGAAGCCAACGGCGACCACAACAAACGTGCGCATAGGAGAGCAACCAGGAAACCCGCGCCTGCAAAGATCTGGGGAAGTTCTTAAGGAGCGGGCTATAAATATCTACGTTGGCATATCTGCTAACACCTACTGATAGGCTGTGGGGCGAAAAAGGAGAAGAAAAGAGGCATACTGGATTTTGCTAACAATCCGAATTGAAATCGGATTAGAGAATACACACAGCTATCCCCGCCTGGTAGCACTTTTAAACCGACCTCATGACTCTACACTTGTTAGTCCAGTTCCAGTAGGACTCGATGCCCTCCAACAGCTTTTGTTCCGTAGACCTAGCGAAAGCCACAGGATTTGAAAGCGATTTTTCATATGCATTGCATACATCCTAACCGCGTGTGCTTGTGTCTTAATTCTCTCCTCTGATTTCCTCTCTTTTAGGTTTCTTTTCTCGGGGCCTTCGGACAGCTGGGAAATCCATCAAATGCCTTCCTTTCTGAGCTCTGGTTCCCCGCACCACCATCCCTCCCCCCTTTCCAAGGCACGGGTCGCAAATGAAATAGTTAAAAATAGCGTTCAATAGTACAAAACCAGTATACACTTCTGTCTATTTCTGGCCATTTATGCAGCAAGGCTTGCTGTAGTGCTTTTTGTTTCCCCTTGCAATCATATGATATATTCTGCCTATAATACAATATCAGTTAAAACGTAGAAGAGATTTTTTATATAATGTTACGATATATTCAACCTATACTATAATAAATCGTTTGCGATAGCACAGAAACATTTTAAGGTGCTTCTAATGTCTTATGTGCATTCAAGGGGGGGGGATATATTTTTATGTAAGTTTTGGAGTTATTTTAGGTTTCTTTTTTCTCTCCCCCCCCCCCATTTAAATATTGAGAACTTTGGAAATCCATCATTTACCGCTGGCTTCCCCCCAAATAAATATATTTTTAACGAAAAAGGACGAAGGTTGTGACCAAATTGTGTTGTTTCTTTTAATTTTATTTCAGGACTAGGGGAGGGGCGGAGATTAACTTCCTTGTATGAAGCAGAGAGAAAGAGAAAGAGATAAGAAAAATGATTGTAGCAAACAAGAATTTATTCTACCAAAAATACTTATGACAACGCATCCTAATGTAATACAAAAATAAAAAGAAAGTGAAGATACAATTTTGATATGATCACTTTCTTACAGGCCTTATATATTGCTTTTCATAGAAGGACCTAGAATGGGACTAGGTTTAAAACCGGACACAACTAAAAATGTCATAGGCAAACGGCAAAATAAGCTCTCCAACACACCGAGAAGGAAAAATAAAAAATAATCAGGAAAATACTGACCAGGAAAAGGGAAAGAAATTAAATCAAGTCATCCCCCTCCCCCTCCCGCTCCCCCAAAAATGGAAAAGGAGAGGGGGGGAAAATAACCCTTTTCAGAAAAGTTGGTCTGCCATTTCTCAGTAATTCAGATGCTGCAAGTCAATTGTGGTGAGTGTATCTGTAAAAAAGTCAAAGCTGTCAGCTGAAATATCTACAGGGCTGTCGAGGGACCCTGGCAGACTGGGGGAGACGGCGTCGGAGAGCTGTAGGCAGGAATCTGCGGAGAAAACGCTGAAGTCCTGTAAAGAAGGCACCTCCAGGGCCTCAGGACTGTCATTGTTCAGGCCAGCTGCACAGTTCTGGGCCATTGTTGACAGGCAGTTGGGAACAGTGGGTGACTGATGCTGAAAATGTTTCAGATTTTTCTCATTGCTCGTTAAAGGCGAAACTGGGAAACTTTGGGACTCTCCATTGTGGACAGTGACAGCCTGCTGTTGCGCTAGTGCATTCTGCTGAAAAGTGTAGCCTTCCCTTTCCGAAAGCGCGCCTGAGACATTGTTGAGGGCTTGCTCGAAGAGGGATTTCTCCTCCTCTTCCTCCTCTTCCTCCTCCTCCTCGTCGTCTTCTGCTTTCTCGGGATCCTCCAAGCCTTTGAATTTCCCTTCGCTGTTCTGGTTCTCCTTGCACTGGGTCTGCCTCTTGTGCTTCATCCTCCTGTTCTGAAACCACACCTTGACTTGCCTCTCGGTCAGGTCCAGGAGAGCGGCGATCTCCACCCGCCTCGGTCTGCAGAGGTACTTGTTGAAATGGAATTCCTTCTCCAGCTCCAAGAGCTGCGTGTTGGTATAAGCAGTCCTCAGCCTCCTGGAGCCCCCGGTCCCATTTTCGGAAATCTCCAGAGATTCTGCTTAAAAGGAGACAACAACAAGCACCATTAGAATGAGAGATATGAAAGAGGGGGGAAGAGAGAGAGAGAGAGGAGGGAGAATGTGTTATTTTAGGATTTTGAACATCCAAGCCTGGTGGGGGGAAATGAGCTAGTTGGAGCTGGGGGGGGGGCTCTTTCTTTCTCTCTTAAAGCATTAAAATTTCAACTGCAACAAAATGGCCGCCCATGAATGCAGTAAATCCATTGTGTTTGCACTCCTGTGAGCCCGGTCTCTTGGACCCACTTTTCCTTCTCCCCCCACCCTCCTCGCTTAGCTCCAGGAACTTGATTTGCCTCCATCTCCCCAACCTGCCCATACCCGAGCAAACTTTGATATTAGCCATACAACAATTTATAATTAATGCATCAGCTGCTTAGCTGAGCAAGAGCAATCTATCACTCTTCATTACTGTCAAATATCCCAACTCTAGGACAGCGAGACAAGAGGAGGGTCACCTCCAACTCAAATAAATCATCCCACGCTAAACAAGTTAGGGGAGAGAAAAAAAGAAGAAACTTTGTTTGGGGTGGGGGGATTTGGGGGTGTCGGCGGGGTTGGTTTCTGAGGAATCTGCCTGTGGATCCCCCGCCAGACCTCCAACGAACCCGGATTGGAGTGCCGCAAGTTAGGGAGGCACCCATCCAAGCGAGAGGGAGTGGGAGAGGAGAAAAGGAGATTCTATGGAGATAGAGAGAGAGATCTCTGAGTCCCAGGAAGGCTGAAGGTGCAGCAAAGTCTTTGAACTGACCTTTGTGGCTCAGGCAGGCTGGTCCAGTGGCGGAGGCCGAAGGAGGCGGCAGGACAGTTTTCTTGGAGGCTTTTTTCTCCTTCATCCAGGGGTATTCCGGAGGCTGGAGGGCGCCGGCTGGCACTGGGCTGCCGCTGCTGGCATTGGGGCTGTGCTTGGGGCGGCTGCTGCTGCTGTGGCGAGGGTGGCTGCCTGGGTTCAGGCTGGGGATGGTCTGCTCAAAAGGAGGAGGAATCAGTGTCGAGTGTGAAAGCGTCGAGTTCTTGATTGATGAACTTTGAAATGTATCACCGACAGGGGGAAAAGATGTCAGGCACTCAGCGAGCGATGGCTGACTATTGATAAAACCAATCTCTCGCTCAAATTCGAAATTCATGGCCTTCAACTCGCAGCCCCCTTGGAGAAAAAGTTCCCTCTTATTTAGCGCTTCTGGGAGGGGGAGGGGGGAGCAAGGCCCAGGAAAAGGGGGGAGGGGGGGGAAACCGAGAGAGAGGGAGAGAGAGAAAGGAAGAGGGAGAGAGAGAGAAAAGGAAAAAAAATATCATAGAAGATCGCTGGTGGGGTGTTTTTTTTCTAATTCACTGATTACAGCCGTATGGGGACCGTGCTACTATTAAACTATTGAATTCATGGAGACAAGGTTGAAATTGGACCGAATTGGCTGTCACATGATTGCCTCTGCCCAATGACAATTTGGGCTTTAATCAAAAGAAGCCACTGTCTGTTTGATTGATCCAAAAAAGTCGGGAAGGAACGCCTCATTGGGGGCCAGCAAGGCATTATTTATACTTTTTAAAAGGGGGGGAAAGGGTATCTCCGCCGCGCGCTCTTTCGCTCGCTCTCCCCCTTTTGCCTCCTAATCTGAAATGATATCTGAGGGAGAGAGAGAGAGAGGGTGTGTGTGTGTGTGTGTGTGTGTGTGTGTGTGTGTGTGTGTGTGTTTGCCTGGGTGGGTTGTCTGAGCTGCTGTTGCTGTTGCTGCTGCCTCTGATGCTTAGCTTGGCCGGGGAGGCTCCCTTGCCCCGCTTGCCTCCCCTCCGCACACTCCCCCTTCTCATTGTTTGGGACTGTCAAGCAAGCGCCTTGCACCTCACAAATCACCGGCGCACCTCCATCGGACGCCCTGAGTCATTAACGAAGTCATCCATTAATCTCCAAAGTTGTGACACCGCGGGCCCCCAACATCTCCACCGCAGCACAAAAAGTTCTACCCGGCCAGGGGATGCCAAGGAAGAGAGTCTTTGCTTATATTTTATTTGGGTTTGTTTCCCCCCTCCCCCCATCTCCAACAAAACCCGGACCCAACTCCGTGCTGAGGACTAACCACTTCCTTAAGAAAAAATTAAAGGACGGCAAGGTTGGGGTTTCCTCCCCCTCGATCACGACCTGGCATCTTCACCCCCCCCCCCGCAATTCTCTCCCCGTTTCAGCTGAGGGTACAGTATGGAGAACAATTGGCCGCCGGTCCCTGCCTCCATCCATTGTGTCGAAGGAATTTCTCCAGCAGCTTCGCTCCTAGGGGAAGAGTAAGAGCACGCAGGCTGGTGGGTCGCTACTTTCTCCCCGCAGTTGTCTTGACAGAAGCGGACGGTTCAGAGGAGATACAGATTTCCATTAGACCCTGGGACTGTAAACACAGGTTCCGATCAAAAGAGGGAAGAAAAACGGGGAGGGTGTCACAAAACAACATCCAGAGCATTCACACAAACGACACTGGAATCAGCTGACGCATTTTCTTTCCATAGCCCCAATAAAATGGGGTCCGGCGAGTATTTTTCCCCCTCTCGATTCCATTGAAATATGTCAAAAGTCAATGTCAGGGATTTAAAAAAACGAAACAAAACCACAATAAGGCTGCAGATTAAACCAAAGAGCTCTAAGGACTGTGAAACTGGCTATCCGTCCCTGCCCTTACCATCTCGTTTGGGAGCGCACGGTTTATTCGATTTGCTCATTCATTCCGCGATGCCGATGGTTTGGACAGGATAGCTCTTCAATCGCCTCAATTACTATTATTATTATTTTTTATTTTAAAAAAAGGTAAATGAGGGGAGGGGTGGACAGCGCTGGAGGAGAGAAGAAGACCCAGAAGGACACGGTGGGAACGAAGCGAAGGTTTCCTCTTCTTCAAAGCAAACCAGGAATAAGGCCGCGCATCCTCCCTTTTTTGGGGGATGAGGGCTTTCTGCAAGGCGAGAGGGGTGGGATGGAAGAGCTCTCTTTCTATATTTATACATTCCAGTGAAGCCCGAAAGTGCTCCATCCGCTACCTCAAGTCCTTGTTAGATTTCAGAGCAGAATTCTGAGCAGAGCTTGGAAGCGCTTAAAACAATAAACTGACCATTACATCTTCAGGTGGAGTGAAACTAAGCCAAAAAAAAGAGAATGTTTTTAAAGGTGATTTAAAAAAAAAAGCAAAAGCCCTTTTTTATTTCAAGCAAATAAACTCCCACAATATGGATCAGGGGCTGAGGAAGGGTGGGGGAGGGGCCGAGATATTGCAATAATTTGTTCACTTTTTAAAAAAAAAAAAATGTAGATTGGGGTTGCTATTTAATGCATCTTTGACAGGAAAGGAAGGAAGGAAGGAGGGAGGGGAGGGGGGGGAGGATGGAAAAGGGTGCCTTACATGCTGTTGGAAGATGTAGGCTGGGTTTCTTTCCCCCCTCTCTCTCTCTCTCTCTCTCTTTTTAATTTTCTTGCTTTTACTCCAAACAAAGATCCGCTGAAGCCTGCGCGCGATCAATCTTCCCGGGCCAAACGCTTTGACAGCTTCTGGCCTTTAAGAACACATTTGAAGCTTCTTGCTCTTTCCCAGATCAAATGTGGCCGAGAAAAGAAGGGGGGAAAGAGAGAGAGAGCAAGAAACGCGAGTAAACAAGGAAAAAGAGGACGGCGTGGCTGCTTTTGCTCCCCAAATGGATTTTATTTTCCTGTATTAAGGGTTGGGATCTTGCTCTTTTTCGCATTACCCTGAAAGACAGCTCCGATCCTGGGTTTTGTTTTTTGTTTGTTTTTTAAATCTTTACTCCCCCCCCCCCATAGAATATAGGTGCTAGAAGTGAAATGGGTGGGAGGGTTTGTTCGAGGACCCGCTAGGAGGGAAGGCGAACGTGGGAGAAGGCTGGGGCAGTTGGGTCCAGGAAGGCTTTGTGAGTCAAATCCGCGTGGGAGGGTTAGGGCCAGCATTTTGGGGTGGGCAGCCTAATAGAAAAAACACCTGGAACAAAGAGGCTGGCCAACAAAAAAAAAACCCCATGCCCTCCACTCAAAACCCTCTGCAAAACCAAAACAACAACAAAAACAAAAATTATGTTTCTCTAAATGAAATCCGAACAGTATGTGATACAGTCGAGGGAGTGCAGGGAGAAAATTTAGGTGGCCCCTTTCCTGTAAAAAAAAATGCACGAGGAGAAAATATATGCTTTTTGACTTCCCCTTCCCAGAAAATTGTGTTAAAAGGTTGGTTTTCAATACCAACAGTCAGCTATTCGCCACTGATATAAGGCATCATCTCTCAAATTAATTTTGAACAGGAGAATATCCACCACGATCCATTTTCGCTTCATCTTTCTCCAAATGCTGCATTCCGGAGCTCCAATTTGGGTTTTTTTTCCCCCATTCTAAGACCCTTTAAAAACAGATTAATGAGTTTTAAAAGGCTGGATGCAGCCTTTCTGCAGTCTGGAGCGCGTCGCTGTAAGTATATATGGGACTTGCCTAACTCAAGCTATAATAAGGTTTGTATGGATGGCAAAATAATAATACAGAGTTACGTTTCTTTGCATTGTAGTTAGCTACGCCTTGTGTTTATTTTTTTATATTGGGGGTAGCAATGTTATTGGGACAAGAAATCAGGAAGCTTCTTAAGACTGTGAAAAAGAGAAGAGATGAATAATATTTCTACCAAGGTGACCAACATGGCGACAATCTCCTTTAGATTGACATAACAGATGCTGAATGTGGAATCGTTCCCCTCTAAATGCACTATTGTGTATACCGGTGTTTTTAAAATCCGAAACCCAATTACTACAACAAATAAGCCCCGCAGCTTTAAATTATCTGTTTACTGTTTGGATTTATTATAACTCGTTTATTAGCGCAGATCCATGCATGAGGGTCTTCGAGACCAATTTGCTATGGATATATCAAATGGTATTTCGGAAAGAAAGGATTTCATTTATTTTATTTCCCCTCCCCCCTCCCACAATAGAAGATTTACATTCGATTGCCTCACCTCGCCCACCCAATCTAGAAAAGACGTGGGTGGGGGTGCAGGATGGGAAAGGACGCTCGATTAACAAGTCGTGCAAAGATTATTAAAGCCCTTCAGTTTCTAAGACCGCAGTTGAGCAGCTCAGTTCTTGGAGAAGACCATAAGGAACAAACTCTCTCTTTCAACCCCGGGGATGGGCCAGATCGCTTGGCAAACAGGCCTGATTTATTATTGCTGAATCTGTCCCTTCATTATTAGGGTGATGAATTGTATTTTGCCTGTAAACAAATGTGCTTTTGAATTCGTGCCATATCAAATATGAGTCTAACTACACGAGTCTTCGGTTTTTTTAGCCTTAAGTTTATTTAATTTCGCCTCTTTTTCTTTTCTCCAAATCCCCACCCCTTCCTTTTCCTTTTTTTTTAAAAAAAATATTTTCCCCATCACTCAGCATAACAGTCGCTGAATTGTCTGTTTTTGGTTCCCGAGAGGAGCTTATAGGTGTGGGAGTAGCGAGCTGCCGATCGGCTCAAAGGTCCCCAGTGCGGAGGCGAGAAGAGCCTTTTCTCCCATTAGGAACGGCTGGCTTCCTCCAGCAGAGAGTGGACCCAACATGGCGAGAGGGAGAACAGCCTGCAAGCGGGACCCAGCTCATCCTGCGGCCTCAGGAGAAGATACCCTTCTGCAGAGGCGACACAGCCACCTGAGCTTGATTTACAGCATATCGCTCCAGACATGAGAGACACAGTTTCTCTTCCCCACCTCCACCCCTTCCTCCGCTTCCCTTTGACCACAATGAATGCAACAAAAAACGAACAAGCTGCCACAGCTACCTATGGGCTGCGTTTATGAAAAACGTCTGGAGAACTGCAGTCCTCGAGCTATGGTCGGAAAGGGCGGATCTTTTTCCATCTTGGATATTTTCAATGCTCCAATTCTCCTCACTGTTGTTGTTTTTTGAGGAGTGGAGAGACAAAAATGTGTAAGCCTTCTAAGCTTTGAAAGCTCAGAGAAGCAGAGGAGACCTGAAGGTTGGATATTGGAGATTTATGTATTTAAAAGCTCCAAGGGCGTCAGTCCTTGTTCTCTTTCTCTCTCGCTTTCTCCCTCCTTTCTAAAACCAAATGATCATATCTTAAGTCTGTATTATTCAGAATAAAAACTTTATTTTTTTTTCCAGAATGTGAGCAGCAAGGAATGTATAACTTTCAAAACAAAATCTAGCTTTGTGTTGTTCTCGTTCAGGTTTACACATTTCCCTTTAGTTCGATGTTAACAGGCACCCGTTTCTGTTCCTATGGTGGCCTGCTGTTTATTTTCCAGATTTTATTGCATTTTTTTTCCTTCTTCTTTTTAAATAAAGGAGTTTAAGTTCCCCCCTTCCAAATGATATTTCCTATGTATGTAATTTAACATACAACCAGGTAAATATCTCCTGAATATTCAGGGTACAGAAGTTTATTTTTTTAATATATTTATATATATAAATATGAACAGATGGGGATAAATAAAAAAATTTAAACACTTAGATTATTCAAAGTTTGCAAAAAAATATAAATAAATCTGAAAGTTCACCAGCATACACACGTTGAAAGACGTACACGTATTAATAAGTTCGCTCAGGGAGCCCCTGTTCAAGCGCCTTTTTATTCCTTTCTCGCTATTTAAAAGAAGTGCAATTAAAATAAAAATGCTTCCCCGGTTGGGATCGATTCTGTACGAACAAATTCACATTTAAGAACCATCTGTATAGAAAATTTGTTCATATACCCTGTTTTGATAAAAGTGTTGAAGTTAAGAGTAGAAAGCCTATGTATACTCTCAAAGGGAGAACACAAGGCAAAGAGTTCAAGGAGATAAATATCCACTATTGAAACTAGGGAGCAATTCAAGCAACAGATATTGCTACGTCACATAAACTAGAAAACGCTGCTTCTTTTTTTAACCAAAAGAAAAGAAAACAGAAGCAAAACAGAAAGGGCAGGGGGAGGAATTAAAAGTATTTTTCTTTTCCTTCTTTTTCCCTTTTTCTTTTTTTTTTTAAAAAAAGGCTGGGGGGCTTTTATGATCCACTAAGTAACTGATGGTATATTACAGATGGGTCAGTTTGGGCGCTTCCTGAATTCTTCCCTGAGAAGGATGGTGAGAAGTAAGGTCTGTATATGTTGGGTGTGGGTCACACGGTCCATGGTGATGATTGTTGCCCATTGGCCCACTGTAGTCCATGTTGGCAGAGGAAGGATGAGGGAGGTGAGTCAGACCAAAGATGGAAGGCCCAGAATTTGCCATGGTGTCCACATAATTGCCCCCAACATAGACGGGGCTTCCCTGTATATGTGGATTGCCATAGCCATTCCCTTGAAGAGGATGAGGGTCATATTCAGGAGTCACTGCTGCAGTTCCGGTATATCTCTTTTGTGGAGGCGGGCAGTTATTGAGAGGAGCCGGATATGACGTAGGGATGCCATAGGCGTTCTGATGAGGCTTGCTGAAGGATGGCGGTGACTGGGGTTCATATGGAACACTGTTTACTAGGGAATGCATAGAGTTCAGGTATCCTCCAGCAGCCGGAGGGACAGGACTTCTGCTGGGGGACTGTCCTCCTGAAGAGGTCATCATGCCTTTGCCCTTCTGATCCTTTTTGTATTTCATCCTGCGGTTTTGGAACCATATTTTGATCTGTCTTTCTGTGAGGTTGAGCAAGTTAGCCATCTCTACCCTTCTTGGCCTGCAAAGGTATCTATTGAAGTGAAACTCCTTTTCCAGTTCTACCAGCTGGGCACTTGTGTAAGCTGTGCGGGCTCTTTTAGAGGAAGCTTGCCCTGGGGGGCTTTTATCACCAGCACAACTCTCACCTATGCAAATCATACAAAGAACAAAGTGAGTATGGGGCCACCTGAACGCACAACAACCAGTAATCATCAATCAGCCTTGCCTGGGCTAGTACATTGCAGGGCCTAGTGCAGGGGTCAGCAACCTTTTTCAGCTGTGGGCCGGTCCACCGTCTCTCAGACCATGTGGTGGGCCGGACTATGTTTTGGGAAAAAAATATGAACGAAATCCTATGCCCCACAAATAACCCAGAGATTGATTTTAAATAAAAGGACACCTTCTACTCATGTAAAAACACGTTGATTCCCGAACCGTCCGCAGGCCAGATTGAGAAGGCAATTGGGCCACATCCGGCCCACGGGCCTTAGGTTGCCTACCCCTGGCCTAGTGGTAGCATTGGCTCTTCCACACATGAGGTTGTCTGCTGTGACCAAAGATATGCTCAAGTGACAGTCATTTACTGCACCAATATATGCAAATTGCCTGTATCTCTGTAGAATCAGAGATACGGTCTTTGAAAACCACTAGAAATGCGTCTGACCAGAAACCATGCTTTTATTGGAAAGATAAACACCATGGCAAATAAAGGTATGGATTTTGGGGTTACATGTTGTCAGCTCCCAAACCGCTAAAACAAAAGTTGTTTGCTATATGAATTGGATTACTCCCAAGTAATTGAATGAAAGTCCAATTGAAGTGGTAGTTTGAATTATTTCTTTCATATGGAACTTTAGAGAAGAGAAAACTTGACTCTTTTAGAATCAACCGCAAAAGTCCCATTGACTTTGGTGGGGTCAGGATAATGTGGCTGACATTCAGAGAGGTCCAGAGAACTTCAAAAGGTATATTCCATTAAGTATAACAAGATAGGTATCTATGTCAATAAGCCGAGAATCAGAATACAAAAAGCCAAAGACAAACATTCATACTCTATCCACTTCCTTCCCCAAATATAAAACCAGCTTGGCTGCCAGCTCCACACACCAGTGAAGAATTACTTGGCTTAAAGCCAGCTTGGATACACTCAAGTGAATGGAATGGATAGGAACACAGGGCCAGCTCTGTGACTGGGAAGGACAAAGAGGCCTGCTGTAGGCAGTGATTTTAGGGTACCATTAAAGGGCAGCAAAATGGTTAATTGTTCAATTCATTGTGCTGGGTTTTTTTACCACCATGGTGGGTTGGGAGTGGGAACACTTGGACATTTTCCAAAATGTATTCAGCCTTTGCTGAGTGCACAATCCAAATAAGTGAAATATTTCTGAAGTCACATCAAACTCCATGAGATTTTGGCTTTAATCCTATACCTTCTTACCCAGGAAAAGTCCCCATTGAACTCAGTGAGATTCCTCCTAGGTAGATAGGTATAGGAATACACTGTTAAGCAGAGTTCCTAAGCCCCACAGAATTCCAGGAATTTGCTTCCAAGTTTAGTATCAAGCCTATATTACATTCAGTTCTGTGGGACTGTCCTTCCAACAGTTGCACCTAATGAGATATGTCTGCAGTCCTCTGCATATTTACTAATAAGCAAGGCCTATTAAACTGAGCAGGGTTTACTTCCAGGTTGACATGTTTAGAATTAGGCTGCCACCCTTAGTACTTTGACTGCCCGGGTTTATGGATCAGAGCCAGGGTCCTAGATGATATAATATGCATGTAGATAAATATACAGTTTAAACCACAGTACATATCAAATAATCAGGCTTGTCAGTGTTGATACACCACTGTAACAGTATTAGAAATGCATCGAAGAAAACATTTGCAAAAAGTTTAGAATCTATTTTCACAGCACAAGATAAATTGAGGAAGTAAGTGGTAAACAGGAGCCAAATGCCTGGGGAGACTGACGCTAATACTTTTCTCATCGATTTGGGTTTACTTATGTAATAGCACTGTTGATAAACACTATAATCCACCCATAATGTATTTATGGACCTGCCTGCAAAGTGCTAAAGAAACCTAAGCTTTGTTTACCGTGCTTGTAAGGTTGCCAGTCTGTGCGCTAAAATCAAAAGAGGTTATGAATATCAAACAAAGCATTGATCTTGACTGCAGATAATGATGAGCTATTTTATTCTCATTACACTTCAGCAGGGATAGGTCACTGTCTTGTGACTGTAGCACACTGCCAAAAAAGAAGAGAGAGAGAGAGAGAGAGAGAGAGAGAGAGAGAGAGAGAGAGATGCACACAGGTCTTGCCACTGGTTGAAGATAGGCCTTGGACCTTTGTATCTGGACATGATTTAATAGAAGCAGAAAGAAGGAGGGGGCGGGTTGCCTATGGAATGTTGAGGACTCAGAAGTGCCTGTTACAGTCATCTCAAAGTCTGCAACGAGAAGAGCTTGGAAGCTAAGCAACTTCACATTCTTTTGCTAGAGTTTAACAGAGGTCATGCAAAGCAACCAAACTTCAGGCGTCCTCCTCTTTTTGGAGATCAGCCTCTTTGGATGTGTGTGTGCACGCACACACACACACACGCACACAAACCCCTACCTAAATATGTGCACATGAAGCTGTATGCATGTATGCATTTGCATATCTATCTTTTGCTGTGTGTATGTGTAATAGATATAGATATAGATATAGATATAGATATAGATATAGATATAGATATAGATATAGATGATATGGATATAGATATAGATATAGATATAGATATAGATGATATGGATATAGATATAGATATATAGATATATAGATATATAGATATATAGATATATAGATATATAGATATATAGATATATAGATATATAGATATATAGATATAATCTCTGTGTGTAGGCAATTTTTCTGATCTCAAGCCATTGTGTGTGTTTCCAATTTCCAAGTGAAATAGCTGGGGAGTGGGGAATCTAAACCATTCCTGCAAGACTAATGAAACACCTAGAAGTCAAGGATCTGAATAACTTCTGCTTAACGGCTTGGTGGATGGGGCTGCCTGTAAGTACATCCGCTCGGTTAATCTCTACTAGCCCTCCTCCTTTTGCCATACCTGAACTGGAGCCGCTGTTTTTCTGCTTGGTGTTTTGTCGAGACTCTTTCATCCAGGGGAATATTTGCTTGGACATGGTGGGCGAGTTCAAGATGGAGCTCTTGGTGGCGCTAGGCGGGGCGGAATTAGTGGTGGCATTCTGAGGTGGTGACACAGAGGGGGGTGGAGGTGGTGGAGCTTGCTGGGGGGCTGGAGGCTGCTGCTGAGGCTGCTCTGAAAGGACCGGGGGCTGGAGAGACTGGCTGGTGATGGTCCTCATACAACTCTCATTGATTTCATTGGCCTTGTGGTGGGACACGGTGGTGGTGCTGCCGCCGCCGCCGCCTCCGGGGGACTGTAAAGAGCAGGCCGGTCGATGGTACTCCGTTTCCACCAACGAGGAAGAAGGAGGCGGAGGAGGATATTGCTGCTGACTAGCATTGTAAGCGAAACCATTTGCTCCTTGGTAAGGATAGCCGCCATAGATCGCAGAGCTGTCGTAGTAGGTCGCCTTTTGCATTTCGTTGTTTCCCAATATTTATTTCACAAACTGACAGGGTCTTGACACCCTTAAAGAATAACATTGGCACCCCTCTGTCACGTGACGTTTTTCCTCCAATGGCCCGTCCTGGTAGACCTAGGGTGGAGGGAAAGCACAGGAGAGTGAAGAAATAGTACAAATCCATCTTACTTTCAATAGCTAAGTGACATGAAAGCCATAACAGAAAAAGTGGTCAGCAATATTTAGCAGCATGACTTGGCCTGGAGGGCGAAGAGAATTTCGATAGTGGCTGGGATTTACTAGGCAGCCGGTACTGTGTGTTTTACTGCTCCGGGAGAGTGTAGTTTTCTAGGATTTTCATATCTATATTTGTGTGTGTGTGTGTGTGTGTGTGTGTACACACACAGAGAAAGAGAGAGAGACATGAAAATCTACACACACACACACACACACACACCCTTACTCTAAGAACCAATTTATCAATTCTCAGGAAAGGGACTTCGTAGGTTATTTAAAGGGAGAGTCTCTAGATAAGAACGACCAGAGTAAACTTGTGGTCACCGTGGGAAAGTGATATTTTCTCCCCGCCCCACCCCCAAAATAATGAGCAAATTCGTAGCTCTTTCCTCTTTAGACTATTTTTTTTGCTCCCCCCTCCTTTTTTATTATTAAGCAAACATCATTTTGAATTGCATTTTTTTTTTAAGGAAAAAAGAAAAGGGAAAGCTAGAAGACCCATAAATAACTGCATCGCATTCCCCGTGAAGGGCTACTCAACGTTCTGGCACTCGAGGGATTCGAACACATGAACTGTTTGCTAGGAAACGTTTGACAAATGCAACCCATAATGGCCCTCGTGTGATGAAACAGCACAGCGACGAGGGAAACCCTTCTCCTTCGCAGTTTAATAACCAGCCAACTTCCTGCGCATAAATTAGCTTTAACTGCTGCGCCTTTAGACAGAGACACAAATCTGGCCTCCAGGATCAAACAGCCTCAACATGTAACCAAACATAATAATCCGAGGCGGCCTTTCAGATAGACCTGCTTTTGTGGGAAGTTTCCTTCGCACCCTCGGGCCTATACTGTATATTATTTCTGTCCATTGCGTTCCGCGGGAACAGCTAATAACTATTTCGGGGGTATATTAGGCACATATGAACTTTTAAAATATTATCATTCAGTATCTTCACTTCCCCCTCCCCCAAACCCCTTCATGTAATATACCCAAATTCTACCTGCTCAAACATGATGGATTGGGGGAAAGACACACACCAGGAACCTGAAAAACCAGCGTTCATCTCCATGACCACGGATTGAACTTTCCTACCAACTTAACGATAATAGGCTCTGTCTTTGGAACTGCTATGTAATTTGATGTATGAGGGTCATTTGGCTGGGAAAAGGAGAATGGACACACAAAACCGCAGAAGGCTCCTACAACCCAGGCGAACCTTTTTCTGTTCACTCCACAATGTTTACCTGCATGAGTACAACCGAGGTTGGAGTTGGGCTTTCATTCCCAGGAATTTTATCTGCCATCTAAGAACTTTTTTTTTTTTTTTAAACAGGCCGGCCAAACCCCGATATCAAAACCCATCTATCCTCACCTTAATAGATTCCCTCTCCCCAACTTCTTACGAAACACCCTCGGTTCCCTCTTCTCCGCCAAGATGGTCTTGTGCCAAGGCTTATATTCTTGAAGAAAACATTACACAGCACCCTAGGCACCCACTCAAATTCATTACATGTGTTAGCATTTCAGTCCACACTCGTTTCCTTAGAAAACAAGGCACATTGTAGAGACAAACTAATTTAATAAACCCCTTACAGATGGCAGCTGCCTTTTGATTCTTATTATTATTTAAACAGTAATCAAGTCCTTTCTTAACCCGGCGGTTAAGAGCTAAAAATGTAGGCAATTAACTTTCTTTGGCTGCAGTTTAGAAACTGTAGCCCCGGAACACAATCCAGCCATAACCTGATTTCCTCCAGTTTGAGAGTGAATCGACTTAAACCTAAAATACCTAACAAACAAAAACAAAAAACCTTGATTGTAGATCCTACAGTTGCTATTTGTCTTCTAATCATTTTGCTAATTTCCGGGCTTCCTTTGCAGAGGCCGGTTATCTTCTGTGAACCACAAATTAGGTGGTGGGGTCTGTTATGATCGTGGTTCCCGTTTGATCAAATTCATAATATTTCCACGCTGTCCCAGGCATTTAAGTTTTGTTCTTGCAAGCTTTGGCAGAGAGGCGAGAACCAGCTCAGGAGGAGGAGTGTGAACTCCGGTTGAAATCAGGAGCAAAACTTCCACGAAAGGACTTGGCTCCGGATCACGTCTTATTCTGTATTATCAATTCAAAGTAAAATGCACCCTTCATATCATTTGCCTATTGCTGCTGATGATGTACAGATGATAGACAAAAGGAAACTGGCGGGGAGGAACAGGTTACAAGCAAAATTAGGCCGCGCAGAAGTTTGTCACGCAACCCAGTGACTTGGCCAGCAGACTTCATAAAAACTTGATTGCTTATCATGGGATCATACGCAGCCCAGTCTTACATAAGCTTACTCCAAAGTAAGTTCCATGGAGTTGCATGGAGTTTACTCTCGCTGCCCTATAGGGCGACCCAATGTCTATTTAACCGGGAAGTAAGTCCCACTCTATTCGGTTGGACTCCCTTCCCAGAAAGAAATGTGCGCAGGATTGTACTATCTCAGGATCCAAAAGTGTCCCAAGGGGTGAGCAAGAAGACTAGACCGGCCCTTGCAAATAAAATATCCTCATCAATTAGGACTTTCCTAGCTCCTTAGAAACACTAGGAAGCTTTGGTGGAAACTTTTGCTTGGTTAGGGAAGTCTCCCTATTGCTTTCCCACCCCACACTCATTTTTTTTAAAACAACAACAACAAAAAACCCTCCTCCCTTCCACGCCTCGATCCGCAGCTCAGAAAAAGGCGGGTTGCCTGGACATGAGCCGATACAGTCCTGGTTGGAAAGCAGGGAGACTGAACTGGCCTAAAAGTTTCAATCCTCCTCAACTGGCTCGTGGAGCGAGCTGCGGCGACCAATCTCGAGCTGTTTCTTTCTCGCGCTCGCGTCTTTTCCCTTCACCCTGCTCAATCCAGGCGGGCACCCCCTCTCACCCACCTTCCCTTCGCCCCAAGATTTCCTGCCAGATAAAGGGAAAGGGGAGGGGGTGGGCAAGTGGCCTGAACTCGAAGCACCAGGGTCTATCCGTCACTGCCTGGAAGGAAGCTCCAGCCTGTGAACTCTTCTTGAACCGAGATTTAAGTCTCTGGTCATAAATCACCAGGACATAAACTCCGCCATTCACCACTGATAGCAGTGTATTTGTGGCCTGCTTACCTTAACTTCTGACGACTGAGGCGGAAGCCCGCATTTTGCTCTTTGGAGGCTCGACGACAGTCGCTCCCCGCCAGCCCTGGGAGCACGACTCTTCTCCTCAATCCACTGCCCCCCCCACTCCGCCTCGCGAGTCCCCCTCCCCAAGCAAGTCCCCTCAGCTTCTCCGGGGTGGGTCCCAGCTCAACTCATCTCCACCAGGACGAGCCCACGAGTACAGATGGGAGCAGCCCTGCCTTGCTCAGGAAGAGGGCACGCGCGCAAGGGGATCTTTCTCCAGCTCGCCTCTGACGGAGAGCCACCCGCCCCTCCTCGCCCCGCGCGAGCCTTTACTTCGCTCCAGCCCCTACCTCCACCTCCCCACGCTCCTAGGGGCCTGGCCGCGATCGAGAGCCTCCCCAGGCTACCGGAGCCCGGCTTCTCCCACCTTGACCAGATTTTCTACAAGAAAAAAAAAAGCAGCAGAGATGTTTCTTCTGAAATCTTTGTGCGCCCAAGGGGGCGTTTGTTTGAAGGGGGGGTAAGGCAGCTGCCTCGGGAAGTCCGGGGCAGGCAGGCGAGCAGAGTGGGGGGTGGGGAGCGGGAAGGGAGGGAGGGCGAAGAAAGAGGGAGGGAGGGAGGGAAGCGCCGGGGCGGCACTGAAGGCCAGGGAAATTATGCAAATGAAGACAAAGGATGCTCACAAAGGGGTCACCCTCCCTAGACCGGATTGTTGATATATATATATGCGCGCGCGTATTTCCACGTTATATGAAGGTGCTTATGGTAGATATGGACTCTTTTGGACGTGCAGAAGGGGTCGAAAACCTGGAACTCCTGCAAGGCTCGGATGCTCCCCATTGTAATAAACCAGGAGCCCTCTGATCTGTCTACCACCCAGGCCAATCTAGACAGCGTTTCAAAGGAACGATTAAAGTAATGACATTTCGGGATGATGAACGGGCGCGCTCACCCGAGATAGGCAACCGCAGCCAGATGCCCATGTAAGGACGCATCTACACACACACACATGCCCTTCCCCTAGGCTTACATTAACGCGCGCAACTGGATGCGGGATACCCACGCGACCGTGGTACGCAAACAAGCCGCAAAGATTCAACACCGAGGGGCGATTTCTTTATTTGCCATTGAATCCCGCGCAAATGGGATGCCACTCCCATAAAGACTCCGTTCCCAGTTAGAACCGAATTGCTGGCATGTTTGTCTCTGTTCAGATCAATGGAACTGAGACAGGCAAACCTACTCCTAAAGGGTGCTTAGGTGAAAGCCGATCGAATTGAAATCGACGGGGTTTGCTGGCGAGCAAACATCGTTAGGATCGAACGGGGAAGCTGCGCATCCTTCCGCGGCATAAACATATAGGACTCGGGTTCTAAATAATTTGGAGGGGCTCCTAGACTTTCTGAAGCCTAGGTGTGCGTGGAGGACCTCTGTAAATGCGTTCAGAGAGGCCAGCATGAAAGTCTTTTCATCCATAAAGACACACCGCTCCGTGCGTATTTATAAAAATACGCACACAGACATATGAAATGTTGTGGTTGCATGCTGATGGGCGTGGATGTTTGGTTCTGTGAACTTCAGTTCTCTTCCGCCGCCCCCCTCTTAGTCTTTGTCCTAGTCTCCCTTCTCCTAACCATTTCTTTATTCTCTTCCAACCACCAAACCAAATGTCGCGAGGTTTAGCCAGCAGAATGCTTCTGGGTTCCAAAAACAATACAAAAAACAAAACCAAGCTAGACCTACGGAGAGCATCAAGGCTCTTCTAAGGCAACACAAAGGAGCCGCTCGGCGCTTCAGACCTTCCGCGGTGCACTCGGATAAAGCCTAGGTGTGAATCTGACATGCCTTCGATAAAACCCAAGGTGCGAGAAATACAAAGGGCTCCCTTTAAAGCGCAATGTCACCTTAAAGCAGAAACAAAGCAAAAGGAGGGGAAGAAAGAGGATATTTAAACACATGCACACACAAGGACTCTAAGGCCAGGGTGGCCTCTTACGCATACCAATGGTTTTTGTCATTTATGGCTAGGCAAGATTTATGACTCCGTGCGCCCAAGCTGTAAACAGAGCTTCACAACAGAAAACACTTGCTCCTCGTAGCAGATCGCGGCGGCTCTCAACTTGAAAGGGGAAAACTGAGCGGCGTAGGAGGGGCCCCCAAAAATTCACTGGTAGGCAGTTTTTTTGCTACAAACAACCCCTTGAAAGTTGCGCTGGAAGAGAAAACGCCTCTTTTGGTCAATAATCAACCTCGTACTTTTCTTCTGAAAACTGCTGATGCTACACTTTTCCTTTTTTTTTTAGCCACCAAAAAAAAAAGAAAAAAAGAAAGCAAGATGCCGGCTAAGAAACTGGGGGAGGATTTGCGTGGGGAGCAAGGCGGGTGGCAGAGAGAGAAACCCTCTCCGGAACAAATTACAGAAGACGGCCCGGGTATCCACCGCGCGCGCACCCCACTTGCCACAAAGGCAGTCTTGGGATTCCCAGCAGCGATGGCGAGGTGGGAGCGCTCTGTCACACTTCGGAAATACTTTAGGATAATTTTGTGGCTAGCAATGTTCTGATGCAGAGATAACATATTTCACCTTAGAGGTAAATCAGATAAAGGATCTGTGGTTGGAAGCGGGGGTGGATTTCTAACTCCTGAATATTTAAATTAAATAGGCTATTTAATTTAATAAGTGAAATTACCCCCCCACTCCGAATTCTGTTCTAGGCTTTGTATCTTTTCTCTATCCAAATTGGTCATTTAAAAATAAATAGATCTTACTTTTACTTTATATAGCTGCAGTTGCCTAATGTTCACCCTTCTAAGAAGCCAAGATGTTTGGATTTATGCCATTGGGAGTCAAGCGGCATAAATATGTTTCCAGTTAACTGGATTATACTGGGGAATAAATGAATATCTCAGGGTGCCCCTCCCTCCCCTGAAAATCCTTTCTGCAACCTGGGGGTGGGCTGCTCACCGGAAAAACAAACAAACCACCCAACAGATAGTACACTACATTTTGAACCAGGAGCTGAAGTTTGTAAACGAAGATTTCCTCTTCTCTGGGTAGAAAATCCAGGGGAGTTTCGTCGATCATTTCGGCAAATAGCCCAAAGATTTCGGAATGCATTGTGAAAGAATTTATATATATATATATATAAATATATATATTTCCTGGGAAGAGAAAATTATTCAGAACTCCGGAATAACTATACTGCAAGAAGGCACCGAGAAGAACTACTCAACTGATTTAATTGCAGGGAGAGAGGCTTGTTTGGTACACAGTCTTGATAAAATGCAAATCTGAGACGCTTAATACGCCGAACCTCAGCTTGGTTACTTGGAAGTAAGTACCATTGGCTTTTTATGGCATTTGCTTCCCGGTAAGGGTGTTTAGGATCTCAATCCCAGAAGTGTATCGCTTCCAACCTTAGACATAAGAAGCCTCTTTGGTCTCTTATCACTGTTTATCTTATCAAACCCCATATAACCGCTATTGACACTTCGTTTTGTATTTACTCAGCATATATACTGAGGGTTTTAACCGGAATCATTGTTGTTGTTATTATTATTATTATTATTATTATTATTTACTTACTTTCCAACACTTGTGCACGAAAGCCCTTTATAATATCAGTTTCAGCACTCCTATTATTTATGACTCTTTTATCTGGGTCAAAATGCACCAAAACTAGGTCATAAATCATAAGAAACCGTGACAAAGTAATTGAGCCACAATTAAAACTTACATTTTATTTATTTATTTTCCCAAAGAGGTTTCGGCCTATTTGAAATTTAATTCCCCTCCCCCCTTCCCACAAAGAAAAAAAAAGTTCCCCCACCTCTTTCATATATATCTGAAAGAGTGTATATAGGTGCATATGTGTAAAGAGATGTCTGGGCAATTTGGATCAGCTTACTTTTCATTTATTAATTTAGGATCTGGTCGGTGAACAGATCAGGGAAGGGGGGGAAATATACAATATCCGCAAGACCCATTCTAGAATTAAACAACCATCATGTTTTAGATAAGGGTTTTTTATTCATAATAGAAGAAGAAGAAGAAGCTTTTGCTCCTTAACCCCCAATTCTAAAATCTAACCCTGAATTGAATAATTGCAACTGGGCATTAAGAAGGGAGAGGGAGGAGGCGCAGCAGCGTGTAGGCGAGCGCTCTGCCCCTAGCCCACTGGCAACATAAATCAAAAGTCAGCACTCTGACCTTTAGCAATGCTGGGACTCAGTGGTGGATGTAATTTTATATAACATTTGTCCCCTTGTATAACACAAGCAGTGCTTTCATTCCCCCTCCCCCTTATTTGCGGTGCATCTCCCTCCATAAAACTGAATGAATAGCTGGTTAAGACTTGGTGAGAGGTAAAGGAAATCTAACTGCGAATGTAAAGCTTTTGGAGAGAAAAATAGGTTCAAGCGCCCTCTTTTCCTTTCCAGATCCTTGCTCAATCCAACCACAGCTCCCCGCTCCAATATTACCATTGATTATTATGGGGTATGGATGGATGCTTTTATTCCATTCTCACAGGGAGAGAAGACAGGGAAACAGCTTGGAAATTGAGCAGGGAGAGCAGGAAAACCGCCTGGTTTCTTTCTCCTGGAATGGTGAAGATCCCACCAGTCGCGCGTTAAGTGGGCCGCCAGTCAACAAAATACCAGTAAGCGGCATAAATAAAATGGTAACTGAATTGCATACTCATCGATTTGAAGGTCCAGAATGAGAGAGGGGGGGGGGAGAGAGAGAGAGAGAGAGAGAGAGAGAGAGAGAAGAAAGAAAGAAAGAAAGAAAGAAAGAAAGAAAGAAAGAAAGAAAGAAAGAAAGAAAGAAAGAAAGAAAGATGGCTCGGATCACGGTCGCGTGACGCTTCCCAAAACACACTTAAATCAGCATCAGAGGTATATAATAAACAGGACAAGCAAAAGCCTTGACTCTGTCCTCTCCTGCTTCTGTTGGGCGATTTAAATAACAACGGCCACTAAAGCATCCAGACCACAACAAAAAGCCACAACAAAGCCCAGCCACAAGAACACGCAGAAATCCAAAACCTTAGTGGGGGGGGGGGGGCAAATATTCTCTGATCTGTTTGCGGCAAAGCTCTCTCTCTCGCCCCCCTTCCACAAGCCCAGGGAAACAAAGGGGGAAACGAGGCTTGCCTGGTGTCCATATACACCCTTAAGCTTTTTCTCCTGACCTTTGCCTCGCCCAGCCATAAGTCACCCACGGTAAAGGAACAATCGGCGGAAATACCTTAAAATAAAATCCATCCTCTCTTTTTTTTTAAGCGAAGCATCGCGTCCTAACAGTCCGGCGATAACCTTTCCATACGGACCGAGCGCCGTAGCCCAAGTGGAAGCTCTCTCTCCGGAATACATTTTCTGTAACTGAGAGGTTTCTAGAGCTTCATGTCTAACACCCAGTAATAAAAACCATGAGCAGGATATTCCAACCTGGTCTGCAGAGAGGGAAGACAGGAGTAGCCTCAAAGGCACACAAACTAACAAATAAACAATTGCGGGTAGGCTTTTGACTGCTCACCATAAGCAAATCAGAACCATGCATTCTTCATATAATGGTTGCTCTTTGCAAATTTGCATAGATCATCCCATCCCTAGCTTGTGTTTCTTTCTCTCTCTCTCTCTCTCTCTCAGTGTGTGTGTGTGTGTGTGTGTGTGTGTTTCTCCTCTTTTCTTTTCTGTTTCTTCTCTCACCCCTCCTTACGCTTTAGCCAAGAAAGGGGGGCACAGATTATCTATTATTTTTTTATCCCACTCCTCCCACGAATATTTTTCTATATACGTTTCAGACGGAAGATAGGAAGAATCAACAAATCCCCCCCCTCTCTCATGTGATTACCCATAACTTTTTGAGGCTAACCAACTGGCCTCGTTCTGAAGGAGAAACTCTCCGCTGACCCTTAGAGGAAAAAGGGCAGCTGGCTCCATCCGAGATGAACTTCTGCCACTATTTCCATAAGGAAAAGCCCTTCTGTATTAAAGGGGGGGGATATCCGCCATCCCACGGGCTCCTCTGTACTTCTATTGAATGGAGCTTGCTGAACACCCACGTTACAGCAGAGCCCTTGTAGGAACCCCAAAGACCCGTAATTACCTGACAAAAGGCCCAAGGATCCTCTGGTATAGAGTTGGTGGGCTTCTATACTTGTTAACACCCTAGGAGGACGACGACGAGGAGGAGGAGGAAGGCGTCTGCTGGCTCTGTGGTGGATCTACATTTTGCAAACTCTGTTGGGACCTTCTCTTTCAACCTGCGCTTACGCATTTCCTATGCAAGTACTTGAGTGATGTACAAAATTATAGGGTTCTGGAACGATGAAATATTTAGCGCGGAATAATGATCTAACTGTCCGGAGAGGGAGGGTTTAAAAAAAAAGAAAAAGCAAGCAAGAATTGGCGGGGGGGGGGGGAGAGATCTCACACAGGTCCCTGGAGTGAGCCTCAGAAATGAATTAATCTTTCATTTGTATGCAGATCTAAAAGCTCTCTTTTTCTTTCTGTTCAGTTTCCACAAGCTGCATAGTGCTCTAACAAAGTGACCATGTCTTACAAGGCAAACGTCGTTTCTACCTTAAACGCACTATGGGCCCACTTTGCCGATGGTGGTTCTGAATTTCTTGCCCGGTTTCCTATGTAACATCCCTCTCAGCTGTTCCTCCAACCAACTCTACAGCAAGTTTCACTGTATTCCATTTCTTTCATCACTTGCATTAGGGCTCGGGGCGGGGAGAGAACCCCATTTACTATGTGTGAGCAGATGAAATGTATCGTCTGCCAGCCTTCTGATCAAATTATGAGCCGTCCTCTTCCTTTGACTGCAACTTAACTTTTAAGAGGTTGGTGGATTTAACCACACTAGTAACCTTCATCTTCTTCCACAACCGTGTTAAGTGGAAATGCGGGGATTTCTGCGCTCACACAAAAAGCTCCCCTTGTCACCCAGAAGCTCTCTAGGCTCAGAGTTTTCATAAGCTCAGAATTCCTCTGAAAGCAACTTTCTTTCTTTCTTCCCTCTGAACTCAGTGGCAGAATGCCCAAAGATATATTACTTCGAAGCTACCTTTATACATTTTCCTTCCCGGAACATAGCCTTTAATGGAACCAAATTACACCGCTTGATAGGACTAGAACCTGCAGAGCTTAGGACACAAGCAACCTTAAAAAAGAAAGTGAGGGCAGTATTCGAGGGAAACTTGTAGAATAGTCGTAGGCACGTCCATCACTAATAGTTCCACTGACAAATGCTAAACTTTAAACAGGGAGTACCCTTATCCAAGAGATGGATTCCTAGGCATTTAAACTAAAGTGCCTTCAGCGCAGTGAAAAGAGGCCTTCAGAAGTTCTTCAGCAACAATGCAGCCAAAATTAATGGATAATGGAGCAGATGGGGGAGGGAAGCACAGCAAATCTTCCTGAATCTCGAGTAAAACGTTATCGACTGCTTTAAGTCAGAAGCAGAAAGATGACTTTACCAAATAGAAACTACAAAGCCATAAATCATAACTGTGGGGTGCAGATATAACTTACACGCCTTAACGCCATCTATGAGTACACCCTTTCCCTTTCCTTTCCTTATTTTTTAAAAAGGAAAGGGCCCTTTGCTATGTAGGTCTGTATTAGTTTTAACGATCAAGTTAATGTGAAATCTGCCGTTGAACTATTAACTCCGGTGCGTATTGCATGGATAGTGAATATGCGGGGTGTTTTTTTTCTCCTAAAGAAAAGTAACTTCTTGGTGATTTATGAGGAGCTAATTCTTCAGGCTGTGCTTTATAGGAGACAAGCTTGCTTCACTGGAGTCCTGGTAACTCTGCTTATTATTTCTCCTTTTCAAAACAAAATCCCACCAAAAAGCTGACCTGGAATTCTTTTACTTGGGTCGAACTTCAGAGATCTTGAATTTTGAGAAATACAAATGCGAATGGACAGGAAGGCAGCAGCCTCGCCACCCATTTCGCCTTCCTCGCGGAGGTTCTCCGTTGCCTTCATCTGTTACTTCGAGGACTGGGAAATCTGAAGGCTTTGGGGAGAGCTAAAAACGCTACATTTCATTTTAGGGAACAGGGCTAGGCTGCCCCGCCTCTTTCTGCACACATAGCAGTGGAATGCATGCGGAAGAAAGAAGGCGCGGAGCAGAGGTGAGGTCGAGATCCAAGACAATTACTTGGAGGGAGAGAGCGAGAGCGCTGAAATCAATGGACGTCGTTTTTCAAATGATTGGTTAGCATCCAAGTGCAACTAAGCTGTAAAGTCTCCACGAATCTGAAAGCTGCAAGGCTTAAGCGTATTTACTCAGAGGTAAGTCCTATTGATTTCAGTGGGACTTTCTGCCAAGTAAATATACTGAGCAGAGAATCCTCCGAAGAAAGTGGGACTTCCCTTCCGCTATCCAAGCTTAGATTAAATAAAACGATGTGTGCTTTTTGCTTTAGATGAATCGAGTTTTGGGCTTAGTTTAAAGTTCCGTTCCGCAATACGCCTCATTCAAAACGAATGCTGATGATTAACGTTAACCTTAAAATGTTGTGTACACGGAGAAGAAACCGAGTGAACTTCTCTGAATATTTTATGTCACGTTTATGTCTAAAAATGCAAAGCAAGGTAATCAGAACTAGGAAATGACGTTCTCATAGAGACTCTGTTATTATCAGAGCCTGGTGTGAGTTTTTTATGTCACTAGGTTTTTTTGGGGGGGTGTTGGGTTTTTGGGTCCCCCTTAAATAATTTTATCTTTTTCGTTTACGTACTAGGACAGCTGCGCTGCATCACATCTATTATCTTTTAAAGTTTGTCCAAATTTCATGCATCCTTATCAGAGAAATGGGGACGAGTGCAAAATATATATATTTAAGCATTGAAAACTATTCTTAGAAAAGTCTAGGCTATTTCTGGGAGGATACGGTCAGGCTATATTTCAGACACTTGGAAGTGTTTTGTATTTTAAAGTAATTTGCCCTCCCCCCCCCTCTTCTTGGAATGTTGATAGTTTTAAATCAACATTTTGTCTTGAAATGGCTCAGGAAGGGGCACTTGCAGCGCCTTTTAGCAGGGAGAATTTCAACAAGCTGCTAAATCAACACAACAAGCCTTTGTAGGCTTGTAATTTATGCCTGCCGTTTAAAAGGTAGTAAACTAAACTAATTGTACTTCAGCCTCATAAAAGCAGGTAATTCTAGCAGGAAATTCAAGCAGCTCTACATATCCCTTGGTCTTCTAACGCTGGCTAATAAAAAAAAATCATATGGTGGCGTTTTAAGCGTTTTCATCGATTTTAAGAACTGAAACGAGAGAAGAGTGCAAGGCACCTCTATCAGGATTAAGAGCAGTTTTCAATGAATAGATGCCACCAATGAATATATTTCGTTTGCCTTCAGTTGGGTGTAAACAAGGCCACCTAGAGAAAATTTTAAATTTCACTACAACAGCAGGTAAAGCAGATACAATATTACTAATTCCTAGTAGTAGCTGCTAGCAGCCATAGGGAATACTCAGGTATTTTAAGTTGCAAAGGTGACTTTTGTTCTCATGTTCTAAACAATCTAAAGCCATCCGGAACAGCAAACAACAAGCAGGCTATCATAAATGCAGAGCTGCTCTGAATCACGAACCTATCCTGAGAGAGCTGGATTTTATAAGCAAAATGCATTTTCATTAAAGACTTCATTGGCTTCTCTAGGTCTTTCCAGCCGGTGCGCAACCCTCCCTGTTCTGAATGGCTCTCAAAGAATTGCTCTTACTTAGGCTCTATGTATTTCTTTGTTTGACAAGACGTGCATTCACCGACGACGAAAGATGAATTGGCGCAGTGCAGAAAATTCCAACCGATTTAGCTATTTATCAAACCCGAAGCTCACAGTAACCTTTGTAACAAGCGCTAGCAAACCGAATCCTCTTCTCTGCAATATGAAACTATTTTAAACAATTGGACAACAGATTCCTTTCTTTTTCTCCCCCCCCCCCTCTTTCCACCCACAGGGCTCTTACCTCCTCGCGTTTCCAACCACCACCGGGCAGAATTGTTTCCAGATTGTAGGTGTCTTTAAACCGTATTTTCCGGTGCACCGGAGTGCTGCAAATAAAGAACAAGCAATAGCTAAATAAGAGAACTATAGGGGATGAGCATTATTTTCGAGACAAGACGTGAGTCAGCTGCTGAGTTGTTTTAGCAGATCCTCGGTGGGTATATAATCATTAAAAGGACGCTGTTGAGTTGCGTATTTTTTTCTTTTAGAAAAAAAAACACACGTAAAAATATTGCCTTTTGCAATCGTGTATGAAATTGAAAGATAAGCTCCTTTCTTATGAAGACAACTATTCTCCCTGTGAATATCTTATAATTCCTCTTTTATGAAATGTAAGCTTCATATTCCTCTGGGAAGCCTTTGTTTAGCATCATTTAATCAAGTAAGGACATTAAATACAACTGGCCACGTTCATCTCTGTTTAATGGCATAAGAATGTGACTCTCTCCTTTAAATGCAAGGCACACGTCGGTCCAAACTAGGCGCACACTTGAATCTGTGGGCCTGATCTGCCGTCCCTGAACTGTCTCCCATTGGCTGCAATTGACTTAAAAATCAGACTAGGGACAATAGCAATAAAAATAGTGTTGAAACGGGGGAAACAGACGTGTGTTGTGGGTTTAAATGGCTGTTCTTTGGTCCGTTGGCAGAAAAGTAGCCTGAAGATAAGGATACTGACTTTCTCAAAGCAATAATAATTTTATTTAAATATATTTATTAATCATTTATAATAATAATTAGATGTTCGCCCCGCTTTCCGCAATCCACTGACAGGCCACCCCTCCCCCCTTTAAATGTCCCGCTGGGTTCTCCTTCGCCTGGCTAGCAAAAGTGACTGCTAATAATTGCTTAGTGTTGTTTCTTGGAATAATGTCATCGAAGGCTTGAAAAAAAAGTTTTAAATCTCATCTTGGGAGAACTTGGCATGATAGAATTTGCTTTTGGTAATTGGATCGTTTGGTAATGACTATTATAATTTTAGATTTGGTGCTAAGCAGGCATCTAGCAGGACAAAAGAAAGGAGCAGCTCTGAATCGCTTACTGGGGTTTTTATTGCACTCCCACATTAGTAAGATGCTTCGATTTCTGGAACTGCCCGTGGATTTTGCCAGACAGCTGCTTATATACCAAGGAGTATTTAAGGGTATAATAATATTTCTTGCTCGCTCTCTATCCTACCATTCTCTATTCTGGGAAACTCCTTTGGTGTTTAACGTTCAAACTACTTCCTAAACAGCCCATCGCGTGGCAAACTGTAATACAATCGAAAGCAGTAGCATTCAGAACCACTTAATGTGCTTACTATTAAATCAGCATCGTGCTACTCAATAGCTTTTGGTGGTATATTTGGGGACGATTAAACTACATGTTATGATATATTAGAGACCTCTTGGGGTGAGGGGGGGCTGCTCCTTTAGGCAGCTTTAAAGTTAGAAAGTAGCAATGGAGCACTTAACAAAACGCCATGAGTTAAGGGGGGGGGACCTTATCACAAAACTCTGCTATTAATTGCGGTGCTTTAAACTGGGTACTAAATCGCGCTGCTTAATGATGAGTCATAGAGAAATGTGTCCATGACTTCTGTTGTCGTCCCCCCCCCTCGCCTCGCCTGCCTCTATTCCCTTCCTCACAATGCTTGCTGCTGCTGCTGCTGCCGCCGCTGCCGCCGCCTCTCCGGTTTCCCTTCTTGGCCCTGCTCTGCGAGCCGGTGATTTATGAACGCCTGGCAAATTGGGGGGGGGGGACACACAAAAAAGCCAGGACTCCCGCACTGTGGCAACTTTCCACAGTGTGTGAATTAGTACTCGAACGTTATCAAATCGCCCCGCCTCGCTTTAGGTTTAATCACCAAAAAGGCATAATGCGACCACAAGGCAGCTTCGCAACAAAGATGGAACATTTCGTAAATCTTCCCGTCGCTTAAGTCAAGGCTCCCCAATCAAAAAGGAAGGCAAGTGCAAACAATGAAAGGCAATCCAGGCACACGACCGGCCTGCGCATACTTACCGACCTCATTCCCCTTATTGCTCGCTTAAGGAGTTTAAGGAGCCTTGCAAAAGATAAACCAGGTAGGCATGCTTTTTGGGGTCTTTTTGTTTTTATATATTAAAAAAAAGAAAGTCAAAGAGGAAGTTCCCTTTCACTTCGGAAAGAATCACTCCTACTAGTGAGAACTGACCGTCACAGATCCATTCGTGAAGATCTGCATTAATTATTTAATGTCACGTGACATCCCATCCTTTCTCTCTCTCTCACCCCCAACCCTCCCCTCCCCAACCCGGCCAGATTAAAATTTCAATACCCGAGAAGAACAGACACAACACCTTTATCTACCCTCGCAGTGCTTCTCTATTGCTTATTTAGGCCTCATCATCTCGCCGGTTTTTGACAGCTTTTCAGTTTCTGGGGAGATCATTTGGGCATTAATAACGCGGGGCTTGTCAGGCCCAGGCAGAATGAAGCGGCCGAGCCCCCGAATCAGTCATTTGAATTCGACTTTTTATTGTCAGTGGCAGCAGGTTGGGGCAGCAGACATGATTTGGAACCCACGCCTTTCATCACAAGAGGGACCGCCTGATAAAAAGTCCTGGCGATAGGGATGTCAGGCAGGCGAGTCGCTAAGAGAACCGCCACGGCGTGGGCCATAACCCTATTTAGTCAATATTCCCTTTGAACTGGTCGGGTGGGGTGACAACTTGATTCTTCTGAGGTCAGCAGGAGTGTTGCCACCCAGTCCTGGGAGACAAAGGTGTTTCACACCTTGGCCAGTTCCAGAAAGGAAGCGAGGCAGGCGGAACCTCGACTGGATGAGATGCAGTGAGGACTGGCGGGCACTTAAGGCGCGGTGGGTTTAATCTAGAACGAGCTAGTTGCACTTAGGGCCTACTGGTTTCAGGCATTAGCAGAGCAATCCTGGCCACGTCTACTCAGAAGCAAGCCCCATTGCATGCAAGGAGGGTGGCTTCCAGGTAAGTGGGGTTAGACTTGCAGGCTTAATGTGTGACTTGTCGCATCGATTTCAATGGCATCCAAGTGCAGGTACCTTAGGTTGGATTCAACCCAGATTTCAACGCTCCTAACTTACAGTTGCCTGAGCATCATATAATTAAAGCACATCCCCGCTTCCCCCAAGAATCCTTGGAACCATAATTTGTCAAAGGTGCTGGGAACTGTAGTTTTCTGGAGGGGTAAACGACAACATTCAGGATTCTTGAAGGGGGTAATATGTGCTTTAAAACGGGGGGGGACTACTGCTTATTATTCATGAAACAGGGAAAAGCACCAATGAGCTCAAATGGGGTCAAAGTATGAAGTTAAGAGAACTTGGCGGCCTAATCCTCCTGGGCCGCAGCATGGCCAAAGGAGTGAGTAAATTAAACTGCTCTGGAGGGAGCTGGCAATTAGCAGAACTGCAAAGCTAACATTTCCCTCAAAGCAGGACAAGAACAATATCTTTACACCTACTCCTCCTTCTCAACCTAGCCAAGCCTGCGCGTCAGATATTGTCTCTGCCCGGAGAGTAGCACTTCTGTCTTAGGTGTCCATCTGTCTCTCTTGTAATGGAAGTGTAGGGAAAAGACACTACTTTCTCTTTCTGAAACTTTCTCTTTCTGTCTGTCTTTTTTTTTTTTTAATGTCTCTTCTCCGCATACTATAAATCACATCCAAAACCTCGCAGTTCTTGTTTATTGGTCTTCCCGGTCGGTTCACGCTGAGGTTGCCGGGTGAAATGGTGTCACCAAGATATTGATCTGTATATTTCTGTAGTGAACAAGCTAAGCAAACCGAGGGGCACTTCTCTTAAAAGGAAGGGGGGGGGCAGAGTTTCAAGCTAGTTCTGTAGCATTTGTTGGGCATGAAAGACTTGGACCAGGAGTGTTGGAGCTTGTAGAATCGTCTGGAGGCCTGCGGCGATCATTTCACACGCTCAAAGTTAGCAAATATGAGCCTGAAGTTTGAAGATGGGTTGTGTGTATTGGCGGCGGGCGGGGGGGGGGAGGAGAGAGAGAGACGAAACGGTCCTTCGCAATCCTCTAACCCTACACAGCACCACGTACACACACACCCTTCTGCTTACAAAATTGGGGAAAATCTAGACAGCATGAGATGGAAACCAGCCAAATTCCACCAGTCTGGGCCTTCCTCCCTTCTCGTTCCCTTATATACGCAAACCCATCTCGTCCTGGAGCTGCTGCAACCCAAAATGGCCAGTCCCTTCTCCAGGAATCCACGTGGCAATCCCTCTTCAGCATTGGATAGTGGCCATGGGTGAATCCCAAAGGCAGCAATAAAATAAAAACGCAAACAAACAAACCTGCGCCGTGCATGCCACATCTCTGAGTGGGAGGAAAAGGCAAGCAGCGCAATTCTAGCCCTCCTCCCTTTACGCCCGACTGTTTCAAGGACTGGCATTTGCATATACTCTGTCTGAAACATGAAGGCGCTTCCACCTTTAGGATCCAGAGCAGCTTTCTTTGGCAACGTGCAATAAGTGTGTGTGTGTGTGTGTGTGTGTGTGTGTGTGTGTGTGTGTGTGTGTGAAACAGGGCAAGAGGAGCAGATTTAGGTCCAGCAGCTAGAAAGAATCCTGCCTTTAAAGGTCAAGGGTTTGATGGGTCAGTCTGCTTCTCTTAAAAAAACAATTAATGGGATAGAAAATTTGTCCTTTCGGTGAACTCTCCCCATTGCCCTCGCACAAACCAGGACAATGGTCGGGTGTAGTTTTCGAACTTATTGTTACATCGATTATGGCAGCCAAGCTAAAAAAAATCAAAAAAAATCTACACCTACACATCACAGTGAAGCGCACTGCGTTTTCAAGGGGAAAGGCATAAAAAAAAAACAACAACCCCAAAAATCAAATAAAAACATTACCTTGAATGATGGTGATCTGCCATGTGCATTTTCCAGTCTTCGTTCGGTTCTCCACCCAGAAAGTATACATGGCACAGCCAAGCGACTGTGTCTTTCTACATGAACCCATTTTCCCCAGGAAAATCCTTCGTGTCTTCTCAGACCTTTTTCCAAGAGAATGCCTTTCAGAATCGCTGTTGAATTACAAAGAAGTATTTATTGTAGGAGGTGATTAATGATTCCTAGTAAAATTGCTATTTTCAGCGTGATTTCATTTCGGGCTCTCCCCCCCCCCCCCACAATGGAGAAAGAGGGGGAGGGAAAGGGGGTTGCTCCAAGCGTAAGACTACGGAAGTCAGGGAAGATCCGCAATCATACTTCAATACTAATCATTGATTTAACAGTTTGGGACACTCCTCTTGATTTTCGAGCGTCAGTGAATTTAGCAGAAGAGAATTCTCCAGGGCAGACCAAACAAAGACTTTAGACAAAAAGAGGTCCATGTTAACAGGGAGGAGAGGGGGCGATATTGTTTTCCAGCCTATTCTCTTTTATTTCTTAACAACAAACAAACATGCGGGACAGGGCACTTCAAGGATATAGTAAATAAGAAAGGAAGTCCTTTGGGGTGGTTCAGTTCGACGCACACTTCCAGATCATTCACAGCAATGTTTACTTCTCTTTTGCACGGCAAGTGAGACCATAACTTTTCAAATGGCGGTGTCACCCTTCCCAGCCCAATGGACGAAGGATACATTTAAACTATCTGCTTATGCTTCCACGGCAGTTCTGTCTGAGCTGTCTACAGGCTTTTGGACTCAATGAGCCATTTAAGTCTCCAATATAAACCAGCATCGGATTATAGTTCTGGATATCAGAAAAGGCCCAGAACTGTATTCCACTCTCCAGGAGGAGATCGAAGAATTGCTACTTATAAGAGTGCAACTCTAGTCACACTTACCTGGAAATAAGCCTCACTGTGCAACAGTGGGACTTGCCTCGGAGTAAACATCAATGGGGGTGTAGAGTTAAATTAGCAAACTTTCACCTGTACTTATTGCATGGGTTGGTTAAGCTGTTTAGAAGACCCCCCCCCCAATGAAACTCCATGTCAAGGGCATCATCTGGCTTTACCATAATGTTTTGGGTGTGCGGTTTTAACGCTTCCGGTTTGTTTCCCTGCCAAAGAGCGGTGGGCCATTGCAACTTGACCCTCTTCCCCCCTGTGGAAAGTTGCTGCGGCTGGAATAAACCAAGAGGTCACTACTGATGCTGCAATATGTTTAAGCAGTGATAGTGCAGTGTTACTCTTACTGCTATTATTCCCTTCATTCTACTGGATTAGCCCCGTTTCTCTTCACGCAAGGCGGGAAAGAGCTATATTTCCCCAATGGTGTAGGCAGAGGACACATGTCATGAATGAGAATTTGGGGGGATGGACGCCTTTCTTGTTCTACACACAGTGGACTGTATCCTGTAGAAGGAGTGGCTAAGCCGAAGCGCCTCCTTAGGGAAATGGGCAGACTGCGCAGGACGATCCACAACTCACTTAAAACTGGCTACTTGGATGGCAGCCTATTCAGCCCATCTACAACGACACCCCCCGGCAACCTGTTTCAATGGGAATTACTCCTAACTCTCTGGTTTCCATAGGAGCTTTGGTCTATGGTCCTATGTGGAAGCCAGCATCATCTGAAACGATGTGACTTCCTGACACATAAAGTGGTTAGGGTGTTTGGGAAGGAGAAACGTTACTCCTTAATAAAACTAATTCGACTATAATGCAGGTACTCGGCCTCTCCTAAGGAATGGGTTGAACAGCATGTACACATGACATCCTCGAGAGTTTTCATGTTTATGTCAATAAAGTCACATTCTAGGCAAATGCACGCTTCTCACGGTGTGTCTAGTGCCTTAAGTTTTATTTTTGTACAGAGAGGTGTGGTTTTGTTTTATTTTATTTTATTACCAGCACTGGACATTATATATACATCACACATTCACAAATGTGTACACATAGATTTCACAAACTGTACACGGACATTTGACTATGGCAAAACACGAAGACAGAAACAGCCTTTATAGCAATATTGGTGTACTTTTCTTTTTCTTTCTTTTTTTATAAAAAAAGTAACAAATGCACCGTCGGGGGAGGATAATGTATCACGACTACAGCAGAGACTACACTTTTTTGTTCTTATTACACAGAAAACATACTTTCTTGGTCGGTAAGGGCTGGAGAGTGCTGGGGTCTCTGGGCATCGTCCCCACTCCAACTTCCAAAATACTTCCACGTCAAAAGATGGCTTTGCTTCTGTCTGTAATTGAGAGTCCACGAATGTTCCACGAAATAAGACAAAGTCTATGATTTACACACACATGTCACAAAGTCACTGATTAACATATGTTGACACCTTAAAACATATCTGCAAAGGGTCCTTCTTAGGTACAGGATCCATCCTCAACTCTTTAATGATGCTGCAGGTGGACCGTATTTCCATAAATAAATTAAAAAAAACGAAACATGGTGGGAATGGAAAGGTCATATTTACAGAAGGTGAACACTTTGTCCAAGGTGTTTGGTTTTGGTTTTTGGTTTAAACACACGTGCCCTGTGACTGGTTCTTGTTCTGCATTTATGCCCCTTAATATAGTCCCTATGGCAAATTAAATCAGGCAGGAGCGGGACGTGTGATGGGTTAGGGTGTCCCTGCGTCTGTCGGGCCATCAGAGCGCTGCTGAGTTTGGGGTCGCCCTACCCCTGGGCGGTGGTGTCTGATGGTGCTGTGCTGACGCTTTGGCTTGCTGGCTAAGACTGGAGGGGTTGGAGGAGCGCATCTTGGTGTTGGGCAGCTTGTGGTCCTTCTTCCACTTCATCCTCCTGTTCTGAAACCAAATCTTGACCTGGCGCTCGGAGAGGCAGAGCGTGTGCGCGATCTCGATGCGTCGCCTCCTGGTCAGGTAGCGATTAAAATGGAACTCCTTCTCCAGCTCCAGGACTTGCTGTCTGGTGTAGGCAGTTCGAGACCTTTTGGGCTCGCCTCCAGTGTAATTGGGGTTGACTGAGCGTACACAGGCGCACACGCACACACACACACACACACACACGCACGGACACAAAGGAGAAGAAGGCAACGGAACATTATCATTATTATATAATAACTCGACACTGGGTTTAGATTAGCCACAGAAGCGGGGAAGAAAATGGTTCACAGGCTCGTGACAATAGGAAACAATTGGGGAGCCATAAAAAATGGTGACGGGCATTTGGGTTCAAGAAAAGCTTCAAAGAGACGTGGCCCAGAGCCACAGGCAGGGCGATTAAATTTATGGGGACTATAATTACTGCCCTAACAGTTTGGCGTCTCGTAAATCTCTTGATAAAGGGCCCCGAGTACAAAAGGCTTCTCACGTGTGAGTGCGCGCTTTTTTAAAATTAGGAAATGCGCCAGCACACACACACACGTATATGCACACAACCTCGGAGTCCAGCCTAGCCCAGCCTCCTCCACCTCGCCACGCACGCAAACACATACAAGCCACCCCGGCTCCCCTTGGAAGAAGGTGGTCAACTCACCCGTGTTAACGTGGACCTTCTTCATCCAAGGGTACACCACCGGCTCCTTGCCTTTCAGGCCGGGCAGGCTCTTGTCCGGCAAGAGCGGGCAGGCAGGGATTCCCCCGGGCGCTGTCGCCGCCGCCGCTGCTTCGCAATGGCGCTGGTGGGGCTGAGGCGGTGGCGGGACGTGGCCTTGGAGCAAGGGCTGGCTCGGGGCATGGTGGCCCTTCCGCGCGGGAGTCTGTGGAGCAGGCGGTGGCGGGGGCGGCGGAGGAGGAGGCAGGGGCGGCGGCGGAGGAGGCGGTGGCGGCGAGGCTCCGGGAGGCGGCTGCTCCTGGCCCGGAGTGGCGCTGAGGCTGCTGTAGCCATAAGGCGACTCCGGGTAGTGGTGGGGTGGTTGCGCGGGGTACAGCGCCTCGGGAGGAGGAGGCGGAGGAGGCGGCGGCGGCGGCGCTGGCGGCTGGTATCCGGGCTCCCTGCTCGGCCGCTGGTAGTAATCGGGGAGAGGCTGGCCGGGGTGAGCCTGGTGGTGCTGTTGGCGCAGGTGCTGCTGCGGCTGAGGGTGGTGGTGATGGGGCTGCTGATGGTGGGGCTGGTTCTGGTGGTGGTGGTGGTAGCTGCTCCCGCCGCCGCCGCCGCCGCCGAGCTGCGAATATTCCTCGCAAGGAGGGAATTTGGGCTCGATGTAGTTGGAGTTTATCAAAAACGAACTCATGGTCATTAATTTGTGAAGTGCAAAAATACTAATTTTTCTCGCGTTGTCGTTTTTCTGGGCTCGAGGAGGCCCCTCCCCTCCTCCCCCTTCTTCCTTCCTTCCCTCCCTCCCTCTTTCCTTCCTTCCCTCCCTCCTCCTCCAACCCCCCCTTGCTGCTGTTGTCAAGCGCCTGCTGCCAAAGTTTGGGCCTCCGCTCCCCCCTTCCTTTCCAATTCCCACCCCAAGAGCCTGGAACACACGCGCGCGCAAACACACACACACACACACACACCAGTGCCACCCCCACCACCTGACCGGCAGGGCCAATTGCTACGCGGTTGGCAGAGCCCGGATCAGGAAATGAAACGCTGGTGGACAAGCCCAGGACGGTCCCTGCCTGCCTGTCTTGCCTTTCTCGCGGCAGAGGCAAGGAGAAGCTGGGGATTCTTTTCTGCGCGCTCCAGACAGCGGCAGTCAGAACCGAAGTCGGCGCAAGCGGCCTAACTAGAGAATAAGGCCGAGAGGAAAGCCTCCGGGCCATGCAGCTGTGGGCAAGGGGGCTGCTGCTTTGAGCGAGTTTCCCCAGTGAAAGCAGCCAGGGATCCTTGCTTGACATGCTAGGTCACATAAGACTAACCACGCACGGTCGTTACTCCTTAAAACAGCTATGTGCTACTTAAGGTCAAGGTGGTTTAGGCAGTGATCTGGGGCAGCCGAAAAGTGTATGTCGCGGGAGACGTCCTTGTGCGCTATCAGGATGAGGGAACCAAGGGTAGTCCTTATTCCGGAATAATATATCCTCCTGAACACAAGCTGGGAGTTTGCGCATGTGTGCTATTTCTGACCACAAGCACCAGGCCGTGGGTAGCAACAGTGTGAGCAAAGTGACTGAGCGCCAGCATTGTATATGTATCTGAAACCGAACATCAAACGCAGCGTACGGTTTCGCTCTCTGTATCCCCAGCCCTTACCAAGTCATGGAAAGCGAAGGAAACGCAGTGTCCTCCCGAGACATAAAAGGGCACCCGAGATCGCGTGGTTTCGGGGCCATCAATGAGTGATTGGACGGTAGCAGTGCAATCAATGAGACCAGTCGATCCTATGAAAACAGAGACCACCTAATTGCAACTATCTATTTGTTTCTCTCTGATACCTCCCGGGGGCTTTTAAATGTTGGTCTTTTACGATAATTTAATTATTTTTAAAATCTTCCACCCCGTGGCAAATTTGGAGCTGCGGGGGCATATCATTAAATAGAGAGGCCAATATAAAAATACTTTTTTTTTAAAGGTGAATAGATTTTAACCAAAACCTACAGCAGACTAGAGAGGCAGTTAAGATCAAGAATTAGGGCCATTCACATGCCTAAATAAATAAATAAAGCTATCTAGTGCCCAGGAAACAGTATTTCCCTTTGAGAAAGCCAGAAAGGGAGTAAACATTGCAGTTGAGCGTCGTGAATAGTCTTTACGACTTGTGTTACGATTGCTGGAAATTGATCCGTTTACAAGACAGGAAGGAAAAGGAGGCGATGGCCTGACCTAGGGGGGTAATTGAAATCTGGACGTTAAACTAGCCTTTATGATAGTATATATTAATTCAACCGCTTGGTAGGTCTAGTGACCCACCTTCGTTTTTAATATTTGAGCCTTTAGGGACACACCCATTTAATATAATATAAATATTAGTTAAAAATAATAAGAATTTGGAACTTGATAAAATGCTGCTCTGCCCTCTTCCCAAAGAACCAGTTTAGTTTTAAGAAAAAGATCCATAGAATAGGAGTGTTCATTCTCATCGTGATTATTTCACTCGAAGTGTGGACTGATGACTTTTTCGGTTATATCAACCGTTCATAGCGCTCAGGTGGATGACGATTGCATCTAGATTAACCAGCTACAATTCTTTGTGTATAAATGTGTGTCAGTGCGCTCAATAGGTCCCGTTTTTATGCTCTCGTTGAATTTCCCTTCCTCTTCTCTGTGCGTCTCCCTTAAACTGCTGATACCTTGTTCCACGATAACAACAATAATAGTAATAATACTATTAATAATAATAATAAAAGTGCTGGTTTCCAGATACTATCGGAAATACCTCCGTCCTGGAAATGGCAAGAGCCCTCCCCACCCCCCCACCTTGTACGTCTCCAGTGGATATTCTATGTATGCAAAGCTTTCTCGAATGCACCATACACTGTGGAAGCAAATATGATGCCACTGGCGAGTGGCAGGCCGTAAAACATTCGCAGACAATGCGGAAGTCAAATAGCAGGATCCAACACTTGGCTTTTTAACGCTGATTACGCGCCTGTGACATTTGTAGGGATGACAACCGGCTCCAGTCCCGTTTTATGGTTTCACGGAATAGTAGACCGGGATGCAAAGCTGCCCCTTTGGGGAGGTCTTTTGCCACTAACAAACAGCACCAAATTAAGCCCATGGTTGGTGTTAAACGGCTAAAGCAAAGGCGCAGGGTTTTGTTTCGCTTTTCCCTCCCCCTTTTCTCGCACACGCTGAAAAGGACGGTGCGATTCTGGCACAGAAACACTGCAAGATGCACCTCTGACATAAACACTATCAATTTCCCTTGAGATAAAGCGGTGCCCTTGCATCTGAGGGCGATAGTAAATACCAGAAAACCACCAAGCGTCAAAACCGCAGGTTTTTTCCCCCAAAACAAAACAGAAAAGAAAAGAAACCACAACAAAACAAGGAAAGCAGGTACCTTCTCTCTCTTTTTGTCTGCTGATTATTACCTTCGGAGAACGTCCCAGGGGCTGTTTAATATTAGCTCTCCTGATTGTATCTCAGAGCCTGGTCTGTTTCCCCCTGGTCAGCTTTCCACTGGGTGTCTCCTTTGCTCAGTTGCAACAAGCAATGAATACGATTCTAGAGCTGGGGCTGTAAATCTCCAAGGTGACCTAAACTGCTCAGCTGCGGGAGCAGCCAGGCTTTCTCTCCCCCCCACCCCACCTCCATGGGATTCTATCAGGCTGCAGAGATGGGCCTGTTCCTCGTCTTTGCGGTTTACATATCATAAACAAGAGCCCAGCCAAGACCACCAAGTTGTTATCTCATATGCGGCGGTTTCCACGTTCAGCCTCCCCTCCCGCTCCCTCCAGAGATTTATGGCTCCGCGGAGCAAATCCCGGAACGAACCTACACCGAACCCTGAACCCTGGCCTCCTGAAACTGCTTCAGAGCATCGCCTATCTTTTTTTTTAAACCACACACATTTCAGTGAGGGGGATTTCAGCACCAAGACCTCATCATCATCGCAGATCAGAGGAGGCTGAAGTTTAGCAGCTAACCAGTGAAGAACGTGGAAGATTGACCGAAATGAAAGTTGATGGCAAGATAAAATCCGAGGTTCCCAAGAAACAGGAGCCGGTCTCAGAACTGGAGCAAACCAAGTAAATGGATAAGCGGAGAGTGCCAACCCCGACTAGCAAGTTCAGAGTGTAAATATAGATGTGTGTGCGCGCGCATCGCAATCTTAGCTTGCGCTTTTATAGATAATCTATGCAATTAAACTTTCCAACTTGCCCACGCGCCTGGGAGGGAGAGAGGGAGCGAGCAAGCAATAGAGACGCGGGCAGGGGGGGGGAGGCGGGGTGGCGGTGGAGAGCGACACCCGGCAGCCTGGCTTGAATTTGATTCGAGGCATTTTGAATATATTTAACCCAGCTTTCACTCTTGAATGCAAGCCTGCCCCAAGTTTCAAAGTGACCGAAAAGTGACACCGGGCGCATTTTGTTTCTTATTAATCTTACACATTGACAGTCTTTGTTAAATAACAAGGCGTGCCCTTCACAAAGCGACATTTTCATATTTGTTAGACGCGCTGACCTGAAGTTCACCTCGGCCTTGGACTTAGGGTTTTTTTTTCTTCCCCTTCCGAGGTCTTTAAGAGCGTCTTTTAAAAAAAATAGCAAGGGGCAGAGGGAGGCTCTGGGCAGGTCACTTATTCGCAAATGGGGAAGGAATCTTAAGGCGACCGTGCGAGAAAACATGTAAACGTTGTGATAATGCAGCGGCTGCGTTTATCCTAAACTTCCTTTGAATCAGCAAAAGCTCCTCCCAGGGAACTGGATGGTGTGATGGAGTTCCTATGGAGTTCATTCTTGGAACAAGAATTCCGAAATATTTGTGATTTTATTTATAAGGATCTAACTCGTGTGTGTACGTGTGTGTGTATTTGGCAACTGGACTTTGAGGTGCTGGTCGTCCAGGACCGTAAATAAGCACAATTCTAAAGAAGGGGAAGATGGGGCGATTTGTATCTACATTTGAGGCTGAGAAGGCTAATCTTTTCAAAGGTCACGTTACGCACCAAGTACCAGTGTCTGTGCTGCGCTAGAGGTAGAACCCTCCGACTATATGGGTATGACTCCGATCAAAGCAACAAAAGCCCACTGTGTCGTTTTTATTTTTACCTTTTTAAAAAATGAATGAATGAATAGAAACCGACTTGAGAAGGCAATACTTCTTCCAGATGCACTTTGAAGCCCTTCTGGAAATATTCTGTATTTGAAAAAACTTGTCCCTACTCCCACCCCACCCCCCGCCCAAAATTCCACCTTAAATGGAAGCAACATAAATTGGCACTAGGAGTCCTTGGGAAAGAAAGCCAGGTTTCGCTTTGCTGCTTTCCACAGAGATATTATTCTCTCTCTTTTTTTTCTCCCTCTCTTTTTTTTTTAGTCAAGTTTTTCAGGACAGGCGGAGTCAAAGAAGTGTTGTCTTCGAAACAGTCTCCCTGGTCTTCTGTATATAAAAGGGACGTTTAGGCAAACATTCCGCCTTGCAATGTTCATGCTTCCTATAATTAAATTTCCAAATAGGCAATGCAGTATTTCAAGGGCAAAACCGAAATAGGAGAGGCGTGTTTTTAGCAGGGTGTTGTGAATAGCATCCCCCTCCACCTTACAATGGTAATTTCAGTGCAAAAACACATATAGGAGACACCGGGGGACGGGGGACATTGCAAGATAATTTTCAAGAGAAGGTCGCTGATGAAAAACCAAAATACATCGCAAATATATTTCCTGGAAGCCCAATGTCCTAGCCTTATAATTAAAACTATTTCTTGTCGAACGGGGAGGTGTTCCCTAGTTCTTTGTGTATTTTCAAAGCATTGATAAAGCCTTCTAATAATAACTTGCTTACTTTCTCCCGCACGTTATCTCTGTTTCGACACCTCTGAAAGGCGCAATCTCTCCTATGTATTTGCTTAGTAATAAACCACTCACTGGATCTTTCTGAAATATTCTGTATTTCTTAGGACTGAAAAACGCACCTTCTCGGATTAAAAAAAAATACACAAAAGAAACAAAACATCTGGCAACACAGTGAAAACGGAAAATCCATCTCAGGAAGCAATCCTACTCATAGCTAAATAAATAATCCCCACTTCCCTATTTGAAATAAATAGTTATTCAGATACAAACACGCTTTGAAAAAAAGAAGGGAAAAATAAAGCTTCATTGTGGCTAAATAAGGCGACCAAAAGGGTGAAGCTATATATTTCTTATTAAACGTATAACCCTAAAGGATGAGGGGGGATGCAGGTTGCATAGGGTCATTCCTTAACTCAGAAAGACAGCATATCTGGACTTCTCCAGTATTGTCATGCTTGTATTTTATACTCCTGCGGGATGCGGCAGTGAGATGGTCATCTCAGTCTACTCGTTTCCTCAAATATTGCTATCACCCAGCGGGCAGTCTTCTGGTACCCACTGGGCAGTTAAGAACTCAACTGGCACCTCATTGAGCCTTTTTGAGAGGGCTAGCTGTGTTAGTCTGTTGTTGCAAAGCCGAACAACACACACACAAAAAACAACAACAGAGTATTGTGGCACTTAAAAGCCAGACAATAGCACTATGGCGTACGCTTCTGTGAACAAGAGTCCACTTCGCTGAGATTCAGAACTATTAAAATCCAATGGAAATTTCCGATGGACTCTGATAGGACTCGCACGAACCTTTAAAATGCATTGGTGGTGGTGCGTGTATGCGCAGTTGGGGGGGGGGGAGGAATGTGCGCCCGCATTCACCTGATGCATCTGCCAGGCAACGATATTCAATGGGGGAAATGTGGTTGATAATTCAAGATGAAATACAACGTGCATTACTCTTTGAAAAGAGGGATTTTCTATCCTTTCCTCGGTAATTGAGGTCATTCAACCACTAGAGTTCACCTGGAGTCCATACTATGATACACGCCTAACTCAAAGCTATTTTATCTTTTGTGTTGATAGTCAAGATCTTGGCTATAACATTGACATCAAACTCTGTCTAGGCGCATGACTAAGAGTGGCGCACAACGTAAACTTTTGACCCTCAACTTTTTGACCTAGAGTTGTTACGCCCTAACCACAGAGATATACAAAAGCGGAGCAGCTCCTATCTTCTTAAAAGAATCTCCAGCTCTCTTGTTTGTTGCCATCAAGTCTTGACTGTTTCCCTTTTCGCTAAGATTTTAAGGGAATGCAGTTTCTGCATGGCTGTTTGTTTGGGTTTTTTTTTTTTTTTAAAAAAAGAGCAGCCTCAACGGCTTCCATCACTGAAACCGAATTCTAAAATCAAACGCAATGCCCAGACATCAGCGTGGGAGATTAACTAGAATATACTGAAAGGAGCGATGCGCTTTCCATTGGTAGATGTGTAAATTCTGGATGCGAAGTGGGGCGCAGTGACCGAGCAATTTATCCAGGCTGGCCATTGTGCCATCTTATTTATTTAATAAAGACCCTGATCCAACGGAGTCGAGAAGCCTTGCCCACGGAGAGACCAAGTTGACTGTGAACTTGGTCTAAAGCGAGCTCTGCTGGCGAGTTCTGGAGTGTGCAGATTTATCTTAGTTTCTGCATTTACTTAACCTGGCAATGAACTGCGAGGGCTGCCATTTATTATCCAGAGACAGACTTCACCTCGAGCAAGGACTGTTTCACAAAAACTGCAATAATTACCCAATAACCTTCATAACAAATATTATTATTGAAAAGCCCATTTCAGAGGGTTATGTGGAGAAGGAAAAGAAGGGGACAGGCTCCCAGGAAAGAGACGCCCTTTGGAAAACATTGTGTCTTTCTCTCTGAGATCACAGTGCATTGTTTGCGTCCAATATGCAAACCATACAGCCCTCTGGTTGTGGAGGAGCAGTTTCGGAGAAACGCTACCCGCCAGGGAAACTACTAGGATTTTGGAGAATCGTGAAAACAAAGCCTGCGAAAAATAGAGGTTATGTGATCAGAGTGCATAGAAAGAACAAAAAACTCCCGAAGGCCGAATTATACAGATCAGAAAATCAGATGAAAGAGGGGAAGAAAGATAGGGACTACAGGAAAGATGCAATCCAAGTGCTTATGTTCTCAATATTAGAATGTAATGCTGAAAGCTGGACAGATAAGGTAGAAAACACTTGCAATTTCACTCTTTTGAAGACAAGGAAATTAATTCGTTAAGATAACGCCACTAATAATTTTCCCATGGTGCTTTGTAGTGAGGGGCACGCGCAAAGCAATCGAATCATGTGACTTAGAAAAGCCATCTTACGCTTTAAAGAAAGTGAAGTCTTCCGACGCCCTTGCTATATACACACACCCTTGTCTAACCTTTAATGGCGCTGGTGCTTACATCTGGCCCAGCGAAGTACTTCTAAGGTTCAGAATTGCTCGCGGTAATTTAAGTAAAATAAACCATACAGTTGTCAGAGAAAGAAAGTAACAGTGATACGACAGTCATCACCATCAGATATACTTGCACTAAATACACATACAATATTATTTTAAAATGGGCTTTACATTCCGGAGTTTCGTGTGGACGTGTTTTGCCTAGGTTATTCGGTAGAGTGTTTCAAGGTGGCATGACAGAAAACTAGAAATATTTTTAAATAGTGACAATTCCCATAGTTATTCGCATGTTCAATGAATTCATCTTGTGTTTAGGGGTTGGCTTTTTTTGTTTTGTTTTTTGTGCGTGGGGAATTTTGCCTACTCAGAAGAAAGTCTCGTTGAGTTCAATGGGATTCACTCCCAGGGAAGTGAGTATAGGATTGCAGCCTAAATGACATTGTTCACAAAGCTGTATGTGTTTCACTGGCTAGTATCCATTCAGTCAACTAGCAATCAGAAGGCTGGATCGCTAGGTAGCCACGGTAAGAGTTAACTAAGCATTCAGCTCAATTAATTGTTTTACCCCAGTTACAAAATTAGAGGGCATCAGGATTTTCCTACTCCATTCCTGAACTCTTTTGAAGTAAATCCAACAGACTTCAGTAAGATTTTCTTCTGCCTAGGTATGGAGCAGAATGACCACAACCTTCAGATGGTCTCATCCAAGACGGTGAGATCACATCCAGCCCCGAATGAGCTTAAACTGGACCTTGTTTTTCACTAGGAAACAGAAGCTAAAGTTCAGTTCATGTAAACTGAAGTAGATTAGCACCTGGATTTCAGTGATATTTTACTTGGGGAAATATCCCCTTGAAAGCCTGGACTCGAATTTCCCAGTAAATACTTTAGGAGTCCAACAATAGTCCCGTTGGATATTTTTTTTAAAAAAAGTGTAAAATCAGGTCCTTCCCTTAACTGGATTATGGATTTGTAATTCAGCCATCTGTTTCTCTTTAGCAGATATGCATTATATTTAAATCCTTATTTTTTCTACTGAAAAAAGGTCTAGTCATGTTTTCAGACACGTGTATACGCATTTAAGGTGTAGGAAAGTAAATCGCCATGAAAAATGCCAGCTAGTATTAGCATTCGGTTCTGTGTGATTAATTCTGCCACATAGGCTTGGACTAAATGTATAAGTAAAAACTGCTCCTCTCCACCCAGCATTGCTAGCGTATCCATATGTATTCAGGGAAATGTATAAAACATATTTGAAGTGTTCAGATATATATTCACTTATTGCTGCAAGTTTCTCAACCTTCTAATATTACCCACCTATACACAAGAAAAAATATCCTTCATCAGAATATCTCTTTCCAAACAGCCACTAGGACAGGGCAGGCTTATGTTATATTACGCTATTATATCTTCTGACAACACTGTCTTTTCCTCTGATGTCCAGAGCGATATAAGAGTGGAAAAGCATATTCTAGAACCCCACACGCTGATAACAATCTGTTGTTGTTTTTTAAAAGGCAGGAATTGGGGTGAGATCGTTTCAAACCTCACGTGGGGTCACCTCAATGTATGAACCCATTTGTACGGGCCCCTCTTACTTTCTTTTTCAAAAAGAGTAGGGTCCTATCTTGCCAGTTCTTAGTCACCTGCATGGCTTTTAGCTACAAGGCGCTCCAAAGATACAACTGATAAAACTTAAAAGCTGCTCGTGTGAGCAAAGATTTCCAGGATTTGACTCTGGCAGTACAAAGAAGCTGAGAAGAAAGAAAAGGAAATAACAAAACAAAACAAAAAGAAGAAGGGCAGTGGAAAAAGGGATGCTCTTTCACGCTCTCTTTCAACCCTGGAAATTCAAAGACTTAAAGTTGAATCCGGTCATAAAGTTTATTGCTGAGTAATCACACTCTAGTGAGAAGAGTCTACTTAAATAGAAAAAAAGAATGTTGAAATAAACAGGCAGCTGGGGCCTTCCCTGCAATTGCCAGCCAGTAATGTGTGTATGTAGATATATATATACGGATATCTATATAAATGGGGTTATTTACTATCGCCTATAAACCTATGCGTATTGTCCTTCATAATTCCAAGCACTCCATTGGCACGTAGAATCTCCTGTAAAAGTTACAGTCAGTTTGTTCCTTCATGGGAAGGGATAAAGGAACCAGTGGGAAATGAAGACACTGGGGTTGTGGGGAATCTACGGTAAGGATGTAAATTGCGTAGATATACATTCTATGTACACACAGAGAGGGACACAGAGAGAGATGTAGGTAGGTGAGGGTACTTATGAAGGAGAGATAAGTCTCAAAGAACCTTAACCACGTAAAAAGTCAGACTTGGAACGCATCATCCTTGTCTTTTAGAAACGATAAGTTGGAAAACTTATCTTGGAAAACCTACGACTGCGTCAATTCCACACACATCCCGCCCCGCAAAGACAGGGAGGCCCAGTCTACAGATATAGCCAGATCTATGTTCCTTTCATTAAAATATATATATTTCTGGGGGGGAAATCGCCTGCGGACTCTCTGCCCCCTCAATAAACAAAATCACTGGGCAGGGAAAAGTTCCTGAAGCAAAGGAAGTCATTATCATTTGCCGTAGTCAAAGTAATTAAAGTTAGGCCTCAAAATCCATCTCTGCCAAAGTCGCTTATTGTGGTTTGCCTGGATTTGACGGATAAAATTTTAAAAAGGAGAGGTTAGATAAAAATGGGGAGGAGGGACAACGGCCCCCCACCCACTGTAACCTGCACCTTTCAAATATTATTTCTTCCCGTCCGAAACAACGGGGCAGCGTTAAGAAGGAGCCAGGCAACGACAGGCGAGCTCTTCACTGTACAAATAAACTTAAGCAACTTGTGCACGAAACTTACCTTAACTTGCAATGAGCCATTTTTTCAGAGAGTATTTGAGAACTTGGGGGAATGGATACTTCTGTACCTAAACCTGACAATTTGAATGGCCAGGAGGCGCACGTAGCCTGCAAAAGAGTCAAATGAAGTCCATCGTCAGTGTGATTATATGTTATGTGGTATATAATGTTGGATGACAACTCCCCAAAACCATAAAACTTACTTTAATGGCACCACGTGACTTTTTATAGCCAGTGAGCCTATCTGTCTGTGCTATGGATGATTTTACGATCTAATTCATAGACAAAACCCTATTCATTTGGCACCCAAATGTCATATAGCCGGAACTGGGGCTTATAAAGTTTACTGTTTTATAACTTTTAAGGGAAGGCATCAATGTAAAGCCGTCTGTAAATGTGCAAAGCTTTAGTTGCGCTTAGAAGCTCGGGAGAGTTAACCATTCAAGCCCTGGTGAGGGTAAGTAACGTTACATTTCCTAGCAAAAAAAGAGTAGCTGTAGCGAAAATAAATAAATAAATAACTGTTATGTCGAAGGGTGGAATTTATCCCCACCCGCGCAACAACAGCCACAAAACCCTTCCCCAATACCTTTTTTTAAGAGTGCAGAATAAGAAGGTGGGTGTATCTGGTTTATTTAAATACTTTTCCCCCCATGTTGGACTGGTGCTCACAGATGCAAGACCTTTCTGGCAGGTCTAGCTTTCTTTAACTTATGAGGATGAACCGATGGAGATAGTATAAAGCAGGTTCTGGAGATGATAATGTTGTTGAAGAAAGGACAGTCGTCTTCTTCTTTTTTTCCTCCCCAGCCAAGAAAGAGCAGAAGTTTGGGGCATTCCTTCTCCCTCCCACCCCACTTTCCAAGACAAGGAGTTGGCTGAGGGTCTGTTATTGCGAGCCCTCCATCCAAAGAATAACTTTACAATTCCAAGGGATCTGGGGCAATCGTGTCTGCATCTACTTTGAATTTGGGTTAGGTCCTTCTCCAACTTTGCTCTAGTTAGAGTGATGAAGCTAAGGACATCTCCGTTAGGGTAGAAACCAAACTACCCGCAGAAGTAAAAACAAAAACCGGGGGTGCGATGGGGAAGAAAGAAAAAGGGAAAACCCTTACAATAGAAAGTTTATTTTTTTCCAGTCAGTTATTAAAAAAAAAAACAGTTTCTTTTCAAAAGCCGATCACATTATTGTTGTTGTTGTTGCTGCTATTATTATTATTATTATTATTATTATTATTATTATTTGCTCAAACAGCCAGACTTTGACTCTATGTGTAACTTTGTTCACCAAAAGAAAGGAAGGAAGCTATAAGAGAGAAGAGGGGGTGGGAAATACGTTACTGAAGCTGCGCTTAATAAAAAAGCCACTTCTAAGACTTCGTGCAAAGAGAGTCATATACAAAGGCACAAGCAAAGGACATACTGTTTGGAATCACAGTTTTCGTCACAGATTCACTATTCACTACACGTTAGGACACGTTCCGTTTTTGTATTTCGTCATATTCACCTCTACAACAGCCATTAATGGACACAGGGAAATAAGATAGGTCGTTTCTGATCGGAAATCTCGGCCACAGCTTGGAGCTATACAGACACTGACACGTTTTGAACACACATGCACAGCAAAGCACAGCGAGTGCAACACACACAGAGAGAGAACATTGGGAGTCAAACAGGACTTGTAGGGGAGCCAGAAGGGAAGGACTTGAGGGGGAAGCGAACGAGGGACCAAATCGTCCTCCTTTACTTTTGTGTTTGTCTAGGGTGTCTCCCCCCCCCCCTCGGTTCCCCCCTCCCACTTTACAGTTACTTCAAGTAACACCACTCGCTTCATATAAATAAGTTAAAACATCTACATTGTCCCCCCCCCCTTCAAGACAAAAGCCATTCAAGACATAAAATGCACGGGAAGCAGATCTACTCGTAACACGCGCTAGAGAGAAAGAGAGGAAGAGAGAGACGCGGGCGGGGGCGGGGTGGGGGCTCAATTAAAACAGGCTCAGGATGAAACGATGGGCGAGGGAATCTTCAGCCTCCCAGAGAAGTTGGAGCAAGTCAATGTGGTCTACAGAACGAGGGGCAGAAGGAGAGCGGGAAGAGGCTACTGACATTCCACGCAGGGTCAGCTCAATTATAATACTGCTCAGTTACTCGGGTTTTTTTGTTTTGTTTTCTTCCGGGGAAGGAAGAAGGAGAAGGAGCAGCAGCAGCAGCTTCAGGGCCGGGGGGTTTTCCTCTTAAGGGCGGAAGGCTCCTCCCGCCGCTGCCATGCTCATACTCTTCAGCTTGTTATCCTTTTTCCATTTCATCCGCCTGTTTTGGAACCAGATCTTGATCTGTCTCTCTGAGAGGCAAAGAGCGTGCGCTATTTCAATCCTCCGCCTGCGGGTCAGGTATCTATTGAAGTGAAACTCTTTCTCCAGCTCCAGGGTCTGGTAGCGGGTGTAAGCAGTCCGAGCCCTTTTCCCTTCGGGACCCCCTATGTTGTCTGCAACAAAAAATAGAAAGGGGAGGACACGGTTTAGACCTTTGGCAAGAGGAGACGTCCCACCGCCGCCACCCCGGATCCTTCCTCTCCAATCTTTCTCTCCCTGATTTCCTTCTCTGTTTGGTATGGGCGTTAAGTTGGGAGAAAATGATCAACAAGTAGCTCTTTCTCCTCTCTCTCTCTCCACCCGCATCTATCTCTTCTCCCCTTCTCTCAAATAATATCCCGGGCTCTGAATTTGAGTAGCCTCCCCTTTGCCTCTTCTGAGGAATTTTATTTAATCTGGGGAGGACAGGATGGCAGCTCCCTTCTGCACTCCGATCCTTAACATATTACTACTCGCAAGCAAAAGAAAACAAAACCATTTGGCTTCATAAGAACTTACTTCCTCCTGACAGTATGCTTAGGGTTGTGGGAAAGTTGTTACTAGAGTGAGTTTTACACAAACATAAACACCCAAACCAAGCACCCTCTGAAGTTCTGGTCCCACTCCTGATCTGAACACACTTGATCTGGGAGTCACTGGGAAGAATTTCCAAGTGCACTCTGGACTGCAGGACTAACCCCCCCCAATTGCCCCCCTCCAACCTCCTCTCTTAAGTTTTCCTTCGACTTCCTTCCCTCCCAGGAAAATATATTTTTCCCCACACCCCCTTTCTCTCTCTCTCTCTCTCTCTCTCTCTCTCTCTCACACACACACACACACACACCCACACACACCACACACACAGATTATTTACTCAACTTCTTTTTTGATATAATTAGTAACGGTGTTTTTCACTGGACGGTCCTCGTCATAAATTACAAGGACTGACACGCACTATTCAAGATCCCTCTCTCTCACACACACACGCTTTCCCTCTCTCTCTCCCCTCCCCCCAAATTTCAATTACACCTCACAGTCTGGGAGACTTAGAAGAGTTATTAAAGAGAGCTTGGCTCACCCTACCCCGATTTCCAAAGTCCCACTTGCCTTTTCCAGGAGGGACCGGGTTTTTTTTTTTGGGGGGGGGGGTTCCTCCGCATAGACCAGACGATCGGACAAGCAGGCAGAGGAACACAGAGAGCAAGAGAAAGCACATTTCTTGCCCACCACGTTTTCTATTTTGCAAACAATCTACTTTCTCTCTCCCTCGACACACACTCCCCCCCTCCCCACCCCTCTCTCAAACATAGATATTGTAATCCGGGCATGCTTTTTACCATGGCTTATGTGCAGTTTTCTCATCCAGGGGTAGATCTGGGGCTGGGGCGGCTGTGGAGCTGTGCTTTGGTCGTTCTGCTGGGGATTCGCCTGCTCGCTGCTGGCCGGGGCGTCCTCCTCGGTGCCTGGCGACGTGCTGAGCCCTTCTCTGCCTAGGTGGTGGGGGTTGTTGCCCGTGCTGCTGGCGCTGCTGCTGGCGCTGGTGCTGCTGCTGCTGCTGCTGCTGCTGGCGCCGCTGCTGGAAGTGGACGAAGTGCTGCTCGAGTTGGCCGTGGAGTTTTTCACGCTGCCGCCGTGATGAGCGTCGCCGCTGACAGGCGAGGTGGCCGCCACGGCAGCGGCGCAGGGCAGAGGGTCAGGCGGAGGCGAGTGAGTGGCCCCCGTGGCCGCCGCCCGGCTGGCGTACCTGGCCTCGGGGGCAGCGCTGGCGGGGTAGCTGCTGCGAGCCCTCTCCGAGGGGCCCCCTGCCCCAAAGTGGCTGGAAGCCGAGCGGCCGACGCTGAGGTCCATGCCATTGTAGCCGTAGCCTCCGCCGCCGCCGCCGCCGCCGCCGCCGCCGTACCTGCCGGAATGCATGCTGGCGGAGTCCCTGAATTGCTCGCTCACGGCACTGGGATCTCCATAATTATGTAACGGGTAGTCCGGGCCATTTGGATAGCGACCGCAAAATGAGTTTACAAAATAAGAGCTCATTTGTTTTTTTTGTTGATGATGATTTTTTTGTTGTTGTTGTTGGTTGGGATTTTTTTGTTGCTTTTTTTTTTGATCGGGGGGCTTGATTTGTGGCTCTTTGCTTCGTTTTTTGGTGCGTCTATAGCACCCTAGCACAATTTATGATGAATTATGGAAATGACTGGGACATGTAGTTGGTTCCCTCCTACGTAGGCACCCAAATATGGGGTACGGCTTCATATCACGTGCTTTTGTTGTCCAGTCGTAAATCCTGCCTGATGACCTCTAGAGGTAAACTCGTGCACTAAATGGGGGAGTTTGGGTGGATGCTGGAAGGGCTGGGGCGCGCGCGCCGGCGCGCGCACCCGGCCGCCAGCTCGCGACTGTCAGTCGGCCTCGTGCGCCACCCTCTGGAGGAAAGCGGGATCTTCACCTCCGCAACAACCCCCCCCCCGCCCCAGCCAGGGGCTTACTCGCAAGTCTGGGGTCGAATCGAGGTTACAGCCCATTATAGCAAAATTATGGCATCTCTCACACAGTTCCATTAGTATGGACCAATTTTTAAGGGCTATCGGCTCCAGATCAGAAAACCAGCAAGAATTCAGAAGCATAGGGGAGAAATAATATATTCAATCTTTCCTTTTCAGTAAGATTCCTTTTAATCTTGCACATTCCTTTATTATTTTCTAACATTCCCCATTCTGCTAGAGATTCTTTACAAAGAAAAGCTATATAAATAGAGAGAGCCATATATATATATAGGGATTTCTTTTGCAGGAGGAAGGGAAAAGACTAATTATTATTGAAGCCAATTAGAGGAAAGCAATAAACCCCAACATTCTAGCAACAATTACTATGGTGTCCTTTTTTCTCAGGCGCTTGAAAAACCAGGATAAAAGGGGTGGCGGGGGATCGATCGCTGTGTATTTTTAAAGATCAGTGCCGATTTCAAAATTTCCTACAGCTGAGCTGTTCTCTAAGCCTCTTTTAAACAGCCTGGATCTAAAAGCAAGCAAACCCCAGTATCATTTAATGACACCATGGCATATTCTCTGCCTCCCCCACCCAATTTCACAACAACATATATATATATAATGGTAGTGATCTTTTGAGGGGTAGGTTTTCACTATTTCACTTTTATTTGTATTCAGAGTCATTTCCCAAAAAGTACACTTTTCATAGTATCGAAAAAGACCTTTGCATTTCCACATATAGACAGAGGACGCCAAACACACTTAATCGCATATATAAAGCCACATTTTCACTGTCACTGTTATTTAAAGCAAACCGTGCTTGCGCCGGATCCTTCTTCCACACATTCTCAATGAAAGCATAGAATAGTAGCTACATTTCGACTTTGCTTCCATCACCATCATAATTTACTGTCGTTGTTTAGAAATTTAACCAAATGTGATGGGGGGGGGGGGTTTGGGGAAACAGCCACGATTCAGTATTCTGCCTGCTCCTTCAACAGTACTCAGAAATCAAAGTTACCCTCGATATTCAAGTTGTGTTTATGAGCGTGCATATACGTGTGTGTACACACACACACACACACACACACACACACTCCTCTAATTCGAACTCTACCCATCTCTGCCTGCCTGGAGATACTTCTCCCTTCACTTGTTGTGCTTTTAATTACAGTATTTTGAGCTTTGTGGGTTTTGTTTTTTTTAATGCAGGCTTTTGCTAATTAAAACAAAGCAATACGCAAATATGTGGCCATTTTGAAACACCCATAGCGGTTCATCAACACTTCAACATTAAATACAACATTGTTGTTGTATTTAAAACAACAACAACAGAAAAACGTTTAATCTCATTATTGAAATTTCCCCTTTCCCTATTTTATTTTTTTTGGTGGGGTGGGATCCTAACTATATATTTCAATCATATGTACAAGGAAACACGCTTTTCCTAATCTGTACTGTAATATTTCGGTGACATAAAGTCGCCATAGTGGCAACTTTAATCATGGAGTCTTTTTTTTTTGTATTTTTTTAAAAAATCCGAATGAATAGGCTCAGGTCTGAGGTGAAAAGGAGACGAACAATGGCACCAATCTATCCCGAGTTAGCAGCAAAGACATAAATAAGACGCCTGTACATCTCTGGCCGTCCTAGAATATGGAGGTTTCCCTCTGAGCAAGCGACCGCCGCTCCCCCTTTTTTTGTCCACCAGTTTCCAGTCTTTCATATTAACACCGATGCTCCACTTCAAAGTTTGTTTGGTGTGGGGTTTTTTTTAAAAAAAGAATCTTGATACCATCTGAAGCACATCCTAGCCTACACTTTGGAGACCTGGTTATGTACACCACTCTCTTCCTTGTCCATTTATCCTACCGATCCAGAAATTCACAGTTAATTGCAAATATATATAGATATATATAAATAGGTATATATTTTAATCAAGCCTTTGAAAGTCGTCAGAACCATTACAATACGAATTATATCTATATATATATATATATATTCCTGGAGGAACATAAGAGGGGAGGGGGTAAGGGGAGATGTAAAGAGCAACTAATGAAAGGGTATGGTGGCAATTCCACACACACACACCCGCCTCGTTGTAAGCATTGTTTTACTCCCCTGACTTTTCCTCTGTTTCTTCTCCCGGCTGGGTGGAATTGATGAGTTTGCTTTCTTTTTTCCATTTCATCCTCCTGTTTTGAAACCAGATTTTAATCTGCCGCTCAGTGAGGCAGAGAGCGTTCGCTATCTCAATCCGTCGCCTCCTGGTTAAATATCTGTTATAGTGAAATTCCTTCTCTAACTCTAAGGTCTGGTATCTGGTGTAGGTCTGCCTGCCCCGTCTGCCGTGCGTTCCGTATACTGCACCTATGGAAGGAAAGACAAGATGGTCTCAGTTGAAGAGGCCTTCGTCCTTTCTGTTAACAATGGAGGAAAACTGCTTCGAGCTGCGCTGGTGTGTGTGTTTTCTCCCCCCTTTCTCTCCCACCCCCAGCCCATATCCTTGCATAGGAAGATATAAGGAGATGCGTGGGGAAGGTTCAGTCCCTTCCTCAACGTTTCCCGGGTTAAATCTATCCCAGGGATATCTAGTTGGTAGCAGAACTTTGGGAAGCGAATGTTCGTATTGACGTCGGGGCTAAAATTCCGCGCTCAACACGCAGAAAATACCCTCATATGGCACGCAAACGGGCACATATGCACACGCTGTGACTGACTCTGTGTGGGGTGTGTAACATTTCTATCTCGCTGTGGCGTCGGCAAAAAAACTCAGGCTGTAATCCTATACCCATCTACCTGGGAGTAAATCCCATTGAACTCAACAGAACCTACTTATAAGTGAACATGCCTAAGATCACGCCGATAGGGTACCTGGGCAGGATCCGGACAAAGTTAAGCAGTTCCATTGGTTTTCAGAGGCATGCTCGAGCAGGCGCACGTCCTTAACTCTGCTCTATTTAAAATAAGTGCGACCTGAAAGTGCTTAATTTTGTCTGGACCACGACCTTTCATAATAATTAAAGCAACAGATACCAGTTCCTGAGCTCATTTATTTGCAAGGCCCTTGATTTCAGTAAAGCCTACTTTCAAGCAAGTGCTCTTAGGATGGCAGCCTAGAAACGAAGTATAATTACAAAGAAATAAATCCTAATATGCATTCTTAAAGCAACAAGCCCCCACCTCATATTTACTGCAGAGTGCTGCCCCCAAAAGAAACAAACTCACAACGGAGAAGGTAAACCTTATGTAGGAAAAACCTGAATAAAAATGCGTCGTGGAGTTTAAATTTTGCATGGCTTTTCTCTTTTCCTTTAAGAAGGACAAAGGATGAAATTCTGATCCATTGAAATCAATGGGAATTTGGCCATTGATCAAGTTTCCTCTCTTCCCACCTCCTCCGCCCCCAGTAGATGATTTGTGTGCGTGCACATATTACTGGAAAACGTGCATTCAGTAGCTAATACTTACACACTAATGAGTGGGTGAAGGGAGGGGGGAGAGAGGATCTGTCTTGCAAATATATTGAGCAGTCAATACAGAGGGCATATCCCTCCGCATCAGTCTCTGGCTCTCATGGAAGCGGGCTTCTTTTAATCATGAATATTTCGTACTAGTAGCAGCAGTAACCACCACCCAAGCCTACAACGAGCACCAGATCTTAGTACTTTATACCGAACTGGCTCTCAGGTATGATTGTTTGGGCATTGCAACCTTTATCTGCTGACTCAGACTTTAGGCGACCTTTCCTTTTAAAAAAATAAATAAATGCATACTTCTTCAAAGTAAACCCCCCACCCCACCCCACCTCACCCCGCCCAGCAAAGTGTCAGGATAGAGAAGAACCTGGAGAGGAATCTCAGTCTACCCATTTGCTTGCAGGTGACACTGGTCTTCATAGATCCAGCTCCCCCCCCCCCCTGCAAAAAAAAAACCGTCTCATATTCCTCCATCCTCCCCCAAAGCCCTTTATCTCTCTCCCCCCTCACCTTCACTTTCACCCTCTCTCGACCGACCGCCCGCCCGCCCGCCCCCCTTGAGTCTTGCTTGCATCTCTGTGACTTACCAGCGCACGAGTTCATCCTTTGCATCCAAGGATAAACAGGGCTGCTGTACTTCCGGTCGCTTCCTTCCTCGTTTAGGATTTTGGCCGGCCCGCTCTCGGTCTTGTACTGCTGGTCAGAAGCAAAGCAGGGCAGATAGTCCCCAGGGTGTCCGGCCCTTTGCTTGCCACTGCCGGAGGGCGAGGAGGCGCCGCCCAACTCCTTGTCTGGATAGAAGCAGGAGGCTCCATAGTCATAGGATGCCCGGTTGCAGGCGATGACCGTGTTGGTGGACTGTTGATAGAAGCAAGGTGAGGAGTAGGTCTTGTCCTGCAGGCTGCCGGCCCCATAAGAGGCTGGGAAGTGCCTCAGAGCCTCGTACCCAGCTGGGTAGATGGGGATCTGCCCGAGGAACGACTCCTGCCCATTAGGCAGGCTCCCCGGGAAAGTGGGATTCACAAAATAGGAACTCATTGACGCTCCCCAGATCCCGGACCGTGATTTGTTGTGTATTAGTACATCTGGCTATAACTATTAGTAGTCATCGAAGTGGTTTGTTTCTGGATGGCCGAGCGCCAAAAGCGACAGCAGCAAATAGCACCAGCTGATGGCTGGGCGACCAATGAGAGAGCGGCGGAGGGCCCTTCTCCCCTGGGACCCGCCGCCACCGAACCAGCAAAGTTACAAACAACACCCCCCAGCCGCCGTATCTCAGCCGCCGCCGGAGCCCGGCAGATGGATGGCAACTTGGAAACAGCGGTTATCGTCCGCTGTGCCAAAAAGCTGGAGGCGTGGGGACGGCTAGAGAGGAATTGGGTGTGTGTGTGTGTGTGTGTGTGTGTGTTGTTGTTGTATAGATAAATAAATCAAGGTGATTGTAGACACCCAGAGCACAACCCCGCTGGCATCTGCAAGCAAAAGAGGCACCTCTGCAAAGTTAGGGTGTCTAGACTGAAGGAGTTATGAAGCAGCACCCAGGAAACTCCCCATTGCCCCCTCTCCATTGATTCTCCCGCCAGGACCCTTCAGCCTCCCCCCTCCCCGGAAGATGAAAGCAAGGCAGCCGGTTGGTTGATTTATGTGGTATCTAAGAATTTTAAAAATATAATAAGAAAATGTCAAACAAGTTCGAAAACGGGAACTTTTGCTCACTGACCGGATTAAAAACAAACCACCTCAATTAAAAGCTTCAATTATTTTCACATATTCCTAGTCCGGGGTGGGGCGGGGAGAATAAGCTTAGTCATACAAGGCTTCCCAAAAGGTTTCGATTCAGGTAATAATAATAATAATAATAATTAATAATAATAATATCGAATACAGCTTAGCCTAGTTTTATTTGGTTAGTAAGAAAACACGCGGACGCAGATACGCCTCTCTGCAATAATTCTTCTTCTTTGAGCCTCTTGGTAGCTGAGGAAAAGAATCTCGCCTGTTAAGCTTAACCCAGACAATTTTAATAGTAATTCGGAAAGCAGGAAAGAATTGAGGATGTCTCGACGTGGTTGTTATTGTGTGTTGGCAGTGGGTGGTGTGGGGGTTTTTTTGTTATTGTTTTTGGCAAAGGAATCCTCTCGAAAGTAGCTGAGGATACGACATCAGAAGCTTTGAAAAGGCTGAATCATTCCGGCAAGGACAGGCTTGTTTTTCTTGTTGACATTTTTTAACTCGTCAAGGAATATATCCGCAGCTTTAGTCCTTGTTTTTGTCTCAGTCTGGCAGGCAGAGGGGAAACCCGTCATGGCGAACTCTGCACAAATGCCCTTTATAGCCAGTACTTTGGGTGGTGGGGCTGCCCCTCTTCATATTTATATTTAACCTGTCTGCTGTGGACTCCCCCAGGCATCACCTAGCAAGCAGCACACTAATCCCTCCCCCACAAACGTGGTGGAAATTTTAGGGTAATGAAAAGAAGGGTACGCCTAGGCCTAAGGTAGCAAAAGCGGTAATGCTAACATCTGAGAGATCCACGCTTTTAATACATCTGGTTCATTTCTAAGCACGTTTACTCAGAAGTAAGTCCCCCCCCCCCAGCCCATTAGGACTTTGGTCCCAAGTAAAGTGTCTTTAGGGCAGAGGCCCACAAAATGTTTTCTGTGCCAATTGCCTGGGTAGCGATTTACACTTCCCTCCACAGACTCGGGTTTTTGAATGGGCGCTTTAAAAACTATCCCTCAATTGGCTTTAAAGCCGTGAGCTTTGTCCCAGTTGCAATCTGGTTTGTTTCATTTCCGGAGTCCCATTACGGGATCTATAAAACAGCAGTAAGTTAAAACGTCTCCCCACCGTGTGCATTGTTTGCGCCCCTCATCGGGGTTTCACAGGCAACTCTCGATTACCTCCAATAATGGCGAGTGCTTTCAAAGGACTTCCCCAATCTTTCCGCTAAAAGGTTACCTATAAATGCAATCGATAGTATAGGTGGGAGAGCTCAGAAGCAGAAAAACAGGAAGCTGACCATTCGCCGAGAACAACAAAAACGAGTCAATCACGTTTCAAACATTTTTACAGTGCAGATATATAACGTCAGGATGCACAAGTCACTCGAAAGTGGGGAACTTCATACGGTTGAAGGACAGGTAAAACATTTATTCACTTCTCTATTAATATTTTCTGGAAGTTGTGCTAAGGTTTCCCTTCCCATCAGTTTTAATGAACCAAAATGCCACTCTCAAATCATCCTGTAAAGACCAGCAGCCAGGAAAAATATAAACTGCAGGGAAGTGTCTGTAAATTCAGCGCAATATAACGAAGGAATCTCCCTCATTTTTTTTTTACTCACCAAGAACCAAACAAAGCAGAATTTAAAGTAGAAAAGTGCATGCAACGCTCACCAGGTCTCTTAACGAGGTTATTTAGCAATATGCAATGTAATAATAATAATAATAATAATAATGTCATGGTTGCAGTCCAATGTGTGTATATATATATATATATATATATATATATATATATATATATCCCACATCTGCTAAGCAGAAGCCTTGCCATAGACTGCAGCTTCTCAAATGAACCCAGACAAGCTCCCGGAGACACATTCCTAACCCAAGCAAGGTAAACAGCTGGAGTGGCCCCGTTTAAAAGAAAACATGCAAAACTCCAAAACTTTTTAAAATATATATATATATAGCAGTACCCATCGATTTAAAATGTGTGACTACCCGTTTAACAGTGCGAGGATTTCCCCCATCCACCCCCCCCCCTTTCCTCTCGGGCTTTCATTCAATCGAAGCCATAAGTCAAACAAAGTTAGAATACAGGTGCGGGGGGGGGGCAGTTACCCTCTTAAGCTTAAAAGCTCCGTTTCCCTAAGGTATAATTCCACTTGCAAATCCTTCTTAGGTTCAGAGATGTAATAGAAAGCAACATTTAGCTAACAGCCGCTAATCCAAACAGTTCTCTCCTTCCAATTCACCACGCCAAAACATTCAGTTCAACAACAATATCTTTCCGGGGTGTCCCCTTCAAATCCCGTCTGCCACGTAAATTTTTTAAGCTCTCGCGGAAAAAGAATCCTTAAAGCGATGCGGCTTGAGGTGGGCAACTGAAGGCCGATTTTTACAAATAGAGTTTTCCAATGGAGAACCACCCGCTACGTTCTGCGGGGGTGTGTGTGTGTGTGTGTGTTTGGATGTGTGTGTGTGTGATACTGGCGGTTGCCCCAGCTCACTCTGCGTCCAGTACCACCTTCAACCACACAGTGGCAGCACTGAGTACACTCCACTTGGCGATAAATAATCCGACATTCACTGCGGTTGCAGTCAGCCAGATACTGCAGTGCAATGCACACGTAATTCTTTATCAGCTCGGAGAAGTGGGGGGGGGGACACCCATCGTTCTGAACACATAAGATAATTGCTTCTAATCTTTAACAACTGAAATGAATATTTGAAGATATGCAATCCGAAATATCTTCCTCCCAGAAAACCTTTTTAAGGAGGCGACACAAAATGGGCGCATAACACAAAATTACATATCCTTACGAAAATATTGCTTCACCACATCCCTCCACCTACACCAATTTTGAGGATAATTTTCTATTATTTCATTAACCTGTTTTTCTCTCACATCCACACAAACACTCCCCCGTCTCCACCAAACAAAAAGCCGCATTTTGTGATTCTGAAGTAAGCTTCCTTATTGCATTTAATCCTTAGTTATCATTAAGGAACAAGCTGCATTTCGGGACTTTAAAAAGCTCCTAATGTTATCCAGGCGCCATACAATATATGTGACTACCATGCTATTGTACGCACTTCTTCATCTGAAGATGGAGCAATCCAGTGCATGCATAATCTAACCTCTGACGTTACCGGAATTAATTTCCACCTAACATCTAAAATGAAGCGATAAGTTCCCAAACTCTCTATTTACATCGACAGATCTCATAGCAACAACAACCACGCATTAAACACAAAAAAGTCAAAACGCACCCGCTTTGCTTAAATTCACATTTTAGAAGCATTCCAGCTCTGCCTTACTATCAACGCAGCATTTAATGAGACGGTTTCTAAAATCTCCCGTAGCTTCAAAAAAAATACAGGTTATTCTTAAGCAAATGTAGCTGCAGCCGGTGCTAAAATAGCATATCTACAGGCTCACTAGCAGTTCTGGTCTGTTTTGATTGCACCCGGCACAATCCAGGAAGCTTAGAGAGTCAATTGGCACCATCGCACCTTGGGCGGATCAACATTCTATGTCTAATCTGTTTCAGAGAAGGATGCTGATTTTCCAGGTTTGTCTAGTCTAATGTTATAACAGGGGTTGCTCGCTCATGCTGGTAGTTCTCTGAATTTCTCACCTTTTTAGGTTCTGGCTTGCAGGAGCCCCTGCTACTCTGACAGCTGTCGCTTTGGCTGCACCGGAGACGAATCGCCCTCCTTTTGGTGCCAGAAGAAGCAGGAAATTAGCCAGGTTGCGAGTTGAAAATCTGCCACTCCAGCGCTTTGAATCCAATATGCCACACCTTCCGGCGGAGGAACTGGAAATTGCCATCCAAGACCAGCGTTCTAGGCGACTGCCTGCTCCGAACCTCCATCCACCCGGCTCCCTATTGACTTACAAAGGACAAATGAAAATCGGGGGTGGTGGAGGTGGGGGGGGGGCTGAAAAGCCAGAGAGATCCGAAGCAGGACAGAGCTGAGCAAAAGAATGCAGCTCTATTCTCGCCAGGGAAATTATAAAAAAGTTCATGTTCACGGTTGCCATCCACATGACCACCGGCAACCAATGGAGGAACGGAACCACTCATAAAGTTGTATTGCAAAGTTGTAAATTTTCATAAACAACAACGGATTTATGGCTCTTTCCTCTTCACTAAGAAAGAGGCAGGACTTAGAGAGGCGCCATTTTACCAGAGAGGCAAGCTCTAGATTTTTTAAAGGACCCACAGTCTGGACAATTTTGAATTGTATTTTATAATAGGGGGGATATTAAAACTGTGCCACACGCACAGAACAGCAGGAAATCTGCCCTTATTCACTCACCACTCTTATTTATCTTTCCATATATATATATATAAATGAGAGATAGCACTCAGTTTTGCTTTAAATGAATAAAAAGGGGGCGGGGAGAAACATTGTTCGTAGGAGAAATATTTTGGGAATATGCTATGGAAATAGGTTCTATACGTATTATATCTTTGGTAATGGCATTGTCCTTAATTCCGTGTTCCGGGGGCTACCGCGCACCCTCCAGACGGCGCCTTAAAGCGCCTTATAGTCATTCCATTCCAGAAATTTCGGTGACTTCCTCTCCAAAGTGCGGACTATACCAGTTTATATGTACCTCGCGAGATGCGTTTGAAAAACAAATCCTGAATTAGTTAATTAGGACCTACTTCGAAATCAGATGTATGTTTTCCAACGAACCAGTAGACTCATCTTAAGCAAAATCTCTCTTCTATATGCCCATTATACTATGGGGAAGGAACTCTGATTGGAATCCACGAGATTTCCGCCCAAGTAATATTTGGGTTGCTTGCTGGGTGGCTAGCAGCCTGCTCGCTCATTCTCATATATAAAGTAGATCACTGTGAGAGCAGATCTTAGTGATTATATTAACATTCATTTCCAAGTACCAGGTTGAGAAAGTTATCGTTAGTTGCTTTTGGGTTGTTTTGTATATACTCGGGACTTTCGCATTTGGATACGGGTCTGCATGTGTGCCTAGATGTGTATATAAATGTTTATATAGATATGTAACTTTTAATAATAAAAAAGAAAGGATATTTTGTCAACAAGCATTTTTTATTTCTGTGTAACATAAAACACATCGAACGTGGGCGATACACGACAGCACCTCCGAAGAGTATTCACGCAGACGCACACACACACGCACTTCCCGCCCCCTTCAATTTTAACACGAGATACCTCAATGTTCACAGTGGAAAAACACATTGTAACGTACATTTTATGAATAAAGTTTAGCCAAAACTTTCAGGCAGAATTTATTTATACAGAGTTGTCGACGTTGCTTCATGCTACAAAGTTTGCCTAACCAAGTACAGGCTTCCCAGCAGATGACATGGTATATTTATCAATGAGGTCCAAGAAAATCTGAAATGGCTCAAGCCTCCCTCGATCCAATATACAATATTCGTTCATTGTTATGAAAATTAACGCTGCTTCAGACTTAACACATTCTGGCAATAGGGAGAAGGGAATAAGGTGGCTGAGAATAGGTATATGTGGCCGGTGCTTAAATTCACATCTTTTTTTCAATTTGTTGCTTTGTGGTTTTTTCAGTTGCATCAAGCAGAATGGTAGAAAACTCAAAAGGGAACACTAAATCGGCCATGAACAGAGCCGCACAAAAAGGACGCGATGAAACCGCTTTGTACAAATCCATTGCGATGGTTTAACCTCCATCAAATTCGGCCTAGCGAAGACTTGTGTGACGAAAGCTTACATTGCAGCATATTGTTTCCACTTAATAACAGCCTTAGAATAAATTTATTATTATTATTATTATTATTATTTAAAAACTTTAAATTATACTCAACAACACCAGGCATCAAATCCTGTGGCGGACTTGGGAAGGCCTCCCATTGCAATTGTTTTCCCTTTTATACCTTATGCGCTACGCTTCATGTCCTGCGAGGAAGTCCGCTTAAAGTATTGTCATCTTTCCTTTTTGCATTAATAAAATACAGCATAATTTTGAAGATAGGTAGGCGGAGCTAGATAATAGGTAGTTTGGAAAATAGGTAGTACAAATCACTGCAGCTGAGTGTAGTGGTTTAAGTCATTGTTTTTCCCCGCATAGAATTCGAAATTCCCCACCCGCCCCAAATCCTTCTTCAGGTTATTTTAAACAAAGAAACAAGAACAAAAAATTCAGTAACTGGAAGTACATCGATCCTCAGCGTAAATTAGGTAGTTTGAGTGTGAGCCTAATGCACTTGTCCCTTAGCGATTGATTGGGACCAGTACAGTCAGGTAGTTTATTTGGAAGTTAAACTATATGGGGCTCCCCCAGCGTTTCCCCCCCCTTTCCTTTTTCTTATTATGTGCAAGTTACGACACCCCCCTCCCCTCACAGATATAAGGGCGGGGAGAAAAATCTATCCGTCTATCATGTAACAAAAAATAATAATACAACAGGTTTGGACATTCACAGCCAAACTGGTCCGGGTGTTCAAGTGATAATTTTACTCTTAGTTTACACAGAGCTGTGTCTCGGATGCTCTGGGAATGCGGAAGGGCCAGTCGAGGTGAACTCACCTCTCCCCCCATCCCTTATAATTGGAATTGGCGATTGCAAGGGTCTCCTTTTTAAATAGATTTTAATTATTATTTGAAGAGAGCGTTTACAATGTCACGTGCATACAGAAGACGAGCGCTGGGCTCCGGCGAGCGAGAGCCCGGGAGAGGGGGGGGGAGTTGTCCGTTCATTCCGCTTCCTCTTCCTCTTCTTCCTCCTCCTCCTCTACTTTCTCCACAGAGGCAGTAGCTGATGTGCTGTCGTTGGCCGCCGGGGCTCCGCTGCCTCCGCCGCCGCCTCCAGCTTCTTCTTTATGTTCCTTCTTCCATTTCATGCGCCGGTTTTGAAACCAAATCTTGATCTGCCTCTCGGTCAGGCACAGGGCGTGGGCGATCTCTATCCGCCGCCGCCGGGTCAGATAGCGGTTGAAATGGAATTCTTTCTCCAGCTCCAGAGTTTGGTAACGGGTGTAGGTCTGACGCCCTCTCTTCCTATCCGGACCTGAAGAAAGGATTTGGGGAGGCCGGGGAAGAACCACCGAAGTTAGAGGACCAGGAAATAGTTTTACAACAGCTTGCAAACAAATAAACAACAAAACCCTCCTATTTCCTATTCTCTCTCTCTCTCTCTCTCTCTCTCTCTCTCTCTCTCTCACTCTCACTCTCTCTCTCTCTCTCTCTCTCTCTCTCTCTCTCACACACACACACACACACACACGAGTCCCACCCCCACCCCAATAAATATATATGTATATATATATATCTGGGAAAGGGACAGCAGCATTTCAAGCCTACTCAGAAGTAAGCTCCATTGAGTCCAGCAAGGCGTAACTTCCTGGCCAATGGGTAGAAGCTGACCGTCCAATTCTGAGACACGTCTACTCGGAAGCAAATCCCACTGACTTCCTGCACAGTATATTAAAAACTGAAGGCTTAGCTGTCCCTCAAGTGCCCCGGGCAAAGCCGGGAGAGACAGGATCGGTGGAGGAATTCGGGTTTTAACCATGTAGTTTAAATGAATAAACCCAGGCGGGGAAAAGAGGGCGATTGACTGAAAGCAAACCCTCTCCGGTTTGCCCGCCACATTCCAGACTCTGGCGGAAGTCAAAGCGGTGTCTGGAACTCAGGGCTCGCTTTCGCTCCCAGTTAAAAGAGCAGGTCTTCCTGTCCTCCCGCAAAATTAACTGCAGGTTCGGGTTTGCGTCGCTCCAATAACCCCTTTCTTTATTGACATGCCTGACCGTCTATATTTCTTGCGGAGGGTGGGTGAGATAAATATTAGGGAATCAAACGTTTTCGCTCACTCCAAGAATAGAAAGATCCATTTTCCCCCTCATATTTTCCCCCCCTCTCTCTCTCTGATACGTCCCCCACCCCAGTCCGCACCCCCGGCTCTTCTCTCACTCAGCATTACTCCCCCCCTCCTTCGCCAGTGCGGGCGTGGAGAAGCGAGGCTCTCCCCCTGCCAGTCTCCGGCCACCTTCGCCATCACCCTTCCCATATTTCCCTAGGGCCCCGACCAAAAATTCAACCCAACGCTCCCATTCCATATGGGGGGGGGGGAGAGAAAGAGAGAGAGAGTTAAATAAATTTACGAGGCTAGAACCCATTAATTGGGCAATAAAAAGTTTTATGAGACTCATTTACATACAATGCCACGGGCTTTCTGCGCAATGGCGCCGCTTGTTCTAATTAAAAGCAGGCAGGCAGGCAGGCAGGGCAGGCGCGCGCGCGCTCCTTGCGTGGAAGTTGCCCCCGCACCCGCGTGGAAGTTGCCATTCGCCTGCTTGGCAGCGCTTTCAATCCAACGCTCCCCCCCCTCCGCCCGGCCTTCCCCGCCCGCATCTCGGTTTTGTCCCCCCCCTTCCTTCCTTCCTTCCTTCCTCCCCCATACCTGAAGACCTCATCCAGGGGTATATCCGGAAATTACTCTCCGCCTGGCTGTGCAGGTTGCTGTCCTCCGCTTTGTCACAGCTGGGTTTGGTTAAGTCATTGCAAAGGACGGGAATGTTCTGATCAAAAGAGGAGCAATGCAGATTGTAGGCATCGGAGCCCAGGCTGTATCCGGAAGAGAACGGGCTTTGATATATGGTGCTGTTCACGTTGTACAAGGCAGGCATGGAGGAGGTGAACGCGCTAGCGCCTGGTCCATAGCCGCTTCTCTGCGAGTTGGTAGCAAAGGAGCAAGACGTGGGCTCCGCATTTTGGAAGAGAGAAGCAGCCCCCGTCGTATATTTGCTAAAAAGAGCGTTCACATAATACGAAGAACTCATAATTTTGACCGGTGATTTGTGGTCCGGTAGGCTTCCGTGTCGGTTTTACGAGGTAGCGTGATATATGATAACATTACACCCCCAGATTTACACCAAACCCCATTTTCTTTTGGACTGAGCTGCCTCCACCACGTGACCAGTCATATGACCCCATCCTCCAATCTCCTCCTGCATCACAGGTGGTATAGATCAGGGTGGCTCACAAGGTCCTATGATGGAAGGGGAAGAGGATCGAGCCGACGCCTGGCCGATTCGAAGGCGAGGGGGAGACTTGGCCGCTCGGGCAGCTCCAACGGGGCCCGGGATCCCGGAGCGGCTCCGGATAAAGCCGAGGGAGCGCCGAGATCAGCCCCGAGCCAGAGGGAAGCTAGAATAAGAAACGTCAAGCCAGTGTTTCGAAATACACATTTTCCTCTTTGCATCTTTATCCTCTCTACCCCTTTTCTCCTCGTCTTTTCTTTTTTTAAGGGGAGGAAAACAGCATTTCTGTTCCGCTCCTCCATATACCCCACTCCTCAGTCATATTTCCTGCAGAGCTGGAAATAAACCACAAACACAACTCTGAGTTTCCATGTATGTTTCCTGTTTGATTTTCTTGTTTCTTATCTCTCTCCGCCTTTCAGTTCTTCCATATTCCGAAAGGGGAGGGGTAGAGCTGCGGGAGGGAAAGTACATTAAAAAAAATAAAATACAAAGGCAAGGTGCCCATAAAAATACCCCCATAGTAAAAACAACCACCACCATTATGCAGGATATGTTATCTGCGTCTATCTCAAGTGTGTGTGTGTGTCTGAATGAACTCATTTGGCAAATCCTTCTGTATCCTGCTCTCATTTATTTTTCCTCAGGAAAGGAAAGAGTGAAATATTTATATGAGATGCTTCCCAATTTGCTCGCAGATTTATTAAGATATTGACAGACATATTCGGCTAATCGCTGCTGGCAAGATGAGTGAAGGGTTGCTAAATACGTGTTCTATCATCTCTCTCTCCCTCTTTTGCCAAATTCTCTTCCTCAGCAACAAAACACAAATAGAGAAAAAGCACAGCATATCTAAGGGAGGACGGGTGGGTATCTTTCCTAAAAAGAAAGGGGAGGAGAAGAGGAAGAGGAAGAGGAAGAGGAAGAGGAAGAAGAAGAAGAAGAAGAAGAAGAAGAAGAAGAAGAAGAAGAAGAAAGATGAAGGCATGTGTCTACTTTTGCCTGTTCCTCTTACTCCAGGAAGGTTTATATCCAGGAGGGAGTTTTGTTTTGTTTTTGTTTTTCGGTGATAATGCAGCCGGTCTGCCTTTACTAGTGCGGATTTCTTCTATCCATTAGCATGCATATTTCAGCCACCACTACCCCCCCCCCCAAAAAAAAGATACAGTGGGAAATATAATAAAAACAAACGGACTTTCAGCACCTCTTGTTTTTTAAAAAATCGAAGAGACTTGGGATGCGGACTCAGGTTTCTTTGTTTCATCTGGCTTCTTCTTTTTCCTCCCCCGCCCCCGGGGTAAATAAATACCTACCTCTGGTTTTATGTGGTGGTGTTGGTGGTGTCGAGAGCGGTGGCGTGTGTGTGTGTGTGTGTGTGTCCCAGATCTCGGATAAGGCAGCTCCTTAATTTCTAAACACTCGGCCCCCACCAAGCAATAAGAGGACACGCCATTGAGGATGTTGCGCCCTACCCTTCCTTTAAAACGGATCGTAAAACTAGTTTCCTTCCCTCAGACGGGGGAGTTTTGGTAAAGACAGCTTTTACTGCCCTGCTATATTGCACATCATAAACTGGAAGGAGGACAATGAGATTGCCCCGGAAATTCTCCCTTTAGATTATAGAGTTTGGTATCCTGTGTGTACAAAGAGGTTCTCACCAGTTTAAAATTATGCCTGGCCCATATTTCGCAGGGACCCTTCAGAGGGGCACATTCTGGCAACCCATGGGAGGGAAGGAGGGGGGGGGAGGGCTCATCTAAGGGGCCTGAGGAGGCCCGGGTGCAACAGGGGCTGGAGAGAGGTATTGGTGTACAGTTTTGGAAAGGAGGAACGTTATTGTCATGAACTCATCTTCACAATCAGTGATATGGACTGGAGCCGGTCCTGGGCGCGGAGACCGCCCTTCGAGGTTTGCTTTGCTATTCCTGGGAGAGTACAGTCTGGTTGCATCGACAGACGTCTTTGGTTTTCATTCCGCCAAGATCGGTCAAGGCACCAAGATGGCTGTCAAACCCAAAGGAAGGAAACGTGTGTGCTGGGGGGGGGGGAGAGGCGCGTGGTGCAAGATTGCGGGGCTACAATAATAATAATACCCCCTCCAAAAAAAATAACCTCGAAATTTTAAGAAAGAAAGGAAAGCCTCCTGAGAAAAATAAAAAAGACTAAGAAGTTAGAAGGGAAGGCGAAGGAAAAACCTGCCAAAGACGAGGAGCCAGATCAAAGAAGCGGAATTAGACGGCATTCTGCCAATAAATTGCTCCTCTGGTGACAACGCAGCCAAGATGCCAGAAGAAAGCAGCAGCAAACAGAACCGACAGTCTAGACTTGGGTATTGATAAGAGCAAGACAGAATTTTATCGATGAGTCTTTAAAGGACACCGTTAAGTGCAACTAGCTTTGAGGCCGAGCTCTGGCGGCATCAAACCGCACACTGCTTTCTTAGACGTGTGTGTGTCTCAGTTCTGCTGGGATTATATAAATATATTTTAAAATCGCGTTTGCCTAAAGTCACTTCTTGGAAGTGCTACTTAAATTGAGAAGACCATCTCACACACACACACACACACACACACACACCCCGTTGTCCACGGCCTCCCCTCCAGGAAATAGGGCGTTTTATAATAAAGACTCAGGACTAACCCTCACTAAACGGAATGAGCTCCGAATCACCTCCAGAGTATAGACTTCCAGTATAAATAGCAAAAAAAGAGGGGTGAAATGATTATTCACTTCTAAGCAATGTTTCCGGGACATATTACGGTACATGAATGCGGAAATTTAATGGTGTCCAGTTTTAGAAGATGCCTCTATTCTCCATTCCACTTAAAAAGAAAAAGAAAAGATATGTTGGAATGGATACTGCTTAATTATTTAAAGTTTTCCCTAGGTCACTCATTCCATCCAAAATGCCTTCTCCGCCCCCTTTAAAAAATTGTAACCTAGAAACTACTGCTTTCTAGGTTTCTCTAAACAAACCTCGTTTAAAAACAACCTTCACCCACAGAATAAAATGTTAAAAATAACGAGGATGATTAAAAAAAACACACACACCAACTGGTCATTCTGCAGGGTGGTTTATTTTGGGATCAAGCAAAGAATTTTCTGCAATTTGGACTTGGGGTATTATTCCGCTGTTTCAGCTGCCTTCTTCCTCCTTTATTCCCTCCACTGATCACCCATTGTCCAAATTACTTACAACAAATGTATATATTCGTGTTTGCATTTTACTGTAGCCGAAGTCATTGAGGACAAGCTACATTAAAAGTACACACGAGACAATAAGAATTAACATTAAACGCTGCCATGACCAGTCATTCGTTCATATAAACGACATTTTCTACTGGGGATTTGTGCATGTATATGTAAGTTCCATCCTAAATAAATGCACAATAAATTTCCAGTCTTTTTTAGGAATCTTCCTGGATTCCTACTAAGGAATTCCAATGAAATACCTTTGATACTCACATTTAGTGTGTCATTTGACTGCTAAACGTTCTTTTTCTCTTTTTGGCAGGGAAAAAAGACGCAAACTTAAAGCGTTTTCCCAATAATGTTATTTGTCTTTCTTGGCTCTTAATTTCGGTACAGTAGGCACACATTTGTGGTTTGATTGTCTTATTTATTCACAAACATCGAGTACATTCATCTATCTTCAGTATGTGTGTTTGTGTATATGGCTCATATTCTAATCGATGGAGCCGTAGAATTCAGAAGTGAAGGAGAGGTGTGTGTATACACACACACACACACACACACAATATATATACAATATATTCATAAACATACAAACACACATATGAAAGAGTAAATAAAATGCCACAAGAGTTCCAGGCTAGATTCGTACAGGCATCTTAATCCTGCGGTGTATTAGAACTGTTATCATCTGCACTGCATAATTAAACCGGGTCCCACAGAGATGAAATTGCTTAAGAAAGCGAGCGGGAGCCTCTAACTGCCTCAAAGACATCTGGTGAAGAAATTCAGTGGCCGGTAAATAATTTTCAAATAAAATTTTGTTGCCGAGCCACCAACTTAGAGCCTCTGTTTTGGCCCGGTGAAAAGAACGTCGTTTCCGAAGGATTCTGGCCCAGAGCAGAATGGAACCAAAGGCAGGGATCATTGGCTGAATAAGAGATTAAGATGGAGCCATCCATGTTCAGCGATTCAAAAGCTCGCCCATTGCATTGTGAAGACTGTTTGCTCCTAATAAATACATTTTTAAAAAAAATGATCGGAGCATTTTTTTTTAAAAAATTAAAAACTCACGTCTAACTGTGTGTTGTTGTTTTAATACACACTGAGCATGTTTCTTTAACAGCTCCGCCGCGTTTCAGTCACCAGCATCCGCATTCCAAGCGCTTTGAGATTCCCGGCTATAAAAATTGCTTATGCGGCCTCAGTATAGCGAAGTGTAGTCCTATACATGTCTACTCTGAAGTAAGAAGCGTTGCTGCATTCATTGGGGCAGATTCCCAGGTAAATTGCCTAAGCCATGAACGGGTTAATGCAAACGATTATATTGTGTGAGAATATCTGCTTTGACTTTGTGCATTATATATCCCTTACATTATATATCCGTTATGCATTTTCATTAGTCGATTACAATATACACGGGATGTTTAACCCAAATGCATCTGTATAAGCTTAAACTGTTTAAATATATTCTCACTGTACATGTGTTTGATACGTGCACTCAGGCGCACGACATATTATTTGCTCTTACTGCGGTCAAATTAGCAGGATTCGTGAAGCATGCTTCAAGCTGAGAGAGGAAAATAACAATCTGTACAGAACTGGCATGATAATACTAATACTAATAGTTAAAAACGGAGAAGTTTACCATTGCAGTTATTGACTTTTAAGATTATAACATATTGAAACACGAAATACTGAAGCATTAAGGTATTCCTTTTAGTAGTGGGGACATATATAATATCGCCTTTTGTTAATATCAAATCAGGAGTTTCAAAACCGCATATGCATCTCCTAGAAAGTCGACATTTTATAATTTTTTCCATTGGCTTCATGGCGGAAATCGCCCTTGTTTTCGTGGAACAACACTGCCATCTGCTGTTCTGTCCCGGTAACCGCAAGCAATAAAATAGGTGCAGGAATCTGACGAACGTGTAAACATAGCTGATATCTACCCCTGCAAACGCTTCGGTAATCTACTTTGCCATGCAGTAGCAATTATAGAAAAGGTTCCAGCGGTATATTCATTAAAGATAAACGTTCACCTTACAGCCTACATTTCAGAGGGGAAAGGGCTAATAAAAACGAGCTATTTCCGCAGAGCCGCTTTATCTAAAACAGCCAGACAAAACAAATGAAAGGGCTTTTGTAGAAAATCTTAATTGTGGCTGGACAGTTGTAAACTCATTAAGGGCCGAATTCCAGACAGTTTGCAGACCTGCCATTTATTACGCACTTCCAATGAGGATTCTTTGAAGTCCCCACTGTCTGCAACAACAGAGGGCGTCGCAACATCCCAAACCACTGGGACAGGCATTAATTAGAAACACCCCCCACCCTTGTTTTTGCAGACGAGAACTGTTTCGCTTTGTCTTAATTTAATGCAATTTACCAGAGATGTCTTTATTTTTAAAAATAAAAATTAAAAAAGGCCAACAAAACTCCGAGTGATTTCCCCTGCCTCTCTGAACCTTCGAACATTTTCAAAGCCTGAGATACTGAAAGTTCTTGCCTTCAAGCCTGCAGCATTTTACACCCCATAAACGGTTACAGCCGTCATTTTCTTTTATGGCACACTATGGCTCTGAATTTTCTTAACAGCTTCTTCAGCTAAGACTTGTTAGCTGGAAGTGTGCGGGCTTGTTTGTGCCTTTAAAATAAACTCTTCTGCAATAAGCTACAGAGGAGTCCCTGTTTGGTCTTGTGCACAACTCTGCTCTAACTGGTATTTTTTTTTTTTATGGGGGAGGATAATAATTTCTGAGCGGAGAGCCGAGCCTGCCCGAGGCACGACTAAACTCCCAACGCGTCAGAATTCCTTTTATTGTTCATCCGTTTGGACTGCCCACCCCCCACTCCATCGCCTGCATGTATTCGTTAAAGTGTTGGTTAATCTCCATCACCAACACCCCTTTGCCAACCAACCCGATTTTCTAATCTGAACTTTATAAACAACGACACACACAAAAAACCTTTCTAGCGTCCATTGTTGCCCGATAAGCCTCCATCTTTGGCTGCGTCAAATGTGGTGTATTTATTTCGCGAGCGAGAGTGCACCCAAGACACAGAAAGCAGCTGGAATGGGTTTTACATTGGGAATGCTTTCTCTATGAAGAGACATGGATGAAATTTCATACGCGATGGATTATTTGCTTCTGGAAGCCAAGCTGATTCTTTAAAATGAGAGTTGAAAGAGGGGCGGGTACTAACTAGATTATTCCTGCAAAAGGTCACCGAAATTTTGTCCTGCTGCTTTGCTTTATGTTGATCAATTCCATCATCATCATCATCATCATCATCATCATCATTATTATTATTATTATTATTATTATTATTATTATTATTATTTCACAGCATCTTAACTAATTAAAGACACCCACGCTAGTTACTATCCTTAGTTTCCAGTTCAGGGTTCTATGCGATCATTGGATAGCCTGGGTGCAACACGCCTGGCCGAGTTACTCCACTGTCTTCTTCTCCCAGATTCCACTCGCGTTTTCGTTTGGGAGAAGGATTTGCCATGTGAACCATAACTGCTTGGAAGTTCCATCAAAATGAGTGGGCCTTCCTTTTGAGTAACCGTGTTAAAGGATCAGTGTTAGCATTTTGCTTGCTCTCCAAAGGTAAAGATGGGCAGGTTTTGCCTTCTTAATAACCTTAAAAACAGCACAATATTTTTTTTTAAAAGAATCAATATATATTTTATTTAGCAAAAAGTTAAATATCATTCTGGACACAACTATTTGGTCAGTAGGCCATGAGGTAACTATTGCAAAATATACAGTGTAGCTTCTGCATAAACATAACGTCCAGGACTTTTTATTTTTTTATGTTAGTAATCGATACAAATCTACAATAACCAAAAGGTAGGTTTTTTTAGAGTGTATAATTTATTATCAATAAAATTAAACTTCATTACAATAAGAATCAATTAAATTCGATTAAACTCAAAACGTAAACCATAGGTAGTTACCTTCTTTTTCACATATAGGTATAGCTCCGTTATCTGAAAATTGCTCACGGGTGCAAAAACAAGATTCAAGCTAGCCTGATTATTAAGGGTTTCTTCCTTTAATATATAGATTATGATATATACAACTGACGAAGACTGTACTATATATATATATAGATAGATCGATCGATCGATCGATCAAGTGTGCATACGAAAATGACTTGCTTCAAAAGAATTGGGGGGATCATCCACAAGTCCTTGGCTATCCCAGATCATGCCCCCCACTTTTGTGTTTAAAAGCTGGGATAGAAAGAGAGCGAACGAATTGGTTCCCCCCGGTACAATCCAAGGTTCACTGTCTAATAATGATACAGAAAAAAGGACTCCTTACACTACCGAGCTATACTCTATGCAACCTTTATAATAAACAACCTGAGTTCAAATTGAATCCTAGCTTACACAATCACATCTGGTACAGCACCCAAGCACAAAAAATTGAGTCACAAATATAATTACCACAATAAAACACAGTGTTCAAGTATTAGAGCAGACCTCTCTCTGCCGCGCAAAGAGCAAATAAAATTAACTACGTCGACTAACCTATACAGTCTGTAAAGAATTGTGCATTAAAAAGGTAGTTTCTTTCTTTCTTTCTTTCTTTCTTTCTTTCTTTCTTTCGTGAAGGACAGGTAGATTTAGACAAGCCAACAGATGAGCCTTCCGAGTTTAATGCCCCCCTTTCCTTTCCTATGATTAGAAAATGATAAATCTGGGTACCTCCATAATAGCACCGGGGCACAGCCATATCTCCCTGCACGCTGGCGAGATACATTCAAGAGCTGAATTGGCCAAGGACAAAACAACAGCAACAACCCCAGAGGGGTGGGAAACCCCAAATAATCTTAATAATAATAATAATAATAACAACAACACATGAGGCCTGGACACAGTCTCGGGGTATGCTGGGAACAGAAGAGGGGAGGATTGTGTTGCGTTGCGCTGGAAGGGGAGATTTTTGCTGTTTGAAACGTGATTAAACCTGGAAGCCGAGCATCATTCATCCTTCGCTCGGTCTTTGTTGATTTTCTTCATTTTCATCCTCCGGTTCTGAAACCAGATTTTCACTTGTCTCTCGGTTAAATTCAGGAGCCGGGCCACTTCGTACCGTCGGTCCCTGGTGAGATACATGTTGAACAAAAACTCCTTCTCCAGCTCCAGCGTCTGGTGCTTGGTGTAAGGGCACCGTTTTTTCCGAGTGGATCTCGCGTGCAACCAGTTCGCGGCCGGGTTGTCTGCAAGGAAAACGACGCCAAAGAGGGTTAAGTTGGCGAAGGACAGAACCCCGCACCAACACCCCCCCGCACTGCTATTATGACTGCATCTCCACCCCATAGGCACACAAACAGCACCTCCTCCCACCCCCACCCCAAGCCACCACCTTCCTTTTGAAGAGCATGGATGCCCTGATATTGGTGGTTTACGACATTCCTTTCCTTTGGACAGACTTACAGGAAGGGGTCAGACACAATGGACTCCAAACTGAGACACATGGAAAAGGTCACGTAGAATTACGTGTAGTAAAAAAAGCAAGAGAGGGGGGGGGGACCCCACTGGCCACCGCCTCACTTCTTCATAGTGTTTATATAGGGTGTAATTTCAAAGCCTGCCTTTGCTGCTTACCCTCCTCTCAGCCAAGCCCCCTGATTTCACTCTCTCTCCTCTCCCCCTCCGGAAAAAAATATATAGGACCGGTGCACAACCCCTGAGAATAAGTGTCATAGTGAAAATGTTTCCCTTTCCAGTTCTGACCTTCTCTTATATAACCGCTGGGCGCTTTCAAGGAGATAAGGGAACACACCCACCCGGCCCTGTCTTCAAGCTAAGCCTGGCTTGCTTTAGGTGGGAAAACACCCACTCACATATTTGCATTTGGCATTATTTGCCGTGCCTGCACTATTGATCCGCTAGCTCAGTTCTAAAGGCAAGCGAAGGTGTTAGCAACAAGCAAAGGAGTGGAATAAATAGTCGCCAAACAGAGGGCTAAAATGAAGTTAGGGAAAAGACACACACACAAGAACAGTTGTTGTTCTTGGCTTTCCTAGCTCAGCTAGTCGTCACAAAGGGATCAGATTCACATCCAATGTTTTGTTTTTCCTCGCCTCTCCCAAGTAACTTGGGTTGTGCGCGACCACCACCCTCTCACGCCGCCCCCCCCTTACACCGTCCGGCTCTCTCCTCCCATCCCCCCAATGTGGCTTTGTAGCTGAAGCGTGCGCCCAGGAAAACACGCTGGTGACGCGCCCCTGCACACTGTTGCGACAGGGAGGTCATGCTGGACTTTGCTGGCACCTTGACGCTGAGAAACACACACAGACCTAGCTGGCTGCATAGACCGTGAGCCTACAAAGACCGTGGCACCAATATGTACATACAGGCGTATATGCATGTGCAACCATATTCCCGTTTTACGCACACAATTCTACACACACAGAGATAGAGAGAAGCTCAGTGGTGCAGCTGGACGTTCTTCTATGACCACAGCAGCCCCCACCCAGTCACCCACCCAGCAGCCATTGCCGCATAGCTCACGGTAGACGGTGGCTCTCGACACCCAGCCCTCTACCCACCCGCCCACCCTCCTCCCGCCCAAGCCCAGGCGGATGGCACTTACTTGGGTCGATCTGGGGCTTGTCTCCGTTCGCCTCGCTCTCGCCATTGTTTTCCGAGAACGCGCCGTCGTTGCCTTGCTTATCCCTATCAGCTGGAGGAGAACCACAAGCATAGTCAGTCAGAGAGAGCGCGTGCGTGTCAAAGGTGGTACAGTCACCCCTCCTGGCCGTGAGCGGTTCAGGTTTAATGCCGTAATGCCTGCTGGCCGGCAAGCCCGGGAAAGACAAGGAGCCCGGCATGGGCTCCAGCCACGAGCGCATGTACCTGCCGTCGGGCGCTGCCATTGGTGCCTGGTGATGCACGTACGGGTGGTACACGGTGGGCACATTGTTAGCGCTCGGCGGGTGCACGGCGTTCCAGGAAGTGCTGAAGACGGAGGTTTTCGACTGAAAGCTGCACGGGGTGAACTCGGGGTGGTCTCCAAGGGTCGCCTGCCTGGCCGGCTGACCTAGAGAAGCCGAGCCATAGCGGGACTGCACCAGCTCCTCGCTGTCGTGGATGAGGAAAGAGTCCACGTAGTAGTTGCTGAGCGTCCCCGAAGAAGACATAGCCATCCAAGCCAAGCCCCAGCCCCAGCCCCAGTGCAAAAAAAGGAGAGGCAAGACCTGGCGAAATTATGAAACTGCAGATTTCATGTAACAACTTGGTCCTCACGAAGAAGTACAGTCACCTAATAAGTTGAAGGCTGCCTGTCAGCCCATTGGCTGCCTCGCGTCACATGGCCGGGCAGCAGAACAATAAAGTATAAATCAGTCCGCAGGCTATTAATGGGTCAGTGTTTTCCCGTCATCATTTTTATAGCAAAGCCATATGTTTTTATGCAAAAGGATAGACGACTTGTACGGCAATATTTGTTTTAATTGTGGCTGATCGAGATTAAAAGATCAGAATTTTGGGTATGGCCACCTTTCTAAAGCGGACTATTTTATATCATAATTAATCATCCCATCAATGGTCCGTGTTCCTTGCAAAAAAAAAAAAAAAAAAAAGCCAAGTCTCTCTCTCATGCACATACACACACACACACATACTCACTCACTCACTCACTCACGCACACGCACACAAAGACAGGCTACCCTCCTTGTGATCGGAGACCTTCACATAAAATTATACAATAATTGAAGCAATAAAAAAGCAAAATAACATTGGCGGCATACTGTATTTAAATATATATTTATTATATTTCATAAGGAGTTATTGTTTCGGGAGCCACGGGGTTGTTATTAAGTCAGTAACTACGAGCATATTCATTTGCATCGCTGTGTTTCACAGCAGTAAAAATTTACGAGTGCCTGGAAAGGTTAAATTATACTATTGTGTTTAGTTTGGGAACTCACTGTAAATAATACTGTGCCGTTGAGTTCAGAGCTAACTGGGGCTGGCAGGGAAAAGTCAAATCCAACACGATTCCCCTTTCCAAAAGGGAATCTGCCCACCGCCGAAGAGAGCAGGAGGATAACTGGGGCTGGGGGCGAGAGATCTCAAATCGATATCGAAATTTGCATCTTTATCTGCACCTCCGATCTAAGAGTCCTCGGACCCACAGCCAGGAATCCCTCTCTGTGGAATCGGACCCACAACTAGGAATCCCAAAGACCCACCTCCTGGCTCCTCAGTAATCTCTTTCTCTTCTCTCTCCCTCCCCTCACCCCCGCACAGCCCCCGAAATAATCCCAGCAGCAGAATAAGGCAAGGAACCGCAGACACATTTAACTTCTGCCACAAATACTAGCTTAACGTGCAGGTGTGGGAGACAATTACCCTTCTTGCTGTTTTTCTTTTAAATAATATTGTGACATTTTATCAAGAAGATGTTTGATGCCCTGTTCTTTGATGCAGGTTTGACAACTAGATAACCTTTATATTTTATTTTATTTTAGTAAAAGGAAGAGACCAAGTCAAGAGGAGGAATGCAGAAGAGAACTTTTATGCGGGAGAAAAACTGAGCGGACACATCCCCCTCGATCAAGTTGACTGCGGCGGGATCCACGGCCACTGGGCATTTTATCCCTTCTGTCTCTCTCTCTCTCTCTCTCTCTGAAGTGTAACTACACATTCTGTCAAGAACCGGATAAAGCACAGCTATGTTGGAGACTGTGAGTGTGTGAGACTGTGTGTCTGTCTGTGGGTGGGGAAGGAGTACACACACACACACACACACACACACACACACACACTACACACACACACTACACACACTCACACTCTTCATGACGATTAATTCCTAAGCATGCATGAAAGCAAAATAGGAGCAAAAATCCTGTCTGTCGCCTGCCTTTAAAGGGGCACCCTCTTTCGCCCTTGCATTTTTACGCAGTATCCCCGCTGGCGGATCGCATTCCCGAGCCGTCGGATTTGAAGTGCAAATAGTTATTTACTCTCCGGCACGTTCTTATATGGCTTCTGTAAGCGGCGGAGGGTTACCGCCGTCTAGGAAAAACAAGGAGAAGGTGATACGGTCTCAGATCAAGTCCAGTGTTGTGGATTAAAGTTATGACTAAATGGTGGATTGTCGGTGACATTTGCATTCATTGTCTTTCTCCGGAGGATTCCTAAACGTCTCTCCCCCCCCCCCCTATTTATTTCTCTTTCTTTCTTTCTTTCTTTCTTTGGAAAGAAATGCTGTGTTCTGCTACTGGGAGGAGGGGGAAGAGAATAAGGATCTCTGTATTTTATTTTATTTTTATTTTTTAACTCTTCGTCAGGCTAGAGACGGGGCAAATAGCAAGGAAACCGCGTGCTAATGAAATTCGTCTGTGAATATTGTGAACGCAAAAAGTATGGTTCTCATTAGCTTTACATCACGTCAGCGTTCTTTTCCCCTTTTATACTTCTCCAATAGCTGAGTCTTGAGAAAAACTTAAATTAGCAGTTAGTTCTCTTTTTTTGACATAAGGTCCCGAGATTACAAGAAACAATTAATATTTCACAGATCCTCAGCAGAAACAATTTCGCAGAGGCGTTGCTGGAAATATCTTCCCATGCCTCAACAAAGCCATTTCTTTTAAAAAAAAAATGTAGACAAATGTCTTCCTATGTAATTACAGCTAAAGTATGTGATCGCCTTAGTGCGATATCCTCAACAGGAGAGAGGAGGAAAATATTATTATTAGTCGGTTTCTCTCCTGGAAAGACGGAAGTCTTACGTCATTTTTGTTTAAAATCGAGAGTCAGCTGTTGTGAAATATGCTGCCAGAACTTCCTTCCTCCTCGAAGGAGAAAAATAATCTTAACAGCAGGATTCCTAAATGTTTTTATGACTTTTTGGGGTTTTGGAGGCGGTAGTGACTTTTCATTCTGGATTAAGCCTTTGATAGTGGGAAACAACGGGAATGATCCAGCTGCAATCCCCGGCACGTACTACAGAGTAAGTCCCATTAAAGCTCAGTGGGACTTACTTCTGGGTAAAATTGCAGTCTAAGACTGCAGTCTCTTTATCCAGTTACCTAGAAGCGCCATTGAACTCAGTGGGACTTACTTTTGAGTAGACATGTAGAAATTTGAAATGTAAGGCTCGCGTTACAATAAAGGAATAAACATTTCAGAGCTCCCTTAAAAAAGCTGGCTGCTGAACCATTAAAATTAAAGAATTTAAAGATGATTTGTTATATTCACCTTCGAAATGATAGAAAGGGATAAATACAAAGTACTTCGCCATTTTCTTCATTTGGTGCACATATTGTATTTTCAGTATAAACAGGAATCTTTTTTTAATAGCTCGGCTTTGTAGCACCTATAGCTGACTTCCATTTAGTGACAAATAATATGAAAATGGAGAAAGCCTCCTCATTAGCCGAATTCCTGCTTTCTTTGAACTGTTAATTAGCTCCAATGAAATAGGCTTCGGGTTGGAATAAGGCGGCTACCAGTCTTTGGACATTACCCTGAACACATAAATTGGGACTTACTCCCGAGTAAGTGTGTGCAGAACGGTAGCCGTGACATATAAACAACCCATATACACTGTCTCGCCCATTTCGGGAAATTTTCGCCCAGGTTAAAAAATGTTATACTGATCTCAACAGTATTTATTTCAAGTTAGTGTGCATATATGGTCGCAGCTTCAGAGTTTTAATAACCATATCTGGTTACACACACACACACACACACACACACACACACACACACACACACACACTATTAGGTTTTAACCCTTGAATCTACCTACCAGACAGATCAAAGGAAAAATAAAAACGCCGTTTAAGGGTTATAACTGTGTGCTCGCACTTTATTTACTTATTTTACACAGAGTCTAAAGTAATCAGTATGTTCCTAAACATATCTAAGCAATATAATTGACTAATGTTTCTCTCTCCTCCCCCCCATATATTCCACCCCTTCTCCCTCTCATTCATGCACACATATATATGTGTGTACACACAGAGACATATAGAGTTTTCTCTTTTTAAAAAGAAAGAAAGAAAGAAAGAAAGAAAGAAAGAAAGAAAGAAAGAAAGAAAAGTAGTCCTAATAGGATTTGGATAATATTCTGTAGGAGGTAATGTATTGAGCACTGACATGGAGAATTCCGGGTTCTTGGGTTTGTCTGTTTTGTTGTGTTTTTAGCTTTTAAATAAGCTTTGCTTGAGATAAGTGACCAAACAATCGTAGAATGATTCAGAAGAAGCACAGACTTCATACAGAAGGCTGGCCATAGTAGCTGCTTGCATACAGCAATGCCTTCTTTCTGTATTCATGTGGTGGGAACATGTACGTCCTCTAGATCCAAGCCGTAGGCACGTGCATTCGTGCAAACACAGACACATACATAACCACACAATGTCCATATTATAAGCAGCAATGCCCCCGAAGCACTTATCGTGTGAACTTGCCATTTAAATTATTCAACCGTGGCAAAGGCTCCCCCCAAAATTGACGGGACGGTGTGTGTTTGTGGGAGGCAGAATTAAACAAATCTGATTTCTCCAGCCTTTTTAATTGTTCTCTGAAACGTTCGGAAACTTGAAGGGTGGGGGGAGGGGGAAAAAGAATATAAAGGATATTCCCGTGCGTTTCCCAATACCCACGCACCCGTACCCACCGCAGGACATGGAAGGGAGAGGTCTTGTTCATTTACAATAGCTGTAAACAATGTGTGTATCCGGTGTAAACAAGGCGCTGCGGCTCCTTCGCCTCTCGCTGGGCTGCTGCGCATAAATGGCAAGGCGACAGCAAAGCACAGCGCAGCCTCGAGCCCAAGCGAGGTCGCTGTTGCTTATTCCGCCTCATTGGAATGCAGGCGCCCGGACACACTCCAATAATGATCGTAACCGAGGCCTTGTGAGCTCCAGAGAAATCCTTGGGGTCCCCCCTCCTGAGTTTTCCTGCGTCCCCGAGCTCCCTCTTTCCGCCTCTTATGCCCTTAGGGTCTGCATTCCCTGCAGACATTGGAAGGACTGTTCTAGCTTCGGGGTGGGGGGAGAAAACAGCCGAGAGAAAACAGAGTGATTCTGAAGGCCACCACTGTAAGTAAAGGGAGAGCGAGGGCTGTGTGTGTGTGTGTGTGTGTGTTTGCGCAAACGGGCCGGCGGCGAGACCTCATAACACAATATAGCTCAATAAAATATAATGAGAGAGAACCAGTAAGCAGAGCTGGAAATTGCTACCAGATTCCCTCTCTTTACAGCGGAGTAACTGAAACACACCCAATACATAGGGAGGAAAACAGCAACAGATATTTTTGCGAATAATGCGAATAATATCACCAGCAACAGCAGCAACAATAATCAAAGTATCCATTGATACGGATTAGACAATAAAATCTGGACATTCCTAAACTGGCAGAGTGCACCTGACCTTGAAGGAAACCTGCATGAGAAAAACCGAAGACAACCGATCCTAGCTAAGCTTGAAGGTCTACTCCAATAGCGCCTTGAAACATTTTCCCCCTCTTCCACCTTGGCTGAAATGCATTAATTGAGGCAGCCGGAAAGGCGCGGGGTTTTTCGGCGAGCAGAAGGCAAACCAATGGCATTGGGACTTAACGCCTGCCAGATTTCTTCGGTAAAAGGCGGTATTATTAGTATTGTATCGCTATTACTAAGGATGGACTCCGGCGCTTATTCTTATTCTTATTAGACCCGGTTGATGATTTCAAACTGAAGTAATTAAGGCAGTTTCGTGCTGTAGAGAGAGATTGAGATCCAGCCCCAACAACATGAAACTACCTAAACCACCGACCAGTTCTCAGCCTCCTAATTAAGAGGGCTCCCCACTGCCGCTTTCCTTAGGAAACAGGATCCCGCTTCGAATAAATATGGAGAGACACCAATGCCCAAAAGAAACAGATTCCGAGCGGGTGGGGTGGGGAAAGCCCCCTCCCCCCAAAAAACCGAACAGCAACAAGACCTCACCCTTCCCACCGCCCCCCTCTGCCCTCTCCACCAAAGTCTCCATCTCGGTCTACAAACTTTCCACATTCTTGTGTGTGTGCTTTAAAAAAAAATGAAGTTCTTTCTCTTCTTCTGGACCCGCCAAATCATTAGAAACGCCTTTGTGCCCAGTCTGTAGTCACTCCGTTTAATCTTACTCTCTACGTTCCATCATAGTTCTCTAACTTAGCCACGGATCGAATTAGGTATGGTGCCTTTTTAAAATGCAACTTAGAGAAAGGGTCAGCAGGGCCAGGGAGGCCTCGAGAGGCAAGAATCCTTGTATACATAGGCTATCGAAGGCGATCAAGATGCGCGGGTTCAAAGTCTGGAAAAAGAAATGGCTACACAGCCCTTTCAGGCTCCCATCACCACCGCCTCCATACCCACCCCTTCCAATCTCCCCCTCTTTCTTCCCTCCCCACCCGATGCGCCTTTGTCTGGATTCTAGAGCTGATCAACGTGCAATGATACAGAACCTTAATGCCAAAACATTCTCCGCTTAAGCGCATCCGCAAGCAGGCAGGTAGCGAGGCAGGGAGGAATAAACATGGCGGAAAAGCTGATCGATCAAGGAGAACAAGGCTCAAGATCCTCGTTCCCACGTGCTCACCTTTTCAGAATCGCCTTTTTGTGTATGTGGGGGCATCTAGGTTTTCCTCTGGAGTTGAAAAGATCTCCGAGCGTCTAGTGGGGTAGTTTTGTTTGGTTTAAAATAAAAAATAAAATAAAATAATAATGGATCCTTCCTCGCGAGTTAACCATCGAGTTATTTGAATAAAATAAATAAATAAAGAGAAGCCCAAGTCCTCTAACTTCGCAAATAAGTAGCCCTTGGCTTCCTCTGCCTGTGCAGCCCCTCAGTCAACTAAAACCACTCGTCCAAGACAGCAACAATCCAGATATACTAGCAAGTCATAAAACTGAACAAAAGCCGACAAACCTTACAGCACCATTGCTATATGGCCCAGACAAATTACGACCGTCTAGGTAATATTTAAATAGATTCCTAAAGTAATTGCAGGGGGCTCGGGCAAACTATTCCTGTTGTAAAAGTTCTTGGAGATCTGAAAGTAGGACCATGAGAATAAACAGTCACAAACGAGGTATTTTTTTTTTTAAAAAAGAGGGTGGTTCATTCCATGCCTTTTATTCTTCTTCCAAGAGAAACATAAACAGCGTCTCCATTTTGTCCCGTGTTTTTTTTTTTTTTGTTTTGTTTTTTTTTTGCTTTACTTCCACGCAGGGCAGCATTACAATTCATTGGTTTTAAGGTAAGGAGGGGATGGACGAGAGATAGAGCTAACATCGAGAATAACGCTATAGAATGCTTTGCTTGCAACAGTATCGGCATTTTAATAATATTAATAATATTAATATTAATAGACATTTATACATATTCTGTATTCATAGATATTTTTTTTCTTTAAAAAAAAAAATCTTCTCTTTGCACTACACGCTTGACCTTTTCAACGCATGTAACTTCACAGTATCAAGGAAACCAGGGGGGAAACTTTCACCTCCCTTGCTGTCCCCCACAGTCAAGTCAGGGGGAAAATTTCATCTGGTGGTCCAATATACATAGAATAACACACCTCTCCGTGGACAAAGTCGTTTCTCCCCTCCAAAGCGGGGAGATTTCTTCCTTCCTTCCTTTCATGTGCTTGACAAGCGTAACTAGCGGTAACCCAAAGGTATCCAAAGCAAAAACTACCTCAAGTCATTACCTACAACCAGAAAGTGTAAGATTTTAGCCAATAAAGCAGACAAAGACTTTCCTCTCTCCTTTTTTGAGGGAAGGGGGAGGTGGAGGGGGAAGAGGTCTCATTTTCGTGGCAATTTTAAAAGTTGTAATATTAAATATGGATTTTTGGGTACGCGGGGGATTGGGCACAAACATATAAGTGCGCCAGCCTTGGCTCCTGACACCGTATTCTATAACCTGATGTTATCTGGATCGGCTAGACGCATGCTTCCTATTAAGCAGCGGCGTGGCCAGATTTTAATTATTCGAAACCATCCTCGGCTCAGATCCAAAACACCAGCTATCATTACAGTGGGGTGGGAGAGAACGCAAGTTGCCTTCAGTCTTATTTGGCTCAATTTTCTGAAAATGGAGTTTGGGAGAAGGGTGTTGAGAAGGGGGGACAATAGGCATCTAGGGTTCTGAAAACCATTTCCCCCCCCTCAGCGTCAGACTTTCCAGACCGGGCATTGACTGAGGGCAGCAGCGGACATGGATGGGGTAGTGTGCATCAGTTATGGCTTCATCCCAACGAAATCAATTACCAAGAGGCCATGGAGAGGCTGAGGATGTAATTGAAAGGCTCGGACGCACACAGGTGCGAGTAGCTAGAGGCTTAGGGGATGGGGAGGAGACCCGTGGGTGGGGGGTGGGGTGGAACCGTCCTAGCTGTTCAGACCATCAAGATGCGTGCCTAGGGTTCATCAGGAGAAATTGAAGTTGGCTGTGAGCTCCCGGATTCGATTCTCCCTGTTCATTTTCTTCAGTTTCATCCTGCGGTTCTGAAACCAGATTTTGACTTGTCTGTCTGTTAGGTGGACTGTGCGGCTGATCTCTAGGCGACGCTCACGAGTCAGGTACATGTTGAACAGAAACTCCTTTTCCAGCTCGAGAGTTTGGTGCTTGGTGTAAGGGCATCGCTTCTTCCTGCCACTTTTTGCGGTGAGCCAACTGGCTGCGTTCTCTCCTTTGGAATTGCCTAGTTTTAAAGGGGGGGGGGGGATAAGGAAAAAAAGGGAAGGTTACCAGAACGACACCAGGAAAACTTGGGCGGCGTAGCGGGGCTGGGCTGGGGGACGCTTCCGTACTTAGTACCGAATATAAATTTGAGAAGGGCACTCTGGCCTTCCTTCAGGGTTCGGGTCCCTCTCAAATCGGGAGCCCCAAAGGAGAGCGAGCATTGCAACACACTCCCTGACTTTGCCGCATCTCGCTGGTCTGAGAGACCGGATCGCTTTTGGAGTTGACACCGATGCGCACAAATGCCTTTGGCAGTGGCGTCTTGCAGGGTTTTGCCTCTGCTTCAGTCCTGGCCGTTTGTTCTCAAAACACTCGTTGCGAGACCGCCCCCGCTCCCTCCCCTAAATCCAGATTATTTGAAAATGTGGTCGACGCTGTCGAAGCGCTCGATTAAAAAAAAGAAGAAGCCCTGGGTGGCTGTTTTTTTTTAATTGGGGGTGGGGTCGTTTTCGAATTGTTATGCCTAATATTTCTGGCGAATGAGGGCTGCAATCCCATCTAAACTACTCCACACACCCTTCCAGAGCATGTTCGCTCAGAAGTAAGTCCCACTGTGTTCAGTGCGGCTTACTCCCCGGTAAGCAGGTATAGGAATGTTGCGTTACTGAGAATCAAGCCCGTTCAATTCAGTGGTGCAGCAAACAAGCAAGCATAGGAACGGTCTGTGCGTTTAAAATTCAAATTAAATCTAAACCGTTGGGCAGTTTAGCGCTGAGATGGTTCCTACAAGCACACACTGATAATGCACGTTGTTTTTTTTTAAAGCACATATGCATTTCTCTTTATTTTTTGGAAGTACATGTAGCTGGAGGTGGGGTTGGGGCGGGAAACCCAACTCTCTCTGTGTGCATTTAGATAACGATATGCATATGCATATATGTGTGCACACACTTAACATGCTTCATTGCATCCTGTTTCAGAATTGTGGGAAAACAACAACTGTAAGCTTACCCTGCGGAGTTCCCGGTTTTATTTTCTTATTATTATTTTATTATTCCCTTTAATGGCATCATGAAATAGAAAATTCTTCTGCAAAAGCCACTCGCCATCCCCGCGCCTTGAAATGAATGACTGAGCACCGACCAGGAACTCTGGCATTCTTGTACAGCTCCCATTCATTCCAATGACCCTGCGTATATTTCAACACAGAAGTCTTGTGGCGCTCTGGAGAGCCTCTTGCAGCGCAGTCTCCAGCAGTCTAATTTGATAGTGCTTCATAGAAGAGAATTTTAACCCAGCTGCCTCCTTTTTTTTTTTTTTTTAAGGCATCCAGGATCGTAAACTAGAACTTAGCCTGTTAATGGGCTTATTTATTGGCGCTGGCCCCTTGCTTACTTTGGACGCTTTACAAACATCTATGTTATCTCTGCAGTCACCTCAGCATCACTTGAGGCGAGGAAATACAGAGCTGTATTTATCTCTTTTTCCCTTTCTTCCTATTTTGTCTCTTTTCAAGCCCTTTGGCTTTAGGATTTTACCCATACTCAGCTTTTCCTTTCTTTTTGTATGGCTCATAAACTCGAAGGGGTGGCTATATCAATACTTATTTATTTACAGCATCCCAGCGTCCAAATATGAATGGCAGCTCAGCAGGTTACGCTAAGCCGCTCTATGAATGGCCATTTTGGTCAGCGAAGGGGGCTTCCAGTATTCTGGGCGATTCTCACCCCCTTATCGCATCCCACCCCTCCTGGTTTTTGTGGCAACGGGGCCGGCTGCCGTGCGCGGGGGCGGGGGAGCTAGGCGGGTAGAGAGTAGTGCATTTATTTATGTTATTTTATTGCTCACCTAGCGTTTCCTTCTCTGGAGAGGGCTTGCTGTTCTCTGAAGGAGCCGGGGAGAGTTCTTCGGGGGCCGAAGAGGAAGCTTGCCCTTCTTCCTCACCCCTTTGGGCCACGCAAGCCAAGGTGCTGGGTGGGGATGAATCCTCGCTGTCTTTTCTCCCCGGATCCGGCGGTGGGACTGCAGGAGTCAACGCTGGCGGAGTTTCAAAGCGCACTTGAGGTTGCGGGGCGAACTGTGAAGGAACCACCATCTGCCCCGGATGGTGCTGCTGCTGCTGCTGTTGGTGGTGATGATGATGTTGATGGTGGTGGTTGCTGTTGTTGTTGTAGCTGCTGCCATTGCTGCTGCCGCTGCTCTTGCTGGTGCCGTAGGCTTGAGACAAGCGGAAGTAGCCTGGGACGGGCACCCCGGTGGCTGTCACGTTGTTCATGGAGCAGACCTCCGAGCTCAGCCTTGGGAAAACGGACAAGTCGGTGGCCGCCGCCTCTTTGGGGCCCTTCTCGGCGTCATAGAGGCAGTAGGAGCTCTCCTCTTTGATGTTGGGAGCGAAGGAGCAGGAGGTCGCCTGCGGGCTCTCGTGCTCTTCCAGGCGGCAGGACCGGGGGGGATCTAGCCAGACTTCCATCCCTGACATGTAGGCGTGAGAAGCCGGCGCCACGCTTGGAGAAGGGCCTTCATTGCGTTTGCTCAAGACCGGGAAAAGCCCGTAGCTTTGCAGCCCATAGGACAGATCGGACGCCTGTGGCAGGTAGACACCGCTGTTGTTGGGATAGTAGCCGCCGCCTCCTCCGCCTCCTCCTCCTCCAACTCCTCCGCCGCCCCCGCCTCCGCCTCCTCCGCCTTCCCCTCTGCTTGAGGCTGAGCTGATCAAGGAGTCCACCAAAAAAGAGTTTGCAGCGGGGCTCTCCGAGCATGCCATGGCCGTGGTGGAATAATTTGGCGAAGAGAGCAGATAGCCCTTTCTGGCTGACATTTCTTGTGCAAAACATGCTGGATATGATTAGAGATACCCCCGCGCCACGGCGAGTGCGTGCAGCCAATGGAATCCCAGCCCTCTCCAGCAACCCCTCCCCGTTTGGTTTCGTAGGCAATGAGCTGCTCTCAGGTCCACTGCTGAATTTTATATATGTGTGTGTGTATGTGTGTGTGTGTGTGTAATCGATGGTGCCACATAGCTGCCCTTGCCTAGGTACCCGGGGGTACAACTGATGTTGCCACATATAGGCTGCCTTTTGCCTGCGTGTCAGCAAAGGAGGGGGAAAGGCGCGCGTGGGCTCTCGCGCACACGGAGGAGAAAGGGGAGACAAACAATAGAAAACAATTTGCCCCGATTTTAATGCAACCCATAATTTAGCCAGGCTTCCTCTTTAAGCATATGCGCTAATGTATAAAAATGCAAAGGAGCATATTAAGCGTTCAGGTCGTAAAGCGAGCTGTAAGTGAACCTTTCAACATCCCAACTCCTCTCTCTCTTTCTGCCACCTCGCCACCAACATCCCCCCTCCCCCCCTTTTGCTCTCCCAATCCCATCTCATACAGCCCATGGCTGTGATGAAATTATTAAAACCTCAGTATTTATTGTCAAGCCCTGGGACATGCTTTTGCTTAGCTATTTTTAGTGGCGGTGATTATGGCATCACGGGCCACTGGAAGTTCTAAACCAACCTGACCTCCTCACTAGCACTGAAGGTTTACGGACATCATAAAGTCACCCAATGTCTCCTCAAGATGACAAGGACACTAATGAAGAAAATTCTCAAGCCTGGCTCCCATCTTTGAATATTGGCATATACATGTTTTACGCGGAAGCAAGTCCCACTGTGTTCAGTGTGGTATGGGTGGGTTTACTTTCAGCTAAGTGTACATATAGAAATACCGCCTCAGAAGTGAACCCCCGCCTGGCAGGGAGACTGAGGAGCGCCACTGTGAAATATTCCTGTCTAGCGCCGCAGAAGCAACAGTAACAATATGAGCCCATCCTTGTTGACCCAGTAAGCAAGCATTGCATCGAAATCTTCCGTATCTGGTCTTAAACTAACATGTGAAGCAGAAATATCTGGTGTGTCTTGTAGGGACGAGGATAGCAAAAGGTCTCACAGAACGTGGATGCGAGATATCCTCAGATTAACATTAAATTCTAATGGTTAGTGTTCGGAATTGTTTCTTTTTTCCCCAAGGGGGAGTATAATAATAATCGCACACCCACTATAGATTCAAAAGTGCGCCACAAGCAAATTATCTCAAAATATCCTCATTCTCAACCCATAAAAGGCTAAAAAGGACTGTCAGACAAAACTGTGTAGCCTGTTCGTAATTGTGGTAGACAACTAGCAGACAAGAGAGTGAGACCGGCAGACGGGGGCAGATAGATAGAATTTTTAATTGGGGGGGGGGGAGCGAAAGAATGGCTCCACTTCTCTCTCTGCCTCTCTGTCTCTCATGTTCTTGGCACGCGTTGTTTGGAAATAATAAAAACTTGAGAGAAATAACATCACTTATTGTCCATGGAGTCTTTTAGAATTATTATTTTTTAAGAAAAGAAAACAAATATTTGTTTAACTTTTTTTTTTTTTTGAGGTTACAAATCCCTGCGTTAAGTATCTCTTCTTCCAAACCGCCCCAGCTGGTAGGATTTAAATGATCGCCTGTCTCTGCTCCCAAGCGAGTAGGAATATTCTTTTGAACAATTCAATATTGTGCTGTAAATCTTCTGCTCGGTTCCGTTTTGGCACCCACTCCCTCGTCCATAAAGCCCTCAAAAGCGCTAAGAATGCCAAGGGAATCGGGAGGCAAAGGCGCTGCCTTCTTTTCCTGACCAAGCCTTCGGTGTAGTGAGTGCAGCAGAAAGGGTGGTTTCAGATATACCCTCTCTCTCTGGCACGGCTTACCCTTGGCTTTCATACAATGCAGGGCGAGTCCTGAAAAAAGCTCATATGCTCATATGCCACTCCGCACATTTCCCCCTTTCCACAGCACGGAGGGGTGGGTAGGGTAGGATCTATCTGCCAAGCCTCGCATGCCTAATAATGCCCTGGTTTTGCCTACAAAACTGGGGAAATTCCCTCCCTTCCTTTTGGGATTCCCCTCCGCTTAGCTTCTAAACCATTCAGAAGGCAGCAGGACACAGAACTCGAGTTTTCTCCTAGGCAAGTTAACGCGAAGGGGGCCTCCTGAGGTTTCTGGCTTGTCGGATGGGAAGCCTGGCAGAGATAGTTGCAAGTTTGCCGGGCCCGTAAAATCTTTATGGAAAGGCAAGACGTCCTTCTTAAGCCACTTCCACCACTGCCATACCTATCACCCTCACCTCTCATCTCCTCTCCCACCAGCCAAGAATTGCACCCTGGGTTTTTCACTTCTGCTGGCTTGCAACACAAGTTAAGCATGGAGGCAGAACAACCAGAGGCAGGGGGTCAGCAGCCTATAAGAAGAGCCGCCTTCCCCACACCCTGGAGTAATATTGTCCGTGTTTCCCCAACTCGACTTAACTTACACCGTGTTAATGTGTGAGGAACAAGTTCTTATCAGATTCCTAGGAGGGCAATATGACTTCTAGCAAAATTAATGCCATATAAGGAGCACTTTTATGGGCTAGCACATTGGAAACGTATTATCAATGGGCTTAGAGTTGTAACAGCAGATCTCCGCGCAATGAAATGGGACCCGCGCGCACGGCCCACCTTCGCCTTTCCCAGGACTTGGTGGGGCTAAAATCAGGTAGATCAAAACTTCGAGGAGGGGGAATCTCGTCCCTCTGTGCGGTGTGTTGATCCCCGCCTTCACCCCTCATCTGCCAGATCCAAAAGAAATGAAGCGCATGCCTTGAAAAATATTGCTACTTATGCAACAACAACAACAACAGCCGTCTACCTGGGGAAGGGTCCGTTGGCGAATAAAGGAAAGATACTACAAGTCTGTTTAAAAATAAGCCCCCCCCCCAGTTTAAATAAAAAGATTGCGAATCTATAGATCCCAATGGAAAGAATTCCCTTCCGCCATTCCTCTCTTTAAATAAGTGCTACAGTGAAGGTCGAGCCGATTCGTGAGTCTAGCGAAGGCGAAAAACCTGGAGATACGGGAATTCGCACCTCATAAGTGCACGGGCGACTGACCATTTCCCGTTTCAGAGAGGTCCAGGGGCATCCCGTGGGCCACTTTGGAGGTCAATTGGACCTTTGGTCGGATCCATCCCAGCAAGACTCGGTTTCTGCTCTTAAGATTCAAGAGAAGACTCGAAGGGGAAACCGGCGGTCGAAACCAGAGGAGCGGGGCTAGGAAAATGGTTTGAAACCTCTTCTCTTTCAGGTTAGAACCGCTTGCAGCTGGACACACACACACACACACACCCTCTGCAATCAAGGGTACTGTTGGTTCCTTTTCACTCAAAGTATAAGGCAATAAGGAAGCGGCCCCTCGTATCCAGGGCCCCCTTTTATGGTTGCGTTTGTGGGACCCAAAGCGTCTGGGCTTTGATGGTCAAGGCACCCAGGGCCGGATCCGAAGCCCGGGGAGGTCAATGGTAAAGAGAAGGCTAGCATTTGACTCGGGGAAGCTTTTGGACCGCGCGAGAGGAGCTCGTGAACTCGGCTCTCGGCGCCTTTTTTCTTTAATCGCTAACAAGGCCAAAAGCATCGTCAAAGCCAGTGAAGTAAAACTAATAATGTGCACTTGATTTTTAACTATAAAAGATAATGGTCAATTCTAGAGCAAACTAAACTACTTTGGCGTGCATTGTGTGTAGCGGTAACATTTTAAACACTTAACAATGTGTCTCGGACATTAACCAGGACTTTATAGCATTTCTTGAGACTATTATGCAGGGCGCGCGGGGGGGGGGGGGAGAGAAGAGAAATGACTGCTTTTTCATTCTGCTCCTGCCAACAAACTCGTCTGGGAGATTGGGAAGTGGGTGGGTGGAGGGTTGGCGGGTTAAGCACCAGCAAACAACCAGCCAGCTCTACAACCAGGTTGCGCTGGAACATGTGGGTCGGCAAAGCCTAGAGTCTCCTTAGTTGAGTTATGGAATGGACCGAAGGCTCTCAGAAGCCACCCAAAGGGCTGGTAGTTTGAGGTGAGGGGTGGGGAGACGAGCTCTTGCACACTGCGGAGACACAGATATCCTATTAATTTTTTTAACAACAACAACATTGGTCCAAGAGAAATATAATGGCTGCATTAGTACAGTCGTTGGGCTGTTTTATGATCTTGAACTGAAAATTTAAAAAGACTGGAAGGGCTAAGGAAGACACAATAACTTAAGCCAAGTTAGATCGAAGGAGGGATTTCCTCCCCTACCACTTTCTGTCTCTCTTCCTTTAAAATCCCACTCGCTGAAGAGAATGATTTATCCACTACTTATTTCCAGGAGGAACTAAAAAGGTACAACATTGTTAAGAAAGGGATGCTATTTTGTATGCTAATTAAAACGGGCTTTATATTTCTGACATGGGTAAATTGAGGTTTTGCGGGAAAGGGGCTGGCGGTGGCGGGAGGGGGGTGCGCGGAGAGGAAGGAAAAAGTGTAAAAGCTATCATGGGAGTCGGAAGGCTGCCTGCCTTTAAATATATAGCCGCAGATTGCATTTTGTAAATCTCCACCCAAATTAATACAATCAGTGCGCACTTATTTAATATTAAAAGTGTCAGTTGTCAAGAATGTGACTGTGTGCCAAGGCAGTTTTCCCTCTGGAAAAATTTCCAAACAGGCGGCTTTCCATCAGGCGTTTTAAGAACTGCATCTCTGCGCCAAGAAAAGGTGTCAAACGACTACCGAAGTAATTTTTTATCTTCGCTTCGAAATTCTTTCAGGTTAAAAGGAGGGGGGAAGGGGGGAGAGGGCCTGAAGGGTAAAGAGTGAGCGACGATCGGGTTTGGGAGATTTATTTCCTTTAAAATTTGGACTTCGTTTGCACCTTAAGCCCATTTTTTTTCCTGGCAGCTGGGATTCTGGTCTGGCTGAAATCCTGTTCACTGGTTTGCTGGTGACTACCTTCCTTCTTCTCTCTGATAGGGATGGGATTTATGTGCGGGCAACCGAGCGCAGGATCGCAGCCTGGCACCCCAGTGTTAAACGCGTCGGTCGGGAAGGAAGTCCTGCTGGTTTCAATAGGACATCCTTCCGCGCGAGAGTGGCTGGGACCACAGACGTATATGAATGCGTATTTACTTGGACGTAAATTCAGTTGAAGTCAAGGGCATCTCTCCCAAATCAACGTCTCCTAAGGAATGGGAGCGGAGCACAAGTCTTTTCAGGTCTCAGTGGGGCTCACATTCAAAATAAGGCCATTCCAAAGCCTAAGCTAGAGGATCCGGAGCATAAGAAAGTTATTAAATACTACAATCCTGCGCACACTTAACCTGAGACTTGAAGCCCTATTGAATTTAATGCGACTCACTTCAGGGTTAGCAAGCCTAGCTCCAGGCTAGCAGACACGTATCTAGCATTTTCCGTCGTAGACTCCCGTCTGGTTCTAGTAGCCCATTATGTTGTGCGAGTAGCAACAAAATTTGGAGAGAGTGCATTGATCTGACTCCAGCAAAGTTGGATTTCTCCCTTCGAATAATTTCGGCTAGGCAATAATATGTTGAAGTCAAAGCGAGGCGCATGTCTGAACCTATGCTTCTTCTTTTCTTTTCAACGTGAGTTTGGCACACTATTTCAAACTAGGAGGCAGCAGCTGTTCGCGGAGGGATATCTATTTGCATTTCTAAGTTACAATTATAATATAAAATTATATTGAAGCTCGGCCATGGTTCGTTCTCAGAGGCATTTCTTTGCACAGATTTGGGGTGGGATGGGGAATACTAGATATCCGAAGGAGACGTCGAAGTGGAAGACGCCTCTTTAAAGACCTTAGGCGTGCTTGTGTGCGAAAAAGCAATCGCAGCATATTATGAACGCAGAGTCATTTTCACCCTCTTCCCCCAAGCACACTATCCCAGCTTATTAGAAATCGAAGCGGGTGGGGAAGAGTGAATATAAGGAATCAGCTACAAGGAAAGTTGCTTTCTGACCCAGATCTACAGCAAACTTAATTTTACCACTAGAGGATATCTGGAGACTAACCATTGTGGAAACCTGTTTATTGTTTATATTTTTGGATGAAATGAAAGAAAGAGAAGCAACCAAAACAAAAAAAAGTATGCTTCTGAATACACGTATTTATTCATTTTTGCTGGTTTCTTTTTCTTTCTTCTTCTTGTTAAAATGAAGGGGAAAACCTCTCATTTGAGTTTGTTATGCTTAAATTTTTTATCATTTTATGTAGACACCATGCTACTACTACAGAAGCACGCGGTAACTGGTGACGTGATCTGCTAATGAGACCTAAGAAATTGATTAAATAAAAGCAAGAAAGTTGTTGGGCTGAACGTTTCCCTCCTGTTAATCGCTTGCCTTTGTTTCCATAAGCACTGGAGGAAAGTTCCCTCGGAAAAGAGGACACCATGCTCCTACCACAGAAGAAGGAGCTGACTGGTGAAACGATTTGCTAATGAGACCTAAGAAATTGATTAAATAAATGCAAGAAAGTTGCTTGGCGGAACGTTTCCCTCCTATGAATCGGTTGCCTTTGTTTCCATAAACACTGAAGGAAAGTTCCCTCCGTCTTCCCGCCTCGCCTCCTCCACCCCAACTTAATAACCGAGTAAAGCTTTAACACTGGACTTCAGAAATCATAGTTCAGTAGGGCGGTGCGTAGTCAAGAGAAGAGACTTTCTAACATAACACATGACTCGGACCAAAATATGCAAGCCGAAGAAGTTAATACCACAGGCAGACTGCTAGAATAAAGTTGGGCCTGTCTGAGTGGGGTAAAGTGCGGGGGGGGGGGATCGCGTCGCGAGCTTCTGTAATCTGAAATTTATCCCAAGGTCAGCTCGTCGACTGCTTAAGAAATCAGGACTGCTCCTCCTAATCTATCCTGGGTGCTACACTGGTAACTCTCACGGTTAGCATCTGATCCCAGGCGCTTTACGCGAAAGGAAGCTCAAGAATATCCCCTGTGGATGTTGTATAATAGGCAGCAATCTAGAGAAATCTAGGTATCCCTCAATCCTATTTAAGTAATTGGCCCGCTCAGAATAATCATAACACGAGATCCCTGCAAATTCGCTGCAGCAAGTATGCTGATGACCGTAGCTCCAAGTGTCCAGTTAAGTAAATTTCCTGTTATTGTATACAAGGGTTAGGCCTTCCAGATTATGGCTCCGCTCTCAGAATATCTCTACAGCAAGTACACTGCAGATCAATAGAGACAGGATCAACAGAGATATTTTAAATTCAACCTCCACCCAGGAATTGGCTTTACATGAGATCGCTCCGAGGTGGGGGTGTTAAGCGAAAGGAGCTTTTACTCTACATCCAGCTCTATCGATTTCCAGCTCCTTCTGCTTAGAGTGGAGGAGAGTGACGCTGCCTCGGAAGAAAAAGGCATTTAATAAATATCGCTGTAAACCAACCATAGGCGGGCGAACTCGGCCAAACTGGAATGAGCAAACCACAGCTCAAGTCCAATAGCTGCCATTTTCAGTCTACGCCGCTATAGATCTAGTTGATAGAAGACACCTAGCGTCCTCCAGACAAACGTGGACATCCATAATCCTGTATTCCCAGGGATGTAGCTTTTATAAGAAAGCCGCCGTCTTGGCCTACCTACGCTTGTTTCACCACCGCGTGAACTGCTTGGCAGACCTTCAACCTGAAAACCTTTTCTCCACTCCTTTCGAGGAGTTGCTCTCTAAACTTAGCAAGCCTTCAAACAAGACTTTCCACAGCCAACCTTTTAATGACTGGCTTTCCGAAAAGACACCACACCCCTGGAGTTCCACTTCCAAAAAGAAATAAAAATAAACGTGAAAGGATTTAATCGAGAGCAAGTAGACCTAGAGGTCACCCCAGCTGCACCTTGATAAGAGCTGCTTCCTCTTTAATCAACCAAACTTAGCCTCAAAGGAAATACTCACCCTCTGGAAGCCCGGAGTAGTCAGCCTCGAGAGTGTGTGTGAGAGAGCAGCTCCTGGCTCAACCCTTGTGCTTCTCCGTGAAGGAGTGAGCAATCGGCTTCACCTTACCTTTGCAAATCTGAGCGTGGAAAGTGAAATAATATAATGTGCAGCTCCTAGAACGCAAGGGGAACAAAGGCCAAGATTTCAACCCCCCCTTCCTCTCCCCCTCTTCTCCCACTGCGGCTTTGACATTGATCTGAAGAACGCCATCTTGTGGCAACAGCGTTGCTCCGCAGAGCTGACCTGCCAGCCGGTTTCCAAATGCCCCGCGTTAAACGAACGGATGCTAGCGCAGACAATTGCCCTCCGCGGATCTACCCTCCGCAGCTCAGAGATGGCTGAAACAAACCTCCGCCTCGTTTATAGCCCAGCTTTCCCAGTATGCAAATAGAAAGGGGGGGGGAGTCGAGGGCACTTTTATAGCTGCATTGTCCCGGCAACACATATGGGATGTCCCCCCACCTTTTTTTAACTGGGCCAGGAAATCACCAGCAGCCTCTCCACAAAACTGGAGAAACTCCATGAGTCAACCTAGAGATGAATAACCAGTTAATTTTTAACTAGCAAAGGAAGTTGCTGCCTGAACATTTATTGCCACCCGCCTATTCCTCTCCCTGCCTTCTCCCTCTCTTTCTCTTCTCTCCATCTATCTTTCTATCTCTCCCTTTTAAGAGTTGCATTCCTTTGTAGCATGCTAGCCAAATAAACAAACAAGCAAGTGAGCTCCATTCTCTCTCTCCTCTCTCCCCCTGCGCTTCATCTTTGTACATTTCCTTTGACCAGACGCTGTCTGGCTTAGGTGGGGGTTGTCAGCAAAAGCCCAGAGCCAGTTAGCCCTTCACCTCAAGGTTATGGGTGATGTCCAAAGCAATACAGAAGTTCAAAGCCAATAAACAATAGGAGAAAACAGTATGTACTTTCTCTCCTGATTAAGTGTAAGAGAGGAAAATCAACCTCATGCCACATCCTCAAAAAGGTCTTCGGTGGGTTGTTTTTTAATTTTTAATTTCCACCCCCGCTCCAGAGATTAAGAACGAAAACCACACACAGCCCATCTGGGCCTCACTCGCACGAGGAATGCCTCCCCATTCTCTTTCCCTAGGAGTCACCACAGAGGAACCAACACGTTTCAACCAATATGCTTCATTCTGCCTCGCTATCATTGCAGTTTTGGGGATCAGATCCTGCCACAAACATTTCTTAGCACTTAAAGGAGTGTGTTCAGAAATATGGCGCCCGAGATAAACAAGAGCGGACCAGCCCAGAAAAAACCACCAGCTTTTCTAATAGGTTTTACACCTGTGAGCAAATGTATAAAGCCTGTAATCTGCAGTTACTTGAAGGAGTGATCCTCCACCCCCTCCCACTTCTACAAACCGGTGAAACCTGGCCTCAAGCTCGCTGCAGTCTGCCTACGCATTCATAAATACCAGACATGTTGCCTTGCCTTCTCCTGAAGGACCAGAAGCAATAGGTGAATGGAATTTCCATGATAGCATCCCATTCAGGAGCCATGATTCAAACTCTCAGAGCCCAGATCAAGGAATATCCATGAATACAACACAAGGATTAAAAAAAATTATTATTATTATTATAAATTTCCCACATGTTTATTTTCGTTGTGCGCCGTACCACTGTATACATGCCACGAAAGACCTTCGCATAGTAAAAGAAACCGTATTTACATATATGACGATACATATCTTCAAACAGTGTTGGAATATAAAGGTATTGCGTTTTGTGAACCGTGTAAAAGAAATCGTGTCCCTTTTCGAAGCTGGTGGTTTTTACAACATTCTAGTCGCCTTGTCTTTCTTGCACAGATATTTTTTTTTTTAAAAAAAGGACAAACTCGACATTTTCCAAGGAAAAGGACCGTTAAAAAAACATATACCAACCAAAACGGATCATTTAAAAATGTACAAGTCTTGTAAAACACCATTCTCGTATGAAATATACATTCAGATATTCTCGACAGCAAGCGACTTTTACAATAAAACACAATATCCTTTGTAAACTGATATAGACTTTTAAATAGTTCTTTCTTTTAAAATTCGTTGTTCTCTCTCTCTCTCTATTTCTCACTCTCGCTTTGGTTCCTGCAGGGAAATATACTTCTTTTATATATATTTAAAATAACTCCAGGGAACTCTCCGTTCTTTGATTCTGCCGCCTGAGCGATTAAGTAGGGCTTTCGACACTTAATAGTGAACAAAAAGATCTGAAAACCAATCCACCATATTTACATTGTTTGCCTTCTGCTTGGGCTTCTAAGGGAAAGAAAACGCTAGTTATTTTAATGATCTGATTCAGTGCATTGCACACATCCAGGGTCCAATTAAGTGTTGTGTGGTATTTGCCAAACTGTCCTTCTCCACAGGTATTTCCTGAAGAAAGTTTGTGAGACAGAAGCCAGAAGCTTCCTTTTACGGTTTCCCCCTTTGGAGCTATTAGATTAGTCTTTCTTTCTCCCTCTCTTTCCACCCCACCGTGCACTTTTTTTATTTGTTTGGTTTTTAATTTTTTTAAGCATTTAAATAAGAACATAATGATTTGTCTCCAAAGGGATGGCCACTTTTCGACAGTTGTTGTTCATTTTTTTGTTGGGGGTTTTATAAACGAGAGCTAATGCACGTGGCTATGTATTTGACTCTTCAGTGATTGTTTCCTTACCATATATGGCGAATTAATACCTGAAATGTTTTCAAAAGGAGGACTGTCAAACCTTCCACGCCATAACTCCCTATCAACAGCACGCTTAGACTCAACACTACTACACCTCTACAAACATTTATGATTGGCCTTGCAACTGCTTAAATTTTTTGAACTTGGTCAACACTAGGGTAACCGCTCTTGCGGAAGAAGGTTTATCATTTTAAGGGTCGAGGAGGGGAAGGTGATGGGACGGCGGCTGTGCATTTAGAGGTTGCGGGGTCTCCTGGAGGTTTTCTTTTGCAGTAGTCCATCAGGCGCAGCCCTGGGTAGCCTTTCAAGCAATGTTCCACAGTAAAACCAAAGTATCATAGTTTTAGACCGACACGAATCCAATAACTCACTCCCCGCTTTTTCACGTGTGAACTCGCGTTGGGATGAGTTGCAGTGTCTATAGGTAAGAGGTATAAAATTGCCCTCGGAGCAAAATATGGGGGTGGCGTGTTTGGAAATGCGGGTCCAGGGTGTAAACCGTTTCCAATTGATATGTCAAGAGCTTTAAGAAGAACTTTTTTTAGGGGGGTGGGAAAAGTAGCGGGAAACCCCAGTTGGTTTACATTTTTATGGGGAAGAAAAAAAATATTAGTGTGGTGTTTTTTTCCCAACGTCCTCCGTCACTTTGCACACCTCCTTCTCATAGGTAACCCTGTGGCTTGACCTTGTCATGGGCGAGATCTGAATTTAATCTCATCTTGAAAAACGCTACCAGTTTTTTAAAGTAGTGGATTAGCTGAGTAATATTGTAATCGGTCCCTGTTAATTTTTTTCTCTTTCATTCTTCTGTTTTGAAACCATATTTTTACTTGACGGTCGGTCAAGTTGAGCATTCGGGAGAGCTGGAGGCGTTTCTCTTTGTTTATATAGACACTGAAGAAGAATTCCCTCTCTAATTCTCTAATCTGATATTTGGTGTAGGGGCATCTCTTTTTACGGGTGCGTTGTCCACCTGTGGAATGACAAAAATAAAAGGCAGAAGCCATTAAGTCTGGGATCAGATAGGGCTGGGGGATGACTGCAATTCATATTTAATAAAGGGACATTCTTGGGTTGAACCATTGAGAAAAGGCCTGGTTTATTAGCTACATAAAGTTGACGCTCCGTTCCTTTCTGCATTAGCCTGACCTTTATTTGAGGAACATATTTGCATGTAACATTCCAAAATCCCAACATCTTCACTTCGAAGCATCACTTCAAGCAGTACACCTGAGGCGCTATGCTATGAAATTAAAGCCCACAGTGTCCAAACTACTGACTCCCTAGTCAGCAGAATCTGCAGTGCACAAGATCTAGATGGACATCGCACAAGCAGTCCCGGAATAATACAATGCTTGGCGCGGGAAGGTTAAGGAGGCTCATGGCAGACTCTCTGTAACCTAACCCAGCTGTGACACTGTTCTTGCAACCCAGTTTTGCAACTCAGTTTTAAGAGAGGACATAGAGAGCTCCACCGCTTGTTTCACCCCTGAGGGACATTATGACACCAGGATCTGAGAAGCCAAATGGGCTCCTGTACATTGACCGAGGTTTTTTCCCCCTAATCTTAAACTTGGTTTTGCTTTTGTGTGCAGCTTCCTATTGTTTAAAAATAACAAAACAGTACCCCAGCGCCTAGGACAACCACTAGTTCATTACATCTTATCACTCGCATCTGGGGTGTGTGTGTTTTAAAATTAACCCCTCTGCTATATTCTCTCAAGTCCTTTCGCTCCTTCATAGCCACACTGGGGTTAATGTTCATGGCCCCCCTCCTTTAAAGTTTAAAGGCTTTTTACATTAAATATTGGTCCTATATTTCCTTGCAAACACACATACACACAACACGTCCCCGTTTGCTGTTACAGCTCATTATAAGGCTATTTTCCTAGGCTTTTGAAGGTGAGGGGGTGATGAGCAAGAAAAATCTACATTAAAAAAATAAAACCAGGCAGTGACAGGTTGAATAGCAATTGTAAGTAGCAAACTGTTGGGCAGAAGGCAACACATACTTGCCACAGTGTCTTAGGAAAATGGCTTCCTTTAGACAAAAAAAGGCCAGCTTTAGGTTAATCTGTTGCTTTAACTATATTGCTACAGTGCAGGCAGCTAGTTTTTCTGCTAAACGCTATTCCCGGGCAATCGTTAAAAAACTGGGATGGCTTTGAATCCAAGTTTCTAACTAGGCTTCTGGGGAAACACATGGCTTTTATAAAAAAAATCCAAAAAAAGAGAGAGAAAAATAATCACAGGATTACATGGATATCAAAGGACTCAGAAATCCCCTTTTGGGTACATTTACAGGCGCAAAACGTGCGTTATTATATTTTCAAGAGTTTGACCACAGAGCCTTTCTCTCCCCAACATCCTCTCTCTCTCTCTCTTTATTCTTTTTTTATGATTTAAGGGGGGGGGCTTTTTCTTTTTTCCCTTTTTTTGTTTTAAAAAGGCATCCATTGGCCGGTGGGTATTTCACGGCCAATTTCAGTCCCCGCCACGTGATCTCTCCTTTTATAACAAAGTTTTGTTGGGGGAAATCTACAGGCCCTTCCATAAACCTTATATGCTTATAAAACAGCATATAAAAATTTAACAGCGGCGGTGCGCTAAGATTTCCAAGTCCGCTTCATAAAAGCGCCAGGGCGCTGCCTTTATACGTACTGGAGCTGCTGGATTTCTCCTCATTGTTGCCGGAAGACGAAGCCGGACTGCTGCTGCTCTCCGTCCGCCGCCGCCGCTCCTTCTCCTCCGCAGCCGAGGCCGCGGCGCTCGCTGCAGCCGCCGCCGCCGCCGCTGATGCCGCGTCCCTGGCGCAGCTCCCGTCCGAACTTGACGTTGCGCCGACGGCAGCGGCGGCGGCCGGCCCGGGAGCGGCTCCCCCTCCCGGGGGCATCTTCTCCCCGTTCTTCTCGCCTGCATAGTCCGAGTGGCTGTCGGCCGTGCCATAAGCCGTCTCGAAGAACTGGTCGAAAGCCTGCGGGAGCACCCCGTTCCTGCCCACGGTGCTATAGAAATTGGACGAGACGCTGGCGGCGGCGGCGGTGGCTGTCGTAGCCGGGTGGTGGCCGTGATAGACGGCGGCGGTGTTTTTCCCGAACATCTCGCTCATGCTGGCGGCGGCGGCAGCGGCGGCGGCCGTGTTGGCGGCGGCGGGCAGGCAGTCTCTGTGCATGATCTCCTCGGCCGAGTAGCAATGCGGGAGGTTGTTCCTGTGGTGCCATTTACTAGCCGGATCAATGGCATACTCGCGGAAGGTGACTTCCCGCACGGGTTGGACCTGGGGTAGGTTGGAGGAGTAGGAGTATGTCATGGGGCGAGAAGACGGGGTCTGGGGCAGGAAAGAAGGGAGGCTGGAGAAATCAGGACCCGACACGTAGTACGTGCAACTTGGCAAATACATATTAGACGAGCAAGGGACACGCTCATCAAAATCCATCATTAGGCTACCTCGGGCTCTCCGCATTAGCCGAGCTTAACATGATTCTCTAATGCAGCTGCCTCTTTGAAGCAGATCCGTGAAGTAAGAAATTTGGAGACGTAAAGCTGACGTGGAAATCTATCCCCATCCTTAGCAGGGAGGCGCTGGTCACGTGACCAAATGTTGAAATTGACAAGCTGCGAGTATGGGCCCTCTCTGCTTCTCTCCCTCCCTCCCTCCCTCCTGTCCCCCCCCCGCTTTTCCCGCCCCCTCCTCTTTTGTAGCCATCTCAAGGGAAGCAACAGATCGTCACTTTTGGTCTTCTAGCTAAAAAGCACGAGATCTAAAGTGCAACTCACGCGGGCCTCGTGGACAGTAAGGAGGACAGAAAAGACTGCTGGCCTCTGTCCGGCTCTCCTTCTTTCCTTTCTCTTTCTTCTTTTCTTCCTTCCTTCCTCGCTCTCTCTCTCGCCCTGCAGCCCTTCTCTTCCCACCCGCGCGCGCAATCAAACTATCTTGAGCCTATTAGCCCGCTGAAGTGCCCACGGATCTCTCTCCCTCTCCCCCGCACCATCTCTTCCCTTCCACCCCCACCCCTTTAAAAGCACGTTGAGTCACTTTCATGAGATGCCGTGTAATCTCCTAATTCTGCCCAGATCTTGGCTTCTGGGAAGCGCTGCTCCGCAAGCGACGGGGTCCTTGGGAAGGGCTCCTCCGGAAGGTACTCGCCCAGCGCTGCAGGGTTTTTTTGTTTCTCTCTCTCTCCGAAGGCATGGTCGGGGAAGAATGTGCCAGGGCCAAGTCTGTACTGATTTTCATGGTGAATGGATGACATGCTCGCGTTCATGTTCGACTTCCGAAGGCGCTTAAACGCCTTCCTTTCCTACGTACTAACCTCAGAGAGCCTGGGCTGCTTCATCCTAGTTCTGCTCTAGGCATTTCACGGTCTTTTATGCTCCCTTAACAAGGCTTTTCCTTTCCATCCCCGCACACACACACCCTCCGCATCCCCGGCCTCCTCTCGCTTTGAAACCCCAGTTGCTTGATTATTATTTTTTTTGTCCATTATTACATGCAATGCTAGGACGTCTTTGGATTGCAACCCATCAGGTGAAAGCGCAGCGTGCAACCTAAGGGCAGCTGCCTACCTGAGAAACCCACAGCGAGGTTGGATGAGCCCAAGGCGCGCGCCCCTCCCCACCCTGAAAGGTGTTCCTCGGAAGTAAGTGCCGTTCATTGCAAGGGACTCGTGAGGAGCATTAGAATTCCAGCGCGTGAGCCGCAGCAAGAAAGAGTCTTGCGGCACCTCTAAGGCCAACGCGTTTCCACGATGGCACAAACTGGCGTGGACTGGAATCACTTGGTCAGATGCACCAAGCCAGACATATATCTGCGAGCAAGAAGTATGCAAAATTAGCAGGGATAGGAGGCGGACGAGCCAGGATTTCGGCGGGTCCGAATCTCAGCGTTAACGTTTAACTGCTTAGTGGCTCTCTACTGTATAGCACTAACCCCAATCTGCAGAAAGAGCTCTTTTTTTAAAGCTTTGACCATAGTCGGAGGAAAGGCGGCCTTATAGAGAGGAAGACTGTATAGAGAAGTGATCAGGGCTGGACTCCCACTCCACCGATTCAGGATTTAGGCTCATGGAACTCAGTGGAGCTTACTTCCGAGGAAGCATGCAAAGAAAAAAAGGCAACTGGCTGTGTTTAGAAGTAGCATCCACACCCAAGAGTAAAAGGAAACCAGGTGGAAGTGCTGGTGTTGGTGTGTGTCTGTGTGTGGAATAATCCTGCCAAGCAACAGGAAAACCTACACCAACCATCTCCCACCCTTTCCTATGTGTACCCTCTTAATATGCTTAATTTTAGGAAGATTCGTGTTTTGGCTGGATCTGATTATAGCCAAGGCCACAGACAACTCACTATGAAATTGGTGTAAAAAGAAAACCCCCGCACACATATCATTCCAGGGGATGTCATGATCTCTTGGGGGTACCTTTTTTTTTTTAAAGGGAGGGAGAAATCCTTTTTTAAATTGCTGTTTTACCACCCACCCACCCATGCAACCTCTTTTTTTCTAATACATCAGAAGCTCAGAGTTCTACTGTACATGCTGGAGATCCGGGGATTTGAATGTCAAGATCGATTTGTTTATTTATTGCTGAACTTATCGTAACTGACTCAATAACAAATCTAATCATGTTGGGTCCTGGGAGGGGAAAAAATCCTCATTATGTATTTTCTCTGCGTTCGATTTAACTGGACGAAGCTGCAAATATCAATAATATCTAGTAATTACTTTGTAGCGGAGTAAACTAATTTATTAACATTAATGTTTATATGCCTTTTACCTCGCCCTTTCTCTGGTTCCCTATTTTCTTTTCTCTCCCCCCCTCCCCTCTCCTTTTTCTTCTTTTTTTACAAGGGTTACCAATCACAAATCAAACGCTTTGGACATATCCCTTTAATGAACTCTTTATTTTGGATCGCTGGAATAACTTTTATGGGCCTTCAACGGTTGTGAGCTGAACTTGAAATTATTAATTAATCTCCCTCCTTGTCGCATTTGCCAAGAGAGTGGATGGAAATAAGAGATAAGCGTGTCATCAAAGGGCTAGTTACAGATTGCTTGGGTCTGTGTGGGACTATAAAACTGTTTTATTTCTTTTCTTTGGGGGGGGGGGGTAAGGTGCAGAAATATGCAACACTGATGGTTGCCAAATTGGCCTTTTGATTTTATTTTCCCTCCGTCCCGAATAAAACAAGGTACCTGAGAGTTGTATCTAGCTTACATTTGTACCATATATACATATGGTAGAAAATACATAATGAAGATCCCCAGCCCCAGGACCCAAACCATATATATTTATAAAAAGATTGCTTGGTTCCTTTCCCTTCCAACTGGACAAGAGTGGATTTCTGAAGGCTCCCCCCTTTTCCTCCCCAGTGATAACAAAGGCGCCACCATTGCCCAGACTCGCTCCGCCTCTCCTGCCTTAGCAAACAACTTTCTTGCACTTGTATGGAGGGTGGGGGGCGGGTGGCTTTTACAGGCTCTCATTGAACCCGGCGCGTCTAGGAGAACCGAAAACAGTTCTAGACTGGCCTGGGGTTTTATGGCACTTTTGGCAGTCAACTTCAGCTTGTCTCTGAGCGGACATGCCAGATCCGACCGACTGAAAGCCAGGAGACAGACAACCACCTACACGGATTTCCCCCCCTCCCCGCCTCGCTGGTTTCAATAAGTCTGCTGCAGCCTTAGGTGAAAAGGGGGCAGGTTTGGAAGCCCAAGGTTTGTTGTTCGGAAGGACTCCAGGTCCTTTGGGTGACCGAGAGTCTTGCATGTTCAAATCCTTTCAGACAAAGGGGAAATTAAGATGGGGCGGCGAGGAGGATATAGGATGAAGGAAGCCTGTCCAATTGTCTGCACCTTCAGCCATCTCCTGTCTGGCTTGGGATATTAGTGATGGGTTTTGGTTTTTCGGAAATGAATTAGATACTCGGAGATTTGGGGGCAGTTGCATTTTTGTGCAAAGGAAGAGGTGGCGGTGTGTGTGGTGGAGGAGGGGTGGGGGACACACACTATGCATTGACTCCTGGCAACCGCTTACATTTGTGAAGCCATTAAAGGCTATTATGCAAAGGGACAAGACTTAAGGGTGCCGCTAGTCTCAGAATTAGTAGGCACCCAAGGCACACTTATCTCTGCTTTATTTGCTGCTAAGTGATAGGCCGCTAATGTGTGCCTCCAACTCCTCCAAATGGGCCCTCAGTTATGGTGAGCCTGCTGTTAAGGTGGCTATTTTGGGGGCTTATTTGTTTGCTCTCCTTTCTTTTAAAAGCTCCCCCCCCCCTTGAAATGCAATATCCGCGACTTCCTCTGCTGAGATTCGGTAGGAGGAGGGAAAAGGAGCTGAGGATCATCCCCTGAGCCTGCGCCATCCCCACAATTCACCTTGTGCGAAAGCCACGTAGATACCACGGAGGTGTTTAGTTTGGGGTTAGAAACCGAGGGTCTCGATTTAAGGATTTAAGGATTCAGTGCACGTAAGTGGGGGAAATAGGAAAACACATGCCTCCACTAAACGAGGAAGAACGGTTTCCATTCCGGAAGATTATAGGCTTTCTCTTCGTCGTTGTAACGAGCACAAGAAGAAAGATTCGAAATGCTCCCTTTGTTCTCTAAAGACCTCGCTTTATTATATGTTAAATGCCTCTTCGCTTTCTTACCTATAAATTGTCTAGTATGGTTATATGCCAGGCGCCCGACGCTCAGATGTACACGATATTATAGAGAATGGTTGCTTCTTTATGGGTATATATTTGGCAGATGTTTGTGAAAATTCGCTTATCACGTCTTTTCTTAATGTATAATGTGTTTTGCCATTGGGCCCTTGCTGCAGAATTTTATTTTATTTTCAACTGATCTCCTTCAGTTCAGATGCACGGCGGTACATGTCGCTGAACTTAAATGGGGTTTAGGTCTGCGGCATTTGTCATGTTACTATGGGTATATGCCCTCTATTAGCTAGGTAGGTTGCATATGGCACCTAAATGGACAATCAGGAGAGATGCTAATGTGGGGTTATCGATGCTGCAAGTGACTCCTGGCTTTTAATTTTCCATTACTTAAAACAAAAGCAGCTATGTAAAAGAAGTTTCACTGCTGTAAAACCATTTATAAACTATGCTTGTAAATTTATTCTGTCCCATTGGCCAATATTTTCCCTCTATTTGCTGTTCTTCTTAAATGCACACTTGCTGTTACAGAAATGGCCTACAAATACATAAATAAATTCACAGGGCATGAACCAGATAAAATTAAGCATTTTCATTCTCCCTTATTTCAATGGTGAGAGATTTTCTCCTGTTTTCTGCTACTGAACTCGGTGGGGTTTAGAATCACTTGTACACTGGATCATGTCCCTGGAAGCAATTATTAGGAATATTGTATAATGAAATGTTTAAAACAGTAGCTTCGGTTGTATTTCCCTAACAGTGAATGGATATTAACAAAATACAGATTGTGGAATAAGGTGCTGGTTTTTCTCGCAATTTGCTCTAGAGATACTGGTGTCAGTATTTACCTTAAAAATTAAAGCAAATAAATGCATTTGAAAATGTATTTCTGTTGCCTGATGAGATGGCGCTAACTGATTCCGACCCTATACATATTTGATTAGAAATAAAGTATGGGCCCGATCCTATCTAAAACTGGAAGTGTTTCTTTGACATCGTAAATCATGGCTAGGTTAAAGTTAAGGGTTTTTAGTTGCCATTAGTTTAAGCAAGAAAGATTGACTTTCCTGATTAAGATTATTACAACCCGCCTAAGTTACTTTTCCTATCTTAAACTGCGTTTGCTTCCATGCAAGCCCCATCGCTTTCCACGAAATCTGCTTCCAAGTAAGTACCCTTGGAGCTATGAACAGACTGTTACATGTGCTTTCAAGATACGAATATACCGCTTACAGACGGCAATCGTAGATGTGAATTTTCTGTATGCCTTTCGTCCACCTCAGTGCAGCGTTTGTTTCATTATAGCACTCAGCAACAGCTTCTGTGATAGTCAGGGTGACTGTACTGTACGCTCCATAGCGTTGCATAAGCATTTGCAAATAAAACTGAGGTATTCCTTTAGATGTTGCAGTCAGTGTTTCTGTAACTGACTGGCCGGAGAAGGAGCTACATATTCATGCTCTTGTGCTTTGCGTGTGCATTCTGGCGTGTACATTTCTTTGACCACTCTCCTTTCCCCACTAAATGAAAATATGGGCAGCCCACACAATTACAGGATTCCCAAGTCTTCTTTTGAGTCCCAATACATAAAGCGCCCAGATGCAAGGTTCTCAAGGTGTTTAGAGCAGCTAACTTGGCTTGAGAAGTAAAAGCAGGAGCGTGAGGGGTGGAAAGGTCTGCACGTTCCTTAATGGACAAAACACACCCGGTTCATATCCGCGAAATCCCTAACAAATCAGCCATTGCAGAACGTAATAAGCATCAGCCGGTTAAACCACAGCACTGTAGCGCCTACCAAGGAATTTATATTTCTAGCATTTTTTCCGTCAAGGTTGCCTCTGGATCTGCCCCAGCAGATCTGCTGCTTCAAGAGAGTAAAACACACGGACACCGCTCTTGTAAATTTCAAATACATAATACCCTCTGACATCCTAATGAGAAGTCCAGCCACGGATTCTGAACCTGGTGGTTTTTCCTAAAGACCGTGAGGTCAATGTCTGGTCTGCAAAGGAGACCATTCCCGTTTATAAACAACCAAAACAACCGCAGGACAACATTTCAAGTTTGACATATTTAGACGTATTGTCACAGGTGATGCCTTGAACTTGACCTTAAGTTTGTTAATCAACAAAATCCACAAAAATAAAACATTTTAATGCAATGATCGTGCTCTGTTTCATTCTTTACTTAATGGATGAAAAACCGTTCAATTTCTTTCATTTCTCTATTCCCAACATTGAAAATTTATTTCTTGTTCAAGACTGTATATTTGAGCAATCATTTTTTTATTTCATTATACCTGTTGTACCTTCAGTGATTTCACTAATATTGTTCTTTGGATACCGAAAAATAATTTGATAAAGGGTTATTATTTGAATCACCTGTTAGGTACAATAACTACAATAACATATATGCTTTTTTAACTCCCCACATGGGAGGTAAAATATATGCTTTTAAACAACTATAGAATTAGTACGACCTATTATAACAACATTTTGTTCCAATAAGAAAACGTTTATTATTTTCCCTAAATCACCAAGTGACGACACAAAGCTTCTCATTATTCTGTGCTGCAAACTCACTGTAAAAGCCATTCTTGATGATCGCCATATTCACCTAACATACAATATTTCTCGTCTCCAGAGTTTATCGGTAGCTTCAGAATACGAACTTCAGATTTTTGAAGGCCTTCAAACAAACAAATTGCCTGCGTTTTTGCAATGCTACTCTGCAATACTGGACAAAAATGCAAACCACGGACCATTTAAGCTGTAGTAGAAGGGAATAAGACAACTGTATTCTCATTGGGCCTCGTCGTCCCGCAATCCTAGGAGCTTTGACTTGAGACTAAGGTTCCATTCATCTCACTATAACTGGTTAAGATAGGAGTGACTATCATTTTCGCATCACACTGATTAAATATACATTCGCTGCTCACAGAATACTATTATTATAGGAAGGGGCAGAAGGGAGGAGCATTTATTTCCCGAAGAACCAAAGCAAAGCTGCGTGACTGCGAATATTTAGTATGGCCGACAAGTCCATTTCTGCACCATTTGCATCGTCTTCACCAGAAAGGAGCATTAACATATTGATAACCGGATTTAAAATAGGGATCCGGGGAATGGGAAGGAATCTTAACCCCACTGCGGGGTGGGGTGGGGGGTTATAGGATACGCTTTTCCCACGGGGGTCAAGCAAGGATGATAGTGAATGGAGGGGTCTACTGGGGGGGCCTCTTGTCCCACTCTGGCCCCGCCTATGCTCTTCTGCATCGTTTGCATCAAGACTGCCTTAGAAATGCCCCGAAAAATAATAATAGCCAGAATAAACTCGTTCGCATGAGCTGCAGGGCCGGAGAAAATAGTTATAGCCCTTTAGCTGCATTGAGGTTGAACTGTATCTGTAGCTACACACACACACACACACACACACACACACACACACACTTACTTTGGTATTATTTGCATCAATAATGAGAGAGTGGGCGGGAACAATAACAAGCAGAATAAATAGGTTAACAATAAGAGCGAGTATTAATTACTCTGTAGTGCTCTGGGTTTGAATTGGATTGATAATCCTGTCTTTGCATCAGCAACGAGCGGAAAAATAGCAGCCAGGAGAAATTGGCTAAAAATACACACGGAGGGGCAGCGCCCTCATCTAACATTTCCTCATTCTCGTCCCTATCTCCACACAGCTGTCCACCCTAGTGGGTCTCCTTGTTGCGGTAAACCTTATTTATATTTAGTCACACGCAAACCATTAACTATAGACCAGGGGAAAAACCAAGGCGTCTTCGATTGCCATCTAAATCTTCCCTGAGACATCCCTCGTCAAAGTCCAGGGTCGGATAAAAAAGGCTTTTAAACCACGAGGTACCCCCACGAGGATATTTCTGATGTTCCAAATATTCAAAATGGAAGGCGGCTTAAGCAGAACTATAGACAGCGGGTCTGTTCCCTGTTGTGCCTGGGAATGCTGTCCCAAAGATAAATAATTGTAATAAAAGCTGTATTAATAAATTCATGCACACATTACGAAAGCTTCCTATTTGACGGCAAATAGATTTTGGGGCGGCGTGGGGAGAGGGAGGTGGGACTTCCAGAAATTGCACCTCGAATTGTGGCGTGAATAAAATTGCAGGCGAATGTTACTTCCCTCTTTCCAGATAATAAACACTTCGTTATGCTATAAATGGTTTTTTTTTTTTGGGGGGGGAGATGGCAAGGAGGGGGGCGGTTAGTAAAAAGAAATATGTTGGTGCTTTTTCAAATATTATCTATATCTAATCTATATTCATCGATAGACAGATAGATATGAAACGTCAAAGCGGAGGGGTGGTGAAAAAATAACGGCTTTGGGGTGAAGGTGTGGGAATAACACTGCAATACATCCCACAAAAGGAAAGACAGAAACTCATAGAAAGACAATTTAGACGACACCGATCGCAGGCACGCATTCAGCAGCGGCACCAGAAATTTTATGAATACATACATATTCATATTCACATGGCATTGTCACGGGCGTGGAGATTATCAGAATAATCTTACCCCATTCTCCAAGATCCAATCTACCGGCGCAAAACATCAAAGAGGAACTGGACAAGCAGGTTTCGGATCTCGCCTCTAAAGCTCCAGATCAACTCGGATTTTAAGGGAGGGGGGAGACCGGGAGAGCCGGTATGGTAATAAAGCTGGATTGAGGACGGCTGATCTAGACCCCCTCCGGGTTTTGAATCATCCGACGATCGGGAAGCAGAGCCCTTAAGGTTCGTCTGCTTCTCCTCGTTACGAACTTGAGCCAGAACATGCGCCCAACATCTCACGTTGACTTCTCCTCCTCTCAAATCCCGCTGCTTAAAGTTCCGATGGAGATGATCAGGCCAACGAAAGTGAGGGAACGAGACTCAAGGGCGGTAGAATCCCATACGTGTCCTCCCCCCACTAGTCCCACCAGAGGGAAAGTCCAAATGTTTTTGATGGCGGGACACCCTGACGTTCCCTCCCCAATTCACCATGGGTCACCGTACAGTAATGACCGTGGTTTGTGCGTTGTAGGACTTGACCTTTACTACGTCGAAGAGGGGCTCTTTCTTTCACGCTGCATGAGGAGATGAGGGAGGGAGGGAGGGAGGGAGAGAGAGGGGGCGGAGGAAAAGATGCGCTCTTCGGGGATCTTTAATCGGAAATCAGAAGTAAGAGCGGCAAAAGCCACGGGCTTTTTCCTGCACGCCATATTTGGTCTATTTCGCCAGCGAAAGACAGCCAGGAACGTTTCCTCCCCGGAGCTTGGAGTTTAAGAATCAAACATAGGCAACGCAGGAATAGGGTGTGTGTGTGTGTGGAAATATCCGGGAAAGACTTCTGCTTCGCTACAAAACTAAAACGAAACGAAATCTATCCTCGTCAATAGATTAGAAACATCCACTTTCATTATTGACGCGCCTTTCCCCTCCCCCCCGCCCCCACCTATCATAAAACAACCAGTGGGGTCTTTGGGAGGGAGGGAAGGAGGGAGAGAATCCAGGAGCAAAGTGTGTGTGTGTGTGTGTGTGTGTGTGCGCGCGCGCAGGCGAGGGGAGGGTGTTAAAGAGATAGCGACACAATTTATCTCGGACTTTCACAGATCGCTCGAGCTCCATTCAAATCTGCGGGACAATCTTTCAGTACCGCAGAATGAGCGGCTAGAAACTATTATCCACGATTCTGCTTTTCCCCTGTGCCTAAGAGCCTCTCCCCCTTCCCGCGCTGCCCAGGAAGCCCGTGTTTTCCATTTCTCCGGATCCAACCAACTCAGGTCTCTTTAGGTCTTCCTCACGTTAAAAAAATAGTTACTCGTCTCCATTTGCAGAGGGATTTAGATACTGAAACGTATTTCAGTTAACACACACTGATGCCTTTTTAAAAACCAAATATTTTAAAACACCCACTGACATTATCTTTCATTTACAGTTGGGCCCTAAAACAGTTCCCCATATATATATTTCTAGAAATCTAAGTCTTTTCCTGGATAGCACAAGCTATTTATATCCCAATCTTTGCAATCTGAAGCACTAGGTGTTTTGAAACGGAAGTATGTTCGAGGGGAAAAATGGCCTAAGTTATGGACTCGCAGTATTACTTTAATTCTGATTAGGAAACACACTGCTGTCAAATTTTATTTCCTGTTGAGAAAAACACATTTGTTGCTGCCAGCAGTTTGAGAGGTTAGAATGCGGATTATATTCTGAAGTCCTATATATATTCCTTCTACTTTAGGTGATTATGTAGAGCTTGCAGTTGAACGTGATGCACCTCTAACTTTCCCAGGATTGGCACCATCTGAGTTTACAGTTAATCTTACTTTGTCGTTCCCTACCGCCATTAAAAGTCAATATGCATAAACGCTAATCGTTTCCCCACATTACTGTATTTCCTAGTTAGGGACAAAGTTTAATACCCAAGGTGGTTAGGAATGTTTCCGTTTTAGAGGAAGAAGAAAAGGGGTGGGTAGGTGTGGAGCGCAGTATATACTCACAGGCACACCCCCCCCCCATGCAAAACGCAACGATTTAGGAAGTGAAGTTTCTTAAAACTAGATTGGTGCGCTAAACACGTTTGCTTTGAGAAGTAACGGAGATTTTCTTATTGAAATTAATACAAAAACAACAACAAAGAAACTATCCTGGTGTTTCTATGGCAGAATGAAACAGGACAAGTGGAAGGGTCCACGTTAGCGCCAGGCTCGTTGGAAAGGCACGAATGCTGCGTTGGAACTCGCGGCGAACTCCAGGCAGGCATTCTCGTAGTGGCGGATGCATTTCATTAGTGATAGATGTTCTTATAAAGCAGATATTACGCATATATTTCAGAACGAAGGCGGCAGATGGGGAGAGGGGGGAAAATGTGACCCAACAGCAATTTGTAACCTGGAAATATATGTGCCAACAGTTTAGGGGTAAATGAAGGCCATAAATAACAGGCACCACACCCTACCGGAACATCTAGGCATTCCTATTACTGAAGCAAAAGAGAATGAATGAGGGGATTTAATGGATGCAAAACCAATAAGAAAATGGAAGTTCATTCTTCAAGCACAGTTTATCAAGCGGCCTGGTCTCTCCAATCTTGATACAATATAATGGGACATTGCATCTCAGGCTGAAATCGTATCTACGCTAAGTGTTAGCTCCGTTGAACGCAGTGGGGTTTACTTCCGAGTACACACATACATTTATAAATAAACGTGTTGCGGGTCTCATTGTAATCCAGTATACGATCATTGATTGTGAGGACAAGGCAGAGCAAGGTGGGATTGTTATTAGGCTTGAGCTGGACCCAGTCCACTGAACCTACAGTAGCAGGATTTAGCCCCATTTCCCACCTAAGGCTGAGATCCTAAAAAACAGTGACCGGGGAGTCATATCTCTTGCAAGCATTTGGAATTACTCCCAAGTCAATGTTTTTAGAGCCACGGTGTAAATCTGAGTAAGTCTAAGCAGCCTATTTAAATGGGCGGTGGATTTGTGCAAAACGAACCATTTCCCCTTGGCCTGAATTTCATGGTATGTCTGAGAAATCGCTGGAGATTATACACATCAGAATATGATTTCCTTAACAAATACGCGCGTGAAATGTTAAGTTGAAGCACTAATAAAACCTAGCCCTGAAATCGGAAGCTTCTTGAGCTATTTTAATCAAGCGAGAAACCCGGGGAAGTTCATGGAAGAACACCAGAATCCTAAATATTTCATATGGAAATTAAGCACGTTTGGAATAACAGAATTTGCTCCTTAACAAACAATTTTAGGATCGGGGTGTGTAAATCTGCTAATATCCCATATATGCGTTTTAGGAGGCTCAGAATTTAAACTATATTGCGACAAGTTATTCCGAGGAACTTAAATTTCGAAATTCAGGGTCCGCATCCGAAGGGTTCTGATTTGTTATCGTGACCTTTTGTAGAGAATTCACCATGCACCGCACAGCCTGCGTCCGATTTTATTCCCCTGCATTTCTCAGGGATGAGGTTGACAATGACCGCAGCCGAGAAGAGGAGAAAATATCACATGGGCTGCGTTTCCTTAAAAAAAAAAAGTCATTTTGCGAGATGAGGCAGAAAAGGATAACAAACCCTCTTTATTTGCCCATGGCTGAATTTCCAGGGTGTCGCAGACTCGCAGTCAAACTGAGAAAACGTGATGACCAGAGACCAGCTGGCTGACTGAGCTTCTTACGCATTTTACTTCCCATGGAGGCATTTTGCAATGGCTTCCCAACGGGCCCAGGAGCGGACAAGCCTTCTTGGGATTGTTAGTTGGGGCGCGGGAGGGAAGAACAATACTTAGTTGGATGCAAATACCCTTTTGGCACGCAATTGCTCATGCTGCAGCTACTACTACTACTACTGCCATTCCCAATATTACTGCAACATTTGTCTATATTTAGAATTAAGGCCGAAGGAGTCCTGGTTTGGGACTAGAAATGCACACGGATATCTTTAAAAATAATTTTAAAAATACTCAGCCTGCAATTAACAGGAATGCCGTGCTTTCAAAACAGGAGAACTCATTTTCAGTCTGCACTCGTCTTGGTTAATCAGAGGAGATTTCACACGAAGTAGATGTAAAAAGAGGTTTTGTCTCACTCCATCCCTCTTGCTGATATTTTTAAGAAAACTGGAGTTACCTCTGTGTGTAGGTGCCAACCTACAATGGGAATGTTTAGAGTATACGATGGCTCCTGCTTGGGTGCAGAATTGGAAGGATTTTTACTGTTGTGGTTGCTTCAGTTATATATATCGCTCTCTGTGTATATCACATTAAAGAGCATTGCATTTATTGGTTTAACGTGGCATGGGTAAACTTTAAAAGCAAAGTGCCAAAGTATGTAGCAGATGGATTCTCAACTCAGTTATCTCCAACGAGGTCGTGTAGCACTCCCACTGAACTCCTAAGGATTAAATCTGGGTTCCTTGTCTTGATTTGGAAGACGATATTGGTTATATAGTTGTTAAGAATGTACTCAGACGTGCACGACTGCACCTCTTGAGTATATCCACAGGCACAGCTTTATGCATATTTTGGCATTTTCGTTCCATACAATGCACATATATTCCCATACCTGAAATAAGTGTTTTGAATAATAGTTTGTGCATTTCCATACATGATATACAAGCTGCATTAACAAAAGATGCTCACATTGGTTTGCGTATTGCAGAACGCACGGGATCCACCTGTAATCCAAGTATACGTTAACATACTTTTATGTGCCACTAAATACCATACACTCACACGCCAAATTACACACGTGTAAACTAATAATATGTGCCATCATGCTCTCCAATTGCCTAGTCACATTTTTTGGTGAGGCTTTAACCACTTATTTGAAAACACTCAGAATTGTACCTAACGCCACAGCATATACAATAAATAGTAAAGAGTAAGATCAGTAGCGAAAGCAACTTAGAAACTAGGGTCCAGAATTTAAGAGAGGTAACTGGGTGATATTGTATTATCCAACCCACTCTGTGCCCTCGGTGTCCTCGGGCAGTGGTAGATCATCTGAACTCCTACACTGGGATTCTTTCCAAGAGGATATGGACAGTGGGGCAGCTAGCCCCGCGAAGGTCAGGCAGTTTGACCACAGACTTCAAGGGAAGCCAAAATCCCTATTTGCATTGTTCAAGGAAGATTAGTTCTGACGTGCAGCGGGCAAGCTGAGACTGAGGCGCACTTTCCAAGGTCACAGCTCTTAACATGCAATTAGTATGCAGGAAACAAGTAGCGAATTACTTTTCCAGCAGCGCCGCAAAGTTCGGAACTCTTACCCTTACCCTATCCTGGATAGTTTCAGGTGTGCAGAGCCCTCAAGGCGCCTAGAATCCATCGCTAAAGTCACCCAGAAGCCCCCTAAGTCCTCACTAACGCCATATAAACACTCTCTGTAAAAGCAAAAAAAATGCTCTGTATGTTTCTAAGCATTAGGACACAAATTCCGGTTGCTGTTTTGAAAATGCCCTTCCACAGAACCAAAACATCAGTTTATTTATACTTGCATTCCCCTTGTTCTCAGTTTAAAGATAGCCGGTCTTCGCTTGCATAAGATCTCTGTTGTCTGAGAGTTTTAGCTCCGTCCGTCTTCAAAGTAAAGCAGTGAACTTGGACCTCATTGGGAAGGAAAGGACCAACCAATCTGAGCATCTCAGTCTCAGTAGCTTGAGAACTGAAGTGGCAGGAGGCCTTAAGAAAAGATTTTTGGAGAGGCTCATTATTGGATTGCCAGGCATTTCTGCCAGATACAGTAAAATAGCCTTTCAATTCATTCGTTCGTTCATTCATTCATTCATTCATTCATTCATTCTATATTTCACCGAGCCCACAATAAAATTCTTTAAACAGTTCCTTTTTCTAGGAGATCATTTCGCGTTCTGAAATACTACCTGAAGGTATTAACAACTTATACTGTATTAAGAAGACCATTTTACTGGGTTGTTGGCAGTGCTCAGTTGTCCCATTAAAATTAAGGGCCATGAATAACTTAGGCACATTAATTTCAATGGATTTACTCTTAGTAAAACTTATTGGGTACCACCCACTGTCCCAGAGAGTCACTTTAAATAGCTAAAAAATAAAAAAATAATGAAAGAAAGAAAAGGTCATGTGACATCTTAAAGACTAATACATTTATTGTGACTTGAGCCTTGGAAGACCCCCTGAAGATGAGCAAAAGTGAAATATACATTGGTAGTAATCTCCTACAGGACATGTATGCGTATGTGTATATGTGCACACCTATGCGAACATACGCGCATGGATGTACATGCACACAGGAGCATAGCCAATAAAATTCAATAAAAATACATAGCAAACTAAGGTTCTGCCCCCCCCAAAGGACTCCCCCCTAACAAAAGGCCTGCCCCCCATCAAAAATACGCCCAAGCATGCACAAACATTTCCCCCTGCCTATCACAGAAAGAGAGTCCTTCCTCTGTAGCACCTTAAAGGCGAACGGATTTATGGCGGCATACATATGCACACTCGTGCACATCCATATATCTCGACTGGTGGCGGAGAGATAGACCTATGAGTCCCTGACGTTTCTGAAAAGATCGAAGACGTAGCCAATACCTCAGGGTCGCCTGTGACAAGTTACGATCAGTAGGCAAAGTATTAGCGTTTATTTATTATGTCTTTATATATGTAGGGAGCCGCCCAGAGTGGCTGGAGCAACCCAGTCAGATGGGCGGGGTACAAATAATAAATTATTATTATTATTTTTATTATTCGCCTTAAAAGTTGCCTGAGCGCTCTAATTAGGGTGGCGAACAGGCAGCAAAGAGCTCTTGGAGATATATATATAAACAAAATGCAAGGCGCTCTCAGGAGCCAACGCCCAGTCAAGGAAGAAGCGTCTTAATATGTACTGGTCTCCGAGACAAGCCCAAGAGACGGGGATGTGAAATGAGCCATAGACTACAGCCGCCCGCTGTGCTTTCTTGCATCCTGGCTAGTTCGGCTGACGCCCGCCTGGTGAAGCAGGCGCCAGGTGACAGGCCTCGCTGGGTTTCCATCCTTCGCAGCAGTGCCGACAAAGCCGAAGTCGAGACACGAGGTGGCGCTCTTCATCTACTAATCCAGAAGAAGGCTATTCATGAGCTGTCAAAAGTCAAGGTCACAAATTGTCTTTTCTCCACCCCCCCCCCATCAAGGTCAAGGTTTAAGGCCTTCCTAGTCCTGTCATTTCAACAAATACCAAAACCTCTCTCTCTCTCTCTCTCTGTCTCTCTCTCTCTCTCTCCTCTTGCTCCCCCCCCACCCCCCAAAAAACTCTTAACCGGTCCTGCCAATAAACCTTAAATACGACACTCTTGCATTTGTGGTCTCTAACAACTGTTTTTCATTCGGGAAGGGGTGATCCGGCTCAACGTTTATATCTCCTCCCCCCACCCCCCCGCTTCAGAATACCTGACTCTTTAACCTTACTGAAACATTTATAGTTTAGTTATCACGCATTCGCTTTCTGGACTAGGTAATTTACGGGGGAAATATGGACCATATCAGCAATTTAGGAGAAAACATTAGGCCTGAAGGATAAGTACATTCGTCCTGAAATTCACGTATATGTATCTATCAGAGGGAGCGAAATAAAGGAGGGTTTAAGCAGGCTTTATTACAGTGACTATTTTTTATTAACAGTATTAACACTAGTATCTATCTACAGCTCTTAGATTTTCATTTTCAGTAAAAATATAAAAAAAACAAAAAACAAACCAAGGGTGCACCAATACATTTTCACAGTGTGCTGATTAAAAAAAAAATATTTACAAGATAGCCTCTCCTTGTGAAGGGAGGGGGGATAATAATGTGCTGGTTGAAGTTGCAGACTGATTTGTTTCAAGGGGTGAAAGTGCTGTAAAATGAATTCCTATACTTACTAATGCAGCCTGATAACTGAAAACGAAGAAGGAAAAATGTCTACTTACTCATAGTTCAAACTATAGAATATAGAAATCAAGATATCTCTGGGAAGCAAAATATATTTTCATTATCAGGTCCTTTGAGATTGTTTCTCTTAGAAAGGGATTTCTGTTACATCACAATTATAACTCTCATGTCTCTGTTTCTCCCCAAGTTTGGAAAACAGTCATTTATGGGATTTACACCATTTGTTACTTGATTAATGTCGCTGATACTGAAAAGCTATAGAGTCCCTTTACAAATCTCTGGAGTATTCTATTATCACTGAGTTTAGGGATCAAGAAATGAGCGATTGGAAAGTAAATCATTTTTTTTTGTAAGGTTCCCCTTTTTACACCCGGTAGTTTAGACTGGTTTTAATTTCTTTTCAAGGTTCATCCTTCGCAGAGTTTCCTTCATTACTGCTGTCTTTGGTACTTAGTACCTTCCTCCAGAAAGAAAATAAAACAGAAAACACAAAAGGCATTGCTTTAACATACAGTAATTGTACAACCCAACCCACCCCCGTGTTTACCTGAGCAACCATTCAAACATGCTTTTGGGAAGTAAGGCAAGAAATTGGATCGCAAAGTGTGTGCGTGTGTGTGCGCGCGCGCGCCTGTGTTTTTTTAAAAAGCCATATTTCAAATTACAGTCCTAAATAGTGTCCTACAACAGTCACAGTAATACTTACACGCTTTTCTCGACAAAATGTTTATCTTTCTTAACTGAAATATTTCTGGATTGGGCATTTGGGCTCTCAGACTCAGTCACTGAAATGGCCTCTTCTGGATTTCGGGAGCACTGACAAGTCTTAAAGCATTTCTCAAGAACCCATACTTTCTCTCTCTCTTTCTCGCTCTCTCCAAAAGCCATAATTCCAAAGAGACAGAGAGTTCTGGTGAAAGAAGAGGTTCATTGTCTTTTCTTATTTTCTTTCTTACTTATTATTTACTTATTATTATTATTATTTACTTATTATTATTATCTGGACCAAAAAATATATAGAGAAAGTGAGTTGGTTTTTAGGCCTCTTGGCAGCTGCGCTTTCATTTAATCCGTTAACTCGTCGTCTTCAATTTGTTGATGACTTTTTTTTCTTTCACCCTTCTGTTTTGGAACCAGATTGTGACCTGCCTCTCTGAGAGGTTCGTAGTTGCTGATATCCTTCTGCGCTTGTCCTTGGTAATGAATTTATTTGTAGCATATTCCCTTTCCAGTTCCTTTAACTGAACTTTGGTGTAAGGCACTCTCTTCTTTCGCCCACGCCGGTAGGAGTTGGCATCCGAAGGGTGCGAAACCACGTCTAGAATAATAATAATAAAAAGAAAAGAAAAACATCAAAACAGGAAGGCGGGCATTAGCATTATTACGATCATCAACTGATATCAATTTATTACTCTTCACCATGCCTTTCCCCCTTCACGCAGTGACAAGCTAAAATGGACTGTAATCAACAGGCCTGCATTGGCTCCTAAGTCATCACCCAGAAATGCGGGCTTTGCTTTTCTGCTGCTAGCAAGCGCTTCGCTGCAAGCTCTTTCCCCTGTAACACCGAAAGACTGTAGGAAAATTATACGCAGTTATAATAACCGATGAAGCGTGCGAGCTGAAGCCTCGGTGGAAAATTCTTGTTAACCGGGAAGACTTCATGCCCCTTGGCAGACTTGTTCAAGCCGATTCGCTCCTCGGAAATAAATATATAAACAAACAAATCGTGCATATGTTCTAGAATCTAGATCCAGCAGAGCTGAGGTACCCGAAACTTAGTTCTGGTACCGCTGAAGAAGGGGAGGCGGAGCGGAGAATCGGAGACTGATGGTCGAAATAATTTGGAAGCAGAGCAGTCAGAACGGGTAACAATCTCCTGACTTGAAGCTAGACAGCTACCAGTACAGTACTGCAGCTTCTAGTACTTTTCTGGTGCAGTAGCAATGTATATATATACACACACACACATATATATATTGCTAAAGCCGCTGATCGTAGAGGAATAATCTGACTAAGGGAGTTCATGCTTCACCAGGAAGGCTTTATGTTAATCAGAAGGCTAGTAATTGAGCAAGTAAAAAACAACAACACTCTAAGTTTTATTATATAGCCCAAACCGAGGAACTAAACTGGGTGATAGTGGCGTAAGGAATGGCAGTAGTGATATTAAGGAAGAGGGGACTTAATCATCATAATCAAATTATTTATGAGAGGCTTGATCTGACGAGTATTGGGAGAGTGTGAATAAGAGGACAGACGCTACAATATTATAAGTATTATTATAATTGCTGCTAGTTGGGTTGGTGATGTTGCAAAAGAGGTAAATATTAATATACCAGTAAACCAGGCATCTTCCCTATTTTGGCTGGAGAGACGGAGAAAGAAGCAGGAACGCGCTTGGTGAAAGAGATGATAGCGAAGCAACAATCGGATCTTTCATGCATTACTCGCAAGTAAACCCTACTGTTTTCTATTGATTCAAGCACACGCACTCTCTCCCTATGAAAGTTAATAACAAATGGCTCATATATAGGTAACCACGTTGTAGAAGGTAAGACACTGGCATTAAAAACAACTCTCACTTCTACCACGATGATTGGTGGGACAGCCAAGTAAATCGCTAGTCTTCTCAGAGCAAGGGGTTGACCCTGCTGTGAGCGAAATAACCAAGAGGGCTGCAGTTGCACTACGAGAAGTACGGATAGGTGCAGAGCCATCCTGGGCGCGTCTGCTCGGACCGAAACCCTCCTGAGCTGAATGGGACTCACTCCCAGATCAGTGTGGATTAGGTTTGCAGCCTAACTGGGGCGAATTCTCTCTCTGTCTCTTAAGGGAAACGACCATATTGTTGCTAATAAGTGAGGGGTGATGGTGGAGGCTTAGGAGGAGAACGGGCGTTGTTAATTCTACCGGGGCAAGGCAGACAGTGAGGCACTAAGTAAGCATACTCCGGAGTAGAAAAGAAGGGTCATGCAGGTGCATTACCCGGGAGAGTGGATTTCCAGAGGTGGGGCGGCTGGTTCTGTTCCTTGGGGCAGTAGACTTGCCCATTCCAGCCATTGGTGATAGCCCAGGGCTGGTAGCCTTCCATGGGCAGCATCGAGTCGTGCCTGGGCTCCCCGGGGCCTCCGATGGTGGGCACCACGGGCATATCCAGGTAGCCCGGCACCGGCTGGTAGGGTCCGGCGGCGTAGCCCTGGTAGAAGGCGAATTCCTTGGCCCGGGAGGTGAAGTCCTCTCCGGCGGCGCCTACCGACGTGTCCATGTACTTGTCGGCGAAGGAGGCGGCGGGCTGCGCGCACGACTTGAGCGCGGCGTTGTGGTGGCTCATGCGGCACGGGAAGTAGCCGCTGCCGAAGTAGCCGTAGGGCAGCGCGGCCGGCCCCGACGAGCTCTGCACGGCGGCCGAGCAGGGGCTGCACTGCTTGACAGATGCCCCGGGCTCAGCCATGCCCGCGGCGGCGGCGGGCGCCTCGCTCGACGTGTAGGCGGCGGCGCTGCCCGGGGCGGCGAGCGAGGCTGGGTGAGCCATCAGGTTCCGGCACTGGTTGGCCGCGGCGAAGTTGGTGCCTGCGGCCGCCGCCGCCGCCGCGTGGAAACCGGCTTCCATGTTCTTGTTGATCTCCTCCAGGCTGTTGTCGTAGAGGAACATGACGGGCTCGATCCAGCGGGGATGGAGGAGCACGGAGGCTGTCATAGCCCGATCCGCATTGAGACTAGTGGCTCTTTTTTAAAAGCCCCAAAGACTGAAAAAAGAGATACTAAATCTCCCAGACTTGACCAGGGCTGACGCGCCAGTGTCGCGCCACGACGGCGCTCATTGGACCGCCCTCCCCCACGTGATATGCAAAGCAGCTGATAAACATCTGAGGAATAAAGGGCAGATAATTAAATAATGGCCTAATCGCGCCACGGCTTGGAATGCCAGCGGCGGACGGCACTCGCCCGCGCGCGCGGCCGCCCCTTCCACTCACGACTTTGCGTGGCGAGGGAGGCGCCAACGCGGGTGCAAAGGAAGAGCAGGTATTTCGCCTCCCTCCCCACCCCCCGCTCTGCAAAGTGTGGATTTCTTCCCTCCCCCCCTCCCCTTCCACTCCCTCTAGCACATTGCCTCTAGGAAATTATTTCAACAGGCTCTCACTCCACGGTCTTAATGTCAAAGCCTTCTGACTTTCTGTATTTTTCTTGCTCATCAACTGGTGGTTGGTGGTGTGTGTGTGTGTGGGTTTTTTTTTTTTTTTGGTTTTGGTTTTTCCTGGGGAACGTCCCGCCCTCCCCTCCCCCCTCCCCCCCTCCCCCCCTCCCTCCCTCCCTCCCTAGACTTAAACTCGTATTTTCTCGTGTTATAGGACTGCAAACTGCTTGTACCATTACGAGGTCAAAACACCTCTTTCTAAAACCACAACGCCTGTCAACGCCGGGTATTTCACATCTTCTCCTGACCTGTCCAGATACACGCACACAAACAAACAAACAAACAAACAAACAAACAAACAAACATATATGTGCGTTTTGAATGATATCACTCCTCCTTTGGACAAATACATTTGAAAAAGAGGAGCAATATCCAGAACGTAGGCAGCAGATTTGCCACGGCAGGGTGTGGAAGAGAAAGAGTTAAGCAGAACTCAGAAATGAATCAGCCTCCCTGTATTATTTGTTATTGCAACAATAAAAAGCGCAGCCTACAATTTTTTGCTTGAATCATCCCCGACCATAAAAATATTGCGTGGGATTATTTATTGTCTAAGAGTGACCATAGGGACTCCCCCCTTATCATCGTTAATAACAAACCCTTTGCACCGAAACGCTCTGCTTAAGCACATGCACCAACACGGAAAGCCACTATGTCAATAAAAGGGCACTTCCTTGGAGTATTTTCTATTAATTAATTAATTATTAATTTATTGTTATTATCATTGGCACATACTCTATTACGAGTATATGTTATGCAGACACGACTGCTTAAGGATTTATATGCATCCTGCAAAATGCAAGTAGAAGTTAATTCATGGTAATATAATCACGCGAGAGAGTGGGGATTCGAGAGTTACTGACCTCCGACCACAATGAAGGGAGCAAACTTGTCTTTGTAAACAAAAGCAAAAGCAAGGAAAAACAAAACAAAACAAAACAAAAAACCCACCACACCCAAACCTCTGTCTGCTTGTTTGATGCACGCTTGACAGGTATTTATGAACTATTGTGCGAGCGGTTGGGGCTTGCAACATTGTTTTCGCTGCAGTGCTACAAGGATGGAATTCTAAATCGTGCATTGTTTGGAGAGACTCCCAGTCCCTTGTATGTAGGAAGGAACAGATCTGTCAGTTCGCCTGCCTGTCCCCTAGTCTGCCCTGCCCTGGCCCTTTTCGCTGAGAATGGCATGCGACAGAGGGGACTCTTGTCACCGGACAATATTTCAGCGAATTCTCTTAATTGTAACCAATAAAGGGCTCCTTTCCTCTCCAACCCCAGCCTCCTTCTCCTCCTGGATGGTCTTTTCCGCATTCCTCCTCATGGCCAAAGGCAAATATTTATTCCTGGCATATTTTCATATCCCCACCCCCCACCCCGCTTTCCGGGCTTCAGCCGTTAGGAAAAATGTAGGCTTCGAAATCTTTCCATTATTTGGCAGGGAGGGGAGGGGAGGGGAGGGGAGGGGAGGGGAGGGGAGGGGGAGCTTCCCTTCGCCTTCCCTTTCCTTTTGGGGAATCTCATTCTTTCAAAACGCCTTGCAGCGGAGCCAAAACACAGCACACTCAGCCTTCCCCAGCTCATTCAATTCATTAACCTACCCCAGCAAAAGGCTAACAGGGCAGCGCTCTTTTAGGGAGGGAGGGGAGACACGACTAGAGGCCAAGGTCAAGTTGAAAGCGGCAACCTAGCCAATGCCAGGATGGTCATTTAGAGCCGGAGGAGACTTGTCTGATTTGCTGCAAAGAAGAAGAAGAGGGGGCAGCCAATTACTCCTTTCCAACCCCCCCCCCGTGTGTGTCCTTTTCGGCCTTTCTGTCTGTCACTTTCCAGACAAACCCTTCCCTCTTCTGGTTACGGAGAACTTTGCGTGCAACTGTGGCTCTTTGAGGGTGAAGCACGATGCTAAACAAAAAAACAAACAAGCAAATAAATCAAAAGATGTACCAGTAGAGGTGGGGATCCTATATGCTGTTCGTTTGTTTCCTTGCTTGGCTTTGACCAGTTCTGATGATAAAAAACAAACAAACACAGGGTATGAGAGAGAGAGAGATGAGGCTATATTCACATCATTGCTCTGGCTCCCAAGAAAGGCCGAGTTTTGCTGGACATTGATCAGAACAGAAGCTTCTTCAAACTCAGCCTGACCTGCTGCGCGGATAAAAGAATGAGCATTTCTCGGGGCGTTTCCATTTGTCTGGTTCAGAAATGGATTTCTGAGGAATAAAAACATGGGGCGGTTATCGCCGTCGGTCCAATGCACAGTTTTTTGCTTCTCCGGTCATTGGGATGAAGAGAGGCGTCCAAAGAGTTCGGCTGGAGGTCCACACTGAAAGCCAACAGATAGGTGCTAGAGAAAGAAGCATGCACAAAAAAGCGAGGTTGGATGTGGACGTTGCTTTTTGCATGGTCTAAAAACTACCTGGCGATGAGCCGAGCAAACAGGAAAACCGTAGGGCTTGACCATGAATATTAGATGAGTGCGTATAATACGGGCGAAATCTGTTCTCTTCTGGACGAGGGCAAAATAAAGTAAGATAAAAAATGTAAAACCTCTTTGCTTTCCTAAATGCAAGTAGAGCGACTGGTCTAGGTAGCCAAAATGAAGCTTTTGGTGGGTTGACGTGTGTTTGTAGGTTTTAAATTGATCTGTTCACTTCAAAGATCGTGTAATCGCTTCTGTGTATATGTAGCAAAAGGGACAAGAGTCCACGTAAAAACTCTTGCAGAATTCCACCATCCCGCTTTTGTTGATTTGTCTGTGACAACCCCAAGAAAGACCCGCTATAGCAGACGGACCCACACCTATGGCGTGTGGGTCCTCTCCGCTTTTGTGGTGTGTATAGGATTGCGGACACCAAGGATGATAGAAAGTTTGGGTGCTCTGTTCTCTGATGATGGGTCTTCCTTCCGCAGGAGACAGAAACCCAAACTGTACTCCCTTCCTAGTAGGCGGGATTCTTCCACTCCTGTGGAATGCTTAATCAAAATTATGAGATGCTCGCGACATCGCCCTCAACCTGCGGCCTAACGGATTATTCCTTATGCGCCTTATAACTGCTAATGACGACGGTCTTCTAAGATCGCCGCATGAAGTAGGAGTGACCCTTCCAGTTGTACTGAGAACTGCGGCCTTTTAAATCATGAATTTGGACTCCATTCTTTAACCGGACCAGAAATTCAGCTGAACACAATGGAAATTGGCCGCTGAATGACGCTTGAGAGGTATTGACCTCACAGAACGATATCTGGTGGAAGAAGAGAGGGGCACTTCTAATGTAAAACCAAACCCTTGGAACGCATTAGAAAAGAAAACAAGGAATGATGTGGTTGTATTTATTCAGGAGAACCCGAGATGGTTAAAAGTGTTGAGAGAAAAATGTCATCCCCCTTTGCAACCTCTGTTTATGTATTAATGGAAGGAGGTTTGCAACCGTGAGTGGATGACCATAAGAGGCGTCTCTCTTCTCCCTGTGGCTCTAGAGCGTTCCTCAATGGCAAATACATTTTTCGCAGACTTAGGTCGGGGTGAAGACAAAGTTCATAGAAAAACGAAAAAGCTGGCATTCTTGCCCCGCCCCGTCTCTCCCCTCCTCAATAGATGCTACCACTTAGGAAATACTTTAACGTTATATAAAAGCACTGCTAGGGAAATCCTTCCTTAACACCAAAACAAAACACCCAAAGAACCCATGGAATCAACTGTGTTCCATGGAATCAGAGGGGGCTCCCTTCCAAATGAGTCTGCAGTGGAACTCAGAGTTCGGCCCTGATTCACTTCAGACCCACTGAAATCAACAATACTTGAGTTAGCCAGCAACTAACTTGAATTATTGATTTCAATGGGACAGGCCGGAGTAAGAGTGCTACCCAGCTCCATTATTGTTTTGAAAATGGAGCTTTGCCATTTCAGGAGAAAGAGAATACACCCAACATTTCTCTGGATTATGAAATTTCTCTGATTGTAATCAGTAGCATAACTTAGGTCCATTTTAATTCATGTGGCCCTTGCTACCTAATATTCACATTACTACTACTATTAGTAGTATGAGTATGAGGAGGAGGAGTAAAAGCAGCAGCAGACATAGTAGTAGTAATAGAAGTATACTGAATGGTGTCCAGTATTTTTTATTAAACACAAATATTGCTTTTGGTCTAATCCATGGAAGGATGTTGATTTCTAATAACTCAGTTTCCAGGAGTGAAGAAAACCTTTAAAAGATGATGGTGGAAGTCTTTTAATCGGATTTGATTTTCATGAGCAAATGCAATTTACCTGCCATCACATTATTTTGGAGGAAAACTGTCAAGGCCTCTTCCTCCTCCTCCCATCATTTTCTCTGAAAACATTCCTGAGCCAGTTTTAAGGACACTTTGCATTCAAGGATATTCATGTGTTTCTAATGTAATTAAACAGCTTTACGAGCAGCATTTGCTGGACATCCTAACTCCTTCCCTCCCACTGAGTGCTCTTTTCCCCCCTTGGAGATAATTGGGAAATAAGAAAGATTTTCAAAAGCAAATGCTAAAGGGGGGAGAAACGTTCAGGAAGACTTGTGCAGAGATTACACACAGAGAAAGTGCATTCCTGTTTAAAATCAGGGTAGGTAGATTACAACACACAGAGAGAGAGGAGTGCAAAATTTTATTTCATCTAGTGTGTTTTTTCTCTCCCTCTCGGTGATTTAAAAACCGGCCATTTTCTGAAACCTCTATTTAGAACACAAGAGAGATTTAAAACGTCCAGGAAACATAAAACGAATCAAAGTCAGACTTGGGATGACTCAGTGCCTATTGTTTGAGTACAGTATATATTTACAGTATACACTTCTGTCAAACCTTTTATCGTTTTCCCACAATTTCTAATGGATCCTCTGAGGAATTTGAGAATTTAAGAACTGGCGGGGCGACGGTGTGTGTATGTGTGAGTGTGTGTGTGAACACAAATATAGGACTCCCCGCATTGAAGTAGGCGAGAGTTCTCTCATTCTCGCCTGTGTAGGTTAGTTTCTGTTTCTATCTGACCTGCTAAAGCGTTATGTTAAAAGTTATTAGGTGAAAAGATTTTATAACATCGTAGTATGGATAGCCTCGTGTTAAGCAGAAATGTGATATTTTAACTATTTATGGGATTAGGAGAGTCGCTAGGAAGTGATAAATTTATCCATCCACTTAATGTAGTCTTATCAGGCAAAGTGAGATAGTTTGTCCTATATCTTAAGGGGTATGGGGAGAAAAGAAAAGTGCGATGAAAATAATAGCCTGATTTTTTTAGAATGGGCCTGGAGTAGTTGTGTTTTATGTTTTGTTCCGGATCGGTTACAATTTACGTTGACCAGGAATGTATACCGATAGAACAATATTTCTAATTTATTTTAAATTTTTGCTAGGGGTTAGCCACTGTTTTTAAGAGAGAGAGAGAAATCAACTCTCTCCCTGGCAATCTTTTTAATTTCTGGCGGGAGTTCAGATAAATTGCTACCACATGATTACAAGCTCCATTGTTATAAAATAATAATTAAAAATATCCCCGAATCTCTTTGTGAGCGCTCATCGTTCTCCCTGAACCCCGGACCCACTGTATTACTTTTTTAGGTATAATCAAATGATTAGGTGAAGCGGGGGGGGGGGCGGGGCGGGGCGGGGCGGGGAGAGGTCGATTTACAGTGTATGAGAACTATTTTCCTAAAACTTTTTTAAACCCCCCCCATCAGTTTCATTTCATTGCTTTGCCTTTACAGAAAGTACCATCCGGATTGCTTAGTCTCAGGAGATTTAACCATCGAAAGCTTACTTGTATTTGGAAGCTGATTTCGAAACCTAAGTATTCATCTTGGGGGGGGGGGTAGGAAGTGCTCTTGACGCTGCAACTCAAATTCCGTTTACTCCGGAGTAAATTTCTTCTGATTCTTAGCACTTGTCTGGAGTAAGTGGGCTTTGTCCTTTTGTAAAAAGTAAGAATAAATCAAGGGGTTGTAGCATATTTCCCCCTGCGATTTTACTAACTTAGCGTGTGTGTGTTCTGACCTTCATTTCCTCCTTTACAGATGAATACACCTCTACTATTTTGACAATATTTCCAATGAAGATGATTTTTTAAAAGGAGTTGGGGGAGCGCTAGGTCCAGACGTCTAATGCTCCCCACGTTGAAGTAGGTGAAAGTTGTCTCCTCCTATAAAATGATGGATAAGAGCCACTTGTGGAAGGCGGATAACTCCTCTTCGGAGAAATGCGAGAATCTAGCTAAACTTACCAGTTTTACTGCAGGCTTCTGGAAAGTGGAGCAACAACCACAACTCCTCTGCCTAGTAGCTGAGGGTGGGGAGAATGCATTATTGGGTAATAATACCATCCCGTAATCTTGACCTCAAAAAAAAAAAAAAAAACTGTACTTAGACTTTTTATAAATATATATATATGCTGAACATAGGTGGGTTGTGTAGAATTCATTTCCCAGACCAAAACCACGATGCTGTTTAATTTATGGTTCTGGAACACCAGGCATTGTGGCCGTTGCTATAACAGAGTTGAATCGACCGGGATTGTCCTTGCAGTCCACGCGGCGGCACATAAACCCGCTATTAAGGCGAAACTTCTCATACACACCAGGTTTTCTCTCTTTGCAACCAACTGGGATCTGGCAGCACAAGAAGTTCAAGGCTTTCCTTAAGAGTGAGACGACCAAAAGCTCATAGTGTTGATGCAGGTAACAGTCGGGAAAATAGCCTCGATTTCATTCATATCCGAGGGCAGGGCTCGGCCCCTGGGATTTTTGTATTGCCTCAGCTTCCTGATCTCCGGATGTAGCTGGACTACAACAACTCTCCACCGGCCAGGGATTATGGGAGCTGTGTAGTCCAAATAATCTGGCGGGCACCAGGTTCATGAAGCATGCCCTAAATAACTTATCTTCTTCTCTGGGATGGTCCATACCCTCTAGTGTTGCCCAATGCAACAAGTTGTTAGAGTCAACTTCTGTTGTACTTTGCTCCCAGACAGTGAGATGTGTTGGTGTGTATGGCACTGGTAGGCAAAATGAACAACCTTTAGTGTAGATGGGGAAACCTGTGGTTCTTCAGCTGTAGTTGGGACTCCAGCTACCATCAGCTGCAGCTGGTATGGCCATTGTTCATGAGGATGGAAGATGCAGTCTAGCAACATCTGGAAGGCCACAGGTTCCACATCCCTGCTCTAGAACAATGCCACAGAATTTAATGGGGCTACTGGAGAGTAAAAATAAAAAACTGTCGCTGGAAGACTTGGACCTGGAAAATCCCTGTACTGTAAATCCTGTCTAAGTAAAAATTTCAGGAGGCCTTGAAGTCTTTTCTTCCTCCCCACCCTGCCTAAGCTTTACTGGGAGTATCAATGAATGAGACTTCTTCCATCCGGTTGTTATGATGGTGCATGAGATCACTGCTATAAAGCACTTTGCAGACTTTTGTAACCTTCCACATCCCCCAAAGTTGGATGGAAATTAGTGGAGGACAAGATCCAAACCATTTGATGGCTGTTTTGCTATAACTTAAAATTCCCCCTTTCTTTGCTCATTCCGTAGTATACTCATCTGAACCCAGAATTACTATTGATGCCATTAGCCATCCATTTATTTATACTCTGTACGCTAAGCACGTTTAGCTGGAAGCAAAACTCAAAGACTTCAGTAGAACTCGCTTCTAAGTATGTATAGTACATGTGCTGTCGATAGGAGCATTGCCGAGTTTATCAGTCCCTCTTGTTCTTAAAGGTTTAAGGTGAATTTAAAAAGCCCGTCGACTGAAACGTTTCCTGCCAAGCCTCATCCAAACAGAACCCATCGCACTAATCTGGGTGGAATTTACGCAGGAGAACTTCTCAACGGATTGCGCTCTGCATAAATTGAAGCTCCCAGATGGAAAGAGTTCTATATTATTAAGGAAGAAGTAGAGATATTGTCAAAGCTGTACTTAAAGCTGTGTAACGAACTGAATGTGTTAAGAGTTACCCTATAAAAAGAAAAATAACTGCTCTCGAGTAAGTGCATTGTGTTTTGCAAGTTGGGCACTCTGCTCCTAAATGCTCTCCTAGACACCCCAAGTAAACCCGACTGGCCACAAATAAATATCAGTGGGATTTATTTTCAGTTAAATGGTTTTGGGTCTGGGAAGGAAGACACCGTCAAATGGATCTGGAGTATTATGGATTTGACTGTAGGACTGTCGCTGTCCCTTTACTGCCGATATTTCTCACCTCAACGAAAATAAATGTGTTTTTCAAACTCCAGATAATCCCTACAAAGAGTTACTGCTTTAATAAACAGGAATTTAAAAATCTGTGACCTTCTGGTGTAACAGCTTGCTGCAGGCGACCATATTTCTATAAAAAAATAATGAGACGGGGTGTGTTCAGAAGTACTGTTACTTAATCCGCACGTTCAGTTCTTGCAATGACAGAGGGCGACTAACAGTTCACAGGAAATATTGTGGAATCTCCATCAAACATGACAAAAAACACACGAAGTAACCAAATCTTCCTTTGGAATGCTTTAAGCGACTATAAACACACTGAAAACGCGATGCAACACAAGATCAACACTGGCAAAGTTGCTAATTCTCATATGACTCAATCTCGTCTGTTGCTTTACCGCTCTCGTATACTGAAATAATTTTTATTTTGAAATAAACTGTAATCAGCATCGGGAAGGATCAGTTTAACAAGTATGGAACATTCTGGAGCTCTGAAAAGGCACAACACATACCTGTCTAAGTACAAGGAGAGTTTATATCTGAAATCCCTATTGGCTGAAAGTCGGGATGTAGTTTTGTCTGCAATCCTGAGTCCAGTTAGATTTCGATCCCTTTACCTTCGCTGCTATTCCAGCAGCCACACTATTACATAATTAATCTTAACTAACACATATTCTGAGTTAAGCAGCACACGATCACATCATATTTTTATATGCCAGACATTTGTATCTATCTAGAAGGTGACACCTTCACTTTTGATAAATGGATGGATTGCTATGGCGTTGTTACAGTTGTGCCCGAGGAACACCAATCTCCATTAATGTACTTATGTAAATAATTATGGCTGGTGCTGCAATGCTTATAAATCCTAAGGGTGCATTTTTTAAAGTGACTGGGGCAGGATGGATGGTTAGATGGTTGGGAGAGCAACCCCATCCCTGGATGAGGATGAGGATGATTAATCCAGCCTTTAACCTGAAAGTTCCCAGGGTAGTGCAGAAACAATTCATTAAAATCAAAGCAACTGAAATCCATAAAACCATATGGCGCCCCTACCTTCCCAGCAGTCATGGAGCCTTTCATATAAGAAAAAGCACTAATTATTTCCTCGCAATATATATATAACACCGCCCTGAGTTGGATCTTATCATAGAAAGGCGGAATATAAAGGTCCACAATAAATATATGCTGCTGTCATATTTGGTCTGCACCACCGTTTTGCCTAGAGAAGCCTGCACGGTTTTTTGGGATGAGTAGGACGATTGTTCCGGAGTAAGGAGACAAAATGAACGCTTTGCAAAGACAAGTGTAGAAACTGTAGTACAAACCTTAGCAGCTGGAAGGAGAAAACAGACCCATACTACTACTACTACTACTTTACTACTACCACTACCACCACCACCACCAAAATAGATTATTTTTGGGTGCCCTCGCTAATAACAGCCCATTCCGCAGCTCAGCTAAGTTCAGTTCTCTGGAGCCAGATCAGTTTAAGTGCCATCGAGGAGGTCAGATTAATGATAACAACATCGATCTGGAGTGCTGCTGGAACCAAGGGGTTAGTTCCTTATTGGGCATTTTCGGGTTTATAGTTTGGGTTTATTATATGCATTTTCCTTCTATTAACTCCAACGTCTAGGAGAGTGCAGTGTCAATCCAGCCCCCTCCCCGCACTGATTAGTTTTCTTGGGAACAGGCCCCCATTCCTTTCGGAGCTGGGAGGCTTGCAGAGCCTTTAATGAAGGGTCTCTGGACTGAGCCCGTTCAGCAGCAACTAGGCAGCCAGATGAAAGCAAAAACCCCGTAGGTGAAAGTGGGGGAGACTTTATGATTGAGATAGCGGGGGGAAGAGCCATTTCAACAACAGGCCTCTTGTTCGCGACCTTCTGTGCCCATGGCTCGGTTCAACATAATAGTCCAAAGGAGTTGACTTCGTGCCAGCATCTCAAGGACTTTCTCTCTCTCCCCTCACGGTTTTTATAACCATGCATAATTATTATTTTTCTTTAAAAAAATCTCAAATGGTTTAGCCTAGAGTTAAATACAGCCATTTATTTCATAGTCAGGTACCGCTTAAAAAACAAAAACAACACACACACACACACACACACACACACACACACACACACACACACACGTCTCCATGTATCCAGCTTAACAGTCTTCTGTCGTGCAGATTCCACTGTTGTTGCAGCGGTGGTTGAATATCCGTGGGGTAGCCCTATGGAGACTGCTAGTAATCCACTTCTCTAAAGCTTTGGGTGGGGGTGGGGGTTAGATATTTTTCTTGTTGGGGGCTGCAGGGGTTATGTCAGGTTATCTGCTATCGCCTGGTGGCTGTCTAAATTGGGGCGCTCGAAGACAAGGGTTCATTTGTCAAGCAGCAAAAAGATATTGGAAGGGCTAAGACTCGAGGCACCAGCTGATCTGGTATGGGCTGCTTATAGCTCAGCAAGCGATTTCCCCCAACTTTAACACGGACTTCGTAGATCAAATCTCACGGGGATTGGGTCTGCTGACCGCTGACGGAGCCTGGGTGTGCTTTTTTGGGGAAGCGTAGTGGAAGCAAGTCAACAAAGGGTCTCCGGGGCATGCGATGGCGTAGGGAAAAGCGATGACTCGAAGGAGGTGCAGGGGTGACATAAGCAAGCAAACAAAACGAACAGGTTTCCTGAGCAGTCATCTCAGACCAAGGGTGGTGGTGGGGGAGAGGATCTGACTTGATGACCAACCCATCTTGACAGCCTTCGACTTGCCCACTGTGAAGTTCTTGCCAAAACAACAGCAGAAGAAACACATGACCTACGCATAAGCTGGCGAAACCGGGACCTCGTATGTCAATATCGCAATGAGTGACGTGGATTGTAAGTCTGGGCGTTGAATGAAATGCAATCTGCTGCTGCTTCTGCGAGAGCAGGATGGGAGGGGCGGGAGGCGGTTTCGTGAAAGAGTAAGAGGGAAGGGTATGTGTGCGGATGTCCTGCTAGCCAATTATTATTATTGCTATTATTGCTTAAGTTAACCCTTCTTCTAACGCGAGTTTTCTACGGGTGGGATAATTTTGGTATGTTCGGAGTCAAGTGGGAGAATAAGGTAAACAGTTTGCTGATGGGGATGCAATGGGGAGGGGGAAGAACGAGAAGGATCAGACCCAAAAAGACCGTGCAAAGGACCAAGGGTGTAGTATTGGAGAAATCCATACAGTATTATGAAAACACTCAGGCACCCTTGGTTTGCTCTAGAATGTCAAATGTTTCCGAAACTTACACACCACGCTTTAGTAGAACGGGAATGATAATTGAGGTAAAATGGATTTCAACGACATGTACTTCCATTTGCTGTGTTTGACATCGGTGTGTTAGAACTCACATCCATTTTTACGATGCACGTTTGAACCAAAGTCCTCTCTTGCAGGGAACGCCTATACATGCCTACTCTAAAGTAAACACCCAGTGAATTTAATAGGACGTACTCCTGTGTAAGAGGGCACAGGATTGCAGCCCTCGCTGAATGGATAGAAATAGGTGGAATCCAGCCATCTTCTATGTGTTCAAAATCCACAAAGCGTTTCTTCCTTTGTTATGCTTTCATTATAATTCCACGTTGGCTTCAGAACTGTTGAGCTCACCTGCCCTCTTTGTAGCTGATGAGGAATCAAGCGTTTCAGCAGGCTAACAATCCAATGGAGCAGTCAAATCAAAATGAGCTGGCAGGAGAATTGTCATACGCAACTAAGTCAGATTTAATATTGCAATTGTTGTGCAAATGTTTCTATGCACAGAGAGGGAGGGAGGGAGGAGAGAGAGAGAGAGAGAGAGAGAGAGAGAGAGAGTTTTTAGGTCTTTTGAAAACTTCTTCAAATTATGGGCATCCACTTAAATGTGAAAACAACATGTATCCGGTCGTGTGAGAAAGTTAAAAGGATATGTGACAGCAGCAACAATTGGAACAAAGAGTCCTGAATCAATACCTGAGTTGGGCATGCATTGGGGGGGGGGGGTGCGTGTGTGCCTGTGCGTGTACAAAACCCCTGTTAGTTACACTTTTAGACATTTGGTTTCCCATGTGTAGATGTGTTTTTCTGCTGGATTTATTATGGATTTGTATTTGGAAATATGGCAATTGATCTAATCTGGTTCATAAACGAACCACTTCCTTTGAGATCCCCAGGGAACAGAAGGATGATTTATTTGCCATGGGGAAGTTCAAGAAGAAAAATAGTGTTGTGTGAATGATGAAATAGCAGTGCCTGAAGATCCTGCGGATTAAAAGGGGGGGGAGCCTTCAGAATTCGTTGCCATGATCTTTGCTTCTGGCTTTCTGCATTTTTAGAAAAACCAAGAAAAGTACCACATTTTAATAGGCAAACAGAGCTGAAATCTATTGGAACAGCACACATTTTAACTCTTTGAGGTGGCAAATGCAATCCCATACACACTTCCCCATTGAACCCAGTTGGACTTCTGAGGAGACATGTACAGTGAGAGGACTGGTACAGTTCATTAGTTGCAGAGGAATCCTTTGTACGTTGAGTCAGAAATAAATTCTATTGAACTAAATGTGACCCACTGATTAGTAAGTGTACTTAGGACTACAACCTGAAATTCCTATCCCATGTGGTCTTCTAGAAGCCAAAGGTGAATAAAGAATAAAACACAATAATAATATATATATGTATATCTATATAGCGTTTTGAGAGAAATAATAATAATAATAATATCGCTTTGGATTAAAAAATAAGGATTGAAAACAGTGATTGAAAAACTATGGAAGATATTCAACAGTTACTTTCCTACAGAAAATAATATAATTCTAGAGAGCCTTTGAATATGGATTAAGGCAAGAAAATAGAAAAAGATGAGGGCATAAAAACCATTTGAAGATATTCAACAGTTATAGGGGGGAAAACACTACTGGAGATATCTTGAAATGGAAGGAAACTTTCAGACAACTCCAGCTAAGATTTGTATCCCAGAAACAATGTTAACAGAGATAAAGTTGAGGAAGTGGGGGGATCCATGATTTGGCTATGCAAATAAATCAAGTAACCTAAAGAGAGAGAGAGTACATAACATACACATTATAGTAATGTGTCTTACAGTGAAATCTTATTCATGTCTCCTCAGAAGTATGAGCTTCACTGGGTTCAAGTGGACTTACCCTGGGATGTATAGAATTGCAGCCTTAATTGCCTTGCATTGTTGTCTAAGTTGCACGTATCTTAATATTTTCTAGGATATCAACCTACCAGATTAATTTACTTGCAGTGTGATGTTAGGGCATGTGGCATCTTCATGTAAGTACATTACAACAGGGGCCACCAACCCTTTTGGGTCAGTGGGAATATTGAAAATGTGTCATGGCTGCCATGAGGGCACAACGTAACGCAAAATGGCTGCCATATCTAAAAGGACATCAAAGGAAAAGAGGAGCACAAAATGGTACTGTCCCATCAAGAGAAAAAGGCCTCGACTACACTTGCTCTTTGAGCCTCTTCTCTGTTCAGAATGGAAGTGAGTGTTGCTGTTCTGCCCCCTGGAATCCAATGAAATCCATGCACGTTTAAGGGGGCATGTGCAATGTAGGAGAGGCTAAGCTAGTGGAACCAGGAACTGAACAAGAAGAGCAAACAATTTTCTGAGCTTTGTGGATTTTTACATAGACCTTTCGTGAGTGCCATAGGAAGTACTGTCAGGCCCCTTGGAACCTGCTGGTACTACCCTGGTGACCTCTGATATGGGCATATCTACAGCTGGACTGGTGCAACATGCTAGAGTGGGGTCTTCCCTAGGGTTATTAAAATAATACATACCCATAACCTTCAAACAGGACAGAATTTGATTACTAGGATTCTGGCTGGTTTACAAAGATGAAGGCATATTATAGTCATTCTGAAGGAGCTATACTGCTTCACTGTTGAGTGCAAATCAAGGTGCTGGTGCTTAACTTTAAAGCCCTAATAGGCTTGGTGCACAGATATGTGAAGGAGCAATTCCTCCTTGTGGGCATGTTAAGGAAGGTAGGGGAGGATATATTGTTTTGATATTATTTCTCCTTGCTCACGCTAGTGAGTAAACAGCAGAGCACGTTCCCTTTGCAACTTATTGGAAGCAAGTTGATGATTCATTAGAATCCTTTAATTAAGCAACCCAGTCTGGATTGTTCCTGGTAGGTTTCCCTTTATTTCCCCTCTTAAAATAATAACAACACAACACAGTCTTCTTTAAAAGGAAGAATAAAGTTTTACTCACATTCAGTTCACAGCAATAATCCGAAGGCAGGCTTTATCTTGGGGTTCTACTTGTGGGCGCCATCCTATGTGAAGGTTGAGCCATGTGCTGGTAAGAGGCAGTAGAGAGCTAGAGTCCAAGAGTCCAAGAGAGAGCTGGTTGCATGGCCAGCCCTTTTACCTGGTCACACACAGGGGGAGGAAGCTCCAGAGCAGGTATGACAAGAAGTCTTCTCTGTTTGGAGCCACATTGCCCTGTGTGTCCATTCTAGGCAACAGGAAAATGTTGTACTTGACTGCTCTATGAATAATACACCCCAGACTCCTTCATCAACTTGCCCATGCATTAAAATGGTCAAAAGTGGTCCTTAGGAGAAGATCATTCCACATAAGCAAAAGAGATGGCCTTCTCTGTGGTGGCACCTTAACTGCAGAAGGCCCTCCAGAGCAAGGTACATGACACCAGGGACATTGTAAGCAGGTGGCTCATTGTAAGCAAAGCTGGCCCTTTGTCCCTTTAAACAAACAAAGAAGGAAGGAAGGAAGGAAGGAAGGAAGGAAGGAAGGAAGGAAGGAAGGAAGGAAGGGGAAGGGCTGCAGATCCTAGATTCTTCTTCCTCCTCCTCCTCCTCCTCCTCCTCCTCCTCCTCCTCCTCCTCCTCCTCTTCTTCTTCTTCTTCTTCTTCTTCTTCTTCTTCGCCTGCTTCTCCTCCTCCTCCTCCCATCTCATCATAATCACTATTACTATTCTTTGGCTTTGCTTACAGGGTGACTGGGTGTACTTCAAAGCATAGTGCCAGTGAAACACCATCAACCCACCATCTCAGTTTGGCTAGATGCACTTCTTTTACTTTCAGCATGTACATGAACGTCTGTTCTTACTAATAAATTGTGAGTGTGGCAGAGGGTTCAATTCACATGCAGCGCACCGGGCCCACAAAATCCTCTTGGCACTCCATATCTCAGAGTAAGCCTTGACAGGCAGCCACAATTTGCATCTGTAAAACATGAGTTAGCATCTGTAGAATTTATGAACCTTTGTGTCATGGACCTGTTGAATGAATTTTTTCAGTACCTTGCAACACCCTTGCCCAGGCGCTGACATTGTACTCTTTCCGGGGCTGGGTCAAAGCTTATATACGGTACTTACCTAGGTATACATAATTAAAGTATTTTTAGCCAACTGATCTGTTTTACACCTCTCAAATTTTGGTATTGTTGGTTATGTTTCCTATTGATATGCGCAGTTTAAATTCATATGTATACAAAGGTTACCAGATTTTTTTTCAAAGAATCCAGGGACACTTTTAAATAAAGAGAGAGAGCAAAGGTTATTTTTTATTTTTATTTTAAAAATAAGAGGTAATATCTTTTCTTCTATGGTCTCCTCTGTTGCATGGCCTTGCATGGCCTTCCTCTGGGCCCTGGCCTGTTCTCTTGGAGTGGTAGCCACCGTGGAGTAGGCTCAGACTGGGCCTGGGCTCAGCCACCTGTCCTTGCACTCCTGGTGCTCTCCTACCTCTCCTTCTCAGCGGCAGTGGCAGCGGTGCGGCAAGGTCAGGGCTCCCCTTTTTCTCCTTCCTTTTTCTCTCTCTTCCTTCTCCTCCTCCTCTCCTCCTTCTCCCTGCACTGGCTCCGGGGTTTTCCTGGCCCCAGAGCTCCACTGGGCAGTCGGCCAGGTGGCCGGGTGCTCTTGCTCCCGGCTCGGTTTGTGTGTCAGTGGTTCCCCTAGTTGATGCGCCAGGAGTCCCTAGTCCCCCCTCAGCAGTGGCAGCAGCAGCGGCAGTCTCAGCAGCCTGGAACCAGCCTGGTAGCGCAGTTGGCTCTGGCTGGCTTCAGGAGCTGCACACTGCTGTGATGCCCGCCATTTTGCCTCAGTGGAAGTCCCCATATGATGTGTCTTCTGCCGTTGAACCAATCATGCAACATTCATTCCCTACTAATAAATCTACAACACTTAAAATATAAATCTGGGGACATTCCAAGGATGGATTTTGTCTGGGGACAAATTTGTAAATCTGGGGACTGTCCCTGGGAAACAGGGACGCCTGGTAACCATAATGTATACTGGCCCTAAAATCCATTTTTTTGGATGAAGGTGTCATTTATAGATAAATAGGTACCTTTGCGGTGGGAAGGCAAACAGCATTTCCGTGCGCTGCTCTGGTTTTGCCAGAAGCGGCTTAGTCATGCTGGCCACATAACCTGGAAAAACTGTCTGCGGACAAACGTCGGCTCCCTTGGCCAGTAAAGCGAGATGAGCACCGCAACCCCAGAGTCGTCTGCACTGGACTTAACTGTCAGGGGTCCCTTACCTTTACCTTTACCCATGTTATACAACCCCCCTCAGGAAAGGGCAGGCACCCGAGTATCAGGTGAGTATCAAAGATGGTTGCCGAGCATTTTGATGGGTTAAAATTCAGTTTCCCTGGTTTTATCCTGAATTGTGCTATCCTTCACTTGGTTCTAATGTACAAAATTGGTTTTGGTAAATTGAATAGGGTTTCTTCTATTGTAACTTTAACTATTTTGTTGGATTTTTTAATTTTTTCTAAGCTGCTTTGAGCTTATTGTATAAACAAAAGTGTGGTATACATTTTAAACATAAGCAACCTTCTTTAAACGTCACAGCAGGCACCATCATGGAAGCTAAGAGACCCTGTTTGCTTCCATTTCCATGAAGAGGTTATGTGTGAATCACTGGATGGTTTTATTTCTGTTTACCTTCTTGTGCGTTTGCCTTGTTTGTAGATCTGTCATTCATTTGAAGAAATGTGAGTTGACTATTCGATGAATCAATCTGTGAAACTTGCATAAAATTGCATAGAGAGAGCCACTATGGTGTAGCACCTGGAGTGCTGGATTAAGGCTTGGGAGACCAAAGTTCAGATTCTTGCTCAGCCATGAAATATAATGGTGTCTTTGTGCCAGTCACAATCTCTGAGCCTAACCAACCCAAGAGAGTTGTCATGATGAAATCAGGAGCAGGAACGTAGGAAACTGCCTTGAACAGATTCAGACAATTGGTCCATCTAGCTCAATATTATGGGATATTTATTGCAGTCAAACTAACAGTTCATGTTTTGCCAGTTAGACGCATGAAGGGGTTGAGGCTTACAGAGCTTTCCTGTAAACTTGCTAGAGAGAACTCTGTGAGATCACTTCCCTATTGTGTCCTGACAGGAAGAGAGTGCTCCTCCCTGCCTGGGCACACACTGTATTCCACCATGTCTGTAATGTGAGAGCATCTGTAACTGAGCTTTACCTCACACTCCATTTTTAAATAGACTTTTGAATGTCTCAGGAACTCAATTAGCATTTTAAGCCTGCCTGCACCTAGCTGCTGTATCACTTATATAGGGATATGTATAGATGCTATACATCTGAGTCTGAGTGGTAGCTCAGGCAGTAAAAAGGTAAAGGGACCACTGACCATTAGGTCCAGTCGCAGATGACTCTGGGGTTGTGGCGCTCATCTCGCTTTATTGACTGAGGGAGCTGGTGTACAGCTTCCGGGTCATGTGGCCAGCATGACTAAGCCACTTCTGGCGAACCAGAGCAGAGCACAGAAATGCCGTTTACCATCCCGCCGGAGTGGTACCTATTTATCTACTTGAACTTTGATGTGCTTTCGAACTGCTAGGTTGGCAGGAGCAGGGACCGAGCAACAGGAGCTCACCCCGTCGCGGGGATTCAAACCACCGACCTTCTGATCGGCAAGCCCTAGACTCTGTGGTTTAACCCACAGACAGTAGCAGTTCTCATATTTTTGGTGTGGTGATGAAATGAAGAGTAACAGAGGGAAAAGAAGATGTGCCCGGGCAGGCAAGCAGAATATATATGGTTACGTCCTCCCTCTCCCAGGGTACAGTGGGAGTGTCTCTCTCAGAGTCCTCTCTAGCAAACTTACAGGAAAACTCTGTGAGCTTCAGCTCCTATCATGTGCCTATCCAGCAAACATGCATTGCTGGTTTGAACACATTGTAAATATCCCCACATTTTATTCCTCAAGATGTAAACTGAGTGAGTAAATGTTATTTTCACCTTTTACAAGACTGTTTGGGTATGATTATTATTTTAAGGGCAAGAAAAGGGGGTAATGCTAGGGGATGGCACTCTGCTGCACTCACAAACGTGAGAAAGTAAGGATCATATCTAATAGGTAAAAGTAAGGTAAAGGACCCCTGGATGGTTAAGTCCATTCAAAGGCGTCTATGGGGTGTGGCACTCATCTCGCTTTCAGGCCAAGGGGGCCTGCGTTCGTCCACAGACAGCTTTCTGGGTCATGTGGCCAGCATGACTAAACCACTTATGGCACAACGGGACACCTTGATGGAAGCCAGAGCGCACAGAAACACCGTTTAGGAGAGAATTTAGCTAATAGATGCATCCTCTCCTAGCAACTAATCACATCCCAACATGTCAAAGTGGTGTGATGTGCCTTAAATGTATGGTGTGTATGTGACCTTAAGCTGATGAAACTAAGAAAGTGCAAGGGGAAACCAGGAGTGGATTTTAGTATTGCCTATACTGACTGCCAGGAGCTCTCCAGGATTTCATACTCTCCAACATTTCTCTGATGAAAATAGGGACGTTCCATTCCATAATGATAATTTTACTACAGTGGTACCTCAAGTTAAGAACTTAATTTGTTCTGGAGGTCCGTTCTTAACCTGAAACTGTTCTTACCCTGAGGTACCACTTTAGCTAATGGGGCCTCCCGCCACTGCCACGCTGCTGCCGTGCGATTTCTGTTCTCATCCTGAAGCAAAGTTCTTAACCTTAGGTACTATTTCTGGGTTAGTGGAGTCTGTAACCTGAAGCATCTGTAACCTGAAGCATCTGTAACCCAAGGTACCACACATGTTACTGGGTTGCCCCAGCCACTCTTGGTGGTTTCCAACTTATAGAAAAAACATAAGAAAATATTAAGCTTCCTATACTGCCTTCAGACAGCTCAGAGGTCAGATAATTCCATACCTTCCAACATTTCTCCATTGAAAATAAGGATACCCTAAGGAAAAGCCGGACATTCTGGGATCAGATCAGAAACTGGGACAGCTTCTGTAAATCCAGGACTGTCCCTGGAAAATAGGGATACTTGGAGGGTCTGGGATTTCATGCAAGGCATATTCCCAGCTCTGTTTGCAGATGCTGGGGACTGAACCTAACACCTCCAGCCTGCAAAGCAGATGTTTTGTTACTTAGCCACAGCCCTTGCTAGGAAGAACCATTTGGGTCACCCTGAGTTCCTTGGGGGAAGAGTAGGATATCAATGTAAAGAATGAGTGACTAAATAAATGTGGGGGAAAGCAATTGTTCTGAAGGTGGAAGCATGCTTCTTTTGTTTTTAGATGACACAGGTTTGTGCCATAGGAGGCATAATCTTAGAAGTGCAATTCCTTCTAATGGAGCAGAAAAAAGAGGGAATGCCTTAAAAAAAAATAGTGCTTTCCATCTGCAAGTCCTCATATAAAAATAATAGATGTTTTTAATCTGTTGGGTGAGTCACAGGAGAATCTTTAAAACTAAACATTTTAAGATCAATTAATCTTACATTAAAATGTTACTGCCTTAGTTATTTGATATCATTGCAGTTACTTCTCTAATGAGGTCACTTCCATGTGTAAGGCCAGGGGGAGTCTGTGGTGCCATCTGGGTAGGTCTTTGGGGCAGATGTCAACAGAATGAGTAGGAGGACCCCTCCAAATACAGCGTAGATGATATTTTCAAGGAAGCAAAGTACAGCAACAGCCAATTTAGGCGTGTCCAAATGATGCATGATTGCACACATGGTGCAGAACCTGGAAGTAGCCCCAAAACTTCATAAAGACATCATGGAAGGGGGGAAGAATGGGATGGAATGGGGGCAGGGCAGGGCAGAATGGGGTGGAGGAGGGCCCCCCCCCAACAAAATGAGAATTGCCTGTAATCTGAATTACCATTGGAAGAGCAGGTAGGGTTGTCTGTAATACCATTAAGTCCGGAGTATAACATTACCTAACTTCACCACTGAGGACAGTTACTCTATCTCCTCCAAGAAAGGCAGATATTTAAGAATAATAAAGAAGATACATACTTCATCTGACCCTTAAAGGTAAAGGGATCCCTTACTCTGGGGTTGCAACGCTCATCTCGCTTTATTGGCTGAGGGAGCTGGTGTACAGCTTCCAGGTCATGTAGCCAGCATGACTAAGCTGCTTCTGGTGAACCAGAGCAGCACACAGAAACACTGTTTACCTTCCCACCAGAGCAGTACCTATTTATCTACTTGCACTTTGATGTGCTTTCAAACTGCTAGGTTGGCAAGAGCAGGGACTGAGCATCCTGTTGCGGGGATTCGAACCACGAACCTTCTGATGAGCAAGCCCTAGGCCCTGTGGTTTAACCCACAGTGCCACCCATGCCCCTCATCTGACCCTTAGGTGCATACATATTCCTAGCTAAACTAATCTATTAGTAAGATTAGTTGTTAATTATTAGATAAGATGGTGGCGCGTGTAGATGCAGCGGCTGGTTGCTCCTCAACTCAGAACAAGGGGGCTTGTGAAGAAGGCGCAGCAGAGACTGTACTTTTTGAGAATTCTAAGGAAAAACCATCTTCCGCAGAAACTGCTGCTTGCCTTCTATCACTGTGCCATTGAGAGCGTGCTCACTTATGGCTTATGTGTGTTGTACAGAAGCTGTACTACCCAGGACAGGATGGGGTTGTGCAGAGTTGTTAAGGCAGCAGAGAGCATTGTTGGCTGCCCACTCTCCACCTTAGAGCAGATTTATGCCACAAGGTGCCATAGGAAGGCGCTGGACATAGTAAAAGATCCATCGCATCCTGGTCACTGTCTCTTCGAGCTCCTGCCGTCGGGACAGAGATACAGGACGATGAAGACAAGAATGAGCCGTCTTAAGAACAGCTTGTTCTCCAGAGCAATCTCGGCCCTGAATGGGAAGCCTGGACTTTGAAAGTCATCTAATCTTCCTTGCTGTATTATACTGTATTGTTTTAATTTGTGTTTTTATAGTTGTTTTGATTTTGTGTGGAGTACCCTACCTGGGTGGATGGAGCAGCCAAGTAATTTCGTTGTCCCCGATAGGGGGCAATGACAATAAAGATATTATTATTATTATTATTATTATTATTATTATTATTATTATTATTATCTATTAAAATTGTATACAGTCCTTCATCTGGATATCAGGGTGGTTCACACATAAACATACAAAATGAGAAGACAAAATACATAATAAAACAACAACAACCAACCAATAACCCTTCTCATCTATGAATAGACCACCTTTAACATTGCCTAAAATGGGATCTCTCATCTGCGATTGAGGGCACAGACCATTTCAGAGGCTATAGCCCCAGCTGTCTTATAATTTCTCTGCACTTACTAGCACTGGGATAAACAATTTGGAATCCTGTCCCCAGGGGAGAAGGAGGAGCCCATCACTTCCATAATGACAGAAAGTATAGCAGTAATATGGTATATATAGATCCCTCATTGTTCTGCGAAAGGGAACTTACATAAAAGGAGCACAGAGATGCAAGTAATGCTGGATTCAACCTGTGCTTGAATTACTCCCTCACCCCTCCAAAATCTTCTGATTTGTCGCGCTCTCTGCTGCAAGCATTTCGTGAAAGGTCAACGCAAACTCACGCTAAAATATCTATTCCTGAATTCAGAGCTCCCTCTGGGAAAGTGAGTGGCACAACAGTGTCGCCAAGTTGAACTCGATCCTGGGGCGTTGACTGGGTGTTTGTTGGGCTTGGCACGTCCTGGGGGAGGGGTACCGCGCCGGACTGGCATTTGGAGTTGCTGATCTGAGAAGAGGAGGAGCCGAAGAAGTCTCTGGGACGGGCTGCTCATCATTCATGGGATGGCAAGGCCGCAGCTCTCGCGGAGAGGCTTCGTGGCCGAGGCGGGACGCAGTCGTGCCATTAAACGCACAGTCAGAATGCAAAGCCAGAGGAAAGGAAGAGAGAGGTTGCGCAACCCACATTCCCGGGTCCGGGATGATCACTGCTCTCTGGTGGAGCTGCAGTTGCAAGACGTTCCCACTAGATGTCTTCCCAGTTAATGATAGTGAGAGGACTCTTTCCTTTTCCAATGTCGGTGCCCCTCTGCTCGGAGTCCACTATCCCGTTGGGTAACGAAACACGTCTCTTTTGCATTTAGGAAGGGGGAAAATGAGAGATATACACACACCCCTGTCTTCATTCTAAGGAGGATTTCTGCAATTTCAAGCTAGAAATTGAGGCTGGATTTATTTTTATTTTTTTGCTGCTCTCTCTCCCCACCCCCGCACTTTTCCTCCAGGGTGGGGATCGTTCTGCTCACGCAACTGGACTGCTTTTTATTACTTTGTGATTGTGTTTAAATAACACGGGGAAGCTGAGCACACACTCCGGACCACACTTTAATCAGCTGAAGTCAAGGACGCCCAGGTGGTAAATGAGTTTACTTTGCAATTTCTGCTTTGGTACAATATATGGTCCAAAGGTTCATCTTGCTCTTTAGAGACACAGCGTTAACTTAAAGCCGCAAAAGATGAACTCACCTACACCGCTTCTTGAAGCCGGCCGGTTGCTACCTTCGCCTCCTTAAAAGTGAGAATAGTTCTCAGGAGGAAACAGATTTCTAATTAAGAAATATCGCCAATGTACAAACAGACACCTTGCCCATATATCCAAAGGGTTTACTGGCAGTTAAGACACCTTTCGCCTTCCCCTGCGCTCTCGGCAGACACACAGTAGCGGGCAATTAAGTTATCGTGGCACAGATAAAATTTGATATAGCTATGTAGGTGAGACTGGAAAAATAAATAACGATTGTCCTTCACCTCAGTAAATGAACACTCGGGAAGGTTAGCTTCAGTTATATAATATAAATTAATATAGTCTTAAAATTATTTTAATAGACTTCGGGGAGATGGATCTCCACAATAACAGAGATCCATAGATTTTGCATGTGTATATATTATGCGTATATCACAATCCAGTACATATTTAGGAGCAGTTAAATCTTCCTTACCTGGCAGCCTAAGTCTGTGCTGAGTTGCGACGTGTTATCCCAAGGCGGCTGGTTCTGCTGGATGATCCTTCGATGTTTTGTGCATGTGTTTGCTATATTATATTATATTATATTATATTATATTATATTATATTATATTATATTATATTATATTATATTATATTATATTATATTATATTATATTATATTATATTATATTATATTATATTATATTATATTATATTATATTATATTATATTAATATTTATATGGGTTGTCTTTTAATATATGTGTGTAGCATTAAATATTTCTCCAGCCGAGAAATAAAGAATATTTTTCCACTTCACTCTCACAGGCATACATTTGTGCACCTCGCTACAAGGCCGAATATTGATACCGTGTTACAAAGCTATTTAAAAGCTGTGCGAGCACAACAGCAAAAAAGAAATAAAATCAAATGTTTATTTTTCATTTGGATGGATTTAAATTTGAGGTTTGACTAGCAAGGGAAGAAGATTCATTCGCTGTTTTAAGATAGACCTTAATATTATTTCGTATTTAAACGAAAGAGGAGAAGGAAAAGGAAGAGAGGTTTACTTTCTCTGTTTTAATTTTTGAAACTAAGGAGTTAATACAACCCACATTTTCGCATAGATTAAGGTATTAGACCCAAATATACGAAAGGCCTCACTGAATTTCAAAGACCTTCTAACAACAGACGAGAGGGTTGTAGCCAAGTAGGTTCTACTCAAAGTAGACCTATTGAAAGTCATGTACCTAATTGATGTTCACTAGCTTCAATGTGTCTACTGTGAGTAGGACTAGCATCTTTTGTGACACAGAATATTTCTTATTTATTAATTAGTCCCAATCTGGCCACGCTCAGAGAGTCGCATAAAAACTGGAGCTGAACAAAACAAAGGAGAATGCCGAATTTTTGCCTAAGAGTACCGGATAACAGCGAACTCTGGGGGAAGAGGCAGTACAATAAAGTTCAGGGAATGTGTGCAGCCGGTTCCCAGCTTCACCAATAGTTTACCTATCCTAATTCGAAGGCAGTCTGATCGATTTTGGATTATTTTTGCTTCTCGCAATCTAAAGAAAAGTGTGTATGTCAGAAAGAAAGGAGGAATTGTTAATATAAATCTATATCGGGAATGCAAAAGTGAAAACCAAATGTTGTCCTCATTTAGTTTTTGAGCCAAGCCCGTAATTTCTGTTCATCTGTAGACGATTATTGGATCAGATTGTTTTAAGACATACTGCTTTTTATTGTCTAATACAACTGCATACTGCTTCCCAACCGAGAGAAGCAGAAATACAGTCTATTCCTCCCGCCCCTCCACCGTAGCCTGATCCTAAACATTTTTATAGCAAGTTCCATTAAATCCAATTGGGTATACTCTCAAGTCAATGCGCAGGGGGCTATCTTATGCATGTCCACTCAGAAATAAATCCTGTTGAGCCCAGTGGAGCTTATTCCCAGGTAAGTGAATACAGGATTGCAGACTCAATTGAGTATATCTAGGCTGCAATCCTGTACTCACTTATCTGGGAATAAGCTCCACTGGGCTCAATAGAATTTATTTCCGAGTGAACATGTATGGGATTTGCAGGATAAGTCTCACCGACCTTAAGTGAGAGAATGAAGGAAGCGCTTCAAGTGTCCTATTGAAATCAGTGGGGCTTAAATGTGCTTCATTCTGGTCGGGTTGCGAAATAAATAAAATGCTGCCAGTAATGATAATAATGATACTGCTAATAATACTAATAATACTCCTACTAATAATAATACAATTTCAGAGCTCCATCGAGAAGCCACATATACTGTGTATATGCGAGATGTACGGTAGCTTTGTTTCATTTCACTGAATTCAGACGAACTAGAGCGAATATGTTTGGCAACTTAAATGGGGTTGTAGATAAGACTGTAATTTTTTTGAAAAATAAGAGGCTCTGAAGACACAAAACAAAACTATTTTAATTTTTGGAGTGGTGATGGGAGACGTAGCCACGTTGCTTCCAGAATTCATTTTTAAAAAAATGTTAATATGCTAATAAGTTCTTGTTTGTTTGCTGCTCTCTGAAGAAGTTCTGTTGCCAGAGCGGCTTGTTGGCTGCTGTTTTTCGTTTCTCCGGGAAAGGCGAAAAAACACCCCCTTTTTTAAAAAAAAAGTGTCGATTGTTTCAATTCCGCTTTAATTAAGCTACCAGTCTGGAGGTGGCCGGGAGTAAAGGCGGGGGGAAGGAGTTCTCTTTATCCTGCCATTTACAAGTTCTTCTGAAAAACGAAAGCCCTGACATAGGAGCGTCGCATCAGTCTGCCGTTTGCAATTAGGAAGTTTAGGGTTTGCAAAAGGCACGAGTTGTTTGAAACGCAGACACAGCTTCGCCTCGAGAAACCCGCTTCTTCGGACGGGGGCGGCGGCGGGGGCTCTGGAAATCTGGAAATAATTAAGGCGCTGAGCCGAGAACATTACGCTGCTTGTGTTGCGAAGGTGTCCTTACACATTTACAAGGCGCTGCAGAGAGGGAGCTCAACAAACTCGGGACTGTTGTACAGCAAGGTTATGAATTCGACACACTCGTTCCCATGTCAACTTTATGGGAGCTACCACCATTTCTTCAAAATTCCTTTAGTGGGATTGTGTGATAACCGACCCCTCCTCCCTCAGCTTTCCTGCCCAGCGTTAACTCGGCTAGGGGAAGAAGACAAGCGAGTGCCAACAGGGATTCAGAGGCAGGTCTTTGGAAGGCCAGAAGAAGGGACAGGGGGCAGAATCCGTCCCTTGGTCATAGAATTGTAGAGTTGGAAGGGACCCCGAGGATCATAAAGTTTTGCGGTGGTCATATAAATTTTCGGGGTCGTTGCTGCTCCCTATTCCTTGCAGCAGGGCTGGCGCAGAGAGGTAGAGTGGGGAATCCCCAGTGAATTGTGCCCCAGTTTGGAAGGGAATATAAGAGTTGAAGTTTTGAAGAGAGAGAATGCCCGATGCTACCATGCCATGAAACTTTGGCTGCATTCTGGAGTCAAGGAGGCCAGGATAGATATGGTAGAAAAAAATGGTTGCATTGCAATGAGGATGTTGTAGGATATTCCCAGTGGTGTAGCATGGGGGGGGCAGGGGGGGTCATGGCCCCAGGTACAAATTTCTGAAGGAGTGCAACAAGATGCCCTCATGACAGGCTCCCTTACTGAGGTCAGATCTGCAGGGAGGCAAGCCACACCAGGGCTGGGTCAGTGTGGTGTAGTGGTTAAGAGCGGTGGACTTGTAATCTGGTGAACCGGGTTCCCCGCTCCTCCACATGCAGCTGCTGGGTGACCATGGGCCAGTCACACTTCTCTGAAGTCTCTCAGCCTCGCTCACCTCACAGAGTGTTTGTTGTGGGGGAGGAAGGGAAAGGAAATTGTTAGACGTTTTGAGACTCCTTAGGGTAGTGATAAAGCAGGATATGAAATCCAAACTCCTCCTCCTCTTCTTGTTTTTCTTCATCATCATCATCTTCAAGGTTGGCGAGGAGGTGGGGGGGGATTGCCAGCACCACCTACCAAGGAGGGAGGGAGGGAGGGAGGCCGGAAAGCCTTGCTGCAAGGACAAGAGGGTGATGTGACAGTGATACTCTGTCTTATCCCCCAGGTTGGGGCTAGTTTGCAAGGAGAGACTCCCTTGCTTAGAGGCTGGCAGGAAGGGACTGACTGCTTCCCAGACCACCAGGGAGATGCAACACTTGCCCTGCCCCAGGTGCCAGCAACCCACGCTACACTACTGGATATTCCACATATTTAAAGTCCTAAATAATCCACACATTTAAAGCCCTACATGACTCAGGTTCCAAGTATCTGAAAGATTGCCTCCTTCCCCACAGACCGCCTTGGGTGCTGAAATTGACAGATCAGGCCTTCTGGATGGTTCCTCTGTCCTCAGAGGCTGTGGTGGTGGTGGAGGACCCTAAGCTATGGAAGTCCACCACAACAGAGGTGCATCTAGCACCTTCACTAGACAGCTTCTGGAGGATGCTGAATTAGTCCCTCTTTATCATGGCTTCTGGCACTTGAGGTGTATGTTTTCTGGATCCACCTTATTTTTATGATTGTTTTTAGCTATTTTTAATGTTGTGCTTTACTGTTGTATCCTGTCCAAAAACCGTAGGGCAAAGGGTGGGTAATGAATACATAAATGATACTGGAGAACCACTTGGACTGCACAAGGAAACACTGGTTCACATCCTCACTCCAAGGGAAGAAATGAACCCTGTCTTGATGCAACTTTAATTGATCCTAGAGGGGAGCTGTGAGAATAAAACTGAATTGCTACATATAGGCTGGGTTACTGTTAGTATTATTAGTAGCAGCAGTAGTATTATTGACATTATTATTAGTATACTACATAGTGGTCTAAATGCCTGGAATTATTAATTCTAGTTGGCATGATCCAACCAAAGCTGACCCTTCCTTATAGCTGTGCAGCCCAATACATGTCTACCCAGATCCGTTGAGTTCAGTGGAACTTATTCCCAAGTAAGTGTGAGGACCAAATTTATTGCTTAGGTCCAATTGCTTTCAGCTGGGAAGAATTACATTAAATGTTCAACTGCCTGGATCAAGTTCAATATCTCATATGAGACAGTCCATATCTTGCTCAGAGAGGTGTATGAAGAAGTTGTCCTAGGCTTCTACTGGACCAAATAATAAAAAGCAAGCCCGATAACCGCAGTGACGTAAAAGAAAGTCACATTGTGCTCAGTGAGGCTTAAAAGGTGAAGGTAAAGGGACCCCTGACCATTAGGTCCAGTTGTGGCCGACTCTGGGGTTGCGGCACTCATCTCGCTTTATTGGCCGAGGGAGCTGGTGTACAGCTTCCGGGTCATGTGGCTAGCATGACTAAGCCACTTCTGGCAAACCAGAGCAGTGCATGGAAACGCCGTTTACCTTCCCGCTGGAGCGGTTCCTATTTATCTACTTGCACTTTGACGTGCTTTTGAACTGCTAGGTTGACAGGAGCAGGGACTGAACAATGGGAGCTCATCCTGTCGCGGGGATTCGAACCACCGACCTTCTGATCAGCAAGTTCTAGGCTCTGTGGTTTAACCCTTAGCGCCATCCGTGTCCCCAATGATGCTTACTGACTACTAATTAACATGCAGACATTTTTTATACCATTGTTAGTTGTTTAAAAATTCGTGCTAATACTAAGGGGAAACACTGCGTTGTATCCAACTAAATTTAAATTACCCTAAGTTAGTTTGGCTATTAATTTCAGTGAGTCTACTCTGAGTAGGGCTTACATAAAATGCAACCCAATATGCCAGTGAAGACCAGTAGGGCTCAATAAACATGCATTGGATTGGGCTGTAAGGGTCTCTAAGGTAGGTGTGGGTAAACCTTTGGCTCTCAAATGTTGCTGAACTCCCTTTCCCATAAACCCTGGACACTAGCTATTCTTGCTGGAGCTGGTGGGAGTTGTAGTTCAGCAACACTTGGAGGGCCAAATTTTTCCCCACACCTGCTCTGAAAGGGATGCAAGGAACCCTGGATGACTGCAACATCAAAAGCCACTTATTGCATGTGAGGAATAGCCCTTTTGCAGATAAAATACTATAGACAGAGTTTCATACTTTCCACTATACATGTGTGTTTGTTTAGTTATACTTAGGATTATTTAGCTAACTCCCTCACATCAAAGAAAAGCATTTGTTACTGAGCTATCCATGCTGGTGTCCTTAGATATGTATTGCGTTGAGCTGTTTCCCAATGAAGAATTAAATGTGTATATTTTTAGTATATTTATTGAGTGCAAACAAATAAATATCTCCATATTTAAAACCTGCATGAAGGTAAGTTATGGGGTAAAATTGCCAATATGTGCGATTGCCATTGTCTAAAGAGCCTAATTCATAAGACTCCTCAAACATGTGTATGTGAAATAGATGTCTGCTCAGTGGCGTAGCTAGCCGCTTGAGTGTTTGGTGTGGGGGCGTGTCCTGGAGCTGGGGGCGGGGCGATCCATGCCTGTGGGGGTGGGGTGATCCGTCTGTGGGGGCAGGGCGAGCCTCTCCGACATTTGGAGCCTCTCTGCTGCCTCCCCCTCAGCTGTAGGGCGGTTGAGGGATAGGCAGTAGGCAGACGCAAGTCCCACACTGCCATTTCAGGCAGCGCGGAACATGCAGGCACCTAAGCCACCTCGTCACTCCTAAAAAGTTTTGTGAACCCAATTTTTAATTTTTTTAAAAAACCTCATTTTGTCACCACCCTCTCAGTGATGACACCTGGGGCACACCGCACACCCCCACACTCCCTGTGGGGCTCAGGAGCCCAGTTATGTCACCCCTTGCCTGCAGAACTGGCAGCCTCTCGCCCTTATTCGAACACTCTCCCTTGTGGAGTGTTCAGTCAGCCTCCTTTCCTCTCCCCTCTCCTTGGGAGTCCTCCAGGCAGCTGCTGCCCTCCACCCCACCCCACTCCAAAGAGAGGGGCTTCCTTACACTCAGAGGTGAAGCAACCTGCTCCAGTACCTGGAGTGGCACTTGTCCAAGTACAGTGGTACCTCGGGTTAAGTACTTAATTCGTTCCGGAGGTCCGTTCTTAACCTGAAACTGTTCTTAACCTGAAGCACCACTTTAGCTCATGGGGCCTCCTGCTGCCGCTGCGCCGCTGCTGCACGATTTCTGTTCTCATGCTGAAACAGAGTTCTTAACCCGGGGTACTATTTCTGGGTTAGCGGAGTCTGTAAACTGAAGTGTATGTAACCTGAAGCGTATGTAACCCGAGGTACCACTGTATGGCTAAGCATATTTGGATATAATAATTGTCCTAGAAGGTTATGCAACCTTGACCCAAACATCTTCTAGAGATAAGCTGTGCACAGTGATTACTCTGCTGAAATAGGTATTTGGTGATTACTCTGCTGAAATAGGTATTTGCATTTTCACACGTGTGACAAAAAGGATAATTTAAAAAAAACCCTCTCCTACACATAATAATAATAATATTCCCTAGCCACTCTGGGCGGCTTCCAATTTTTTTTAAAATACTGTAATACATCAAACATTAAAAGCTTCCCTAAACAGGGCTGCTTTCAGATGTCTTCTAAAAGTCTGGTAGTTGTTGTTCTCTTTGACATCTGGTGGGAGGGCGTTCCACAGGACAGGTGCCATTCTGAGAAGGCCCTCTGCCTGGTTCCCTGTAACCTCACCTCTCGCAGTGAGGGAACCGCCAGAAGGCCCTTGGTGCTGGACCTCAGTGTCCGGGTAGAACGATGGGGATGGAGACGCTCCTTCAGATATACTGGACCAAGGCCGTTTAGGGCTTTAAAGGTCAGTACCAACACTTTGAACTGTGCTCGGAAATCCATCCTCCTTTACTCCAAGGATCTCAGAGCAGCATTAAAAACTGGTTCTCTCCTCCACTTTAATCTCACAAGGATGCTTTGAGGTAGATTAGGCTGAGAAAAAGTGAATAGCAGAATATCATCAAGTGAGCCTCATTGTTGAGGGGGGAGTTGAACCTTGATCCCCCCAAGTCCTAATCAAACACTCTAATAACCCAGTCACAAAACAGCATCAAGTCCAAACATGCTAGATACTTATTCAGATGGTGATATTTATTAAATGCTACCCAAGCATACACCCCTAAGGCTGTGCCAAAAGCATATTTGCAAAATCACATTCAAACTATTTGATATGACCTCATTTCTTTTGAACAACTGTTGTTGTTGTTGTTTAGTCATTTAGTCGTGCCCGACTCTTCGTGACCCCATGGACCAGAGCACACCAGGCACTTCTGTCTTCCACTGTCTCCCGCAGTTTGGTCAGACTCATGTTTGTAGCTTCGAGAACACTGTACAGTATTTGAACAACTGTATTTACTTAAAATTGGGGTGCTAGTCTGCTTTCAGGCATTTTGCCAATAGCAGATGGCACTCATTTTGATCGGAAGTAAAGAAGAGGAGTCCCTATGAGACATTATCAACTTAGGTTGTTTTAAAATGGTATGTTTCAATGATTGCTGTAGGGCTGCACTTCCAATATACACTTCCTAGTTCAACAATACACCTAATAAAGTAGCCTTTTGCAGGCCAGGGTTGATGATAACACTGAGACACTGAGTGAGACTGTTCCTTACAAGGAAAGTCAGGGAAAGTAACAGAGATGGGGAATTGTGATCCTTCACATGTTGTTGGACTACAGCTCCAGTCATCTTTGACCATTGGTCATGCTAGCTGAGGCTGATGGCAGTTGGAGTCCATCAGCGTTTGAAGGGCCACATATCCTGGAAAGGCAAATGATATGAAAAACTCTTTGATATGAAAAACTCTTTGAAACTCAGTCTTCGTAGCAAGCAGTTTTTATTCTAACCCTGGAACCTGTTGTGAATACAAGGACAGACCTACACCTGACAAATATTGACAGTGGCCTTGGTGAAGATGGGCAGGCTGTAGCTAATGACCAATTGAAGCATCTGTGTACTAGCGAGCAAACTTTCAATTCTTTCGTCAGGCTGGAAGTAGTTAATTTAATAAAATGTATAAACATACCCCAACCCTAAAGGTTCAATAGGATAAAAGCGTGGGTGTTGGTGAAAGTGTCAGTGGGCCTGGTAGAAAAGCCACTGTAGAAAAGGTACAGAAGAGGTATAAAGCACCTCTCCCACTTAAAAAGAAAGGTTTAAGAGACTCATTTCATTTGGAAGCTTGCTCACTCCTCCCGGATGTTTCAGTAGACGTTATACTATTGTTCTCTGCACCAGCAGCACCCCCTCTTGTCTGTGATTCAGGGTAAGGGATTTTAGGTCAGAGGGCGGGGCTTCCTGGCAGCATTGCATTCCTGTACCTAGAAACAAAAACAAGTACTGTAACAGGCTATGCTCCTGATATTAATTTTCAATCCACATTCATCTGCAGCACTGTTCTGTTGGCTCATCTGTGAACTCACAAGAAGTTTTGTTCCAAACATACCACAGAACTTTGGGCATATTAAAGTCCTTGACCCTCCATCCTAAAAAAAATAAAAATCCAGGGAAAGTTAAGATGGCCCAGTATCAAATTTGATTAACAATTTTGTTGTAAGGACATTGTTGTTGCTGCTGCTAACATTTCTGAGCCACTCTTCCTCCTAAAACAGCCCAGGGCAGATAGAGAGGTGTAGCCCTAACGGAACCATATACAAACTGGTTTAATAAACAATAATGCAGTAATGGGGTGGGGGAGAGAAAAAGCCCATAGCAGTAAATATGCAGGTAAATATGTAAATATGCAGATGGAATCCATAAATGTGCTGACCTTACTGGCTTACCTAGGCATTTAAAAAGTACCTAGGCTTACTTCTGAGTAGAATGTGTTTATACCGTAAGGCCTATATTGTACATGCCTACTTTGAGTATGTGAACTCAGTGGGATTTATTTCTGAGTAGAAATAAATGCTTAGGATCGTTCTGCATGCTCAGTGAAATTGTACAAGCTGGTCTACTCAGAAATAAGTCCCACTAAGGGAGCTGGGACTTCCTTCCTGCAGCAGTCCTGCATTTGGAACCGGAAACCACCTACAGCAAGGGAGATAAGTTAGCAAAAGGCCCCAGAAGGAAATGAAAATATATGTGTCACATTCCAGGGCTGTGATTATCTCCAAAGGCAACCTCCCTCCCTCCCTCCTCCTGCTCCTGGCCAACTTAAGGTCCTGGCCAGACTCCCAGGATGTCTGTGATAGAAAGGATAACATACAGTAGGGGACAATTACTGACAAATGAAATGCCTGGCAAACTCAGGTGCTAATTGCATTTGTAACTATGTGTTTCTTTGCCTGGCTTCACTAAAAGGATTTTTTTAAAACTAAGTCTATTGCCGAAGAATTGATGCTTTTGAATTATGGTGATGGAGGAGACTCTTGAGAGTCCCATGGACTGCAAGAAGATCAAACCTATCCATTCTGAAGGAAATCAGCCCCGAGTGCTCACTGGAAGAACAGATCCTGAAGCTGAGGTTCCAATACTTTGGCCACCTCATGAGAAGAGAAGACTCCCTGGAAAAGACCCTGATGTTGGGAAAGATGGAGGGCATAAGGAGAAGGGGACGACAGAGGGCAAGATGGTTGGACAGTGTTCTCGAAGCTACCAGCATGAGTTTGAGCAAACTGCGGGAGGCAGTGGAAGACAGGAGTGCCTGGCGTGCTCTGGTCCATGGGGTCACGAAGAGCCAGACACGACTAAACGACTAAACAACCACAAGAATCAATCAGAGGGACTTCAGCTCCCTGGCCCCCAGATTAAATTTAACCATCATTTCTTCAACTAAGGACCTGTTTAAATATATATATGCCATACCACAAACTATCCTGTGGTCTTGACTTCTGCTGAAGTCTGATGTTGATGGTCTCATTTGGCACTGAGATGGAAGAGGCAGAGAAGCAAACCTTCTGGCTCAGGTATTGGATTTTCTTCCCTGCCATGTTTTAGACCAATTAATCCCTAGTGGATTAAAAATAGTGGCACTGAAACCAACTTGGTGATGCCTCATAGACTTCAGTAGATCCCAGAGTTTCTTTGCAGTAGGGTCAGAACTATTGTGGAAAACTGTAGAATTATGGTGATCAAAAAGTAGATGGGAACTACTGGTAGGTCTGTGGATTATTTAAATCAGAAGGATTTCTGACTCCCAATTGTATAGCTATGGTAGGAACTCCACTCCAGCAACTTAGGTCACATCTGTACCAGACATACAAAACACATTTAAACCACTTAAAAGAGGAATATAGGAAGCTGTCCTACACCAAGTATGGTCTTGCACAGGGTTCCATATTATGAATGATTACCAAAGTCCACCCTTGACAGTTCTCCCTGATCTCAGTTCCAATGGGAGTACCTCTGCTCCATTTCAGAAAGGATGCTAAAGTTGGTTCCTAGCTCCCACTTAATGAGCATTGTCTAAAAAGGACATTTTAACTGGAAAGACATTTTAACTGGAAAGAAAGTGGAATGAGGCAACTCCTGCATGTCATGGAGCTAAAGGCTATAGGTAAAGGGACCCCTGACCATTAGGTCCAGTCGTGACTGACTCTGGGGTTGTGGCGCTCATCTCACTTTATTGGCCGAGGGAGCCGGCGTACAGCTTCCGGGTCATGTGGCCAGCATGACAAAGCCGCTTCTGGCAAACCAGAGCAGCACACGGAAACACCGTTTACCTTCCTGCTGGAGTGGTACCTATTTATCTATTTGCACTTTGACGTGCTTTTGAACTGCTAGGATGGCAGGAGCAGGGACCAAGCAACGGGAACTCACCCCGTTGTGGGGATTCGAACCGCCGACCTTCTGATCGGCAAGTCCTAGGCTCTGTGGTTTAACCCACAGTGCCACCTGCATCCCAAAGGTTATAGGGTAGTCTAAAAATTATAGAAGAAGAAGATATTATTTATTATTTATATCCCACCCATCTGGCTGGGTTTTCCCCAACATAATATTTAAAAAGGAGCAAATAAAGTTATCAGGGGTGCCAACTTGAATAAAATATTGGGGGGAGGGGGCAGGTAAGCCCCGTCCTGCATAATTTATCACATGACCCATTGAATGCACACCATTTGAATGGCAATGCCCATCAACTTGTGGGTGGATGTGGCCCCCTCAAATATTTTATGAGGCGGTGGGTCCTAGGAGTTGGTTTCTAGGCAAGTTTTTAAACTGAGCTCTGTTAGGAACTCTGGAACAAATGAGGAGCTGGGAACTAATAATCAGCCTTCAGCGTTGTACGCCAGGATACTTGTTTGTTCGAAGTTAGGCTTCTGCTTTTCCCAGAAGCTGTTCACCTCTGAACTGCTGGGGGCAAAGCTCTGAATGCTAATTGCTGGCAAGGGCTGCTGACTTCCTGCCCTGCTTGTGGGTTTCCAGGAAGTATCTGGCAGGCCACTGCTGGGAACAGGATGCTAAGCTCGATGGAAGCCCGGCCTGATACAGGACCAGTGGGGCTCCTCTCTTATTGCCGCTACTGTCACGACTATGATGGCCACCAGCACATTTATTTACTTGGAAACTAAGAAACCAGTACCATCTATTTGGATGAGACGTTATTTTTAGTCCACTCAGCTTTCTCTGGTTTGTGCCTATATATAGCCAGCGTATGAGTACAGCCCCATGGATTTAAAGGCAGCTGACACCCCACTTCTAAATGGCAGCAGATCGTTTAATTCCATGCAATGGCTTTAAGAAGAAGCAAAAAAGATGTTTAAATCCACTTACGAAGTTAAATCCAAATCCTTTGCTAGTGCATTAGGATTACTGTCCCGCTATTATTACCGTCGTCGTCGACGTCGTCGTTGTCACTCGCCTTTCACCAGCGGGTCCCTGGACGGGTTACAACAATTTAAACTTCAGTATTTAAAGCAGCTAAAACAAAATACAGTCACAGGAATAGGGTGGGTCCTGAAAATGCACATCTTAGGTGACACGTGCGTCATTTAGATAGTTTAGGATATGACCAAGCAGTTAGTCGAAGTCAAGCTGTTAAGTACTACTGTATTGATTTCAGTTGGAAGGCTGCGGTCTCATGCCGCACTTTCTTGGAAACAAGTCCTACTGAACCCACAGACTTACCAATAATCACACGTGGGATGGAGCTGTGAATTTCTGCAGTTGAGAGCAGTCAGACACGCGCAACCCGATCCCCAATAAGTATATTGTATTTGGAGGGAAACCTCAAAGTGTTCAAAGGGGTTTAACTGTCAGAATGTGCTTAGGAAAGCAGCCTAACAGCGCGATCCTAGTTCTACTCATAAGCAATCCCCACTAAGTTAAATCGGCCTGAATCCTGGGGAAAGAGTCTAGGACTGCAGCCTAAAAGTGCTTGACTTGGAGTGCATCAGTTCCCTACTTACTCATGAGAAGCCCCACTTCAATAGGATTAAAATAGAAGTGCATTGTGGCTTCATGTAACAGAGAATCATAGATTGTAGAGTTGGAGGGACACCAAGGGTCATCTAGTCCAGCCCCCATGCAGGAATCTTAGCTAAAGCATCTTAGCTAAAGCAGCTCTCAGCATTGCGGCCATTTGAGGAATTGAGGGCACTGGACTTCTCTCTCTCCCCCCCCCTCTCTCGCACACACAGTACAATCTGCGTAGGCACAAGAGCAGACAGAGAAACGCGTTTATCTTGCAGAACTGCAAAGACAGACCAGCGCTGAGCAAAACTGGTGACGCTAAGGGAGCACCAGTTCTGCAGGTTTCTGCAAAAAAAGAAAGAAAACTCACACACACCCTACTTCCCCAAAAGGTTACAGCGGTGCAAAGTAGGGTTAATAGGTCCCCTTGAAGAAATAAAACGTTGAAGCAAGTTTTCCAGGTATGAAATACATACCAGGGAGATATATATAAACTGCAGGATTTATTTGACGAACTGCTAGCTGATAAATCCAGCGCACTTCCAAAAGGGAAATATTTCCTCGTGTTAGGAACAATTCGTTTTCCACCGCTTTTTTCTTTTACACGGTGGATTCACTTCAGTACTTGCCGGTTGCAGGAGAGTCTTAAAAGTATTTTTCTTTCGTCTGTTTAACTCCCCGCCCCACTCTCTCTCCTGAAGCTACGTGAGTTGTCTCTGTGTTAATTGGAACCACGATTTCTTTTAAAACACACACACCAAAAAAGACCCCTTGCCTTTTATTGCCTAATCAGGTTTGCTTTCTGGAAGGCAAAGCAGCAGAGCGCGACGGTCTGACGAAGATTTCTCTGCATTTTCCTCCCTTAAAAAAGAAGAAGAAAGAAGTTCGCTTACTTTTCCCACCGTCTCCTTTAAATATACATTTCTCTTGCCCTGGATGTTTACCTTCAGTCTGTGTGAATGCAAAAGAAGAGAATCAAACGCATATTTGCGGCGGGGGAGGGGCAGCCAGGCTAAGAGCTCTACTGTTAATGTACAGAAATGATCCCGCTTTGATCTCGTTCCTAACAAATCCTCTCTGCTTTGCAAAGGCTGAGCGGCTAATTGCCTCGGGGGGCCGCGCAGCTTTGAAACCCCAACAACGTTTGGAACTTCACCAAAGCGAATTCAAATAAGTCTGATGCAGAAGACGTAAATATGGACTCCTAGTAAAAAATCAAATCACCACCCAAAACCCCTAGCTTGATATCACAGCTTGTGTGTGTCTCTCTTGCTGGGAAGAAAGCTTTGCAAAAAAAATGAACTGTATCCTTCTCTATCTGCTTTGGAGACATTTGATGCTGTGTTGAATTACAGGGGCTAGCCATAAACATTTCATCATTGGTGAAGGTTTTGTTTCTTTTTTTAAACGTCGCTTGTTCAAAATTCCCTTTAAGGGCGAAACATTCCGCTGCTCCTTAGTGGAGGGAAATATGAAAACACCTTTCTTTGGAATATGCAGTAGAGATGGCAGGCGTCTGAAATTATGCATAGTGGCACCGCCAGGACCTGAAATTATCCATAGTGACACCGTCAGAGGGGCCAACTTGAATAAAATATTGGGGTGGGGGGGTAGGTAAGTCTTGCCCTGCACAATCGAACAACAAAAGACGCGCACCACTTGAATCGCACTGCCCATAAACTGTTATGAGGACCCAGCCCCTCAAATATTTTATTGGGGTGCCGAAGGGACGTCGGCCCCAAGGAGCTGGACCCTACGGACACCGTATACAGTGGTACCTCGGGTTAAGTACTCAATTCGTTCCGGAGGTCCGTTCTTAACCTGAAACTGTTCTTAACCTGAAGCACCACTTTAGCTAATGGGGCCTCCCGCTGCCGCTGCGCCGCCAGAGCACAATTTCTGTTCTCGTCCTGAAGCAAAGTTCTTAACCCGAGGTACTATTTATGGGTTAGTGGAGTCTGTAACCTGAAGCGTCTGTAACCTGAAGAGTCTGTAACCCGAGGTACCACTGTAGTTCCTGTTCCTGTGTGCTAGATTTGGGTGGGACTTTTGTTTCCATCAATGTAAATGTATTGCAAAGTGCTCCAAGAGCTTTCGGGACTATAAAGCGGGCTATAAGTATTATAAATAATTATAAGAACAGCAGATAAGTGAAAAGTGGCAGCGGACACCCGCCCCCCTCCCACGGGAAGAAAACAAGCAGGACCACGGCTCCCTCCCCTTCTCGTCTTTTCCACAGCATCTATGCTGAGATCGTTTGACGAAGGATGCTATAAAAACATCTTCTGAATAAACGGCACTCAACCGCCCTCTCTCGTCTAATCTAATTCCTGTTCAGCCTTTCTCCTGTTTGGAACTGTCGCCCCCACCCCAACCCCGCCATATCTTATTGAAACTAAGCCGAAGTAAGTGTAAATGGAAATGATCGCATATTATTTCCCGCACCCAAGCCCCCATTCGCGCCCCCTCCCTTTTTGGAGTCCCTCTGTTTCTGTTTTAGATTGTCAGACCCCTCAGGGCAGGGACCTGTCTTCTTCGTAGAGCGCTGTGTGTGTACTGGTTGGCTATATCTGGTTGCCTCCAGTTCCGACCACGTGGTAGGCAGTGGTACTTCCGCTGTCCACCACCCTCTGATCTTTAAATGTGGAATACACAGCAGCAGGCAACTTTTCAACCAACCCCATAAGTAAGGTTGCTGTGCTTTGGGGACAGAGCTTTTGGACCTTCAACAACTGCAGTAACAGGCAGCCATTCAATGGGTGAAGGTTTTGCACTATTAGCACATTGGAAAAAAGCTTGACCTGTTGAATGCCTGCCTCCCAGCCAGAGGTTACGGGGACGGGACTCCTGAAAGAAGGGGGGGAGTAGCAGCCCTACCAACAAGTGCATATCCTATACTTTCTGGAGTGTGCTGAGATGTGCAAGCTCATCAGGAGATGAAGAGCACAATGTGAAATGCTAAAGGGACATTACCTGTGTAACACCAGCAGAAGTTTCACAGTATGTGTTTCAGTAGAGACTGTTCACACACACAACTGCTAGTTTTTAAGTGGTAAGACATGCATGTGGGAACAGCCCTGAAGTGACCAAAGCCCTCCGAAATGAGAGGCATGTTCACAGCCCACTGTAATATGTGATACTGTACCATGATAGCATAATAATATATCATACACTGAATTCATAAGTGATTTCTAAAAAGAGAGGCTGGCTCAAATCTGAATGGAAATCATATCCTCTGACCCTTTTCTTATTTTTTGAAACAATGTGGGGAGAGGGCTGACTTTGGTTACTCAGTAAGGAAGAAAATTCACTCTGTACTTCTTTCATACAGTCTTTTCCTATTGTATTGTTAGGAGTTTGTGGGTGCAACACATCCCTAATTCCTGGATTTAGTAAGTGTTAGAATTCAATCAATGCTTGGAGTATTAAGATGGGCTCTAGGTGCTGAATTTAGCAGTGTCAAAATACAGGGCAAACCAGTTTTTTCTGCTCAGGAAAGCACCTGGGAGGAAAAAAAATAAAGGAGAAAAGAGGAAGCTGCTGGGCAAGGCAAAGACTCTGTGCCACTTGGCAAATGCAGGGAGTCCCTCCCTGAGCTCTGAGTTCCTTAATCAGGGTTTTTATTAGGATGAAGTTTTAGGAATTCAGCTGACTGTAGTGTGATTGAGGGGAAAGGGGGTCAATTGGTTAAAGGAAGCAAGCAGGCAGTTCCAGATTTACGTATAAGCTAAACAAGCTGTAGCTTAGGGCCCCAATCCCTTGGGCCCCCTCCAAAAAAATAAAGGAAAAAACCTGGATGTTTATTTCCAAAATATCAGATTTTAAAAAATTAAATAAAACCTACATACAGCAACAGTGGCAAATGGCTTTAGATACTTATTAGGTCCATAAATTATCATATAGCATATATTCAACACAAAAAAGATTGACTATTTGTTGTTGACAAAGGACAGCTGGACATATAAAGGGCCCCATTAGCTTCAGTAACGTAGGGCCTCATCAAACCAAAATCCAGCCCTGCAAGCAGGAGTGTGTGTGTGTGTGTGTGTGTAGAACACAATGTGGGCTGCCTGTTTGAATCAGAGGCTGCAGTAATGGGAGAGAGGGGACCTTTTGGGAGTGTAATACTTTGAACCCCTCCATCATAGGCTCAGGTTGTATATGTGTGTAAGCCATGCATCATAAAGACACCACAGTCTACACTGTGCCCCATTTCCAAAGGAAACATGAATCCTGGGTAAGTGCCTGGAGCCCTGGAATCTGGCACCGCTCGAAGATTGGGGTGGTGTGTAACAGTATTATATAGTTTGCAAATAGGCTGGTACCATCTATCAGAGCTTATCTGCCTCCTCTCTGACAGTCAGAAATCATGAAGTTATCACTGTCTCCAGGCCATGGATAATGGGCCATGATGGGAGAACCTTACACATTTGCTTTCACCTCCTTAGAGGAAGAGTGGGGTAGTATCTAATTACCGTATTTTTCGCCCTATAGGACACACTTTTTCCCCTCCAAAAATAAAGGGGAAATGTGTGTGCGTCCTATGGGATGAATGCAGGCTTTTGCTGAAGCCTGGAGAGCGAGAGGGGTCGGTGTGCACCGACCCCTCTCGCTCTCCAGGCTTCAGGAAGCTATCCGCAAGCCTTGGGAGCCCGCGGGAGTTCCCGCCGGGCTCCCTAGGCTTGCGGAGAGCATCCTGAAGCTGAGCACCGCGCCCCAGGCTTCGGGCAGATATCCGCAAGCCTGGGGAGCCTGGCGGGAGTTCCTGCAGGCTCCCCAGGCTTGCGGATAGCAGCCTGTTCTGGGGGCTGGGGAAAAAAAATAATTTCTTTTTCTTTATTTCACCCCCCCCAAACCTAGGTGCGCCCTATGGGCCGACGTGCCCTATAGGGCGAAAAATATGGTAATTCGGCTATGCTATGCTCAGTTCAGAGGCATAACATGGGGAGGCCGGGAGGCCTCCTTCAGGCTCCGGCCCGTGCACACATTTTTGAGGAGGTGCCCCCATGACAGACATGGAGCCTTGGCAGCTGAGGTGCAACGGCAGGTGGGATGATCTAGTGTGCAGGTGGATGGAGGCAGTGGGCAAGGAGCCTGTTGGAGGCAGGCTCTGTTCACCCTCCACGTGGGCTCTGCATGAGCCCCCACCCCAGCTGCCCAGTTCGCTGGTGGTGGGGGGAATACTTGCACTGCCCCGGGCGCCAGTAACCCATGCTATGTTTCTGGCTCTGTTCCTCCAACTGCAAAACGGAGACAATAGCCACCTCCCTCCCAGGACAGGTGGTTCCAAGGATGACTACAGTTAAAAAGAGATTGCAAAGCACTTTGAAAACTGATCATGGAGAAGTCATAAAAGCCCACCACAGAACAAGACAGAGGTGAAACATTCCCTGTTTAATCAAAGGATTTGAGAATATGGGTGGCGCATGTGGCTATTGCAGAAGAAAGAAATATCTAAGCTCCCTCCCACTCCCTTAAGAGGAGGAGGAGGAAGAAGAAGACGACGGGAGGGGTGGGGGGTGGAATCGCCTATGTACTCGAACACCTCCAGAGGTTCTTTGAACAAATATTTAGTTTCCAAGTAATAAATTTAGGTAATGCAAAGAAAAAGCTTTTAGGCGCTCCAGTTGAAACTCGTTCTCGCTGTTCACTGTAGGCGCTCAGAACGGCCGAGCTGGTAAACTTGCCTTTCACAGCAGTGGTAATTTAAACCAGGGACAGGCAGCCAAAACAGATCTGACCCCACAGATCGGTGCTTTCTTTTTTTCCTTAATGTTTAACTTCATTTCGGGAGAAACATTTAGCTCCCCTTTGGTAGGTCTCCTTTGAAGGGAACTCCCTAGCCGTTCAGATAGCCAAGTATGTCTGGAGCAGCCCAAAGGCCTTTCTAAAATCAATTACAGAAAGCAATAAAAGGTCATTTGGACAGCATTTCCCACCCTCCCATTAGGGGAGAGAGGGTTGGGGGGTTTTTTTTGGTATATCATCTCCACAACTCATTACTGTCTGCTCCCAAAATCTTGTCGTTCTATTGCGGTTTATGATCCCTCTGGACAATAATTGTGTAGGTCACCTCAGTGATTCCTTGTGTCACTGGTGCTAGGGAAATGTTTAACTGGATCTGTTGTAATGACATTTTGTGCTTGTGTAGAAAGACACCCTTGCCTTAGTTAAACTCAGACAGCTACGGTATGTCAGTACAGTGGTACCTCGGGTTGCATATGCTTCAGGTTACATACGCTTTAGGATACAGACTCCACAAACCCAGAAATAGTACCCCGGGTTAAGAACTTTGTTTCAGGATGAGAACAGAAATCATGCAGCAGTGGTGCAGTGGCAGCAGGAGGTCCCATTAGGTAAAGTGGTGCTTCAGGTTAAGTACAGTTTCAGGTTAAGAACAGACCTCCAGAACGAATTAAGTTCTTAAGCCGAGGTACCACTGTATATTGGAATATATATTGCTCTCTCTGTCTATCTTCTATCTATCATAATCTACCTATGGGAAAGTACAAAAATACATACATAATTGTATTTGTATGCCATCTTTCCACAGTTCAAAGCATGCTTAAGCTGGCTTACAACACGAAGAAATACTTAACTACAACATAACAAAAGTAGTCATAAGCAAGAAATAAAACATTAAAAAAATACACAACCAAACTGAACAACATATCCCCCACACTCTGCTGGAGTCTTGGGCATTTAATTATGGTGTGACATGGATATATATTTATTGGGTGAAACTTTATCAGCACTTCTACATGGCAGAAAAAGCCTCACATGCTGAATTTCATGTAGCTTTAAAGACAGAAGAACCTTGCCCCCCTCTCTGTGTGTGTGTGTGTTGGCAAACCTACCTACTTAACAATCTAGAGTTGCCTTGACCCGGAGTACAGGTTTGGGTGGGGCCTCAATGCAGAGGGAGCCCTGATTTTGCTCCAGGAAGCTGATTTCTTCCTCTTACAAGGAAAAGAAAGCTGTTGTGAGATTTTGACAGGTAGGTAGAAGAATAGAAAAAGAATGATGGGGGGGGCAAGGGGGCTTCTCAGTCCTTGCATCTCAGAAGGCTGGCTGAAGGGTCCCACAGCTATCCTGCAGTGTTCAGCCAGCCTTTATGAATTGAATGAAGTAGAACATTGGACAGGACTTGCTAGAGGAAGGGACCTTTCAGTGGAGCCATCAAGCTGTCACCACAGTCATAAAGGCATGACACACAAGGAGGGACTAGGAGGGGAAGGAGTTTAATTTCCTGGCTCCAGTCACAAGGCCAGGCTTTCCTCAGCCCCCCCCCCAAATGGCCAGCTCCGCCATCAACACGCTCACATGTTGCTGAATGGCCCATTTGAGGCTGTAGGTGTGGGAATCCAATGATTGAATGCTTCCTTATATGAAAAACAAGTAAGCACCCGCCATGTGTACATAGAAAACCAGCGTGCCAGGAGGACTGTGAGTGCCTGAGCTCTCATCCTAACTAGTGGTACTGATGGAGGAGGACTTTGGGGGCAGAAATTCAGCAGAATGAACAGCAGAGCCCTGAAATACTGCTTTACCACACTTTGAAATAAAGTGGTACCTCGGGTTAAGAACTTAATTCGTTCCGGAGGTCCGTTCTTAACCTGAAACTGTTCTTAACCTGAAGCACCACTTTAGCTAATGGAGCCTCCCGCTGCCGCCGTGCCACTGCCGCACAATTTCTGTTCTCATCCTGAAGCAAAGTTCTTAACCCGAGGTACTATTTCTGGGTTAGGGGAGTCTATAACCTGAAGCGTCTGTAACCTGAAGCGTCTGTAACCTGAGGTACCATTGCAATTGAATGCACATAATCATGTAAACTGTCCCCTGCTCTTGAATATTGTCTAAAGTCTAGCACTCCCGACTGCCCTGATATGTTAGTTTTTTATGTCCATTGAGTTTTTATTTCAGATAGAACAAAGTTATTTCTTCCTTTATTACATTTATACCCCACTTTCCTCCTAGGAGTTCAAAGTGGCCTGCTTGCTTCTCTCCCTCCACACTTAAGCCCCATAACAATCCTGTGAGGTAGGTTCAACTGAGAGGCAGTGACTGGCACAAGGTCACTAAGCGACCTTCATGGCTGAGTGGGGACTTGAACCCTGGTCTCCTAGGTCCTAGTCCAACACTCTAACCACCACACCACGCTGGCTGGTTCTATTGTGAATGCTTTGTGATTGACTAAAAAGAAATGCAAGACGTGTTCCAGCACTTGAGCTTCACTTGCGCCCTTAAGTGGATTATTCCAACTCTAGCTGTATCATGGATACCAATGATGCATCTCCGCTTTTGCACCATTATCATACGACAGAGCTTGGTCTCCACATACTTCAAGGGTGTAGAGAAGTGCAGTAGAAGATGGTACAGCTTGTAAGCATGCAAGTTGTAAGCCAAGAAGTCTCCATTTCTACTCTCCTTTGAGTCAAGTACTCAGCCCTTTGCCCATGTGAAATGCCCTACCTTGCATGGTTGTTGTAAGCATAATTAAGACAATGTATGTGAAACATTCTGAACTCTTGAAATGTACTGCTACTACTGTGGTTTGGATCTTTCTGCTGAACATGGTCCATGATAGCTTAGCTGGTTAGGGCGTGGTGCTGATAACACCAAGGTTGCAGGTTTGATCCCCATATGGGACAACTGCATATTCCTGCCATGCAGGGGGTTGGACTAGATCAGTGGTTCTCAACCTGTGGGTCCCCAGATGTTGCTGGACTACAACTCCCATAATCCCTAAGCTCTGGCCTTGCTAGCTAGGGGTGATGGGAGTTGTAGTTCAACAACATCTGGGGACCCACAGGTTGAGAAAGGCTGGACCAGATGATCCTCGGGGTCTATTCCAATGCTACAATTCTATGATTCTATATTTTTGTATTAATAGCAGCCACATCCCTCTGTAGGTGAGGTTTTGGGTTACCATATTTATCAACTAGTTCAAGAGAGAATGTCTGAAGAACCAGAATGTGAAACGTAACTTCAAGACATGAACTGATTCCTCAATATTCATTGCCCAGTCCTATCACTGTCTATAATATGCCAGTGCCTTTATAGCAGGGATGGGAAATCTGCGGTCTGCCAGATGTTGTTGGATTCCAACTCCCATCAGCCCCAAGCAGCATGACCAATGTCCAGGGATGGTGGGAGTTGTAGTCTAATCACATCTGTATTAGCATTTCCTTCTTGTGAAAAACAGGAGCTTCAAAGCAGAGGTTTGGAATGGAAAATCTGGCTTATGTGAGTTACAACAGGTGCATGGCACACATTTTGATTTCCAAGTTTTTCCTCTTTTAAATAGCGCACAGGGCATAATGCTGAGAAAATGCAGCACATTGTTGTGATGTGGGTGTGGTTAGAAGCCATGTGACTTATGGATAGGAGCAAGGAGGAAATGAGGCAATGAGTTCTAAGACATGAGACCATCAGGCTGTCTGGGGTGGAGTGGAGGTTGTGTGCATGAGCTGAAACAATTCTGTGGGAACATCAGATGTATATGATGGGCAGAAGAGGGGGTTTTCTAACCCTATCTTTTGACCAAACGTATTCCACTCTCAGAGGCAGATTGCTTACTCTGAGCAAACCAGAGGGACTGTTTTCAGCAGAAGCCTGTTTGTGATGAATTTGCTGTGGTTTGTTCCAGACAGACATTTTATCACACAACACTTGGTCTTAGCCAGGATGTGGTCAGCCTTTGTAAGGTGTTTGGGAAAGGTTTTCTATGAACTCCTGCAATAAAACTTATAACAACTGGAGTTATGGGGCCTATTGCAAAGGGTCTTTAATGGTTTTAGGAATTTGAAGTTATTTTAAGGGGTGGGGATGGAGTTGTGTTTTATATTCCCTTAGCATGCTTGTTGAGGCATACTGGTACTTCGGACAAGAAAATGCTTTGCCACATCCAAAAGCAAATCTTTTGGGCCAGCTTGCCCACCGTCCACATTGTCACATATGGTGCTTGATTATGGGGAGAGAAGCAAATGCTCTTTAAGGAGAAGGGGCTGTTTTGCTGCTGTGGCCAATTGCCTACCAGCCCAGCACCAAACAATTTAAAGCATATATCTTCTATACTGTAATCTAGACCAGCTGGTAGAATTTCCCTGAGGCTACTACTGCAGCCAGGAATTGCTGGAGTGTTGGTATGTACTGGCTTCACTTCCTTTTCCATAGACACATCCCCCTCTCCCTTTCTTCTCTCTCCTTGACACACATACAAACACTATGCTATGGTGGGGAGGGTGGTTAGAGGTTTAAGCAACAGCTGTAGCCGCCCAAAGACTTCCTCAGGAAATGTGTGCAAGAGAGAGAGAGAGAGAGAGAGAGAGAGAGAGAGAGAGGTGAGGTGGGATAAATATGTGGGCTTGGGACATGCATCTTCCAGAACTTCTCTGACCAGAAGTACTCCTAGCAGTAGCTTCTCCAATGGAAAAGTAGCTACGGAATTGTGGACTTGTTCAGCCAACTTTTGTCTGTTATAGCAAAACTAACAAACAAACAACGAAAAGGCTACTGTGGATTTTAGCCAAGACTCCTGGCTGGGAGTTCTCAACCTTCACCAGAGGTCTGGAAAAACACTTCTCCTCCACAGGGCTTCTCCCAGGTGTGTTGAAGATAGGTCTTGCCTGCGGGCTGTCTACATAAAACATCAGAACGACTTAGTACTGTTTAGTAATTGTTTTACATGCAACATTTCCAAGATGAAATCTATTGTCTCTATAGATAAGGAAGTAGAGTACTTGGCCTACACCATAAATCTATACACCTTGCATAGAAATAAGTCCCATTGACACATGGGCATACCCAGGATTTAGGTTGGGGTGCGCATGCGCAGGACCACCCACTTGTCATCATACTCTTGTCCACCTCTGTCTAGCAGATTCGGAATGAAATGTCTCAACAACAGTTGTTTTAAATTTCTTTCTTTTGACCCCAAGTGCTCAGAAAAATCTGTCGAGACATTTCAAATATTCTGATTATTTCAACTATTGGTTAAGGATTTTTATTTATTTTCTTACTGGGGGGGAGAGGAGCTGCCCCCCTGCACCTCCAGCTAAGCATTGACATAAAATGGTTGTGGATTACAGCTTACACAACACTGTGCTGAGGTATAGAACTGTGCTTGCATTGCAAATGTACTTGTAGTATTGTATTGCGATAAATTTGTTCACCTGAACTGGTTGCATCACACGAAACCCAGTATTGTTTTCAACTTACCTGCACACTTTTATGAAACTGCTGAGGTTAGCATAGGATTGTGTTTGCCAAAACTGGAATGCTGAGGTTGGAAGTATAGGTGACATAAAATGACTTTGGAAAGCCCTTGTATTTATCTAGTTATCTCTTCAGTTTTTGAGCCTGCTTGAAAACACTGTTGGAAGTGGGTGGGCAAAGACTGCATTGGACTCATTTAGGGTTCACATACACGCCTGTGACAATTTATACACTGAAGTTTGGGCGGGAAACTGTGTGAAGTTTGTGAAGGACATACAATTTTACTGCAGTGTGTGTGAGCTGTTCTGCTAGTACTGTACCAGGCAGAAATTGGAATGTTGTTGGCATCTCAAGAGGCAATGGAGTGCACCTCCAAGGGTGAAGTCAAGCAGTCAAGGAGACACTGCAGCTTGTTTTGTGTGGGATTCCACTTCTGCTCTACTTGCTATCCAGCTACCTATAGCTCCTCTTTCCTTCTGCCCATCCTTTAGGAACTTTAGCACATGAAGCCATTAATAACAGCTGTCCCAAGTTCAGTCATTTGATTTCACCCTGATATTTTATACGCAAGTTTGGATTTCTGAGAGCTGAAAGGGTTTAGGCATGGCAATTATTAGTCAAGGATTTTACACTTGCCAAGTCTCATTATTTTCCTTTATTTAAAGCTGTAGGGGGTAAGAAAAACAAATTGAACCAAATAATATTTCTGGAGTTTCCCCTTGGAAAACTCAAGGGGAAAAGAATGAATGTGATTGGCTAATGTCCACCTCTTGCTCTCTTCTCAGTTGCAGAACAACAGAAATCCCTGTGTCTGCCTTTATTATTATTTTGTAATTTATGTTATACTATGTTTTAAATGGGTGCAAGAGACCTATAAATCTCAGACTTCCCCAAACATCGAAGTGGTCCTAACTGCAGATTTGGTGAAAAGAGTGAATTGTGAAATCAGGCAGGATTTGTGCAAAGCAGATTTGGTGGTGTTAACAAATCAAAACATGCAGAATACATACAGTGGTACCTTGGTTCTCAAACACCTTGGTACTCAAATGCCTTGGTTCCCAAATGCCGAAAACCCAGAAGTTTAATGTTCTGGTTTTTTAACGCTTTTCAGAAGCCGAACTTCTGATGTGGCTGTCAGCTATTGTTTCTGGGGCGCCTGCACCAATCAGAAGCTGTGCCTTGGTTTTCGAACATTTCAGAAGTCAAACAGACTTCCGGAATGAATTAAGTTTAGTGCTTTTGTTTTTGCTATTTATGTTGTGTTTTTGTTTTTGAGGATTTTTTGTTAATTTTTTTTGTGATTGTGTGGAACCCAGTTCAGCTACTGATTGATTGATTGTGTGACTGCAGAAATGGATAAAAGCCCCCCATTCAAATAATGACTATCATCAGTGCAGGTAAGGAAAAAATAATAATTTTATCATCTACAATACTGTCTTATTTATTGTATAGTACAGTACATTGATTATTGCTTTAATTTTATGGATCAATGGTCTCGTTAGATAGTAACATTCATGTTAAATTACTGTTTTAGGGTTGTTTTTAAAAGTCTGGAATGGATTAATCTGTTTTGCATCACTTTCTATGGGAAAGCGCACCTTGGTTTTGGAACGCTTTGGTTTCGGAACAGACTTCCAGAACAGATTAAGTTTAAGAACAAAGATGCCACTGTATTTGATTTTCAAAACACTTCATTTTGCTATCTTTGTAGTTTCCCCTGTGAAATAACACTTCAGGTTCTCTTGAGACAAGCGGCAATAGGTTGCCCAATGTGTGCTTTCTGAAGGCCAAAATTTTCCATGGGACACGAACCCTCCTCTTCAATTTTCAGAAATAAGTCCATTTGGAATGGTATAAGTTGTCTTCTTTCTAAACTGCAGTTTATGCCACCTCTCTGCATGCTTCATGCTGTCCACTCACTAATCCTTTCCTTGGAAATGCTTGGATCTCTTGCCTGCACTTTTTGGAGGCAATATACGCTGGGGAATGATATTCAAGGACAAAAGAGGCAAAGAAGCTCCACTATAATAAGGAACTTGTAGCCAGTCAGTCTAGCATATGAAAAATGAAAGTTCCGCCTCCCCAATCTGGTTTGATGGCTTTGCAAGGTTTCGATGTAGTATAAGATATCCATCATTTTGAGCATGACTCTGTTCAGTTAATAATAATAATAATAATAATAATAATAATAATAATAATAATAATAATAATTTATTTATACCCCGCCCATCTGGATGAGTTTCCCCAGCCACTCTGGGCGGCTCCCAATCAAATATTAAAAACAGTACAGCATTAAATATTAAAAACTTCCCTAAACAGGGCTGCCTTCAGATGTCTTTTATAGATAGGATAGCTGCTTATTTCCTTCACATCTGAAGGGAGGGCGTTCCACAGGGCGGGTGCCACTACCGAGAAGGCCCTCTGTCTGGTTCCCTGTAACCTCACTTCTCGCAACGAGGGAACCACCAGAAGGCCCTTGGCACTGGATCTCAGTGTCTGGGCTGAACGATGGGTGGGAGCAGGCCAATTTCCCACAAAACCAATGAGCAGAATCATGCCTGTAGATTTTGCCCTGTATCTTGGGTTCTACAAGGACTAAAGACTTGTTCCACAAAAGCAAAGCAAAGCAAAGCTGGGAATGCAGGGAAAATGAATTGTACGGAGGGGGGAGGACGACTGCCCCCTGCCCTCCTATCTTATACATGTCCATTCCATGTGAGCATTAACCCAACCATGCATTCTCCCCATGCACCCAAAAAACTGCTGCAGCAATGAAATGCAGCAATTATTATCTTTCATGAAACCTGCTTTAATAAAAGGTCTGATATATGTACTGTGATGACAATTTCCAAAGAAAACCTCCATGTTTACTGAGTGGAGATTGGGGAGGAATAGCTCTGCCGAACCGTACTGTTGAAACTGGGATGTGCCGTCACCATGCAGCAATCATAGTTTGATTGGAATTGGGTGCCATCAGAGTAATAAAATGGCTAGATTGTGCTCAGGTGACTAGCAAATGGATGTAACAGTGTGATGATCAAGACCACCCACACAGGTCCCAAACCATTCATCCCTTCAACATGGGTTCACAAGCTTCCATGCCAGTGGTGATGGTGGATGTATAATGGGTTGTTTTGATTCATTTGATTAAATCAACAACAACAACAAGTCTGGCATTTCAATGGTGACAATGTCGTTTGGACACTGTGATAAACTTGTGCGCATGAGCAGTACTGGTTCCACAATTAACTCCCACCTGGAAGCATCTGTTGTTGTTGTTGTTGTTGTTGTTGTTGTTGTTGTTGTTGTTTTAAAGGCCTGGGCTCCTCCTTGTCTACAGTCCTGTAATCCATACTGCTGTGTGAATAACCCACAACTGTATTGATTGCAGCTACTTGGTGATTTAGAGACAGAAGCTGGTGCTGAGAGAGTTTGAAAATTGCCTGTTGATCATGTACCAAGTGACAACCAGTTGGTTTCCGTGACTCGTCAGGCTGCAAAACCAGGGGGTATTGTTTCCCTGGGAGGTCTTTTGAGCGCCATGGGTGGTTAAGCCAGACAGCTGGGTTCTCGCTTTAGCAGGGCCGATTCAGAAGTGAAACTGCAGAAATTCTAAAAGGGAACAGTCGCGGTGCAGAAAATTAAACTAATTCCTTTACCACCAACAGCAGCCACACCACGAGTTTAAAGCTGATGAAAGACAATCTTAGCGAAAGCAAAGGCCGAGCTTACCTACCGAAGCTCAGTTCCGCATTGGTCTCTGGGGCTCTGCTGGACGCTTGCAGCAGGAGCGGGGTTACTCTAACCAGGAAGTGAACGCCAAGCAGGGGGCTGGCTGTAGGCTGCGCTCTGGGACTTTACTGGAGAGTATTGTGTTTGCGCTGGGGCTCTTCAGATCTCACCCGGATCAAAACACAGCAGCGCTTCCTTTGACATAAAACAGAGAGAAGCTGAAAGTTCCTGACTGTTGTAAAATACCAAGTGTACAGCAGAAACATGTATCAGGATCAGGGAGGATATGTGTTGTGTTGTGTTTGTGTTAATCTTTAGATCAGAGAAGGGATCCCCATCCTGTCCTTTCATGATCCACCCGTGCCCAACACTTAGACCAAGGGAAGTTTTACTGCCCTCTGGGGCTCTTAAATGGCACGATCCCCACCCTGCAACACACGTTAAGCAGCAATTCCAAATTGCCTTCCTACTGGGCTTACTTGGACACAAGGGTGTTTGTTGTTTAGTCGTTTAGTCGTGTCCGACTCTTCGTGACCCCATGGACCACAGCACGCCAGGCACTTCTGTCTTCCACTGCCTCCCGCAGTTTAGTCAAACTCATATTGGTAGCTTCGAGGACACAAGGGTACCAGCTTGAATAAAATATTGGGGAATCCAGGTAAGCCCCGCCCTGCATAATCCATCAGAAGACACGTGGCACGCACACCATTTGAATGACAAGGCCCATTAACTTTGGGGGGGGCTCCCCCTCAAAAAAAAATTTAGGGGGAGGGGCATCGGCCCCTAGGAGTTGGCTCCTATGCTTGGGCAAGAGAACTTCCAGATGGATTGTGTTTTCATGGGAGTTTGTAATGAAATAACAATTACACACTCTGGTTCTGAGCTAGCCAAGCGGTGCCCTCCAGATGTTCTCCACTCCAACGCCCATCAGCTCCAGCCAGTATGACCAATGGCCAGGGATGAGGGGAGCTGCAACTCCTAGAGAGCACCACGTTGACTATCCCTCTGCCCTAGTTTTTCAACCGGTGGAAAAAGTTGGTGCGGGACAGCTGGAAGAGAGGTTGGGCATCACGTCCTCTTCTTCCAAAGAAGAGGCAAGACAGGCAGCCCCATCGTGGGTCACGTGGCGGGCAGGGCATTCAGTTCCAAAGGAGGGGGCAGAAGAACATTGGGGGGGCTCTCGTAGCTGGTTGATGGGGACAAAGGGACACTGAACGTCTGTGGGGCGAGGGGAAAAGATGAAACTCAGAAGGATTGACAAACATTGGACTACCACGAATGAAAAATTATAGAGTAGCTGGGGAAACCCAGCCAAATGAGTGGGGTAGAAATAATAATAATAATAATTATTATTATTATTATAATAATACAGGAAAATATGACTATGTTGCAAGCACCCCCGCCCCTGGAGTGTTGATATTCCTGAGCAAATCTGTAACGTAGTAGCAGCTTTTATAAACTGTCTCCAAACTGCAGATGCATATTGTACCTACTGTCTCAGACCACATTCTGTACCCTATGCCTTTCATGGCCTTTGGGGCCTACTGTTTATATGTAATTATACCTGCAGATTTTTTATTTTATTTTTTTACATTCATGCCACCACTCCTTTCTTTCATCATAGAATTGAGGACAAAGTACACATGGTTCTCAGGTAGTCTAGGCACTGACCACCAGAGCCAGACTTGTTTGCTTATATATTTATTTACTTCGGAAATTGTTTAGAAACAGCTTAATCGGAACGCTCGCTAAACCATAAGACTGTAGATAAAACGCAGCTAAGATCGACATTTTTAAAATAAAAAATAGACATAAAATAATCATTGAGACACGGATAAAAATGAATGAAATTTTGAAAACCAATATAGGCGACTCATTTGTTACGTATAAGGAATCATAAGAACTTTAAAAAGCGAATATGGGTAACTAATTCGTATCGGTGGGCTTGCTGGAGGTCCCTTGTAAATCGGTGGGGGTTTTTTAATCAGCAAGACTTGAACTTGGTGTCAGTCGGAAGGTCCAAAGGACAAGTGCCGCCATAACTAAAAGACTGACCTAGCTTCAGTAAGGTGGCGGCTTCATGTATTTTCAGACCATGACCATACCCTGGGATAACCTTCCATTAAGTGGCTTCCATACCAGGAAAGTATATGCCAACAACAACTTTGTTCGTCTCCAGGTGCTGGGAGACTCTCGGTTGCAATGGCTGGAACAGACTGACTTCAGGTACTGCTTCTGAGGAGAGAAAAACCTGGCGCAAGAAGCCAAAGAAGTTCTGAGGAAAAGAGCGTCGCCTTATCTGTGACTGGGCGAAAGAGACGCCTCCTGCAGCCTCAGAGCATCCGAGGTGCATTGTTTCTTTCGGAGATGTGGGCTGAGCAGCCATTCTGGTGGCCTTCAAGCCAGCTTGGTCGCAACACCGAAGACCCTGGTTTCTTGAAACAGATTGCTTAAAAAAAAGTCAGTGCGACTTACATCTGAGTAAGGAGCTTGCACGACAGGGCTCTCCTGGCCTCCCCCCCCCCCCACCAGCAACCAAAAATACTAACAGTATAGTAATACTAGTACAGTGGTACCTCGGGTTAAGTATTTAATTCGTTCTGGAGGTCCGTTCTTAACCTGAAACTGTTCTTAACCTGAAGCACCACTTTAGCTAATGGGACCTCCTGCTGCTGCCGCGCCGCCGGAGCACAATTTCTGTTCTCATCCTGAAGCAAAGTTCTTAACCCGAGGTAATATTTCTGGGTTAGCGGAGTCTGTAACCTGAAGCGTATGTAACCCGAAGTACCACTGTAGTACTTAGTGGAAGGCGTTGTAGTAATCTGGGAGGATTTTATTTTTGCTTAACTATATTTCCTATTTCCTTGCGGAGAAGACAAATAGTGCCCTTGGTGTCTTTGTCTCTGTCTGTCTGTCTGTCTGTCTGTCTGTCTGTCTGTCTGTCTGTCTGCCCCCCCCCTCACCTCTTCTTTAAAAAAATAATTAAGGAAAGGGCAGTGAGAAATGTCCCCATCCACACATTTAACTGTTGTGGGAGGCTAAGGGGCATTTTTGAAACAATTCAGAAGATCTCGGAAAGGCGTTTTGAGACTCGGTGAAAAGCCTTTCTGTGGAAGTCAGGTTTTTTTAAAAAAAATGAACATCTGGCCTCCAGAATGCAAGGAACGGGGGAGGGCGGTTGATCCACCTTCCCCGGTGCCAGCCAGCTGAGGCAGGCAGAAAGAAAGACACACACACACACACACACACACAGCGTCCCTGCTCTCTGGCTCCTCCTCTTGCTCCTGCGAAAGTTATCTCTGCTTGTCTCTTCACTTCCCCAACTCCAGGCAGCTGTGGACGAACCAGCTGTTTTCCCTCTTCCTTTATACAGGGGTTCATCTTTGCCTCTCCTTTAACCCGCTGCCATCTGATGCCCCCAGCTGCTTTCCCTACAGCTCAGGGCGAAGCAGATCCAAGTTCGCGCGTGTTTATTCCGCGCCAGAAGATCAGACCAATCCATGGGTTCGGTATATACGGTTACTAAAGCGGTTTAAAACCACCCCTCCGAACCACAAGTGGGGCAACGGGACAAGGCTCCGCCCCTGCACATTGCTTTTCAGCCTCCCTCCCCCCAATCGTGGACAGCATGATAACGCGAAGCAATCAAATGGGAAATATTTTGGACTGAAACCTGCAATACTTCGGCCCTCGTTCTATTGACGTAACTGAGATAATACCTGAGTAAATGCCCGGTGGACTGTAGTTCTTGTCTTTTCCAAATTTCAACGCAACATTCTGTTTCTTCCTTCCATGGATGGTATTTCAGTAAACATAGTTTTTCAAGAAGGCATTTGTTCTGGCTACAAATGCACGATTTCAAACAAACTAAACGCTATTTTGTTAAGATAGGAAGGCCTTCTCCATGTAAAAAGACGGTGACCTGTTTTATGGGATGGTAAACTATAGTACAAAATTATTCTAGGGTGGCGACCTGCGTCCTTCTCTGTCTATGAAATTACAAGGGATTCCTCAGGGGTTTGAAATAAACTCTGTTGCAAGAATGAGGATTCCTCGTGCCTCTATTTCATTTATCGAGTATAAATATATTGACTTCTCCGATTACCTTCCTGGTTTGGAATCGGTTTTCTGATGGGCTCGTGGACCCTGATCGATCCTTGTCTAATTTTTTTTTGGAAGACATTTTCGAAACAAGAACTGGTTGAGCAAAGCTCAGTATTACTTTATTCGAATCCAGGTGGGCGACCGGAGGCATCCATTGGTTCATTTATGCAAGGTGATCGGTGAAACGATTTATACTTGGTTAATTCTGCCTCAGAATTCTCCCCGATTCTTTTATTTGGGAAGCAAAAACAACTTCAGGAAACTTGTGGTTATAAACAACCTCATTCAAACAAGTAGGATTTCTCCTAACATTTTTTTGGCGCGGGGAGATAGTAACAACAACAACAACAAATTATTATTTATACCCCGCCCATCTGGCTGGGTTTCCCCAGCCACTCTGGGCGGCTTCCAACAAACTATTAAAATACAGTCGTCCATCAAACATTAAAAGCTTTCATATTCAAGAAAAAAAAGTGGACATTAAATATCAGTGTGACTCTCCACACACCTTTGGTATTGGTAGATATTTCTAGTTCCACCAACTGCAACCAGGAAAATGCCTTTCTATCGTCCTACTGTAGTATAAACGTGGTATCCTGGGATTTTTGGGGTTGTTTTTTTAAGGGGAGGGATTTTATTCCAGGCTGGAGCTATTCATTTCCTTCAGAGTTCTTCACACACCCCGCAGAAGCCACCTAGAAAAGTAGAAAGGAGCGAGGTTCGGATATACACTTATGCAAGAGGGAAAAGCCAGATGCAATTAGTTTCGAAGTTTGTTTGCTTTAATAAATTACCCTAATTACCAACAGTAAAACAATAAAGGAATGATTAAAATTGGACTCGGGGCTTTGAACGAGCAAACACGCACGCACGCGCGTAATAAAAAAACACCTTTCAAATAAACAGTTTAAAATGAATGGAAAAGCAGATTTTATTACCATGCCGTTACAGCACGTCCATTCAAATACGCGGAAGTGTGTTGGATATATTTCTGCTTCAGGGCGGGTAGCCATGTTAGTCGGTTGCACCAAAACAAAAGAAGGGTCCCGCGGCACCTGAGAGACTAGCAAATGCCATCCAAAATGTGCTGGTCTTTCAGGGACCGCCGGACTCTTTGTTACTGATATCTGACGTCCACCGTCCATCTCTCAGTCAGATGAGCCCGGAATTAAACTGGGCGCGAAAGCCCAGGCCAAGTTAAGTCCTTTAAGTCCCACTGGCTTCAATGCAACAGTTCTTTTAATTCTGCCACTGGGATTCTGCTACAACACTAAACACGCCTGCTAGCCAGGAAACCTCATTGAAAACAGTGGGATTGACTTCCGAGTTCCTCAAGCGTTGAGCTTTGACCGAGCGTTTAGCTAGGTTTTGTTTTGCGCAGGCCATACAACGCGCCTCGCAGTTTGCATCTTACTCTCGAGGCAATCCGGCAATCCTAGACGATTAACATTCCCATTTCAGAGAAGACAAACCGAGGCAGAGGCAGAGAAAGGTAGACAGACTGGCCCAAAAGCGTTCAAGGGTCTCCAGGCTGCGCGACCTGTGAATCGCTGACGGTTCCGTGTCCACCGTACGCCGCCCAGAAGACTCAGCTGCTCTAAACGGTGAAGTCCAGTGCTTCGGCCTTACTGGTTTGTGGGTAGGACTGAAGAACAGGATTAGACAGGAAAATAACATTGGGATAGATAGATCAGCATCTTACACCACATACCTTAATGCTTTGTGTGAATGGGGACTGGGGCTTCACAGTCGCTAAAGCGAGTCAGAGTTCCCCTTTGCCAATAATCCTTCATTAAAAGGGCAGCGACTTAAGAAGAGTCCGGCTGGATCAGGCCACAGAGCCATCTAGTCAGCATCTTGTTCTTACAGTGGCCAGCAAGATGCCCCAAATCAGGTCCTGAGCGGAGTAATACTCTCCTGGTTTGTGAAGCCCAGCAACTGATATTAAGAGGCATGCTGGTTCTGACAGTGGAAATAGAATATAGCCACAATAGCTGGAGAAAACCCCCTCTTTTTACCACTGCAATGGTGAGTAATGCAGGCTGATCGAGGGGAGTCTTAAGGGATCCCTTCTATGCTCTCTTACTGGCTGAGTATAATTTTGCTGACATCAGACTTTGGTCCCTTGACTGTGCTGCGACAAGTTTTGCATTTACACAGAATACTTCTCCTATGCCATAGTACAGAGATGATGATGATGATAGGTAATGATTGAGTGTAAGGGCTCAGATACTCTTAAAAACAAAGGACCAGCAGAGTCTGCATTAATTCGGTTCCTGAAAATCTGACCTTTCTGCAGGTTAGTGAGAACAATGCCGAGTTCCTGAAATATAAAAGAAGCAATCGTCCATTGCTGAAGTCACCTCTCTAAGTCAGGGATGGCGAACTTGTGGCCCTCCAGACAGGTGGACTGCAGCTCCCATGACCCTTGACCCTTGCCCATACATGGGTGTTGGAGTTAAACAAATATCTTGGGTGGGGGCAAACGGGTTCCTGCCCTAGATCTTCACCATTATTACTTTCCTGCTACTTTTAAAACACCCGCCACCCCCCAAGAAACAGAAACAAAGAAACCCCCGTTTCTCACCTTTCCTCCAAGGAAATGGGCTAAGCGTGGAAATTCGGGCAAAGTTTCAGACTTTGCTTGGCAATCGGACCCGTTAGACTAGCCCAAATTTCGCTCGCGGGGGTCGTCCAGGAATCGGTCCCCACCTGGAAAGGCTCCGTTGCCAAGCTCTGCAGTCCAGGAAGGACTCGGAATGTCTTTGCGCCGTCGTCCTTTCCTCTTCTCTCCTCCTTGGCAAAGTTGCAGGAGGTTTCTTTTGCTGGGGAAAGAGAAGTCGCTCCGGGGAGAGGCAGCAAACGCGCGCACAAAAGCAAAGCCTGGCCGCCAAACGGAGCCCTCAGTGCCGGGAGGGAGAGAGGGAAGGAAAGGGAAGAGAGAAATGGGCTGTGTGGCTCCTTTTGATCTCTGCGGCTCGTCAGCAGTGGGGGGCGCAAGAAGACAGCAGTTTGGACGAGCCTTTGTGATAAATGAGAGGAGGCGGAGGAGGAGATGTGGAATTTACACAGATGGAAATGGTGGGGAGGGCGACTGAGGGGAGGGGCCGCACCCATACTGCCCATGCGCTATATTTAGCATCATCATCACTATTAATAATAATAATAATCAAACTCATCCATCCCGTTTCCACTCCCTCCAGGCGCCCTACTTAAGACAAGAAAGCTTGGGTTTACTTTCCTTCTGATATCCGGCCATCCACGTGAAACAGGTATTTTATTTTACTTTATTTTTGTCGCTGGTCGCTGACCATGAAGAGCAACTCTACCTTTCCGGGCTGCGATGACAGACTCTTGCACACAACCCACCAAACCAAAGGACGAGAAGTGCCCGCCTAAAGAGAATGAGGTCGTGCAGAAGTGTTTGGATTTTCCACGGGCGGCCCGAGAAGCCAAAAAATTCAGTTTAGTGGAAAGGGCTGCTGGTGTCCGTAACACTCTCCGGATGAACTGCACTTAATTTCTGAAAGGAGAGCAGCCAGGGGCTCCCCAAACCCACAACTGTAGAGGTGGGTTGTGGCGACTCAGGAGTGCTGGAGCTAGAGGACTTTGCACATGTGCAGAGGCACTTCCTTCTGCAAATGATCAGCATGCTGATAATAAAATCGCCCCCAACTGATTCCAGTCCACGTGTTCTGGAATTAGGCGCTGAAGTGGCTCCAGAGTTGAATTTCGCTCAAATTAAGCGCTGTAGACAAGCCAGCTCACCTGGATTCCCCATGCATGTAGTGGCAATGATGAGCACGCTCACATTTGATACTAAAGTACCTTGGGGTGGGGTATCTGCAGCAGAGGTGTTGCTAAGTACTCAAAGGATTGTGGCACAGACCTATGACACAAACTTGCATACCGCTTGCATATGTTACTTTACATGTAAAATCTGCACCTGGGAAATTATGGTGGTGGATGTGGTTCTCATCAGCACCCAGCCACCCACTAAACAAAGTTGTTTTTGAAAAGGAGGGATAGGAGAGCCCATCACACAAGATCCAGGGCTCGGCTCCTCTGAACCACTGCCTGACAGGACCCCCTATTTCCAGCTCATCATTGCAATACCAAATTTGCAAAGGGCTTTGCAAAGAGAATACAAGAGGTGGGCTCATACTATATTTGTCTAATCCCTTTATAAAAACCAGTAGGCACAGTTCATTATTGGCATACTTCATTATTATAAAATTCATTTTTAGCCCAACCTTCTTCCATGGCTGAAGTAGCCTAGGTTGTTGAGATAGCTATTGGCCCCCGGTCACCCAGTGTGAGCTCTGTGGCTGAAACATGATTTGAACCTGCACCCCCAAAATTCAAACCCAACACTGCACACATTGAACCCCACAAGTTAATTATGCATGGTGTGAACAAGTCTTGCCTTTCATTTGTTTCAAGTTTATTGCAAATCAAGTTCACTTGGGGGGGGGGGATTAAGAGAATTAAAAAATATATATTTCCCTTTCCAAGAGGCGTCTCGTTTATTTCAGTTTTACCGATGATACTTTGAATTGATCAAGGTCAACAAGAAGTCTGTGATGAAAGTGATGCTTGGACTTCATTCTCCAGGTTACCCAAACCCAAGCCAATGGTATAATTTTGCTCTAGTTGTCTGTGGTGGAGACTGAGGACAATGTACTTGAGTAATTCCAACCTGTTTGGACAACCATTTCTGGAAGATGGTGCAGGGCAACTATTGCTCTGCCCCTTATCAGTATGGTTTTGGTATGCCATGGGACTCTGTTTCATCTTGTTTGACCTCTGTTTGACCTCTACATGAAACCAATGAGCGAGCTCACCACAGCTCAGCATTAGAGCATCTGCATTATATGCAGCGGGTCCAAGGTGTGGGAATGTTCAGGGTGACAGGAGAGGTATATTGTTTATTAATATCCTTCCTAACTTGTGCTAGCAAGTTCCTTTACTTAGCAGAGTTTACATTCCCCTTTTACATGCACAGCAGATAGCTGGTTGCAGGCTTGTGTAAGCTTCTCACTAATATACAATTCAGTCTGTCTTCAGATTGAATTGTACGTTCCTGGTAAGTTCCCTTGAATCCCTCTTAAAAGAATAAAGACGCCACAACCTTATTCAAAGTCAATAAAAGAAGTTTACTTACATCAGTTCACAGTTGGATCCCTGAAGGCAGACGTAGTTACAAATATGTACTTGTGGATCTAGCCCATATGGAGTGCTTCTGCTAGCTGAGAACTAGCAGAGCAGTCCTAGCTAAAACCTGCTCAAATGACAAAGGAAGTGAAAGAGAGAGAGGTGTGCTGTGTGACTCGTCCTTTTTGTTACCTGGACACCCACACCCACCTTCTATCAATGTAAAAGGAAGGATGCTCCAGCCAGGAGGGACCAGAAGTTTCGACTGGCTGGACCAAACATTCCCTCGCATGTCTTCTCTAACATTACAAGGAATGTTGTACTTGACTGCTCCCAGTGGATTAGATCCCACACAAAGTTCACTCCCTGGTATCTTCAGGGATTATTCTCCCCAAAGTGTGATTCAGACATTATGTATTAGCACCACTGACTCCTCACCACAAATCACAGCCTCTGCTCACAAGACAGACTTGAGTAGAGGAGTCAGGGGTACCAACCTGAATAAAATATTGGGGGGGGCAGGTAAGCTCCACCCCACATAATCAATTACATGACATGGCGTACACACACCGTTTGAATGGCAATGCCTATCAATTTTGTGGGGGCCCAGACCCCACAAATATTTTATTGTGGGGGCCAAAGCCCTCACAGCTCCTAGGAGTTGGCTCCTATAAGAGGAGTCATGATTAGGAACTATGGGACTTTGAAAAAAAAATGACTTAAGCATGCTCTGAGTGCACCTGTGTCATCAAATGAGGAACCTCTACTTATATTGAGTAAGGTGATCCCACATCACTCAACCTTTGTATAAACAGTATAACCACCACTGTAGAAGCAGGCCAAAGGCCCATCTAGTACAACAGCTTCTTTTTACAGTAGCCAAACAACACACACAACAATTTTTAAACCTACATACATACATGATAAGTAATTTTATTTGTATGCCGCCTTTCCATAGTTCAAGCTATGCTCAAGGCAGCTTACAACATGAAAACACGCAAAATTACAACATAACAAAAGTAGTTACAAACAATACCATATAAAAATACATAACCAAATTGAATTATTTCCACATAAATCTTAAGATCTAAAATAAATACACAAAAAATAATATCAGTAACAGCACCCCCCCTACAACAACCCCCCCCCAGACAATACCCTAGCCCTATATTCTGTTCAGCAGCCTCAGCTTTTGTAGCTGGAGTCAGTCAGGGCCCTGCCCTCCAAGGCCAGGAGGAAAAAGGCCTGCAGTGCAGAGAATGGGTCTTCCAGGATTCACAACCCTAGGTGGTCTCTGGCCTCTTCATCAACCTCAGCTTTTGTAGCTGGAGTCTTCAAGAATGCTAGACAGCCATACTTCTCTCAAACCTAAAAACATACACTAACCTTACAGTTCCAATAAAACCTAAGTGTTGAAAGTTGCAATGCACACAAAACCCACCATTTCCCCTCCAAATTCTTCTCAACTGAATGTGAATTATTAAGTAAAACATAAATATTACAGAAAGATATTCACCTGGGTCACCATTGCTCTCTCTTCACAATCAACTAACCCCCCCCCCCCAAGCTGCTCAAACTTGTAACCACATCCCTTCTCCTGGCTAGCTACAAAAAATGTACTTTGAGGTGTAGCTTTCAAGGAAATAGCTCTGAGCATGCTCAGACTGCCCTTCAAGTCAGGCCAGTGCTGAGACTGTTGGTCACTCCTCATAACAACAGCTGGAGTAGGAGCCTTTCCAGCAGGGGTTGGAGAAGAGGTTGTTCCTGTACAATTCAAACACCAGTCATAACTTTTTTTCTGCCCAGAGATACATGGGGGGCGGGGACTTCTTTGCTGTAGCTATATTTTTGGAGTAGGATTGGCTGAGTGCTGGACAGATGTGTCATGGCCACAGTTATCCACATTTTCGTAATATACTATTGGGATTAATGCAGTGTATAGTACATGGAGCTGGCTTTGAAGACAGTTGAGAAGTATCACTTGATTAAAATTATGGTGACTAGATTTCTGATTGGAATCTGACAAACAGAACATATTTCACCAGTCTTAAAATAATTCCACTGGTTCCCAAGCACAAATTCCAGGCACGATTCAAAGTGCTAAGATCTCTTTGTCCAGTGACACTACCGGCCAGCCATTCCTTGGCTTGTGCCATGTTTTTGCACCCAGGGCCCCACCATTCAGAAATCTCATTCCTCACTTTGATCTTGGCTGTGGGAAGGCAGGGAGCCAATAATGAGGAAGGAGTATAAATGTCAGCAGAAAACCAGCTTCAGTCAAGAGTGACTGGAGGCGCCTAGATTGACTAGGGAAACCCAGTCAGATGGGTGGGGTATAAGTAATAAATAATAATAATAATAATAATAATAATAATAATAATAATAATAATAATTTTTATCTCACACACGTAATACTGGCTGATGGTGGACCACTCAAATATCTTCTGACGGTTGTTGAAGAGTTTTATAGCACCAACTCTGATGTCCTTTCCCTTTCATTGTGGCTGTAATTTTAGATATGGTAAGGCTGCTATTATGTCTTCCATGATCTTCTCTTCTGCAAGGTGAATATACTCAGCTCCTTCAACCATTGCATATGGAACTTGTTTTCCAAACACCTTACTGTTCTGGTCACCATACTTGGGACGTGCCCCCAAATTGTCTGCAATGTACTGAAGTTACAGAGGAGTGCAGAGCACCCTTGATTGATGGATTAAGACTGAAAATGTTCCTTGACAGATGGTAGGAAGCTTGGAAATGACTGTTTTTGGCCAACATAGACAATATCCATGTGATATTAGAAAGTGATTTTCAGGCCCTCACATGTTACTTCTGTGATACATGTTGTCATTGTAAGGCACCACAGAATGCAGGAGCGTGCCATTTAAAATGCCAGGGTGCATCTTTTCTTATTTAAGTTCCCCCTGAGTAAATGCCATTAGAGTTGCTGGACTTCCCACAGAGAAAGATTTTCTTCTTTGCTTGTTTGTCTTTTAAAATGTTATTTACATTTTCTGAAAAACCACGCTATATTTGTAGCAATGCTTGACTGAGCTCCACAGTTTATTAGAATGTTTATTCCTGTTGTTTTGGAGAAGAGCTACTCTTTGGTGTGTCAAATAACAAGGAAAAGAATGAGCCTTTGCTGAACCCATTTTATGAATGCAAGTGGAGCTCTAGTTTATCTCTGCAAATACTTTGCTCTCAATCTGTCTGCTGAATGTAGGGAAATACGGCAACAAACTGATTCCAAAAATTCCTTGCATGCAGCAGGTCTCCATCTAAAATAAAGGAACTGAATAAATGCCCTAATTTGTATACAAAATGGAATAGTGACAACATTCTCTCTCTCTCCAAGTAAGTAAAGTAAAAGGATTATCTTCTCACCTTAGCAAACTAATGGTCAGTTTCCAAAGACTGTCCAGACTTAACTGAAGTGCAAAGGTGTGACTATGCACTGCAAATTGCCATATATTGTTTATCTGGTGTTTCATTTATTTGAAATAGGAGGGATGCAATTTCTGCTTCCTGTGGGTCATGCTCACTCTCCCCAAAGCCCTGTTCATAATCCCAGGTTTGGGAGAGTAGACTGTGGGTTTTCATTGGCAAATCGCTCTGCACATGCTCACTTTTTAAAACCATTGCTTCGTGTCTGTGGGATTCAAAACAAACTCTGTCTTGTGAGCCCAGCTCATAAATCCTGCCAGTATGTCGGGATATTTCTGATCTTGGACGGAGTTAAATCTGTGGCTCTTTTCTAGCTGCCCCTGTATTCCTTTTAACTGAGATGCAAATCTTTTCCAGTTTCCTCCAGTCCTTCTTCAAAGGCCCTTGAGTTAAAATGTGTACAATACACAGCTTGATTCTAAGCACCTCCTTGAACTCTTAATAAAATATAAAATTATTTTTGATAATGTTTTAATACTTCATCTGAAATATTTTTAAGTTTTCCATAGAGAGTTAGATACTCTTTTTCTTTACTTTGCAAGAGCATTTTGATTTTCAGTAAAGGCAATCATATATGACACTCTCAGTATTTCACAACATTCACAGTGCAAATACATGCTTAAATAACAAACCAAAAGAATGACACTTCATAATCCAACCTGTGGATTTTCCCTTTTCTTTAAATAGCATGCGAGAAAAAAGTAGCAGCTAGAGATGGATATTCAAACTTGGTAATCATAATACAGTATGCTAATAGGGATAGGATTTCAAAACACCTTTATAGGGGCAGTTCAACTTAGTGTTGGGACGCTCTGTGGGCTAAACCACTGAGCCCAGGACTTGCCAATCAGGAGGTCGGCAGTTCGGATCCCTGCAACAGGGGGAGCTCCCGTTGCTTGGTCCCTGCTCCTGCCAACCTAAGCAGTTCGAAAGCACATCAAAGTGCAGGTAGATAAATAGGTACTGCTGCGGCAGGAAGGCAAATGGCATTTCCGTGCGCTGCTCTGGTTCACCAGAAGCGGTTTAGTCATGCTGACCACATGACCCGGAAGCTGTACGCCGGCTCCCTCGGCTAATAAAGCGAGATGAGCACCACAACCCCAGAGTTGTCCATGACTGGATCTAATGGTCAGGGGTCCCTTTACCTTTACCTTCAACTGAGTGTAGTACAAGAATTACTCCTCTGGCCTCTTACCAATCTGTGCCTCATTTTGCTCTGATCATGAAAAGCCAAATGAACTATTATCCTTTCAGTCTCATTGTCAACAGAGATGAATTTCCAGGGATTCAAATTATATTGTTTTAGTCACTGATCAAGCCGTCCCTGCCTTGGACTGGTGGTGGTTGTAGTAATTTGATACAGCTGTTGGGAGGGAGGGAAGGGGATGCTATAGCCTGGTTAAAATGGGATAAACTGGTAGATCTTCATGAAATATATTACAATTTTAATGCTACGAAATGCCCAACTGACCTGAGGCCTATCATAATTTATGCACAGGAGACTTTTTTCTAGACTAAACAAGCCTCCAAGTATCCCTGTTTTCCAGGGACAGTACCAGATTTACAGAAGCCATCCTGGTTTCTGCTTTGATCTTGAAATGTCCCACTCTTCCTTAGGATGTCCCTATTTTCATTGGAGAAATGAGGGAGGGTATGGAGTTATGCGACCCCTGAGCCAAGGAGATAAGTAACTATACTGTATAGAGAAGTTTTTTAAAAAATGTTTTATTATGTTTTTGTATATGTGGGAAGTTGCCCAGAGGTGGCTGTGGCAACCCAGTCAGATGGGTGGAGAATAATAATAATAATAATAATAATAATAATAATAATAATAATAGGATGTCCCTATTTTCATTACAGAAATGTTGAAGGGTATGACAGCACAATTCCCTTACTCTCAGGTAAGTGTATACTTCAACCTAGGTAAAGGTAAAGGGACCCCTGACCATTAGGTCCAGTCATGGCCGACTCTGGGGTTGCGGCGCTCATCTCGCTTTATTGGCCGAGGGAGCTTCCGGGTCATGTGGCCAGGATGACTAAGCTGCTTCTGGCGAACCACAACTGCTAGGTTTTGAACTGCTAGGTTGGCAGGAGCAAGGACTGAGCAATGGGAGCTCACCCCTTCGTGGGGATTCGAACCGCCAACCTTCTGATCAGCAAGTCCTAGGCTCTGTGGTTTAAGAACAGGGGTGAAGAACAGGAGACCCTATTGTGTTCATTCCCTCTTTGTTGGATTTTCAGAGGCATCTGGTTGGTCACTGTGAAAAAAGGTGCTGGACTAGGTGAACAGTAAGAATATAAAAGAGCCTGCTGGCTTGACTCAGTGTCCCTTCTAGTCCATTATCCGGTTCTCTCAGTGGCCAACCAGATGACTATGGGAAAGCTGCAAGCAGGACCCAAGGACAACTGCACTCTCCCCTTTTGTGGTTTGCACCTTTATTGCCTCTATGGAGGCAGACCATAGCCATCATGGCTAGTAGCCATTGATAGCCGTCTCCCCTGTGAATTTGTCCAACCCTCTTTTAAAGCCATCCAACTTGGTGGCCATTACTGCCACCTGTCGGAGTGAGTTCCATAACTGAACTAAGTGCTGCATGAAGAAGTACTTTATTTTATCTGTCCCGGATCTCTCAACATTCAGCTTCATTGGTTATAGTGTTATGAAAGAGGAAGGAAAATTTTTCTCTATCCACTTTCTTCATTCCATGCATAATTTTAATTTTTTTTATCATGTCACCTCTTACTTTTCCTGTTACAAAATCCCAAATGTGGAATCCTTTCCTTTTGGGGGACTTCCTCCATCCTCTTGATCATTTTGGTTGCCTTTTTAATATCCTTTTTGACCAGAACTGTATACTCTGTCTCATTGATCCATATGACCTCCCACATTTTCCTACATTATGAGCCAAAATAGACCAAGAAAACTTTTGATAGGCCAGAAGATCTTCCACTAAAGTGTTTCCTCTGTGACTGAATAGAGTTGAGATGGAACAATCCCTTATTGCCCTACTTTTGCCCTTTCTGTACCGTGTTTCTTGTTGGTAACTGAAGAAAACAAGATAGACTCTGTGGGAATGTTCAGGGATGCAGGAGAGGATATATTGTGAGATTATATCCTTATCCAACTTGTGCTAACAAGTTCCCAAAATATCAGCAGAGTAAGACATTCCCCTTTTTAAGTTTGCAACGGTAACGTGTGCTCAGGTTCGCTAGAACCTCTATAATAATTACTCTGGTAATTTCCCCTTTGTTCCCTCTTAAAATACAAGACACAACACAGTCTTTCATAAAAGTATAAAGAGAATTTACTCATGTTCTGTTCACAATAGGATCCCAGGAGGCAGACAGGCTTAAAAAGGTAAAATACATTTAGAATCTATCTTATAGGAAGATAGTCCCTTTCTCCTCTCTTGGCTGGGAGCCAAGAAAGCATCTTTAGATGTTGCTTCTTCAAAGGAAGATGGCAGAGAGAGAGGCAAGAGACATATGGCTGCCCCTGCCCTGTGCTTTTATCATTACCTGCACAGGTGAGGCCACACCCACCTCTGGTCACATGTGGAGGAAGTCTGTCCCAGGAAGTTTACCTGCTGGCTGGATGGACATCCCTCCCCATGTCTTAACATGTACACTCTAGGAATGTTGTAATTGACTGCTCCTGTGTTTTACATCCCACAGACTCTAGGTTTAATGTACTGAAGGAGTTTATTTATGCAAAGTAATCTACCATTCTCACCTGACATGGTTTTTCATGTGTATGGGTAAGTGCCTTGGCTAGGCAGATGTAAAAGAGCAAACAGACAGACATCCTTATGTTCCTTTCTGCTGCTGTTTGAAAAATTGAGCTTCATTATGGCATATCACCCTTTACTGAAATCTCCCTTTCTTGATTTTTTTCAGGAAAAGATTAGTGAGGTGTTTCTATTAGAACAATTGTTGGACTTCTTCTTATGGCCCAGTTTTTCAATCAACGGGTGATGCCTTTTCTGGGCTGTGCCACTCCAAGTTAGCTCTCACCAATTTAGTGAATTTTACCAGCCTTCTCCAATCTGGTGCCCTTCACATGTTCAGGACTTCAACTCCCATTAGCCTCCCATTTGGAGAGTATCAGATTGGGGGAAGGCTGAAGACTCTTGGGACACTGACTGGACAGCCTTCATATATTTATTAGCACTACAGATGATTTGTTTTGTATCCTGGGCTTTACTTTAATTGCATTGGCTAGTGCATGGATGGGGAACCTGTGGCCTTTCTGATGCTACCAAATTATAACTCTCATCATCCTTGGCCAATAGCCATGTAGCTGCGATTGAAGGGATTTGGGTCCAAGTTCTCTATTCCTGTACTAGACAATGCAACTGAATCATGCCAGTCAAGAAAACCATACATTATATACATATTTAAGATTACACATACTTAGTACTTCTGAACTGTATCCAGCTAAGGTCTACTCAGATTAGACCCACTGAAATTAATAGATTTTAGTTAGTCACGTTCCTTCATTTCAATGGGTCTACTCTGAGTATGGCTAGCTCTGGAAACAACCCTCTGGGTTTTGTCACCCTGGGCTTTTTTGGGTGGAAGAGGAGGATACAAATGCAAGTTCCCAGAGGCACATAGCCCCAGGGCTAAAACATCAGCACGAGGGCTTGGCCATCGCAAATCAAGTACAAGAGATAGTATTTTATATCATTTACACTTCAAAGCCATCCACTGATTAGACTTACGCAGTGAAGTCTAATCTGTATTATAATCTGTATCATCCCTTTCTGCAAAATCCATGCAACCTGTTTACAACCTGGAATATAGACCAGTCCCAGCATCCCTAACAATAACCCCAGAACAGTATGATCCATTGATGGCAGCATATCATAAATAATTGGGACAAGAAAGCCATTGGTATCCCCCTAAAACTTCCATGAAGATTATGGCTTCTAATAATAGTATGTGGAAAGAGGAACGTGCTGCTTAGCATCAAGGTCCAGTTTAAGCTCCTTCTTTTGTTTCTTAGGATAGAACTGGGAGCACTGTTTACTTAAGAGCAAGTCCTCTAAGGGGTTTGCTTTTCTAAGCAGTATGTATTTAGGATGGGATTCCTGGTGCCCCAATGGAACTGGTGCAGGAACAGAGGATGGGACATGAAAGAGACCGACTAAGCTGCAGTCTGGACACCCTGACCATTATCTCTCTTTTTTTAAAGCTCTTTCTTTCCTTTAATGACACATTGCCCGTTTCCACCCCAGAGCCACCTTATGATACGGCCCTCGGGGCTTTCAAAGCCCTCTACACTAGTCTGGCGGAACTGGGCCGAGCCCAGGACCATCCATCCCAATCAAAGGCGAAGCTCTCCCTGCTGCCTTCAACAAGCGATGCTTATCTCTTGGGTCAAATCGAGCTGGTACTAGAGATTTGACCTCAGATGCCCTGCGCCACGCCCTCGCCAGCAACCACCGTCTGCATTAACGATGTTGTTATTTCCTTCCATCAGAAATCTCGACGGGGAAGGCTGTCTCTGCTGAAGCACGTCCATAGGAAATGGGGGCTGTTTTATCTAGCAGAAGAAGAACTGGGGGAGGAAATCCCCTTTGATTTCTTTTGATTAAAAACTGAGATCTGTTCAACTCCATTTGAAGGGCACTGTGCTGGACATGCAGCCTGCGCCTATTAACCGACTGACCCAGGAACCATTGGCTTGAATCCGGTTTGCTTTAATTTATCAGTTGAAATAAACTAATTACTGACATCGGATCAAATCGCTTTCAGAATCAAGAAGTTGTCCAAATATGGACCAATTGAGAAGTCGATCAGATAGATACACACCGGTAAATTAATTATGCCCGCCAATGAACCTTAAACCAAATATAAACCAGACTAATTAATTCCACTGGCTTCACTGGAGCTGAATTAAATCCAAGCACTCCGGCTGAACTCGTTTTTAGACCAGTTAGTTGGTTAGAGATCTAGGCAACGAAAGAATTGGAATGATATACAGTTAATATTTGCGTTGTGCGTGTCCCCCGATCCGCAGCAGCAACTCTGAAAATTATGCACCATTTTCACTAATGCAGACACCCTTCTCCTTTCCTATATGATTCAGTGCAGACGTCATGTGAATTGCAATGAAAATGTGCGTGTACAAAATCGCAGAAAGAGCGCTGGGAAATTTATGGAGGTTATTCGCATGGCTTCCACCAAACGTGGAATGAACGAGATTGTCTTTTACTAAAGACTCCAGTTTTGTAAATTACGTCCACCGCCTATTTTACCGCATGGGAAATGGTTATTGGGATTAGATTTTGGGGGGCTAACATTCTAATATAATAAATATGACAGGGACTTAACATACTTTTGGGACGTTTGTTTTGTTTATAGACTATGTGCGCGCAACCTCTTCCTTTGGTGTAGGTGGGTCGATCGGTCCTTCAGTCTTTGCATCTCTTTCAGACATATATGTAGGCAGGTCGGAAGATACATAAGGCACGATATAAAGGTTTGCAAGAGATGTAAAGAAGGAAGGAAGGACGCAAAGAGGAAATAACCTGTTCTGTTCTACATGACCCCATAATTTGGAGGCACTTTCAAAATGAAGTAAGGAAAAGGTCTTAGCAGTGATTTATAACCACAGCCAAAAGAATCTGGTTTTACATACCCCGCCCAGGTCTAATTAACCCTTCCATTGTTCAGATTTGCTTCATCGCTATTTCAGTGTATATTAATATTTGTTACTCCCAAATGCATCTGGGAAGATACCTACGACTTTGCAGTAAAAGCTGGCAGACGGTGCAAACAATTACGTGAAAGGCACACGAGGTCCAGCTTTCCCCCTCTGCCTTATTTAGGCATCCTTTCGAAACACTGGAGAATTACAATGTTGATGCTCAATTTTAAGGAGGAACTGAGTAATTTCTTTTATTTAAAAGACAGGACAGGCTCCTGTTTTTGCTTTTTTTTAAATGAGGAAGTCGGAACCAGCCAAAATCAAAAAAGTTGTTTGTCGCACTGCTTTTAAATTGCAGTCTTATAGATAGATTCCTAGGGGTGAACGCAGTGTTTCTAGGCATCCACAGAATTGCACTACCCATTGCATTTAAAAGTGCCAGAGTTTGGATAGATTGCTTTTATAGTGATTTATAGACTTCCCAACTGTTCAGATTGTTGCTAATCCAAAATATAGTACCTAGATTTTAGCCAGTCAGGGTAAAATTAGTCAGTGAGATTAAACTAACTACAACAATGCATTTGAGCAGTTTGAAATGAGTTTGTGTGTATATTTATTTACTGCATATAAACAGAAGCGGATGCCCAGATTTCTACTGTGCTGTCTCCTATAGCCCTCGGGCGCGACAGCCTTCGGAGACAGTGCACTTTCACACTGAATATTGGAGGGGTAACAAGACTCTTCTCAATCTGACTTCGTTGCAATCATCCTGTTGGCAGACTTGGATTGGATTAACTTGAAAAATGGCAAGATACTCTGTATGTAAGAGTGATAACATGAAGCACCTCCTCTTTGCCTACCAAGATTAATCATAGAAGTCTCCTTATGTGTTTAGATTCTATGCCCCTGGTGTGGAAATTCTTACTTTAATTGTGTGCAGAGACACGTACATAGATGGCGCTATATAAATAAATGTTAATAATAAAGTGGTGTTTGCATATTTTTTTCCATCATTGCAGCTACCGCTCAGTCTCTTCTCCCCTTCTGCTATTTAATATGGTTTGAATTGCTTCCTACATCTGTCATTATTATTATTTTAAAAAATCATTTGTTTTCGACTGTGAGTTAAAGAACCAAATGTGATGTTGTGAATAATACACAAATTGTTCTGTCCATTTTATAGCCAAATACCGAAAATATATGCGCACATATTGCCTTTTCCAGGTTCACGTTGTCTCAAAAACATTTGCAGAGTTGACTTTCTAGAGAGCTGAAGAACAAATGCTCCGATTATTTCCCTCATTGCAGCGTTTCAACTCTAACACTGTCGTAAAAATAGACTTAATAAAACAGCGATAATTACGTCATTATAGTTAATAGCATCCATTAACAAATTAGGCTTTCTGCTTTGCTAAATCTGATTCTCTTTCAAATCAAGCTCTTTGACGTTTTGTGGGTTGGATCAGAGACAGTAGAGCCTTTTTTAAATATTTGTATTTGTTGTGTTTGAAATGTGGGGGGAGGGGACTGAGATAGGAAAATCCAAAATTAGTTACTGATGATTCAGCATAATGAACATTATTATTTGACAAGTTTGGGTGTCTTGGGAATTCTCAATAACACAATACACACAAATGAAATATATTCAAATTTGCATTTTCCGAAGGGTATTTTATTAAGTGTTTTTAACATTGATCTACAGGTTCGGCAACAAAAATATCACTCCAGCGTCCAGGCTTCTTCCTTGTGCAGATTCCTAGAACGCTGAAGAAACAAATTATTTATTTAAATCTTTTTATGGCGCCTTTCCAAGAGTCAAGGAAGATTAGAAAAGGATAGAAAGAGAACCGTTTAAAACATATTCTATATTCTGCATATTATATTTGCCTTTCCAGGCAATTTTCTGTAATAAATAGGTGATGTTTAGGATGACACGTGGCTGTTGGGTTGTCATTCATTTTGACTGAGGGCGCTGGTCGTCTTTGAAGGATTTGCTCCGGGGTGACGCAGCAGACGGTTCTGGACCTTTGAAGTGGGGCACTTTACACTTGGGTGTTTCATCTGAATGTGTTGTGTGTTTTCAAGATCCAGAGGAGATGAATAATACCCGGAGGCACTCAATAAATTTCACTAACGAACCTCAGAGAACTGTGGTGGGCGTGATCCTGGCAAAAAGGAAGGAAGACACCACAGCCAACCATCTCAATGCACACTCTCCCGAACTTACTGGAGAACGGGTTGGATACAACTACAATGAATGAACTGAATAAATAGATATATATTTCCTATTTAGATACAGTGGTACCTCGGGTTACATACGCTTCAGGTTACACACTCAGCTAACCCAGAAATAGTGCTTCAGGTTAAGAACTTTGCTTCAGGATAAGAACAGAAATTGTGCTCCGGCGGCGCAGCAGCAGCAGGAGGCCCCATTAGCTAAAGTGGTGCTTCAGGTTAAGAACAGACCTCTGGAACGAATTAAGTACTTAACCCGAGGTACCACTGTACGCACCAAGCACAAAAAGAAGTTCTTAATCTCGTTTACTTTCACTTTGGCTGGATCATCAGTGTGATGTGAAGGGCGGCTTCAAATGGCGAAGCTTAGGGACTTACTAGAGAGAGGTGGTAGACAGAAAGGGAATGACATGGATCTAGGCTACAGCCCTGTACGCGCTTCCTTGAGTAAAGATCCCCACGAGCTCAACGAGGACGAGTGCTGAGTGTAGACACCCTATGGGATTGTACAGCAGGAGAGAGAGAGAGAAGTCACGACCCAATTTCAAAGTGAAGAATAACCGCTTGAGATCCTGATCCCACGCTTAACAGATCATTCATAGCTTCTCAGTGGGGCTCTTTGGCATCAGCGTTTAGCCTGGACTCGGGTCAAGGTCTGCCGGGGATTTGATCTGCCCCAGTCTTTAACGCGCAGTGACCAGGCACTTTCGTTTCGACAAACATTTCTAGTCGGCCTTCAGGTTTCAAGGTAGGCTCTGTGGTTCAGGAGGCTTATCAGATCACTTAATCTCACTATATAACGTAAATCCACCGGGGTCAGGGAGCAGATCTGGTTAGGATCATCCCACTAATGGCCCAGTGCGGGGGGGGGGGTTGCTGTTGGAGAAGGATAGGTCTGCCAGTTTAAGGGCCTCTTCCGAGACTCGCCTCCCTCTCATTGCTTCCTGTTGCCTGCAATTACACTACCGGTTTGAAGACGACCCGCCAAAGGTATTCTGTCGCAGGCATCGCCCACTGATGGGAAGGCTTTGAAAAAGCAAGGAAGCATTTCCCTTCCCACATTTCAAAGCAGCCAGCCGCGCAATTTACATTCGCGGGGCTGGACCGAGATTGGTATAGGGCTGTCTTTCTCTCTCTTCATCTCAGTCGCCCACCAGTCAGGAGATAATCAGCGCTGGGGGGGCAGGGAGGTTCGTCTGAATTTATCCCACGTGGTGTTACTGTTCTTCTTACGGTACCCTTATTGTAATATGGAGCGCCTCTATCCCGGATAAAGAGGGATGCTGTCACAGAGGAGCTAAGCAATCAGCCTTTTTAGAAAGAGTGTGGAAAACCTTCTGCTCTCTCAAAAGCCCCGACTGAGAAGCCACACAGAACCCTCACTCTTCTGTTCCGTGTTAACGAACACGGAATAACTCCTACTCTTAATTTTTGGCTATGACTGGAGGCGGATTTAAACCGTCACTAATGCGGATTTAAAGTAGGGGTGAAAAAAAAATAGATCACTTGATGTTCCCCTTTGACTATCACTACCACCCATTCATTGACTAAAGGGTGTTAACAAATCCGGGTCTAAGTGAGTATACGCCCTAGGAGGAAAAGGAGGGGAGCCTCCTGTCTGGCCAGTATGAAAACTCCTCCCTTCTCAAGCAAAGCCGGTGCTAACTCGCCACAGACAAAATAACCTGTCAGTTTGCCAACAACCCCCTGCCCCGGGAAATTATTAGGCTCTGAATTAACTCCTTTCTCCCAGCAGTTTAAAGACTCTCTTAAGCTGTTTACGGGAAGGGACTTTCCATGATCCTTTCGCGCTTCTTTGCTTTGGATGTGACACGGAAGACCCAGCTTAAGGGAGGAAACCTGGAGCTCTCTCTTTCCCTCCCTCCCTCCCTTTCTGTGTGTTTCCCCACTCTTTCCTTGTTTCCCATGGTGGGCGTTATAAAGTCAACTGCTCATCACTAACTTCCTCCCGCGTGTGACTGGAGGGGCGGAGGCCCCCTGCAGTAGAAGACCCCTCCTCCCCAGATGGTACCCCAGATCAACAGCGGTTTCAGTTCTCTGGATTTTAAGAAAAGGATGCACTTCCTTCCTCTCCATCCCCCTTAACTTCTCCAAGGAGGACTTAAAGCTGCCCAAATTTTCTCAATCGACAACAACTACAACAATGTTCGCAGAGGATAATCAACCATGGAACATGCCTCTGACGACCCATTTAATCTTATAAAAGTCATTAATTAACAAGGAGTTTAATCCCATTCAAACACACAGAGACTTACTATCGAGTAAACGTATTTAGCCTCGCATTTATTTGAATGTGGCTTTTGTTTGGCCTTAATACATTTAAGGGAGGTGTTAAGCCTCTCGCCTTGAGTATGTCGGAGATCTGGCTGCTTATAGTCGCAGCTCCATCCACAAACCACTTACAACAAACGAATCGCATTTAAACCTACCCCCCCTTTATATATATGTTGCTATCCTGCTAAATAGGACGCTTTGTGTTTAGGATCGGAATGAGTGCCTGTCAGCTTTCAGCGCAACTGGCACCCCGATCCTAAAGACACCTTCCCAGGTGAGTGCGTTTAGGATTGCCATAAGGGCGCTGTCCAAACCTTAGTGACTCAGAGACGAACCGAAATTGTTGAGCTTAATGTCTAAGAATTTCACGAAGATTTACTGAACGGAAGCATGGAAACAAAGAACGCATCTGGAGTAATTAAAACGTAACATTTCCACAGTAAGTAAAATGTGCTACTTACGGCGGTTCTGTCCATGGAGTTCCTCAGCATAACATGGTTTTCTAGTCCTCCTCAGAAATAATACCCTGGTCTTTGTACTGGAAACAGATCCTAGTTTTTGGTTTTTTTTGCTCACTTGTTTACACTCACCCCCTCCTTCCATCCCCATTTACGCTCCTTCAACCCAACCCTTTCTCTTGAAATTATTAAGGGGGAGGGAGTGTGTACTTGCCTTTGTGCGTTTTGTTGTTTTGCTTCTCTACAAAAACCCTCAAAAATGCCCATAAATTCTTTACCAGACTGGAAACATTGATTGAAGGTTCATTACAGCGCAACCAACATTCTTTGAAAAGAAGGGTAATAGAGTTGCCAGGGGTGGTTTAGCGGTCATTTGATATTACTTAACCAACATATTTTCTGAAGGCAAAAAAAGGAGGGATACATTGAAAAGATTACTTATGTTAAATGACTGCACAAAAATGCAAGAGAAACCGACGTCCACAACACATTCCTGATTATATTTTATAAAAGGAGACAGAATGTGGATCTGAACCTACTGGCAGATCTCTGATTTACAGCAGATCAGCAAAAATTTCTGACACCCAGCTGTGTATTAATGGCAACAACCTATATGACTTGTGTCATCCATATTAAAGGATTGAAATGAAGACAATTAGCGAGGCAGGGACTTTTGTATAAAAGGGGTCAGAGTCACCCTGTTCAATAATTCTGTGGGGTTTTTTTGTGTGGTTCTTTTTTTGCAGATGGCTCTGGTTGGTAGATCTTGGCAAAACAAACAAACAAAGTAGATCCAAAAAGCCTAAAGCCCGCCCGCCTGTGCGCTACAAATATCTGCTCTGTCGCTTGAAATTTGAATAAGCTGCCGCTTGATTATTTCTGTCGGGTTGAACCTTATCAAAGCATCTTCTGGTCCTGTGGAGGGCGAGGAAAAAAAGAATTATATATAGGATAGTGATTGAAATAAATTATCATTAAGGACAATAAGAATGGAAAGTACTTAGGACATCAATCAAACTGCTTGCCTGTATATCAGTATTGCCACCAATTCTCGAGTTCAAACCAGATGGCCCGAATGACTCGAAATCAAATAGTGTTTTATAAACGGGATAGGTGGCATATGTTAATCAGAACAAGTGGCCTAATATTCACGAATGGGTCCTTATCTTGCAAGCACAACTTTCGAGCCGTCCGATCTGTAAAGAATAAAATAAAGAATTTCCCGGGGATGAGAGAGGAGGGAAATGTGTGTCTTCTTCGCACGTTTCAGCCGTCGTGGATCAAAGGTGCAGTTCCCCCCTCTAAAAAATAAAATAGAAAAGGTATTCAAATCAGATCGAAAGGTTACTTAACTCTCCCACTGAGGAACTCAAAAGAAACGCAGCTTTGCAGTTGGATCTCATCCGCCATCTCCCTTTTCACACTTGCCTCTCGCATCCATCCGAAGCGCTTGTTACACCTGGTACATCTCTCATCTCTCCCCTCCCTTCTCCGACCCCCTCCACCCCCACCCCCACCCCGCCTCCCCTTTAACTCTTCTCTCCGGCTCTTCCTTTCATCTTCCTCGCCGGCAGACGTTTCTATTTATCCCCCGGCAATCAAGTGAGTGGCGTCACCAGAGGTACTGTAATGACGATTGCACCATTAAGGGATGACAGCTTTAGAAAGAAGAGGGCAATGGTGAGATCCCTCCCAGAGCCGCCGCTGCACAGTGGAGCGATCGCATCACAAGGTCACCCCCCGGCTCACCACCGCTCGCGGCTCCCTCTCTCTCTCTCTCTTTCTGCATTGGCAGGAGAGGGTCTGCTGGGAAGAAGGGGTGGGGTGGCCCGGGGGGGGGAGAGAGGGAGAGAAGGCGCAAGAGGGTGGATGGGGCTTGGGGTGGGGTGGGGTGGGGGAGAGGAGAATCCGGACTTTATTTAAAAGACCAGCACAATGGAAACTAGGAAGGAGATGGTGATGTTTCTGGAAGGAGGTCAACTTGGCTCGCTGGCAGTAGCCAAGAGGGCACCCAGCTTGGCAGAGGCCGTGGGAAGCCCCGGTCCAGAGCCGCAGGACAAGATGATTCATAGAGGCTGCCACAGCCCTAGGTCTGGACCCTTACCCTCCCGGGAAAGAGGAGGAGGAAGGGTGGAAGAGGAGGATGAAGAGGAGGAGGAAGAGGAGGAGGAGGAGGTGGAAGTGCTCCCGGCGACAGGGACGGTCCCGGAGAGCCGGTCCGCGGCGGCCGCGCTGCTCTCCGCCGGGCAGCAGCCCCCGCTCAACCGCTTGGCCGCCAAAGGCCAGCAGAGCAGCTCGGACACAGAGTCGGATTTCTACGAGGAGATCGAGGTCAGCTGCACCCCGGACTGCGCCACGGGCAACGCGGAATACCACCAGCACGGCAAAGGTACCCCAACCCCTCCCTTTCTCCTCCCGCCTCCCAGTCCCTGGTCCTGGGGCTCAGGCCGGCCGGGCTGCATCCCAGGACGGGCCATCCCATCTGCCCTGGAGCTTAGGAGCAGAAAGTCAGCGCCTGGTACTGGAAAGCAGGCTGCGTCTCTGCTTTCCAACCCGATCCCCAACGCGCTTAAGGGCTAGTGGGGGGGGGGGCTGCCATATACCATCTGATCTGGCTAAGGGCTAGTGGGGGGGAGGCAGCCTGCCATATACCATCTGATCTGGCTCAGGGGCTTTGATGATGTTTGCTGCCTCGGTTTGGATTCCCCCCACACACCCCCACACCTTCTCCCTTTTCCAGGATCCGTAGAGCCATGGCTTGGGGGTCCCCTGGTATCTCTAATTGCCCGCAGAGAGACATCTGCAATAACCCACACACATCTCCCGCTTTGAAGTCTAACGACGTGTTAATGGGGGACATGAAATCGCATCCTCGCTGCAACAGAGAATTATGACCTTTGCAGATTTCCCTCCTGCAGCCCAGACTTTTATTGTAATGAATTCTCCCAGAAGCTTTTCCTGTTCCAGGGCATAGCAAGACCCCCCCTCCCCTCCCCGCCCACACCCTTGCGCCCACACCTACCCAGGATTATAGTACTCTGGGCTCCCCAGTTTCCCACCCCCAACGAAGGAGGAAAGAAGGCGAACTTTCCGGGATTTGGCCAAGATCAAAAGAAAAACCCCGCGCCTGCTGGCCAGGCTTGCAACTTGCTCTTTGGGGCTGCTGGCGCGCGCCTTTCCCCTGGCAGGGGTGCAGCGAGCCTGCGGGAGCCCCGAAGCTGCCGCAAGAAAAAAGGACAGTAAAGGGGGGGGGAGCGGCTGAAGCCCCTGCTGCCCAGCGCCCAGTACTCAGGTCCTTTTCTTTGCACATTGGTTCGATGTCCCAATTGCCTTGTCACTTCCGTGTCTCGGTGGCGCCAGCTCGGAAATGGTCCCAGGGCTTTAATTGCCTTCGGTCTTATTCAGGGCACAATGAGAACTGGCTGCATTTGAAAGCAAGCGCGCGCGCACACACAGACACACAGAGGCCGAGACCACGGACTCATTCTCGCCACCCCCTCCCACCATCACTCGCACCCCCCACCCCACCCCCTCAGCCCCAGAGCCCTAAATATCTTCTGGGAAAGTGTTGGAATGAGGGAGAGCTCTGGTTTGGCCCAGGAGGTTTCTTTCATCTCCATTGCCAGAAGGAAGGAGTGTGTTTTTGTTGTTGTTGCGGGGAGAAGGTTGGGGCCATTACACAAGAAAGGTGACTCCGCCATCTCACTTGCCAGTTATGGTCATGTATGGCAAAGGACGGTTATCAGAGGCCAACAAATGGAGGGGAGGGTGGCTATCGCCTTGGCAAGCACTTCCCTCTGCGCACAGAGACAACAGGCCTCAGAGATGGACGCAAAGGACCCCCATAGCCTTTGGAGGATCTCCTTTGTATTGCAGAGAAGGGAAACATCACTTGGTGGTGTCAGAGAGGTCTCTTAACGTCTTTATCCGTCTACGTTGTATTCAAAGTTCATTCCCCTGTGATCACTGTCCTGAGGGATTTGTTCCTTTCAGGTCTCTGTGTGTGGTGTGGACCCTTTCTAGAGCCTCTCTAGAAAGGCTATCCTCCTTGGTTTGTCGCAGGCCAAACAACAACAACAATAAAGAGGCACCTAGACGTCGAACAGATTTATTATAGCACAAACTTTACTGTAACTACAACCTTCTTCAGCAGATGATTTGGGGGATTTCACATGCTACTCCAGTAGTAGGATTTTTTAAAAAAGCAGTAGGCTTTGAAAGAGGCCTCTTTGATACTTCTTTCCCTCCTCACAGTTATTTCCCACTGCAGGTGCTGGGGAAAATGAGCCAAAGAAAAAAGCTCTCCTTACTTTCTGCTTCTTTCTGCCCCATTCCCAGTGACTAGGGATGCTGAAGCGTTTGCATGGAAGCCGGTGTGCATTCCTTAGATCTAAATAACATCTGGGATTACCATCAGAAACCTATTCTGGCTTCTGTTCAATGCGATGTCAATCCCGATTAAATAAATTAATAATAATAATAATAACAACAACAACAACAACAACAACAACAACAACAACAACAACAACAACAACAACCAACAAACGTATCCGGGTATAGCGGCACCGTTTGGCCAGCGCTTTTCAGTGTAAATTATGTGGAATGCGGCCTTGTAATCCAGATCCTAAACACAAAAGGAAATGCGATTGGCTTTCAGCGAATTTTACCGGAGGAGTAAACCTCGATGCGCAGAGCGATCCTAGGCATGTTTGCTCCAAATAAGGCCCTATTATAGCCAGTAGGGCTTACTCTCGGGTAAGTGGGGAAGAGGATTGCACCCTTAACACAAAAAAGAGAAAGGAACCAGATTGCCACCCAGGAGCTAAATACTTTGGGTAGTCATACCTAAACACCTGCTTTGGAATAATAATAATAATAATAATAATAATAATAATAATAATAATAATAATAATAATTTCAAGGGGCCTTCCATGGTTCCATGACATTGTTTCCAAGTAAGCCTAATGTACACCTAAAGCCAGTCAGTCAAGCCCAAGCCCAGGTATATTCGCTCAAAAGAAAACCCCACGAGTTCAGTCCTACTTACCCTCAAAGTAAGTGCGCGGCCCCAGGAGATAATACTCCCCATAGAGTCTTGCTGACTGAGGAGTTACTCCTGAGTAAAGGTGTCTGGAACTGGGCTGCCCATCTATTTAAATCCTAATAAGGTAACTAGGCTGTTGATCTAACTAGTCTTTCGGATCTCTCCAGTTATTCGGTTACTAAATATGGGCTAGTTTGTGTTCGTAGGCATCCAGCCCCAGTTCTCAGGGGCTCCAAACGGGGGGGGGGGCGGGAGAAAGTGGACAAACTGAAATTAAGCGGGGGGGGGGAGGAAACACAGGTTGGCAGGGCCCCGCTGCCTTTCTTTCTCTTTCTATGTCTTCCTCTCGACTTGCCCTTGCAGGACACTGCTCGGAGACCTCAGCGGGCAGCCCCAGCAGCGGAGGGGACCCCCCTAAAGGCAGCGGGAGCAGCGGCGGAGGGGGCTCTCAAGGATCGCTGGCCTGCAGCGCCAGCGATCAAATGCGCCGGTACCGCACGGCCTTCACCCGGGAGCAGATAGCTCGGCTGGAGAAGGAGTTCTACCGGGAGAACTACGTCTCCAGGCCCAGGAGGTGCGAACTGGCGGCCGCCTTAAACCTCCCAGAAACCACCATCAAGGTAGGATCGCAAGCGGGGATCTCAAGGTTCCAGCACAATGTCACGCATGTACAGTCTGCCCAACGGCCGAGACGCCCCACGCTTGCTTACAGCCAAGCAGCAAAGTTCCCCTGCGGTGGCCTTCCGGCCAAGGCTCCCTGCGCTGATTTAAATCCGATGGCAGTTTATTGGAGCTGCCATTCAAGAGCTTTTAAAGCAGAGCGATTACCCCCTTTCACCCTTTCCATGCGTGCAGAGTGGAGATCCCAATCCGCATTAGTAGCTTGTCAGTTTCACTGAAACCTGCTCGCGTTCTTTACTCAATGGGCTTATTTCTGTGTACTTTTGGGAGAGGTGCAACTCCGACAGCGCGGTCCGATCTATACACGCCTGCTCAGAAGTAAGTTCCATTGAGCTCAACGGTGTGTAGACGAAAGCTTCTATAAGTGTGCACAGCATTGCAGTTTACGCACCACTTATTTCGGAGTCCACTGAAATTAATCCAAAAGCAGCTTTTAACCACGGTCGTCCCCAACTCGCGAGTAGTCTTGCTTACGACTTCGAGATGTTTCAAAGTTGGTCCCCCATGGAGCTGTTAGGCTACTGATCCTTTAGGGTTCCCCTCCTCCCCGAGTAAAATGGTTGCTTCCAACTTTGGCAACTGAAACAAATGGCGCTTACTCCCAAGTAAATGCGTACAGAATGGGATCTGACTTGAGTGGGATTAAATAGGATGGAAGCACTGCTGCGCCTTGGATATCTTGTGGACCAGGTAGTCTCCAGAACAAGGAAAACCCAGAAGAAAATCTAAGGCTGCATTCTATGCACACTTATTTGGGACTAAGCTCCTTTGAAGTCGATGGGACTTCCGTCAGTGCAAACAGCCGCAGGATTTCGCTGCGCCCTTCCCCTTCCTTCATCTCATAGCTCCTGGGGAGTCTGTGTGTCTGTTTCAATTTATAAGCACTGCACAGTCTAAGGATGGCAGACTATTTGCGGACGCAGCTACTGGCACAAAAGAAATTTCACACCCGAAAGCTGTCAAGGATACAAGTTGGTTTCATCTGGAAGCAGTGAGTTCCTTTCAATTTCAGCGGATGTGGCTTGCACCCGTCTCCTCATCTAGCTCCAAACATACTGGGTGCATGTTGCAAAGGCTGAAAAGCGGGCAGGATAGCAGAGGCAGACGGGAATGCGGCAGGAAGGCAGTTCTGTAGCAACGATAATAGCACTGTAGTAAAAATAATAATAGTCACTGTGAAACTCCATCATTGGATGTAGTTGACCAAGCTCACAGACACCCCACACGCACACTTTTCATTTCATTTATATTTAAATATATACGTCGGGGAATGCCAAGGGGGCTACCTGCCCCCCCCCCCCGGCGTTGGAAGGGCGATTCAGCAAGTGGATGCTGAAAACCAGTTATTATTGTGAGATGAAACGATAGTGCTGTGTTGCAACAAAACTCCCGAGGCCTTTGGTGGATTGCTAAATACCACCGAGGCTCTAGGTTTTATTGTTGTCCATTGGTCAACACACAATCCCAGGCCCAGTTAGACAAGCCAGGAGTTTTATAGGTTCCTGCTGCAACCCCAGACCCATTGGGCAGGAACTCTGACCGCACAGAGTTCTCTGAGGCCAAGTGAGCTTGCTTAAGCCTGCAGCCTCCCTCCAGAGCAAAAACAGGGCGCGCGTGAAGATCGCGGTCTTGCTCCGTCTTCTTGCGGGAATTTTAAGAGCTTCCTGTGGTTCTTCTGTCTGTCTCTCTGCCAGGTGTGGTTCCAGAACCGGCGGATGAAGGACAAGAGGCAGCGCTTGGCCATGACTTGGCCCCACCCGGCAGACCCGGCTTTCTACACCTACATGATGAGCCACGCGGCGGCCACCGGCAACCTGCCCTACCCGTTCCCGTCACACCTGCCGCTCCCTTACTACTCCCATATGGGCCTGGGGGCCACCTCGGCTTCTGCTGCGGCCGCCGCCCCCTTCAGCTCCCCCCTGAGACCTCTGGACACCTTCCGGGTCCTCTCTCACCCCTACCCCAGACCAGAACTTCTGTGCGCCTTCAGACACCCTTCCCTCTACGCCGGCCCAACGCACGGACTGAGCGGCGCCGGAGGGAGCCCTTGCTCGTGCCTGGCTTGCCACGGGAGCCAGGCCAACGGGCTGCCTCAAAGGCCTTCGGGTTCGGACTTTAGCTGCTCCGCCACCACCAGGACTGACTCGTTCCTCACCTTCACGCCCTCGGTGCTGAGCAAGGCCTCCTCGGTCTCCTTGGATCAGCGGGAAGAAGTCCCTTTGACCAGATAAAAAGCTTCGTCTCAGGTTTCTCTGCTCTCCCCTACCCCACCCGACCTCACCCCACCCCACCCCTCAACTCTTGTCCAGAGACACCCTCCCTCACCCCAGCCGGTCAAAGAACTTCCATAGCGTGTTTATTTAATTGCGGGCAGTGGACGCCAATGGAACACTGACAGAGGAAGGGAACGGAACTGTGAAATAAAATTCTAACAAAAACGAAACAAAAATGGAAGGATTTCTGTTTCGTTCTTCTCTGTGGAAAAAGTACCAGAGTTGCAACTGATTGGTGGGCGGGCGGGGGACGACTTTGCCAAGTGACGCGTCTACGAAGGCGGAAGGAAGATGTGATTTTTGCACCACAGGGGGAAATAATCGAGAACTTTGGTCTCCGAAGGACTTTTTTCTCCAGCCTAAGAGGGCAGGATGCCCACCAACTGCGGCATCGCTAGCTTATGCATAACCTTGTATGTGACTAAAAAGGGAAATACTTGAAAGGAAGAAATTGTGGATTCTAACGAATAATGTATGCCTGATGAAAGTAAAGGTTTATTATTTGCCAGATTAAAAAGAGAAAGTGAAGGGCCTTTGTTGGATTTGCCATGTCAGAGTGTCATCCCCGTTATTTCTGACTATCATCATCATCATTATTAGGCTAATTGGCTTCAGAAAAACACCAACAAAACTCAGCAGAACTCGCTATACATTTTCGGTGTGCCTTTTTCTTTCTCCAGCTCCAGCTCCATGCTGGCTTTCCGGAGAGATCCCCCCACCCCACCCACCCACCTTTTACCCTGAAAGGAAAGGGGGAAGGTGCGATCTTTTGTGTCTTGCCAACTGAAATGGGGTGGGGCGGGGCATGTGTGTGTGTGTGCGCGTAAAGGGAGGGGGCTGGCGAGCGAAATTGCCAGAGGGAAGCCCAGAAGGGTCAAAGCTATTTGTCCTTTAAAAGAACAGCGTCGCGTTGTCAGTTTCTGAATTGTGACCACACCGGCGAAAGTAGAAAGTGATGTATAATGTAGCGGAAGGTGCTGGTTTTCTCCACCACCTACCTACCTACCTACCTACCTACCTACCTACCTACCTACCTACCTACCTACCTTCTTTCTTTCTTTCTTTCTTTCTTTCTTTCTTTCTTTCTTTCTTTCTTTCTTTCTTTCTTTCTTTCTTTCATGCGTCGGCTGCAAGAGTATTCTCAGCACAGAGACCGTGCGCCTGCCAAACGCTAACAAGCCGCCAAGGGAAGAGATTAAGTGACAGGGAGCAGAACTCAACTCTTCACGCAATCACTGGTCTGCAAATTAAAGCCGAGCCGCTTTCTGCCTCTCCTTCCTGGTTCACCTTCAGTTCTCCCGTTGCCTTCCACGCCACCACACACACCCCACTCTCTCTCCCCCCCCTTCTCATTTTTATTCGCTGCCTTTGAGTTTGGAACTGAGCTTTTGTTCATCTTCCTTGTACTTGTCTCTCGCATTTCGTTCTCCTTGTACTTGTCTCTCGACGCTCCTTAGGCATAATCGCCTCGCTCCCCCAGCCCGCTTCTTCCACAACCTCAAGTAGAAGAAGTTCCTGTAGCAGAAGCTCTTGGTATTATTATTATTAACCGGAAGTATAGCAACCACAATTTAATTAAGAAAAACTTCCCTCCCTCCATTAAACTAGGCTGGTTATGTCTCCCTACCTTCAATTGCTTAATCTGCCATTTCAGACAATGAAGGCACCAAATTTAACTCACGGGTGTCTTTTACCAAGGCGCAACTTCGAACATCTTTCGGCAGGGCATTATTATTAATACTGTTATTATTTATCATATATTTAAAATCCTTTCTTGAAGTTTCCACATCCCCAATTTATATTTTCATTCCGATTGCAATGGAAATAAACGGTGACTGGAGGGAATGGCTAGGAGAAAGATTTTTTGACATACTTGCGAGCCTAGTTTTGTGTGTTAAATCTCGGGTGAGTGTGTGTGTGTGTGTGTGTGTGTGTGTGTGTGTGTGTGTGTGTATAGAGGGATCTGAGTTCTCGCGATCTGCAGTCCAAATCCACAGATCAGTTAAGACGCAGCGTAGGAATTATTGGCTATTTGAAGCGGGGACCCAAAGTTTGCTTAAATGGCAAGCAACTTCAAAGAAAATAGGTGGTTGTTGTGGTGGGTTCATTCCAAACAGTGTTCATGCCGGCCTGAGATCAAAGTATGAGATTGTGGATGGCGATGAGACTTAATTCGGAAAAGTTCGCCTTAGAAAGAGCAGCTCTGAAATGAATGCGTAAGAATAGCTCGGATCAAGGGGAAACAGAAGCGCGGAACTCCCATTCATTTCAACAGGATTCGCCGAAGGTCAGGAGAACTTCTCTAGAAGGCTCTGTTCTTTCTATGGTTAGGACAAAGGGTTAAAACAACCTAGGTTTCTACGCTAATTGGTCTCTCAAGAAGGAGTATGAGCCTTCATTTCAAAACGTTGCTTTTCATTTAAAAAGTGGTTGACCCTGGAGAGTTAATAAATAAATAAATTTAGGAGTTGAAATGCGATTCCCTCAAAGCAAAGTAAAATAAGGACCTGGCAGATTTCCACAGAAATGTCAGCTATGAGAGTGATACATATCTCATTGATATTGTCCCTATTGTTATGGACTGATACACCAGATACGAATAAACATGCAAACAAGAAGGTTGCAATAGGGGCACTAAAGTTTCTATAGAAACCTTAGGCTGATTTACTTGGAAATAAGTCCCACTGAATTCAATGGGCTCACTCTGAGAAAAGACGTCTAAGTGTGTGTGTAAATGTCTACTGAAAATTGATCACCTTCTCTCACGTGACAAAAATAATGCAAGCGAGCGAACAATGTCTAATTGTGGAAATGTGGAAGCAGCCCATGGTGCAGAGATCATAAGAACTCGGCTTTGAGTGGATGCCTCCCGGTGACACGGGTCGCCTCGAAAAGAGAAGGAAGCGGTTTCCCACCTTTTGGGTGGGATGGAAACTGGCGGCTGTCAGGATTCACACCTAGATTAAAGCCTGCAGTCTTTGCCTGGCTAGATCGCCTATTGGCTTCCAATTCTCCTTTTCTCCTGTTCTTGTTGAAATCCATGGCAAAAATGCTAGTCAGTCCGCGGAGGATACTCATAGGCTTTGGTCGCGTGTCTCTAGAGCGGTGTGTTCCTAATCCGACGGTGGGCAGGGGCTTAAGCGCATTTATTAGAGCTAAATTTTGTATAAATCAATGCACATGCCCCACTAAGAGGTCAATGACTTGCCATTGCAAGCCTAATCCTAAGCATATACAATTTGGCAGTCCAGAGGAGGACAGCGTCAATGTCCACCCCTCTTCTCATGAAGGCAACCTCCTCTGGGAGTAATGAGTAGAAGAAAATCACGGAACAGCGGATCATGAGTACTGATCTACTATGATTTCGCTTTCAGCACATCGTGGTTGCAATGATGGTCCCAAAGGAAATGACGAATTAAAAATAGATCCAAAGATATTTTTATTTTATTTAACAAAAAACGTATACACCACTTGTGATTGTGGTGAAAGGGGGTTTACAGGAAGTATGACAAGATATATTTTACTTTCCCAACTTAGGTTGATGGATGTAGGCTTTCGAGGGTCACTGAACTCTTCGGCACAGTGTTTCTCCATTTCTTTCTACAGGCGTATGGAAATCTCAGGAGAAACTGAGGTTCACAGGATTGCAGCCTACCCGTATGAATCCTTTTGCATGTCTGCTCAGCGCACCCCTTTCTCAGAAAGAAGTCCTACTGTGATCAGTGGACTTACTGCCGAGTGAGTGCGCTGAGGAAGGCATACCCGGGACTGTTTTGGTGTTCAAATGGTTGTCGGCAGATAAAAAGCGCCGCAAGGTCGCACATGAGCCCTTATCATGAAGCATCCTAAACCCTGCAGAGTTTTTGATTAAGACACTTAAGGACACAGATCACATTTGCTTCCGCACTTGCTAGTCTTTTGATGGGAGCATGAAACGGGGACAGGAACGTTGTAGAGTTAGGATCTCGCCCAAAGCCTCAAACAGGGAAGGAGAATTCTTTCAAGTTCGTCATCTTGCTTAGGTGAACCCGGCGTCAATGTTGCGATGCCGGAATAACACTACAACGCCAAATCCTGGGTGCCTTCCGCAAGCATCTGCTGGCGAGTTTGACACCCTTGGTTAAAAACGGAGAGGGAGGCTTCCCTCCCCCTCCCCTTCCCCCTGTACTCCCCCTCCTTCATTCAAGCTCTCCCACCCACCACCCCATCCACTCTTTCTCCACTATCCCGTTGGGAGCCATTGTCTTTCAAATGGGGCTTTCTCTGGCGGATCCCGGCGTAGCACAAAGATGATAGTGAATTTTTTCCCCGTGATTCGGTCATAGGGCAGAGATTGCCTGCGACAGGTAAATAGGCTGCGAGGTTGCGGTAATGCCAGGCGTATTTTCAGTTAATAGGGAGGGAAAATGAGGTGTCTGGAGCAATATTGGAAAGTACAAGATCGATGATCCGTCCTCGTGTCCAATCAGCAGCCTTTAATTGACTGTATTTTCTAGGTAATTGAGCCACTCTGCCTCTAAATTGAAGTGGAAGATATAACAATACATCTTGCTGGGAGGAATTACTCATTATTTCATAATGAAATTTTCCTTTTTGCTATGGAGTGGGTGGGCTGAGCGCTCTCGCCCTCTTCTCCTTTTTCTTGCATTCTCTCTCTCTCTCTCTCTCTCTCTCTCTCTCTCTCTCTCTCACACACACACACACACACACACACACACACACAAAATAACACTAACACCAGGGCTGCAGTCTGGTCATAGCTACGTGGCCTTAAATGTGCAAAGTATAGGAAACGGAAAATAGATAGGGACGCGGGTCGGGAAAATGAGGGTCCCCAAACCCTAGTGAAATCAATGACTTCAATAAACATTGGCGCAATTCATTCTCTATGAAGCAAAAAGGGATGGGAAAGGAAGTCAAGAGAGAGTAACAAAGAAGATCTGGGGTTTATAGCCAACTCTCCTCCTTGGTCTAAAAACCCATGCAAGCGCCCCAGGAAACTGGGAGTTAAGTCTGCTTGGGGCTTGCTTCCAGAGGGTGCGTTTCTGAAGCCAGGCATTTTGCACACACACAGACACACTCATGCGGAAGGGAGGGAGGATGGGAAGAAAGAGCACCCAGCACCAGGCTGCCTGCCTGCCTGCCTCCCTTCCTTCCTCGTCAACAGCAAACGCCAGTTGTCTGCGGGCCCCTCCGAGGTGCCACTTTCCATCCAGCCCAATTCGGCTCCAACAGGCCGGCGGCGGGTTGTTAGCGTGTGATTGATTGCCTTATTAAAGCGTGTTCTTGTAAGTGTGACCGAACGGATTGCATTGCATATGTTTGGAATAATGCTCATTTTAAGCAACTGGAGGAAGGGAGATGAGCTCGGGAGAGAGGGTGAGCACTCCGTGATCCCACTCAGTGGGCTTGGGGCTCGCGCATTAAATTGCTCGGTTTTCTAGCAAATAATTCAACCCCTCTTTTGCATGCAGTCGTGTCTTTGGGATTCTCCCCCCTCCCCCTCCCCAAATTGTAAAGCGCTGCTCTGACAGTCACCCCGCACCATTCAGCGAGGAAAGTCTGTTGATTAAATTGGGTAGAATCTGCTGTCCCTCGAGGTAGTTTCTCAGCGAGGCTTCTTACTGCGGATTAGTTACCCCGGTTTAGAGCCTTTATCGAATCAGAATCGGTTTCCCACCTATTTAATGAATTCTCCGGGTGTCAGGGAAATGGAGCTCTTAACCTACATTGCTGAAGTGGAGTTCTTAATCCGCGTTAGCGATTGTGAACTAGAACTGCTCCGGTTTCATTGACAAGAAAATGCTGCTACCTGCGTGGCTTGAGAAAAAGGCCTCTCCATTTATACTGTGAACCGTGGCTATAGGCGGTATACAAATAAAACAAATAAACAATAAATAATAATAAAAATAAAATGCTGTTGATAAAACTTTTTATTAATTAACCTTTCTGTTTAGATCGGATCTACTCTGAGCTGTTTTCTTTTCCTGTTCCTAAAAACGGATCCCCTCCCCTTCCCCGGTCTTTCACTCAGGTTTTCCGAGCCCAGACTTGCAAGAAGGACGCACGTGGCTCCATTAGCTCTGCAGTGCTGGTGTTTGGCTCCATCAGAAAGCGGGTCGGGGTTTGGTGTCTATTGTTTCCCATTATTCGCTTGCTCCCGCTGGTTATATTATTTTAACTACTGAGTCGAGCCACCGCAAACATTAGCCACCATATGTCAAGCCAAACGCCCCAGATCCTGCCAGTAACGACAGTGTCGTCGCGGGGGTGAACACGACGTCAAGCTTAGTTGGCCTCTTCACAGCAGAATGGCTTAATCTTCTCTTTTCATTATCCCCGACTGCAGATTACAAAATGGGAAGCAGGCAAATAATCTCTCTGCCTATAGCCTTCCCTCTCCCCACTTTTGCTTCTGATCTCCACACACCCCACCAGCCTCTCACATACACACCTTAATTTGTACCCCAACCACTGTCGCGCTAGATCACTTTCTAGGGAGCTCAAACATCCTTTCGGTCTTGAATTTCTGATCCAAAACGTCGATTTACATTTATATTTGCGTAACCGCGAGAACTGCAGATAGGCGCTTTTCTCTCTGCGCGCGCGCCCTTAACAGCTAGGCGAAGGTCCTTAGCATAAAACAGCAAATCTTGGGTCCGGTGGACAAATTCGTTAACCACATCACTGGGAGAAAACGACTTAAAGGCTCAGTGGTTAGAGCACATGCTTTTCACTCAGAAGTTTCCAAGCTGAGTCTCTGGTGCCTCCTGTTAAAAGAGAAGGTGACAGAAGATTGCAGAGAGCCGCTGCCTGTTAGAGGAATAGACCGGGGTTCTAGTCACATAGCAACATGTCAATCAAATGCCTTTCCCCAAAGAATCTTGGGAACTGTAGTTTGTTAAGGGTGCTGGGAATATTAGTTTCGTGGGAATAAACAACAGTTTCCAGGACCCTCGGTGAAAAGCTTTAAAGGTATGGTGTGAATGTGATCATAGGTAATCATGGGCTAAATGCCCATTTGTTAACTACTGGTTGAACAAATGTCCTGAGCTGGTATAAGGAAAAACTCCTATAGGTACATGTAATGTAAATTGCTCAAGCAAATACACACATTCACAGTGTCTCTCTTTACGGCGCAAAGCGAAACCCAGTTAAGCATCTTAAAAGGATTGATTTCAAGACTGGTTCTAAAACCCCAAGGAAGAAGACCCCACTGATTTCAAGTAGAGGAGCCCGTTTTCGAATAATGTTTCGGAGCGGTGGTCCCCTAAGTAGGATCTATTGAAACCAGTGAGTTTTCCTGACTTTCCCAAGTAAGGCACAAATAAATGAGGGGAAGGGGGACCGCAAAACCCACTTGGAATTCTTTCAGTGGGATTCTTATTGACCCGCATGGGAACGGAGCAAAAAGCAAGATAAAGTGGAAGATTTTTTCCAGCCAACTTTCTTTGAGTGTTGCTGAGCTTCAGAAGGTTTAAGAGAAAAGACATAAGTTTGTTTGCAAGAGTGGTTGGTGAGAGTGCAAAGTCGCCCTGTGGGCAGTATAGTGGAAGGGACCAACTGAGAAGTCTATTACGTGGCCCCTAACCCTCGGGAAAGGGTTCCAAAACCCGCTACATTCTCGGAAGTCAACCCCGCTGCTTTCAATGAAAGTTACTAAGCCTGCCTTCCTATGCACACTTAACAAGCAACAAGCCTTCTTGAACATAGTGAACATATGTAGAATTGTGCCATAACCTTCGTAGGAACATTAAAAGAGTCCAGCATCCTGTTCTCACAGTGGTCAGCCAGATGTCCATGCGATGCCCACTAGGAGGACGGGAGAGCTAACACTCTCCCTGCTTGTGCTCCGAGGTGCATCAGGCCTCCGATGCTGGAGGGAGTCCACAGCCACTCTTGTGATTTTCTCCTTAAAAGGTATTAATTTGACCTATACCCACACGATGTTGTGTGAAGGACAATAATATAGTGGTAGACCTTGCTTCCCAAATTCAATCCTGGATAATCTCTCGTAAGCTCTGAAGCCTGAAGGACCTCGAAGAGCCACTGGCAGTCGGAAGTAGGCATTAGTGAGCCAAGTGGACCAATGGTTGGGCTCGGTACAAACCTACTGGGTCATTGATAAGACTCACATTCTGCACTAGGCTTGGCTAAGCTGTGGCCCTGCAAATGTTGCCGAACTCTCTCCACCAGCCCCCAGACAGAATGGCCAATGGTTAGTGATGATGTCAGCGTCATCTGCAGGACTAGAGATGATCCTACGCCGACTATTTAATGATGAGTAGGCTCCATTGACTTTAAAGCATAGGAACCTGCCTTAGAGTGAGTCAGACCATCGGCCTAGCTACTCGTTCCTACAACACATGAGTAACAGATGGAGTTTCCTGCTGTAAGATCTGGAGCTGCTGGAAGGGCTAAAGAAATTCAAGGAGCACAGTCTCAAGTGGTAGTTGGTGCAAAGGCACGACGCGTTGGCCACATCCCCAGTGTACCTATCTCTCCCCATTCCACCCCAAATGCCCAAAGGGCGTTTATGCCTTTGGTTGAATGGGCTTAAAAACATAGGACGCTGCCTGATATTGAATCAGACAATTGAGCCATCTAAACCAGTATGGTCTACATCAGGATTTCTCAAACTTGTGTCTCCAGTTGTTTTTGGACTACAACTCCCATCATCCCTAGCTAGCAGGGCCAGTGGTCAGGGATGATGGGAATTGTAGTCCGAAAACAGCTAAAGACCCAATTTTGGGAAACTTTGGTCTACATCGACGGGCAGTGGCTTTTGAGGGTTTCAAATAAGGGCATTTCCCAGTCCTACCTGCATTGCACGGGATGGGACTAGATGACCCTTTGGGTCCCTTCCAAGTCCCTAATACTAGGATTCTACCTGGATGGGGCCTTAGATCGTGTTGTAAAAGGAGCTGCTAAACAGAGCGGTGGGGCAACTAAACGCATCGAGGTGTTACTCGGATGTGTGTTCTATTGAAATCAATGGCCCTGTATCCCAGCCAATTTCTGGTCAAAAGAGGTGCCAACCCACCCAGCACTCTCTAAAATGAACCCCCACCCCCGTTGCCATCTGCTCCTATATTCAGTACATGAATCACCTCCATCCGAGTTTGGATCGGTTTAACCCTTTTGGATGACGATGGCAGGGTATGGTTGCCTGGCGATCTACCCTTCCGCATCCCCCTCCCCTGCTAGCTCCAGAAAGAACTTATATATCCGCCTGCATCAAACTTTAAAACAAAACAAAACAAAAAACTCTGTAGTCACCAGACGGATCTCTCTGGCCATAAAGCAAACCCTCGGGCCCCCTTAGAGCAAGGAGAGGGGGCGGGGATGAGGCTGTTGTGCTCGGAGAGAACGAGATTGCCACTTAAAATATAACATGAAAGCAGTAAGCAATTATTTAAAACAAGGCTGTTTAGAAAAATATTTGTATTTATTGCAGCTGCTCGATTGGCCTCGTTAAAGCCGGAGAGCATTTAAATTGCGTTACAATCTCATTTAAATCCAGCTTCGTTCCAGCAGGATGAGGCGCCCGAATAGAGCAATCACTCCATAATGATGATGAATGAGAAATTAATTCAGATACAAGCGAGACAATTTAGGCCTTCATCTGTTTAAATAGCCTTTCAAGATTATTCGCAATTGCAGGTCACAGATTTAATCAATTGTCCAATCTTGTGAAAGTCATATCCCTTTGCATCTTCATCCAGATTATTTATAGAGGAACGGAAGGCTGGTCTAAAAAAAAAAAAAAAGAAAGTAAAATTAAAATGGTAGACACGGTTAACAGGAACAATTACCAAATGGGAAGCGTTTTCAAAACGAAGCACAAATGCCTTCATGAGCAGTAAACGATTGGACGCTTTGAGACGCCCAAGGAGACAGCTCAACACACAGTCCATTTGAACAGACGCGGCTGCATTTAAAGTGATTGGCACCCGTTTGCTTGGAAGTAATAGTCCACAGGAACACAGCGACATGCTTCATACTAAATCAGGCTATTGGTTTATCTAGTTCAGTGATGTCTACACGGACCGGCAGCAGCTCTCCAGGGTCTCTCTCAACGCTACTTGGAAATGCCTGGGACTGAACGTGGAGACGAAAAGCAAATGCTTAACCACTGTGGTCCCATCCACACCACACGTTTTTAATGCAAATAACTTCATAAAAAGAATCCTGGGAATTGTAGTTTAAAGGTGCTGGGAACCGTAGCTCTGTGAGGGCCAAACTACAGTTCCCAGTATATATATATATATATATATATATATATATATATATATATATATGCAGGTTTTGGTGTCCTCGGGTGTCTTCCCGTGTAAAAGTTGGGGTGTCTAGGCGACGTTTCGACGAGGTCTCACTCGTCATCTCGTCGAAACGTCGCCTAGACACCCCAACTTTTACACGGGAAGACACCCGAGGACACCAAAACCTGCATTCCTGTACCCGTGAAAATCTACGAAAGCAAATATATATATATATATATATCTGAAGATGACGAGTGAGACCTCGTCGAAACGTCGCCTAGACACCCCAACTTTTACACGGGAAGACACCCGAGGACACCAAAACCTGCATTCCTGTACCCGTGAAAATCTACGAAAGCAAATATCTTACCTCTACGGGGAGGAAACCTTCCAGCTGACTGAAGATGACGAGTGAGACCTCGTCGAAACGTCGCCTAGACACCCCAACTTTTACACGGGAAGACACCCGAGGACACCAAAACCTGCATATATATATATATATATACACATACACTTAAATATATAAGTAAGTATATATATATATATATTGTCCAGTAGCACCTTAGAGCCCAACTAAGTTTGTTCTGGGTATAAGCTTTCGTGTGCATGCTTGAGTTTGTATATGCATGTCTCAGGAAAGTGTTCATGGTTAAAAACTCGGAGTGCTCAAGCATGGGCTGTAGCAATGCACTCAGGGCAGGACTTTCGGTCAAAAGTCCAAGGACCCACTCAAAAGAACGAGCAGCAGGAGGATCCGCCATATGGAGGAAAGCTGTCTTAACAAATGCACCACCACCACCCTCAAGTCCAGCGTCTGAAAAAATCTGATTGCACTACTACTGGATGACAGGTTCCCCTTTCGCCGAACTTTCTTCAAGTGAATGTGATTAGACGTTAGCAAAAGGACGTAGAACCTGCGGCCCTCCAGATGTTTTTGGACTCCACCTCCTATCAGCCCCAGCCAGTGTGGCCAACGGACCGCATGATGGGAATTAGTCCAGCAAAAGCTGGAGGACCCATCCCTGGTTAGAAGAACAGGGAGGCCTTCAGCTGCTGCTCCATTCCACATTAATCTGAATGAGATATTTCATTGGGCTGGTAAACTCCGGAATGCGGAGATGGTCTTATTGCTTAGGTAAGAGATGTCGAAGGTATTTGAAGCCGGACTCGGGTGGAGACAAGGAGCAGCCTCCTCCAGGATCTAATTCCGCCTAGCGCCCTTTCCACCCCACTCTCACGAAGCTGCTTTACATGGCAGTGCTGTGTCGGTGTTGTTTGCATCAACCAAAAAAGCCTAATGAGAGGGACTCCTGAAGCTCCAAGGGCTCCGTCTCAGAAGCGACTTTGATGTATCGCTGTCCAATTAGTGTCTTTAATTGGTGTCCCTTGGGACAGACAGGCAGAGAAACCTGGAACAGGGACGGTCAGCACTGGGCATTGGCTGACAGATTCTGCGCAGCGGCAAGGCTGATGCTGAATAATAATAATAATAATAATAATAATAATAATAATAATAATAATAATAAAATAAAATAAATTAAAACAAACAAGAACATCAATCATCATCATCATCATCATCATCACCACAGCTAAAACAGTCTTCAAAGAAGGGTGAACAAAAATAAAGTTATTCCTTAGAAGATGTTTTGGAAGCCATAATACTTCCAGGGATCTTAGGAGAGGAGTCTCCATCAATGTCACTTCGGCGAGACTGGGAACCGGTTCTGTAGGGCTTGCTTTTCAGGTACTGGCATGGAGAACCCTGCAGAAACCAACCACATCAGGAACTGCAAAGCTGCACTGTGTATTTCAGACTCTTTCCGGGATCTTTCCGATTTGGCTATGGACAGCTGTTTATATGACTGGATGTTACAGAAAGAGGTTTGAACTTTGGAGAACCTATTGAGGATAGCTTTTAACAATATGTAACTAATTTCGCTACCAGAGACTTCAGAATATGGTTAAGCAGACTTGTGCACAATAACAGTGGCACCCGGTCCACCAGAACATGTGCCGAGGGTAAGAGACATAGCTGCTGCTGCTGCTGCTGCTTTTAATTACTTCCAGGAAAAATGCGTGTCGTGTAAGAATATAAGATCCAGCAACAAAGGCGAAAGAAAGAGTCTCTGACATAAGCTTTTTATGTAAAACAACAACAACAAACAAACCAACCAAAATCTTCCCCGATCCATAAGCTTTTGAGGAATAAGTTCCAATAGACTGATTTCCAAGTGGCACCTAAACATGCTCTTTGAAATAGAACCAAATTATTTCAGTGGAGCCTAGTCCACAGAAAAACGATTGTAATCAACTAAGTCCTACTCAGAGTAGACACATTGAAATTAATGAACCTGAATCATGTCCGTTAACTTAAATGGGCCTATTCTGAGTAGGTCTTGTGTTGGATACCATCCGAGGTTTCTCATCCAGGTTACAGCAGCATATTAAGAGAAGCCTTTTTATCACCACCGCCCCCATTTGAAATATAATATACGCATTATGGATAGCACAGTAGATGACCAGGGGCAAAGGAGGACGGGGCTCCTGTACCTTTAATAGCTGTGCAGCCGTAGAGACTTTGGGCAAGTGGAACTCTGCATCCACAGGCAAGGGAAACCGCTCCTGCTGGAATTCCCCCCTGACACGTCACAATTAAAGTTACAGGAGCTCCATTCACCTTTGCATCTACTATAGTGTTCTGTTCTTTTGCATTCCACATAGCCCGAGCGTTTACAAGGTTTTCTCTTAAGTAAATTCGCTCCTCACACCCCGCTTAAACACTCAGGCTTCAAGCTCGATCTTATACACTGGAGTTTATCCAGAATAAGTTTGTTAGTATTGTTTTAAGAATGTACTTGATAAATCAGCAATTTAAGTTTCTTTGCACAGTTGTTGTTTAGTCGTTTAGTTGTGTCCGACTCTTCGTGACCCCATGGACCAGAGCAAGCCAGGCACTTCTGTCTTCCACTGCCTCCCGCAGTTTGGTCAAACTCATGCTGGTAGCTTCGAGAACACTGTCCAACCATCTTGTCTTCCCCTTCTCCTTGTGTCCTCCATCTTTCTCAACATCAGGGTCTTTTCCAGGGAGTCTTTTCTTCTCATGAGGTGGCCAAAATATTGGAGCCTCAGCTTCAGGATCTGTCCTTCCAGTGAGTACTCAGGGCTGATTTCCTTAAGAATGGATAGGTTTGATCTTCTTGCAGTCCATGGGACTCTCAAGAGTCTCCTTCAGCACCATAATTCAAAAGCATCAATTCTTCGGCGATCAGCCTTCTTTATGGTCCAGCTCTCACTTCCATACATCACTACTGGGAAAACCATAGCTTTAACTATACGGGCCTTTTTTGGCAAGGTGATGTCTCTGCTTTTTAAGATGCTATCTAAGTTACACCTGTACACCGTTATGTTTGTAGTGCTTAAATGTACACTGGCATTGAAAAGGATCTTCATCCGCCCCTGACCCGCCTTTACAATGTTCATAAGGAAGTTACCTATTGAAATCGATGCTCATAAGGAAGTGAGAACACCCACCCTTCAGTGGGTCTTTAAAACTGCTCTGAACCTGCAGTTCTTTATTCTTTCCTGGGAGAATCCTTTACTCTTGTCCTACTGAGCTCAGTGGGGCTTACTTCTGAGTAGACATGGATAGGAATGCGCTGTATGGCGTTAAGTTGAAATATCAGGATAAGTACCTCAGCTGTTCATTCCATTAGCACGATATTCTGAGGTCTCTGAATAGGAGGCCTTAATTATCAATCTTCAGTCTGTAAGGCTGGAATGTCATCTTTACTAGGATCCTGGAAAAGTTCTTTGGAAAGAAGCTTCATTAATCCTTATTAGCAACATCTACAGTATTTCTGCTCCTTTTTGTCTTCATTTTTCTTTAGTATTCTGATGAAGAAAACTGTTCTGTATAAATTGAAAGTTAACATTTGCATTGATGGATTCTGGACCACAAAAGCTTATAACTTAATAAAATTGCTAGCCCTTAAGGTACCAGAAGACTTTTTAAAAAAGAAATATTCATTACAGATATTGTATAACCCAAGGTATTATATCACTGGCTATGTGAGTTCATTTCAGTGGGTATTAGCTTCATCATATGCACCATGATGTTTATCATTAAGATACTATTGATTTACTGGGCTAGGAATACTCCCCCCAATCCCAGAATAATTCTTAAATGTCATTTTATGCAAACCTTGATAGTCAAAAAATCTAGTAGAGTTGTATTGCATTTATGATCTTTACAAGTATAGTGCTTGGTGACTAACTGACTGACTGACTCAATGGATGCTTGCTGTGGCAGAGAGTTTGAATAATATTAATGTGAAGACTAATTGATTAATTCTTGAATGGAGAATTAAGGAATGGAAAGTTATGATCAAACATGAATTGACTCCTGTCTGTTTGTCCGTCGCCCCACAATCTCCCAAGAAAGCACCATTGGTTTTAAACTACTGATGTGAATCTCTTGAATGGGTAATGCCATTAAGATGATTTGCCAAACAATTAATGATTTGTCTGTGTTAATTAGTCAAGAGCAACTGCTGTCTTCATCACATATCCTGAAAATATCATTTGTGTCAAGATACTGTACTCTTTGCTTTAATTGCCCATTTCATTGATTGCTAGGTTAAAAAGCCAGACAATTAATTGACTGGCGCGCCAAACATAAATCCGTTTACAGGAAAGTATCATAGATTTCAGGACAGAAAAGTAAATGTGCAATAGCATAAAACAAGCTTCAAACTGTGTGTGTGTATGTGCTTTGCAATCTTAGAAAAGAAAATATCCACTTTAGAATAAGTGGTGTACATATCAACATTGGCTTACAAAGTGCACATAATATTTCCCCTTACAATTTCTGTTAGCGCAGGAGCGAGCTTACAATCAATTGATTTACCATTTTGATTAAAAAGGGATCCAGCACAAAACTAGTGATAATTGGCAGTGTAACATTTCATTCTCTAATTTCCATTTCACATAGGGCTAAAAGAAATTCTACCTTGTGTCTATTTGTGAAAAGTTGGTGTGTGAATGAATGAATGAATGAATGAATGGGACTACAGTATGTTTCCACATGTTGTTTCTCAGAATTCACCTTCTGTCAGGTAAGCTCTGTCATTTAAAATCATTATGGGAAGAGAAGCTGTTTTAACTCCAGAGGTCCAGTAGTTATTATTGTCAAATATGTTTGAAGTGGTTGTATTTAGACATGTGGTGAAATGCAGACGAGATCCTTACACGTTCACTCAAAACGAAAACAAAACTGTAAGTCCTTAAATTGGGGGCGGGGATGAGAGAATTGGGGGGAAATGGAAAAAAAAAACCTTCTTCTGAAACTAGTGGAAGTTTCTTTTGAAGTTCAATCCTCCAGAAATCTAAGTCCATTACATTTAGTCTGGTTCTCTGAGGTAGCAACAAACAAGTATTTGCTCTTTTCTACATGATATATATCCATCTGCATGAAGAGGACTATCTGGCACTCCAAGTTACTCAACATTGGAAATCAATGCATGTTTATCCAAAACTAAGTCCAACTAAGTCCCTGTCACTTCCTTAGTCTTCTCATCACTTGCATCAGGTTCTTGTATCTTCTGCTTAAAGTGAGATAAACTGATGAATGTTTGAAATTACAGTGGTACCTCGGGTTACATACGCTTCAGGTTACAGACTCTGCTAACCCAGAAATAGTACCTCAGGTTAAGAACTTTGCTTCGGGATGAGAACAGAAATCATGCCCCGGCAGCAGCAGGAGGCCTCATTAGCTAAAGTGGTGCTTCAGGTTAAAAACAGTTTCAGGTTAAGAACAGATCTCTGGAACGAATTAAGTTCTGAACCCGAGGTACCACTGTACATGCAACCAAGGAACAAATGAACGAGAAAATAGAGATGAGAAGTTGGTTATGGTTCATGCAACATTCCAGTTTTCCTGAGAGCAACACACCTCAGGCACAACAAGTCTTTTTCCATGTGGAGTCCCAAGTACCTGATGTCTTAGGTTAAGGATTCAGGACAGAAAATTTTTGTCTACAATTAGTAATGCAGTGCCTGAGTCTAAGTATGTTATTTATTCAGAAGCAAATCCCACTGAATAGCCTCTTTGCTGTACATATGATTATGAGGATAGTGCCATTATATAGCTTAGTCACTAGCACTGGACTTAGTTGTACATGGGTGGAATCAGGCATTTCCTGTGACTGCTCTGTTATTGTTGGAGAGTGCAAATAAAGTTGTCTCAGTTTCTGACTGCTGTGTCCTTTAAATCTTCCAATGACTATATACTCCTGAAGACATCAGCCCTACACATATTCTGTGCGATCATTGTGGTGTCAACTTGATTTTGGCCATCAGTCATCCCAGAAATAATCCAGTCACTCTTGAGTCAGTAAACTCCTTAAATTCACATGATTTAGCTTTATTATGAAGCTGCGCAACACAATGATCAATCATTTCTCTTGGCAGCTGCAACGGTGTAACAGAGATCTTTGGAACAGTTTTGCATGGATCTGTAATTAACTGTTCTGTATACCTTTATGAAGCCATCTCTCTAAAGATCCAGAGTTTAAAGCTGCCCCTCCACCAAACATTTTTATGTAGAGGCTCTGCTGTGCCTCTCTAAATTTAATACCCTGACAACTCTGTTGCTCCTGTAACTGTTATATGTATTTTAAGAACAGAGCAAAAAATAGTCTTATGGTGAAATGATGCAAAGTTCAGTGCTGATATAAAAATGTGAAATTATAAATAAGAGCATATTGTTAATCTATTCTCTAGTGTAGAGAATCCTTCTTTTATTTTATTGTTCACATAAGGCCATCATGCATAACATTTTCTTCAATTCATCCTGATCTGTTAAAGCCAAAATGGGAATTTTGCATGGCAACTCTCAGGTGGGCACCATTGCCATTAGAAGAGAACAAGTGAGGCATTCATGGTATGTTATGGCACCTCCTTGCCATAAGATGCCAAACTAATTTCCCCCATTCCCTGAGCATCACTTACTATATTTTAACATACTCCTTCATCCACCCTTTACATCATCTCTTGCCTAGTTCTTCTCATAACATAGCAAATCTAAATCAGCCTTGAACTCATTCTTCAAGACTTGGAAAAACAACAAATGTTGTACACTATGCAAAGACCCATTCTTTTCTAGGTCATTTTTCATACCATGGCAAGTTTACCAAGATACTGTAAGAAAGTTCACAGAGGGAAAGTTTCCTATTACTTTCCTCCTCTTGTGACTTCCATGAAGCCACTCAGAAGTGTTGTGGGCTCCTCATGAACAATGTGTGATGGGATCTATTGGGCTGATGGGGTGGAAGATATGGAGCTTTCCTTTCATGGAATTCCTTATATTAACTTATATTTGGGTGGTGTTGGGATACTGCCAGGGAGATATGGCCCATCACGGCCCCCACATTGTCTCCGGACGTCCATCGATCTCCCATTGATACAGTATCAGCAGTTAGCGACACGAGCTCCAGAAAATAGCTTGCCACATTCCAGAACTGATGCACGCTCTATCAGCAGAATTCGCACAGCGAAAGTTGCACGCAGGAGAGTATCATTTAGAAGTTTATTCAGTGTTGGACAGAACAAAGAAAAACATGACTGCCTGCTTCGGTATGCTCAGGCACAGAGAGTTAAACGAAAGCAATAGAAAACATAAACATCCTGTGAACAGGAAATACGCAGACTCTGTGACTCACAAAGCCTGCTCCCTTTTAAGGTGGAACGGAAATATCCTAACAGGTGGAAGCCACTGTGTTAACATCACTGGCTTGTTATAGAGATGGGGTACAACTGAACATGACTGAAGGAAAGAGCAGAAGAAGGCAGGTAGGTAAGGGCAGATAGGCCCTTACGAATGGGCAGTGGACAGAAGCAACACTTGACAGACAGAAAAAAATGATAAACCAAGGAAAAACTGGTGGGGAAGCTTGCACTTGGCTACACGCTCCTTTTAAGATAACTTTTCCAAACACACCCATCTAGAGAACTGATGTAGTAACTAAAAGTGTGAGTTGGCAAGTTGGCAAAAAGCTGCTTTCAGATCTAAGAGCTCACTAGGTGACCTTAGACAAGTCTCTGTTCACCTCAGTTCTTCATCTGCAGTTTGAGGGTGTAAGCAGTAATCTATCTTACAGTGCTGTTTCCAAGGTTCCTGTGAATGTATGTAAATTACTCTAAGCAATACGGTCATACCTCGGGTTACAGGCGCTTCAGGTTGCGTTTTTTAAGGGGTTAAGGACGTGCCGAAACCCGGAAGTACTGGGATGGGTTACTTCCGGGTTTTGGAGGTTGCGCATGCGCAGAGAAGCACAAAATCACAACCCGCACGTGCACAGACGCGCCACTGCGGGTTGTGAATGCTGCGGGTCGCGAACGTGCCTCCCGCACGGATCACGTTCACAAACCAAGCGTCCATTCAATAGATGATAAGCATTACAATAATCTCTCTCTCTTTCTCTCTCTGTGTGTTTAAATGTCAGAATGAAATCCTCTTTACCCTAGTCTTGCAGGGCAATGGCAATCAGGTTGAGTTATTCATGCTTTAGTCCCATTGAAACCAATGCAACAAGTTAATCAAACCTAAGTTCTATTGCTTTCAATGGGACTAAGCCATGACTTACAGCCCAAGCCTAAATTCAACTGAATTTAAAAGTGCTTGCTCCTGGTTTGGATCCAACCTATCCATAATTCAAAGTCTGCTGGTGCCTTCCTAATGCATACATATGGGAGGAAAAATGATAGTTACCTAAGCAGGAGTTCTAATGTACTTGTATAGTAAAATGTACATAACCCATGTTTCGTCTCCTCGGAAGGGAAAGCATTAGCAAAGGTTTCTATTAGATGTGAGCCTTGAGTTCATTTTTTTTTTAAAGAAACATTTATTCAAAATGTTCATTTTTTTCTGATGAGTGGGAGAAGGAAGAAATAGTTTTCACTTGTATTGAACCTAGGACACATCCACACCATACATTCTGTGCACATTGAAAATGCATGACTTCCCCCAAAGAATCCTGGGAACTGTAGTTCATTAAAGGTATTGGGAATTGTAGCTCTGTGAGGGGGGGGGAAACTACACTTCCCAGGATTCCTTTTTTAGGGGTGGGTAGTCATGCTTTTTAACTTTGTGTTGGATATACTTTTATTGTGTGGTATGGATCTGACCAAAATGTATTCTCATTTTCCTATATTTAGGGCAGAGCAGCTCCAAGCTGTAGAGATGCTTCAGCTGGTATAAAAACTAGCCACACCATTCAGTTAATGAGGATATCTATTCCTCAGCTACGTCAATGAAATTTAAACCTTTGGGGGCCAGAAACAATGTAATGGGATTGGAAGAAACTACACCCAGGCACTCTTGACCTTGTCATATTATTTTAGAATTATGGTTTACCACCAATCCCAAAAGGAAACAGAGGAGGCAAGGTGCACACATTTCCATGCATTTCTTTTTGCCTATATTTCGGCTCATGCCCACCCTGTTTGCACTCAGGCTTTAGCATTTTAATGTTTTAATCAATGCCAATTTCTAGACATTTCATACCTGGGTAAACTCCTAATTAAGTCGTTAATGCTAAGTTAAGCCAAAGTCCTCCTCTATACTAAGCGCTGCATTGCAAGGGGGCGGGGGGAGGTAGCAAAATTCTCCAACCCTTACAGATAATTTTGGCCTGATTTGTGATCTGAACAGCCTAACCTGACAGCCAGTTAAGTTGAATAAGCTGGATAGTGGCTGGGTTGCTTCATCAAAGCCAATGGGGCTGAATCCTACAATTATCTGCTTGCAAGGATTCTAGCTCAGTTTTGTTGCAATTTGGGACCTTCTCACATGGCTGGCTAGGATGGGGACAGCGATAGACAAAGCCCAGTCTTCACTAACTAGCCTTCAAATGGACAGACATCTCCCCCAACATCACTCCACAAACACACACATACACAGAAAGAGAGAGAGAGAGAGAGAGAGAGAGAGAGAGAGAGAGAGAGAGAGAGAGAATGCAAGAAAAAGGAGAAGAGGGCATAGGATATATATGCATCACCAGTGGGTGATATGGCTGGATGGCATAAGGAGGCTCACTTTTCCCATAACTGCCATGGCCTTGATTGGTTGTGAGAACAGATCCAGAAATACTCTCAAGCTGTGTACCCGCTCCTTCTGAGGGACTGTAACCCCCATCAAGAGCAGGCAGCTTCCCATCCATCCCATGGGAACTGCCCACAAACAGAACCTCAGTCTTGTCTGGATTGAACTTCAGTTTTTTGGCTCTCATCCAGTCCATTACCAAGGCAAGACAACGGTCCAACACATCCGCTGCCACGCTTGCAGATGTAAAGGAGAAGTAGAGCTGTGTGTCATCTGTATATTGCTAACAACATACTCCAGAACTCTGGATAACTCCACTCCAGTGGAGTGGGTCCCCAGATGTTGTCCAACTTGTGGGTCCCCAGATGTTGCTGGACTACAACTCCCATCATCCCTGAGCTCTGGCCTTGCTAGCTAGGGGTGATGGGAGTTGTAGTTCAACAACAACTGGGGACCCACAGGTTGAGAAAGGCTGCTCCACTCAGTAGTTTCATGTAGATGTTAAACAGCAGGGGGGATAAAACTGAATCCTGAGGAACCCCACACTGAAGGCCACACAAGGCCAAAGAGCATCATCTTCTGGACATGACCATCCAAGTAGGACCGGAACAGCCACAAAGCAGTGCCACTCACCCCTAACTCAGACAGTCACTCCAGAAGGATACCATGGTCAAGAGTATCAAAAGCCACTCAGAGACTGTTGAGTATTAAGGAGGACACATTTCTCCTGTCTCTCCCAACAGAGATTATCACACAAGGTGGCCAAATAAGTTTCTATGTCAAAACCAGGACATCCTAAGATCTCAGGGCTGTTTCCAAGATGGAGCCAATAAGTTAACACCGCTAGCATATGCTGACACATACTGATACTGGCTGAACTTGGATCATAATCAGGAAGTATAGACTGAAAGGAAGTGATAAACTTTACCAACAAGTACTTATTAGAAGAGAAGGAATCAGTGAGGAGGAAGAACAGGTTGTTGTTCTGTCTGTCACTCCCCACTGGTTCAGGTAGCTTATTGCAAGAATTGTTGCTCTATTCCCAACCCAATCTAGGGAGAGAATGATACACATCCCCATCTGAGCACTGTGCTTTTCATCTCTCTGCCACAACGCCTGTGTCTGCTTTACTTTTCTTTCTCCTTCTACAGCTATTGCTACATTCAAAATTGGTAAGGCCTTGGGGGCACCCAAAATCTTTGGGAGGCAAAGTTAGTTGCACCTGCTATATACACTGACCAAGGAGTAAACTCTATTAAATTAAGGGCTTAGTCACACTTTCTGTTGTTTATCTCTAAGGAATACAGTGGTACCTCAGGTTAAGTACTTAATTCGTTCCAGAGGTCTGTTCTTAACCTGAAACTGTTCTTAACCTGAGGTAGCATTTTAGCTAATGGGGCCTCCCACTGCTGCTGCGCCGCCAGAGCACGATTTCTGTTCTCATCCTGAAGCAAAGTTCTTAACCCGGGGTAATATTTCTGGGTTAGTAGAGTCTGTAACCTGAAGCGTCTGTAACCTGAAACGTATGTAACCCGAGGTACCACTGCACTGCTCTTTAGCACTCTATCGGAGCAAACAGAAATTTGGGTTTTCTCCAGAATGACGTTTGCTCTGATTTAGAGATAAAGAGCAGGTTTTCCCTGGGAAACTAGTGGGACAAGAGATAAAGCCACTCGGAATAATGCTTTCTAGGCACACGACAAGGTGAAGTGTGGACAAGCCCTTACTGAGTCTTATTCAAAGTAGAAAAGGTAGGATGGAACTGTTAAGAGAGTTGGCTGATGCTATTTGCATTGATTTATAACTGACCACTGCTATAAACACCTGCGTGCTCCACCCTCCTTTTCTGACTGCTAATTCAGAAAGAATATAGAATGCAAGTACTTCAGTTGGCTTGTTTCTTCCTGGAGGCTCATTGATTTCGCAGTGTTGATATGCTCCATTGTGAAAGGAATGGGCGCAGGGCTACAAAGAGATCAGGCAGATATTTCAATTATTATGTAATTAAACGGGGGTTGGGGAGCTGCGAATGTCAAATGAATATGAGCAATTTATCAACTGCTAGTGCAGAGGAAAATGTTCTTTGAATCATCAATGAAATAATTACTGTAGCACTTCCCAAAGGGGCCTACATTTTTTTAATTGCTACAAATATAACCATACACTCACCAGGAAGATGAAAAGCAAATAATTTCAAACCTAGAATTTCCTGTTGAATGTGCAAAATAATAATAATGATGATGATAATCTATATTGCCCATATACTGTTGGGAACGTGACAAAGTACCTGCACTTGATAATATGATGGCTGAGGATAACCTGGTGGCCATAGCAAAGTCTGGAGGGTGCATTCTCTAGCCTGAAGTCAGGGACTAAATGTTGGCAGGTGTGGGGAATCTCAGGTCTGGGTCTGGGGACAAATACAGACCTCTCTATGTAGCCCTTGGGACTAGTAGTGTAATGATCTGGAGTTGCAAGGGGTCCAATACCTGTTACTATTTCTGCAGCAGAATCCCTCTTTTCAGTGTCCTAGTGCCACCTAATCAGGGCCGGATTTAGGTTTGATGAGGCCCTAAGCTACTGAAGGTAATGGGGCCCTTTATATGTCCAGCTATCCTTTGTCAACAACAAATTGTCACTTTTTTGTGTTGAATATATGCCATATGGTAATTTATGAACCTAATAGGTATCTAAAGGCAAAGTCCATGCAGAATGTATGCACCCTATATATAGAAATGAACAAACCAGGGATATTTTAGGGAGCAGGCTAGCAGGCAGGGCCCATGGCTTACATCATAGTAGCCTACACAACACAAAACACTTTTGCTGTATGTAGGTTTTATTTTATTTGTTTTTTATCTTATATTTTGGAAATGTATATCCAGTTTTTTCCCCTTTAATTTTTTTGGGGGCCCCCAAGAGAGTGGGGCCCTAAGCTATAGCTTGTTTAGCTTATATGTAAATCCGGCATTGTGCCCAATCAGCATGAAAGCAAAGCATTTAGGAACAGCTGAAACACAAGGTGCTTCAGTTCCAAGACACTGGTGTGCAAGTTATGTTACACACAATGGAACTTCAAGGAAAACACAACTTGGGTCACTCTGAAAGAGGATATTGGAACACTGCAAATCATTTGCCCATTCACAGAAAGCAGGAGATCCAGCTGAAAGGCAACTCACAGAGATCTGCATTGATCACTGCAATGCATCCCTATTTGTTATTATTGTAAAATTATACAATCTTATAATATACTACTTCTATCAGACCTCCAAAGCCGACCCTATCATTAGGTAGAATGAGGAAACCACCTCCAGGCAGCTGATTTGGAGTATCATGTTGTTGTTGTTGTTGTTGTTGTTGTTGTTGTTGTTGTTGTTGTTGTTGTTGTTACTGCCACAGAGGGGAGAGGTCCCTGTGGGATATCCCACCTCTTAGGTGTCAATGTAATTTGACACACCTTGGCTTTGGTTTATGTACCTTGACAGGGAGGGAGCGGTGTCTGGGATGCTCTGAGTGGAGTTTAGCCTCAGACAACAAAATATGTTGGACTGGCCCTGAAGGCCTGGCCACTCCTGAGGCTTTCATTCCTAATTCTGCCTGCTGGCAACACAGGCTGCTGTTGCACATCTCTGTTTCCTTCTGTGGGCAGAATGACTCATTGTATGCAAATATGTGTAACAAAATCCCAGGTAGCCACTTGCATTAGGGCAAAGCAGCTTCAAGAGGGCAATTTGCAGTCTAGTCAACATTTCCATATAGACAATCTTTTATCTCATTTTTAAAGATCCCAGTGCCACTGTCCCAATATCTTCCATTCAAGCTGAATATTCCTTGCTCAAACTCTAGACTAGCCATATTAGTATTTCTCTCAGAATTACTTGCATTTGCATCTTATCAGAGAAGAGTCTCTTAAGAAGAAGGAGGAAAATTAAAGACTTTAACCTCAAGATCCTAGAAGATATAGGGAGGAGGGGAGATGAGAACCACCTGAAAAAGTTAATTCTTCAGTATTCCTAAGAGTTTGCCATTTTAGCAACTCTTCCCTCTTTAAATAAAAATGTGGTTTTAACAGCTGCTTTGAGAAGATACGGTTACCCAGTTACTAAAGGATACTATAATTTATATGATTGTAATGACTGAACCATTCCCTCAGCAACCCCACCAGGGGTCTGTGAACATCATTCAGGTGGGCTGGAGCATGTCTGTGGATTTGCGATTGAAGACAATTAAACATTAAAGACATTGAAGACAATTAAACATTAAACGTTCATATTGATTTTTAGTTGTATTTTATTGCTTCTTTTATTTGTTCTTTTGCATCACATTTTGAATTCTATGGGATTACAATTCCTATGGCAGGAAGGTTATTTGAATAGAGGAAGAAAGAACAAGCACATCTCTCTCTCTCTCTCTCTCTCTCTCTCTCACACACACACACACACACATGAAAAATGAGTAATTGATTATGTGGGGTTTATTTAAAATGGAAATGGTTATCTGCCTGATGTTGGATGGAGCCCATCAATCATCCTGCTTTTGGGGCTGTATCACATGCAAAAAATGGCTACCCTGTAACAGGGGTAATGGTTTTTAAAGCCACAGCACAACTTATTCTGGTTTCTACTTGCCAAAATGAAATGCCAGTTTAATTCCAATTATGGCCACACAATCAGGCCATCAAGAATAATTACAGCGAGAGACTCATCTTTTTATTTTCATCCGCATCTGCATTCTTGGTCCAATATTGTCCACGTGCCACTGGGTAATTAAAGGCCTAACTGCCAAGTTCTCTTTTTGAGTCCAGCATCTCTCTTCTATATCCTGACTTGCATATTAATATTGTGTTGGAAACTCGTGGAGAGTGAGAATGTAGAAAGGCGCCAGGCTGTTGAAATCAATGGCAAGACTCTTCCCCCCTCCCTCGGCTCCAGTGGGAACTGGACCGATGCATAACCTAAATCTGCATGCAACAGACATAGTTATCCGGTCAAAACAAATACCTGCAGATTTTGAAGAGAACATCAATATCTTAATTATCTAGTCCTTTAATTATGGTTAAATTAAAAGAAAACGGGAATCAAAGGGACTGTTATTTGTTATGTATGGTAGTCGACAACGGCCAGAAAATTAAGGCCCATTAACCTAAAGCTGTCAGGTCTTATAAAAAAGATAACAATGTCTAATGCGAAAAGCAGATATGTAAAGTGTGGGTGGACAGAAAACCTATCCCTTTTCCCTAGGGTTGCTTCTGTCTTTTAATCCCCCTCCCCCTGCAAGAACCCTACTCAAATAATGGAGCACTGTGTTTTTTATGTTTCAAATGTACCATATGGCATGATGGGTGTGCAGTTTAATTACATATTAGCATATTCTTATAGCAAGGACTGGCTGGTTAAAGCAGCTTGCCAAAATGTGATTTTTTAAAAAAATAAAAAGAGAAAAATCTGCATGAACTCTTTTGAAGTACATCAGTCTTGGATATTGTTGCTATTTTTAAATCTGGGTGTGTGGTGATCCTGTCGATGTGTTGGAGGTTGCAAAGGGAACATCCAAACCCTGCTTTTAAAATCAGCTTGCTATAGTGTTAAAGATCAGCAGTCTGCCACTATCTGGGAGTTTATAAGAAACAGACACCTCCCCCACCCCCACCCCTGGCTTAGGTGTCACTGAAAAGAGCATTTCTGTTAAATCTTGAATGAACAAGCACTAGCCTTCATTCTCATTAAGAATCTTTTTGTATTGATCCAAGTACCTGTCTGTACTACTTCCCATGGCTTTTGCAAATGATCAATGACATCATTGCTTCTTTAAGCAATCTTTAAGAAGATTCAGCAATTAGTGGCAAAGTGTGAAGACAGGGTTTGTGTCCGCGACAATTCTTGCCATTGCCACATCTTCCATTCTTCTCACTGTCTCATGCTTGCCAAAAAATACTATCTGCATCCTGGGAGCATTTTTCAATGTGCCATAGGGCAGTACAGTGGTACCTCTGGTTGCGAATGGGATCCGTTCCAGAGGCCCATTCGCAACCTGAAAGGAACGCAATCCGCATCTGCGCGTCTGTGCGTGTCCCAATTTGCTGCTTCTGCACATGCGCGTGATGTCATTTTGCGCATCTGAGCATGCGCAAGCGGCGAAACCTGGAAGTAACACTTTCCGGTACTTCCGGGTCGCTGTGGGATGCAACCTGAAAACGCTCAAGCTGAAGCAAACGTAACATGAGGTATGACTGTAGCTTGAATAGCAGCCTGATCCTGAAAACCATGGGGAGGCAAACTAAGGCCCGGGAGCCAGATCTGGCCCAATCACCTTCTAAATCTGGCCCGCAGATGGTCTGGGAATCAGTGTGTTTTTACATGAGTAGAATGTGTCCTTTTATTTAAAATGCATCTCTGGGTTATTTGGGGGGCCTGCATGGTGATGGAAGTGAGAGCTGGACCATAAAGAAGGCTGATTGCCGGAGAATTGGTGCTTTTGAATTATGGTGCTGGAGGAGACTCTTGAGAGTCCCATGGACTGCAAGAAGATCAAACCTCTCCATTTTTAAGGAAATCAGCCCTGAGTGCTCACTGGAAGGACAGATCCTGAAGCTGAGGCTCCAATACTTTGGCCACCTCATGAGAAGAGAAGACTCCATGGAAACGACCCTGATGTTGGGAAGGATTGAGGGCACAAGGAGAAGGGGACGACAGAGGATGAGATGGTTAGACATGTTCTCGAAGCTACCAACATGAGTCTGACCAAAATGTGGGAGGTAGTGGAAGAGAAGAGTGCCTGGCATGCTCTGGTCCATGGGGTCACGAAGAGTCGGACACAACTAAACAACTAAACAATAACAACAACATGGTGTTTTTACATGAGTAGAATTTAAAATACATCTCTGGGTTATTTGTGGGGCATAGGAATTCATTCATCCCCCCCCCTCCAAAATATAGTCCGGCCCCCCACAAGGTCTGAGGGACAGTGGACCAGCCCCCTGCTGAAAATGTTTGCTGACCCCTGAGTTACTGTTGAAATAAAATAGTAGTAGTAGTAGTAGCAGCAATAAGGTTTGGGTGGCAGGCTGAAACCCTGAACAACAGAGCTCTGCTCTACAACATTTTTTGTGGATCCTTCTTGTTAGCAGGGAATGTTAGCAATCGATACTGGTGGGATAAGGACCAGTGTCAAGTTTAGCAGGACACTTAAGGAAATTCTGGATTTTGGTGATGGCGCCATCCCCACATGCCCACTCCACCCCCGCAGTGCCACCATCTCTTTATTTTACCTTGCTAGCAGCAGGCAGTTATGTCCCTGGGTCTCTGGCATAGCATCATCTTGGAATGACAAGCCTGTGCTGCAGAGAAATAAAAAATGGCAAGCACCACTCCCAAATGCCCAGGTTCCAGTGTTGAAAGGAGCACAGGCCTTACCTGTCATTTTGGGTTGGTGGCAGGGTAGGGGGTGGGTCCTCCTAAAAAGCTCAGGTCATCTGCAGCAACCTCATAGTGCCAACCCCTCAACCTCATAGTGCCAACACACAGGTTTCCTTCATCTCCCCTTTTATAACATCCTACTGATTATAAGGTAAAGGTAAAGGGACCCCTGACCATTAGGTCTAGTGGTGACCGACTCTGGGGTTGCGGCGCTCATCTCGCTTTATTGGCCGAGGGAGCCGGCGTACAGCTTCCGGGTCATGTGGCCAGCATGACTAAGCCAGGGGCGCCGACTTATAAAAAATATTGGGGGGGGGGCGGGGGCCCATACCGACTTATAAAAAATATTGGGGGGGCCCAAGACCTCCAAACCGCTGCTGCTGGGGGAACGAAAGGGGCGAGCCCCGGGCTGCCTCGACCTTAAGTGAACCTGTGAGGGCCTGCCCTTTGCGGCAGCTGATTGGCTGCCGCCGTGGGCGGTGAATATTAATGAGCTAGGGGGAATCCCCGCTTCTCGCGGGGCTGACGCCAGCCCCGAGAGATTGTTGATGGGTCAGAGCCCGCAACCCCACCCCCTCTCTAGATCGGGAGTGGCTTTGTTTTAACTCATTACTGAATGTATTTTAAAAGGTAACTATCGTCAAACAAGGAAAATAAAAAATACCAACATAATTTTGTGATTTTACAAAGCATAATATAACTAATAATTTTCTTAAATTATTGGGGGGGCAGAGCCCCCCCAAACGAATTTTTGAGGGGGCTCGGGCCCCCTCAGGCCCCATGGAGTCGGCGCCTATGGACTAAGCTGCTTCTGGCGAACCAGAGCAGCGCACGGAAACGCCGTTTACCTTCCTGCCGGAGTGGTACCTATTTATCTACTTGCACTTTGACGTGCTTTCAAACTGCTAGGTGGGCAGGAGCAAGGACCAAGCAACGGGAGCTCACCTCGTTGCAGGGATTCAAACTGCCGACCTTCTGATCGGCAAGCCCGAGGCTCTGTGGTTTAACCCACAGCGCCACCCACGTCCCTACTGATTATACCTAGGAGTTAATGAGCAGCTAGAAGCATATTGGAAAATGAAGCAGAGGACGTTGCCACTCTATTGAGCAAGGAGAGGGTTTATACAATATGTATAAGGGCAGAATGCCTGATCTTTCTATCAACTGGGTCATCCCAGAGATTATTTTTATTTTTATTCTTTATTGAATTTATATACCACCTGCAGGTGTCAGGAAATAAGATCCAACAGATCTCAGAAACATTACAGGGAGAATCTGACACACGGGAACTGCAGGCCTTCTTGGGAGCTCTAGAACAGGAACAGCTCTCTGAAGAAATCATAAATGCCATGTCTGAAAAACTGAGCATGGAAGCAGCTCTCCATTCGTCAGCATCTCTTATGACAGCCAACATCCTTATGTGGTCATCCTGACTTCTGAAGCAATTCTATCTCCTTGGCAAAGCCTATTCAGAACCTTACAATAACATATAGGCTCCTAAGCCTAAGGGTGAACATTATGGTCATAAAAACACATTAGATATCAAACCCTAGAGAAGAATAGTCATGGCATTAGAAGAATGAAATAACTCAAAGTCATTTAATCCCTTGGTCTCCAAATTTGTAAGCAGCTTCAGATGGCAAGTGACATCATCGTCACATTAAAGTGGAAATATATGGCCACATTACTATATGCTGAAGTATCTGAGCAGCTAGATGATCATTCTTACAGTTATTGATTGCAATGCCACACCTTCTCATCAGTGGCATATATGATGTGTTAGGGGCAGGGAGATTCTATTTCTCAAAGTACCCTATCATTCAATTATTCTGTCTACAGCTGGCTGTAATGTAAAGGAATATCAGTTAAAGTGGGAGTATCTGAACTACAACCACTACAGTTTCAGAAACTGGGGTTCTGTTCATCTCATTTTCACTAAGTGTCAACTATTGACATGACTGAACAACAAGTATTAGAGGATTTTATGCCCCTGGCCAAGCCACTTTTTGTCTAATCATTAAGACCAGCAATATGTCAAAGTGATTGCATGACCACCCAAGGTCATGCATCCTATTGTGGTTTCATATATGCACATTTATTTTTATTTTTCAAATTAGCCTTTGAAATGACTTTAAAAATAATGTGAAGCAGGATTGGTATCTTCACTTTTAAATAATACCTAGAATTCTGAAACTTGCAATAAAAGCAGATGCAATGACCACATGGATTTTGAACTGTAAATGTGCTGGAAGATGGGTGATTACATCAAAACATAAGGAAAGAATGTATTCTCAAAACTCGTATTGTTTCTTTGCTACTGATCTGATTGTCTCTGTAAGGGATTTCTCGAACTTTATGAAGCAGGAGTGGGGAATCTGTGATCTTCCAGATGTTGTTGTACTCCATCTCCAATCATCCCTGATGACTGATCCGTCTGGCTGGGACTGATAGGCGTTAGAGGCTAACAACTGGGAGACCACAAGTTCCCTATCCCTGTCATGAAGGACTATAACTGATGCTATAACTGCTGGACAGATGCTGCATATGGCAGAATAAATGCTAGGGTTAAGAAGGCAATTGTCTAGCCTTTCTAGAGTTTGCTTTAAACAGAAGTATGCCAACACTTGCTTTCATAATGGAAGCTTATATGGCAAACTTGTACTCTGATTTCATGGGATTTCAGCATGGGGGGCGGCTAATGATGCCACAGGATAATAACTTACAAGTAAATTACATGACAATACAGTGGTACCTCAGGTTAAGTACTTAATTCGTTCCGGAGGTCCATACTTAACCTGAAACTTTTCTTAACCTGAAGCACCACTTTAGCTAATGGGGCCTCCTGCTGCTGCTGTGCCGCCGGAGCACGATTTCTGTTCTCATCCTGAAGCAAAGTTCTTAACCTGAAGCACTATTTCTGGGTTAGCGGAGTCTGTAACCTGAAGCGTATGTAACCCGAGGTACCACTGTATACAGGCCTTAAGGTATGTACAGTTTTGATTGACAACCTTCACTAAGCAGGGGAGAAGTTTGATGGATATCAAAGTTCAATGGGTACCTGATAGTCAGAGTATGTTCACCTTTTCTTTTTCCTGTGACAGATTCACTGATTTGGACCCACAGGTGATTTAATGATATTGGAAGAGGTGAGGAGCTTTTCACCTTGTCTATAAATTAAGCAGATTCCCAAAAGGCAAAGGCAAAAATGTTCATGTTTTCTATGAAGCCAGGTGAACAGAGCCAGAAGTCAGCTAGTGATCTTCAGGCTGCGGCAAGTGTTGTGAACCTTATACAAAGATCCCCCAAGTCATTAACATGCAGGTTTGAAAGCAATCGCCCACTGAGAGGAATGATGCTATAGCGGCACCACCCACTGTCTTTACCAGGCTAAGGATGACCCATAAACATTAGTTTTGAAATGAGTTCTCTCCATTTCAAAGCAAAGCTAGAGATGAGGCTATGGGGTCTTCTTATTTTGAATGTGAATGGGCAAACAGCAGGGTAGACAGTAAGGAGCTGCAAAGGTCAGTTGTAGATGATAAAATGTAAGGGAGGAAAATCTGGATAGCAGCCAATGGTTTGGGTTCTTCTTAGCCATGTGGTGAGTTTATTTCTGGTACAAATCCCCTTTAAATTAAACACTTGTATTTCAATGACTTGTAAAAGTCACATATTTAGTTAGTCCAAGCTTATCAGGCATCATTCGATCTTCTACTCTCACTGAGAATGCATTTTTTTAAAAAGGCATATGAGATAAAATACATACCAGCTTTAGAAATCTAAACAAGGAATTAATGTAGCTGATAACTCTTAGTCAAGTGAAGAGGATCCTCCGCAGAATGAAAACAATTCCAGCCACGGACATGTCTTCCTTTCAAAGAGATTAAGCTGTAAGTTGTACCATGCAAATGAAACAGCTGTGTTGTACATATTTCTAGTTTGCAACATGTTTCTTTGAAACTAAATCACAAGTGAACTTCTTTATTAAAAGACTAAATTCATACTATCCTTTTGCAGGACATGAAATCTAATCAGTATCCTGGCAAAGGAATTCGGTATAACAGTGTTTATTTTTGTCTGGGAACTATGGAAATGTACTTTTATAGCTTTATTTGGGCATTTCAAGTGATAATTATTGTATGTAGCTTCCCATTATTGCCTGCAGCTAGAGTGGATACTGGCCAAAGCAAAGCCCTTATATCCACACAATTTCCTCCAAGGGCATAGTTCACATATGAATTCCCCACAGCTGGATTTTTATGCAGTATCATGGAAGATGGCCAGTTTTCAGCCATATTTCGTGCCAACAACTTGCAAGATAACATTGGACTCGAGGTTTTCTTTTACAACTTGGCCAGATAAGTCTCCAGCACACAACATTCGCAGGATGCAGGTAGCCTAATCTGATTCAGATTCCTAGGTGGCCTGTTCCCGGATATGAGCATTGACAGGAGTTACTTGAGTGCTTCAGGCCTAATTTACCAGCTAAGATTATGCAGTGGATCCACACAAGTAAATATAATCCAGAGCAGAATAGTTCATGAGTCAGGGTCAGGTCAATCCAATCCATGTATTTATTTGCACAACTTAAATATTGCCTTATAATGCATATGAGGCAGGTTTAAGCAATAGTGTTTATGCAAAGGAGTTGGTAGACATGTGCTCCAGGAAGTAGAAGGGTAGGTAAAAATGCAGCGGGGGGGGGGGAGGGGGAGCCCTAAGGTCTTGCATTTTAATAACATGCAGCATCCAATAGCAAAATTACAAGGGAGCTTCACAGTTTCACCTTTGTGCTGAAGCTCCCCTCCCATGTCGTTGCTCACAGTTTTCTCCTGTAGCAGCTTATTACTGTACAATGCTTCCAATTTAATGCTGTATTGTTTTTAACACTCAATTGGGAGCCGCCCAGAGTGGCTGGGGAAACTCAGCCAGATGGGCGAGGGTTAAATAAATTATTATTATTATTCCAAGGGCAAAATGCCCCTTCCATGATGATGCTGTCTTGCCGAGTTCAGGGTTATTGTTGCAACTTTGGAAAATACCAGTGAACAAAAATGTAGAGAACGAGTGCGGTGCAGTGGTTAAAAGGTTGGTGTAGGACAGGGGTGGGGAACTTGTTGCTGAACTAAAACTCCCATCAGCCCTAGCCAGAATAGACAATGACCAGGGATGGTGGGAATTGGTGCCCAGCTATGGATATGAGGAGGTCCATATGTTCCCCACTACTAGAGCAAATGAGGTCCACAATTGCACCTGTCAGTTTCCCACCCATTTAATTTGGTGAGAATTTTGCCCTTCTGTGAGGCCTGGAGAAGAAGAAGAGGAAGAGTTTGGATTTGATACCCCGCTTTATCACTACCCGAAGGAGTCTCAAAGCGGTTTACATTCTCCTTTCCCTTCCTCCCCCACAACAAACACTCTGTGAGGTGAGTGGGGCTGAGAGACTTCAGAGAAGTGTGACTAGCCCAAGGTCACCCAGCAGCTGCGTGTGGAGGAGCGGAGATGTGAACCCGGTTCACCAGATTACAAGGCCACCGCTCTTAACCACTACACCACACTGGCTCTCTGGAGAAGAGTGGGGGCTCACATTGGCCCTCAGAAACACTCTAACGTCTAAAGCTGTAAGCAGCAAGTACATGGGATGTAACCCTATCATGTTATCTTCAGAGGGTTCCAATGCTAGTGCAATTGGAACAAGCCACTATCCAGACTGAAGCTAAGGCGAAATGGCTTGACCCATTACCAATGCCATTTGTTCAAAACCTTGATCGCAGAACCCTGCAGCTGAAGGACAGAACCACCACATTTGCATAACTGTACCTCGCAAGCCCCTCCAACAGGTGGGAGGCAATGTGTCATCACTGACTCTCTGTCTTTTTAGCCCTGCTTGCACAACAATAACTGAATTATTTTCAGGCCGCTTGTTTGTATAAGTAGTAGTATTAGTGGTAGCAGTAGCAGCAGTAAAAGGTAAAGGTAAAGGTACCCCTGCCCGTACGGGCCAGTCTTGACAGACTCTGGGGTTGTGCGCCCATCTCACTTAAGAGGCCAGGGGCCAGCGCTGTCCGGAGACACTTCCGGGTCACGTGGCCAGCGTGACATCGCTGCTCTGGCGAGCCAGAGCCGCACACGGAAACGCCGTTTACCTTCCCGCTGGTAAGCGGTCCCTATTTATCTACTTGCACCCGGAGGTGCTTTCGAACTGCTAGGTTGGCAGGCGCTGGGACCGAGCAGCGGGAGCGCACCCCGCCGCAGGGATTCGAACCGCCGACCTTTCAATCGGCAAGTCCTAGGCACTGAGGCTTTAACCCACAGCGCCACCTGCGTCCCTGTAGCAGCAGTAGTTATTGTTAAATAATCTCAGTTAACAGGCTGGGAAAGGTATCCATGAAAAGCCTCTCTACCTGAGCCCTTAGAGAGCTGGTGCCAGTCAAAACTTCCATTATGGCACTAGTAGGACTGATGGACTGACTGGGCAAAGACAGCTCCTGATAGAGGCTTAAAGCTGTTGCGTGCCACAGAAATGACTGACACAAGATTGATAGTCACTATACACTACCCTTTAGGCATTTTGCTTAACACACCTATATGAGTGCATTTGATAATATGGGAACACTTTGCACCCTGGGATACAACATGTCCAAGACGTGCTCTGTCACTTGAGGCCCTGTGGGGCTCAGTGGGAAGGAGCAATCATTTCTATGTATGGATGGTATGCAAATTACGGAGTTTTCTGGAGAGACAAGTCTTGACCAAAGGGCTTTATTGTCCACCATTCTGTTCTCACAGCCAGGGGCTGTAATCCTGGTAATCTTTCATAATACAGTGGTACCTTGGGTTACATACGCTTCAGGTTACATACGCTTCAGGTTACAGACTCCGCTAACCCAGAAATAGTGCTTCAGGTTAAGAACCTTGCTTCAGGATGAGAACAGAAATCGTGCTCCGGCGGCGCGGCGGCAGCAGGAGGCCCCATTAGCTAAAGTGGTGCTTCAGGTTAAGAACAGTTTCAGGTTAAGTACGGACCTCAGGAACAAATTAAGTACTTAACCCGAGGTACCACTGCATGGCACTTTGTGAGAGGCCAAAATTTGGACCGCCCAAACTGATCTTCTGAATTATGGATCTTCTCATTTTGTGCCTCCTTGGCTCAGCACCCTGTGCGGGGGGAACCAGCCACACTGCCCTCAATCTGGCACGTCACAGTGGCCAATCAGATCCCTATGGTAAGCCCACAAACAGGACATGAGCGCAATATCACCCTCCCAGTCACGATCCCCAGAAACTGGGAGTCAGAGGCATGATGCTTCTGTACTGGAGGTAATGCAGCCATCACGACTAGCTGCCATTGATAGCCTTATTCTCCACGAATTGTTGACAGAGCCTCATTTCAAGCATGTACGCACAATGCCCCATCTATATTCTGCTAATATCTCAGACATTGTCTCCAAAGAAAATCCAACTGTGCAATGCAAATTTTTGTGCACCTAAGTGATATGTGCTCAGAATAGTGATGGGCTCCCTGTGGCATAGGAGGAGAAATGGAAATCGTAGCTAATTAAGTACTCCTGTAATAAGGGAATTTAATGATTTGTATTATGCAACTGAGTGCGCAAAGTCCCCCCCCCCCATTTTCGCTGCAGTTCTTCATTGTTATGCCAGAGCAACTACTAATTTTATTTTCAGATCGATACTTTGCACGTTGAGGTAATAAATGGGAAAAGTCCATGTGATATCAAATCTCAATTTAGGGCTCTTTGGGCTTGTGAAAGTCCTGCTAAGTTTAAGCTGTGACTATATACAGGAACGTTGTCTGGGGGTGGGGTGCGTGAGTCATGTGGACTGCTGCTCTGCAGAGCAGTCTTTTGCCAGTTAGGACAGGCCTCTTGAAAGAGATACCAGCCATGCTTTTTAATAATGCTTTTTAAAATCATGTTTGCCTAATAAAAACTGCATCATTCTGAAAGTGTTTTCTCAAGAGGGCTAATGCTTATTTACTTTCCGTTAGAATGGTTGAGCCAACAATGATAGCAATCAATAGGGGAAAAAACCTTTCATCGGTATGGTTTTATTATTCCAGGTCTCCCACTATCAGATGAACTGAGCTTCATTTTTTGTGTAGTTGTTTAGATAATCCTTATAAACACTGCCTTACTTTGTTGGCGTTGTCGTTGAGCTCTGAGACTCAGCTAATGTGCTGATAGAGCCACTTCCGCCTTAGGAGGAGGTAGAGTTGCGGGAACTCACGACCCCTCCACATACGCAGGGGTGTGGTCAGCCCTGCGCAATTTGTGGGATTTCCGGCTGCATCATTGCCCAGGCAATCAATCCAATTGCTTCGGTGTGTGTGTATGTCCTGCTTGATTTAAGCAGGATGCAGCGGGAATCTCACCACTTTTTGCGCTTCCAGCTGTTCCAGGTCCGCTCCCCCCCCCCGGCCTTTAGGTTTCTTCATCTCTTGACCTTGCTATGGACTTCGGTTGGTCGCTGTTGAGGGGCCTGGTAGGACTTTTTCCACTTGGCAAGTTGGCACCAGCCACTTGGTTTTCACCTACCTCGTAGCAAATCATCACAACTTTGTAAGGTTTGGTGGGTAGGCATTGGAAAATTGCTGGAGAAGAGAGATGGGGAGGTAGTGCCATCACCTCCCCCACATATTGAAGGGTATTCTGTTAAAGGATTCTGGGGGTGTGGCCCTGTCCAAAGCCTGGGGAGGCTAAGGCCTAAGGCATGACCCCTGTCGGTGGCCCCAGGGGAGCTCCTAGTTGATGTGCATCAGTAGGACTCCCCCTAAATGTAAAGGGACCCCTGACCATTAGGTCCAGTCGTGGCCGACTGTGGGGTTGTGGCACTCATCTCACACTATAGGCCGAGGGAGACGGCGTTTGTCTGCAGACAGCTTCCGGGTCATGTGGCCAGCATGACTAAGCCGCTTCTGGTGAACCAGAGCAGCGCACGGAAACGCTGTTTACCTTCCCGCCGGAGCGGTACCTATTTATCTACTTGCACTTTGATGTGCTTTTGAACTGCTCGGTTGGCAGGAGCAGGGACCGAGCAACGGGAACTCACCTCGTTGCAGGGATTTGAACTGCCGACCTTCCAATTGGCAAGTCCTGGGCTCTGTTGTTTAACCCACAGCGCCACACGCGTCCCTAGGACTTCCCCTACTGGTGGTTAACTCTTCTCAGACTCCCTGCAGACAGGCAGGAGTCAGATATAGTCAGTTAGGTCCAATGCCTAAGCCAATACCGCTCACAATCTGTAACCAATAAAGTTGTGGCCTTTTTTAACCCATTACCCTAAAATACTGTTGTCAAGTGTCCTTATTCAACCTCGTGGGGGGGTCGTGACCTTGCCAGGCAAGTGGCATGGCAGGGAAGAAGAAGAAGAAGAGTTTGGATTTGATATCCCGCTTTATCACTATCTGAAGGAGTCTCAAAGCGGCTAACATTCTCCTTTCCCTTCCTCCCCCCCCCCCAACAAACACTCTGTGAGGTGAGTGGGGCTGAGAGACTTCAGAGAAGTGTGACTGGCCCAAGGTCACCCAGCAGCTGCCTGTGGAGGAGCGGAGATGCGAACCCAGTTCCCCAGATTACGAGACTACCGCTCTTAACCACTACACCACACTGGCTCTCCTCAGGGAGAGGAAGACTCATGTCTAAAGGAGACTGCTAGTAGATGGGGACTTTTTTTGTTCATGGCATTTCATGAACTTTCAAAGACTTGATTCTGACTAGGCCAGCTGGCTACTAGGAAGCTGCCTTTCACCATTTGACCATCTAGCCAAGTTCTGTCTACTCTGAGAGGTGGTAGAGGTCTTTCCCATTTTCTGATCATTTTGACTGGAGATGTTGCAAATTGAACCTGGGGCCTTAGACACACAGGACAGGTTCATCACCTTTGAGAATGGCTGACCCAAAATGTGTTGGGGCCTGAGCCAAGACATGCCTATGACTTCCCCACCCAGATCCGTACCTGTGTCTCGACAGAGTAGCAACACAGTACATCTCTGTGGGACTGCCCACTTTTTGCTGAGAGTCTGAACTAAAGAGTCTGTGAGGTGTTGCTGCCACTCTCCTCAGCTTCGGCTTTCAGCTGTATCATCAGCTTACCTGAAGCCCAGTCGGAAGCCACTGTCAGCAAGGCCAGATTGGGATCGCCTGCCCGCTGTGGAGCATGCTGTCCAAGGTGGGCCACCTCAAGTTGCTTCGTCGCTGCACCAGTTATGCTTAGGGCAGCAGGCAAGCATAGGAACTGCAGGGCAGATCATATGACACACCTTTCTAGCCACCTTCCACTCCTCAGAATTTGCCACTTGAGGCAGCTGCCTCACTCTGTCTCATGGTAGGGCCGGCTCTGCCTTTCAGCCATGGTCCCTTCCCCTTGATGGGCTTTTGACCTACATAGTTTAGAACTGCATAGTTTGAACTACATAGTTTTGAACTGCATGAATTACAGTGGTACCTTGGGTTACAGACGCTTCAGGTTACAGACTCCGCTAACTCAGAAATAGTACCTTGGGTTAAGAACTTTGCTTCAGGGTGAGAACAGAAATCACACGGTGGAAGCGCGAGGCCCCATTAGCTAAAGTGGTACCTCAGGTTAAGAACAGTTTCAGGTTAAGAATGGACCTCCAGAACGAATTAAGTTCTTAACCTGAGGTACCACTGCACATTACACTTTTTGTTTTTGTTCTTTGAAGTCAATGATATGTTCCAGGAGTCGCTGCAGTTTTAGCTTTTGCACCAAAATCTTTAGCTTAAGTCTACAATTCTATGATTCCTCACCTTCCTTGTTTCTCCCAGTCTGCCGAAACTTTGCAGCCACCCCATTCTATTCACAATAACCTCAACAATGCCACTGCAGTGGCTTTTGAAAAAAAATATCATTAAACCAAGTAACCTGTGTGCTTTTACATCACTCATTATGCAGGTGACCCCTGTCAACCTTGAGCCACTGCAAATCTCTGTGTGCCATAACGTGGATGACATTAAATGTAACACGTACCTGCCGAGACCAATGTTATACTATTTATGAAACCATATAATTTTAATAACCAAACTCAGCAAGATTTTATCACCCTCCACCTGTAATTTAGTCCTGCTGACTCATCAGCCCATAATTGCAGCTTGCCAATGCCTCACTAAAACCAGCAAAGTGGCAAGCTATTCTATCACTGCTGCCTAAGCACCCCACCATCTTTCATTTGTCTCCAAGGGAATCCTCTCCAGAGGGTTACAGTTAATTAAAAAAGCAGATTAATGAAAAAAAAAGTCCAATGACAAACTTTTCACTGCCTTCCTCATTATAAAGATCTATATATTTAATCTGCTCGTGATGAATTAGCTTTCAAGCTTATTTTTTGTTTTGTTTTGTTTCAAACAGGCAGGTATTCTGAAAGACAGTTTGCTCTCTATCTAAAGCAGCCCTTCACAAGAGGAAACGATTTTCTCTATGTCTTTCCACCTTATTATCACACACTTATGCTGTACTCATGGCCCAATTCTAAGAGTTGCCGCATCAGCAAGGTAGTAATTAGAACAGAATATATTGACAGCTTTGTGTGCGCCCTGAGCCAAAAATCCAAATGCAACACGAAGAAAAAACCCCAAACTCTTTGCCGCAGAAGCTTGAATTTTGCAGTCAGATAGAATGCTCAAGCTAGAGATACAATGAGAGACATTAACACTTCCACCTTGCCACTCAAAGCAACTAAAGAAGATTGGGAAGTGGGGGGGATGGAGCAAGCAGGTTAAAGTTGTGGTCGTATACCCACTTACCTGGGTATTCCAGTAATTATGCAAAATTCAAGAAAACTAATAAGTGAAATATGAGGCTGGATGCTTTCCTAGCATTTCCTCATAACTGATAACTTTTCACAGGTCTTTGTTGAACATTGACTGGTTGCAAGACAGGACCATAGCTCTATGGTAGAACATCTGCTTTGCATACAGAAGGTCCCAGGTACAATCCCTGGCATCTCCAGGTAGGGTTGGGAGACACCTTTGTCAGAAACTGTGAAGAGTCACTGCCAGTCAGTGTTGTTGGTATCCGTCTCAAGAGACAATGGAGTGCACCTCTGGGGGTGAAGTTAAAATGCTGGAGAATCACAGCGTCTGCTGTGGCTGCAGAGACTGCTAGTTTGTAACTGTGGCCTTCCATATTGTCATTGCTGTATTAAAAGCACTAAAGTGATCTCTCGTGGTCGCAAGACTGGGCAGTGTATATGGAGCTTCTGGGCTGCCCAGACAAGAAGATGTGGTCCAAAGCAAAGCAGGGCAATATGTCTGGCATCAGCTTGGCTGTTACTGGATTTGTGTACAGTGGTACCTCGGGTTACATGCACTTCAGGTTACGTATGCTTCAGGTTACAGACTCCACTAACTCAGAAATAGTACCTCGGGTTAAGAACTTTGCTTCAGAATGAGAACAGAAATTGTGCAGCAGTGGCACAGCGGCAGCAGGAGGCCCCATTAGCTAAAGTAGTGCTTCAGGTTAAGAACAGTTTCAGGTTAAGAACAGACCTCCAGAATGAATTAAGTTCTTAACCCAAGGTACCACTGTACTCCTTAGCATTTTCTCCTTCTGAAGATGTCCCACAAGGCAGCGAGTACAGTTTTTTTCCTTTGGGGTATACTCCTGAAGCCTTTCTCAGGCAAGACAGTGGAGATATAGGATCAGAGTTTTCCTTCTCCTAGATGAGCTACCTCCCCAGGTTGACACCCCCCATCTGCCCCCATTTCCATGGTGCACAAGCTTGGGCAGTGTGTACGGGATCCTGGGCTAGCCAGATGCAAAGACCTTCTTCTCAGCCTCATTTATGTGGTCCAAAGGAAAGCATAGCAATACATTTGGCACTAGCTTGGCTGCGGCAGTTGCTGGAAGGAGGTATACAAGACGCCACCTGACCGCCTTAGGGACTGCACTCTGGATTTGTGTAGGATTTACTCCTGAAGATATCTCACAAGGCAGCGGAAGTTTTGGATGAGAGCTTTCCTTCTCCTACCTTCCCAGGTTGACAAGCCCTATCTGCCCCTCACTTCCCTCTATGTTATATGCAGAAACTGCTTTCTTGACTGTTGGACCAACTATTGGTCTCGTCCACTCAATCTGCTGGAGGCTGTCTTTGCATGCAGAGGAAGTTCCTAACACTGAGGGTTTGAGATCCATCGGCTACCCTCATCTAGTTTAGCCAGCCAGTTGAAGCTGTCTCCTAGGGTGCGGCCACTGTCACATACTGACAGCTTTTAGGAGCTCCAGGTGAATTACAAGTGAGGAGAATGCTGTTGTGCTGAGTTCAGGGCCAGCCCACCCATGAGGCAAGGTAAGGTGACCACCTCAGATGGCAGGAGCCACAGGAGCAGCAGATCCTAATGTGGATCTTTATTCTCTCCTTGTTCCTGATAGAGATCTTCACCCATCCCTTATTCCTGGTGGGGAGGGGAGCATCATCTTGTCATTTGCATCAGGTGCTAAAATGTCTTGGGCTGGTCTTGGCTGAGGCTCTTCTTGAGGGCTTCCAATAGGCATCTGATTGGCCACTGTGAAAACCAAATGCTGGAGCAGATGGACCATTGGCCTTTACAAGCCTCCTCGTCTTATGTTCTTATGTCTGCAGCAGAAAATTAAAGGACAGCAGGTTGTTCAGCTCAGCTATGAGAAGGTGGTTAAAAACAACTAGAAGGAACTGCTTCTGGTTTTCAAAAGATCTCAGAGTCAGTTGTTTTTTTTTAAGGTTAGCTCCTGTTTCCCTCTGCTGTGACTGTTTCCGTAAAACAAATTAAATCTACAGAGTAGTTTATGTGTCTAGGCTTTAATGTTGTTTCATGTGGATACTTGCAGTCCCAGAAATCCACAGGCATACTGGCCTTACAAAAGACACCATCTGAGTACATTTTCAAAACTGAGCTGTCCTTCTCTATGAGAAATAAACTTTGAATTTACTATGCTTGCTTGGGTCCTTGAACTATTCATAATACTGAAGAAAAAGCATCCTACAGGTGTATTGTGAAATGTCAGCATTACGTCACTGAAACACTATAGGCTTTGATTTGTGTTATGACCTGCTTTCCTTGCTGAATCTTGTGCCCTTTATCTTATAGTTTCTGCTTTCTGGTCTACCAAGATCTGCTATTTTCTAGGCAATGCATTTAATAGTGCTGGTACTTCCTTAGAGATTTTGTATCTAAACATATTTGCAAATGTAATACGAGAAGGCAATGCATCAAATGAAATGGCTTCAGAAAGAAAACCCATGAGTCTTTACTCACAAGATTTCTGCTCAGCTTAGCTGCTTATAATTGTTCAGCACATATCATATCTTTTCATATCTTGTGATAACAAGAACGAGACTGTCTCCAAGTCATTTATATGTGAGAGGTGAGTCTGAACAGAGCTTTTCTGCAGTGATTCTCCTGCTCTCTGCACGCTAAATCTAGCACTGGGGGCTTTTAAGAAATCCTGATCACACTTACTTGGAAATTGATACATTTTAAACCGTGGTGTTTCACAAGGGATGCTGAAGAATGATGCCTCTTAGTCTGCACTTCATCATTCTGTGAATACCATCATAGCCTTGGGCAGAATGAAGAGGAGAGGCATTTGAAAATCAAGTACACTCAATCTAGCCAATGAAGATCTTATTTGTATCATGCGTATGAGAAAAGCAAAGAGTGATTTCAACCCTTGGAAGTATGGCTGTTCCTGCAAATTCCAAGAATCAATGTATGCCTTTGTAAGCTGAACTTCTCCCAGCAGAGCAGTGATAAGTACCGTGGAGGCATGTATGACTTCCATCTCAGGGGATAAACCTCTAAAGCAGGGGTAGAGAACCTCAGGCCTGAGGGGCACATGAAGCCACCACTTTTCTCTGTCCAGCCCTCAGGACTCTTGCCAGGCCATGCTCCCTCTCCAGCCACACCCTCTCACCAGTCCCACTTTACATCTTCCTTGAGTATTCATGCTTGGTTGGAACTGGGATATGTCCTTGAACTCTGATAATGCTTCTTGCTTGCCTAATGAAGGGTCGAGAGGAAAGTGTGAGTGTGAAGAAACCAGCCCTCTGTAGAATGGTAAAATGTACATTAGCCACTCTGCCCACTTTTACCTCTAGCCCCGCCCCCTTGTCATGTGACTCCCAGAAAGCTGCTCAGAAGGGAATGTGGCCTTCTGGATGAAAAACTTATCCTATCCTTGCTCTAAAGCTGTAGTTCCCAAATTTGGGTCTTTGGTTGTTTTTTGGACTACAATTCCCACCATCCCTGATCACTGATTCTGCTAGCTAGGGGTGATGGGAGTTGTAGTCCAAAAATAGCTGGAGACCCAAGTTTGGGAAACCCTGCTCTTTTGCCAACCACATAAAAATTTGCATCTGTAGCTCCATTTGGATTTAGTTTGCTGTCTTTTCCAACCTGAGGTCCCCAGATTCTGTTGGACTACAACACCCATCAGCGGCAGCTCGCTTGGTCAATAGTCAGGGAAGATGAGAACTGTAATCCAACAACATCTAGGGGCCCAAGGTTGGAAAGGCTGGTCTGGGATACCAATTAAATTACTTCAGGAGATCTCCAAGAAGAAACTAGATCAGGGTTCAGCAACCTTTTTCAGTGTGGGCCAGTCCACTGTCCCTCAGACCATGTGGTGGGCCGGACTATATTTTGAAAAAATAATAATGAATGAATTCCTATGCCCCACAAATAACCCAGAGATGCATTTTAAATAAAAGCACACATTCTACTCATGTAAAAACACCAGGCAGGCCCCACAAATAACTCAGAGATGCATTTTAAATAAAAGGACACATTCTACTCATGTAAAAACACGCTGATTCCTGGACCATCTGCGGGCCAGATTGAGAAGGTGATTGGGCCACATCCGGTCCACGGGCCTTAGTTTGCCTACCCCTGAACTAGATGCTGAGTGTTGTACTGTTTCTTATAAATGGCCCACGGAAATAAAGACAACCTGGGAGTATTAGGGACTCTATTCCGTTGACAGCAAACTCTGCATTTTATGCCAGTTGACTATCTAGAGCAGGCTTCCTCAAGATGTTTTGAGATTACAGTTCCCACCATCCCTGACCACTGGTCCTGCTAGCTAGGGATCATGGGAGTTGCAGGCCAAAAACATCTGGAGGGCCAAGGTTGAGGAAGCCTGATCTAGAGTGAGGATGAGGAACCCGTGGCTCCCATTCGGCTACAACTTTCATCATCCCTGACAATTCTGTCTGGAGCTAATGGGGGCTGGACTCCCAACAGCCATCTGGGAGGGTTTGCCATTACTGTTCTAGAGACTCAAAGAAGAAAAATGGCAATAAATACAATGCATTAGTCATTTCAGGTAAATTTGGGGAATGCAGGGTAATGAAAGACCTAGCCCTTTATTTGATTTCTTTTCTTTTTTTAAAGGCTCTACTGTTAATAACATTAAGGAGGAGATGAGCTATAAAGATATTGGAGCCGAGTTTATGATGAGAAAAAGCCCCACTTTAGGAGTAGTTGTCTTCCACCACTTAGCTCAGTTCTTTGTGTACACATCCTTCCATTCAGAATCTTTATTGCTGTTTGCCTAAGGGGGGAAGAAAGGCAGCACATTGAAGAATGCAGGCCAGGGAACAGTCGACAGCTTCCAAGCCTTCTCTGTGTGTGGGTCCAGGTACTACTCATAACGTTTTCTGCCACTCACACTTTTGAGCCCTTTCCTAGCTGAAACTCAATACTTCCCTTACAAATAAAGCAAGTCGTCTGACAAATTGTATTCTCCTCGGCTTTCGTGGGGTCGGCCGGTGACTTTTATTTCACAGAGGGAACAAGGAGAAGTTTATAATAGGATCAGCTTTGTTTGCAATTTGTTTCTAATAGATGCCAATAAGCCGGTTAACTAGGCTCCAGTTAATGGAAATTTTATTGTTTTTCCCCCCTGCAGTGCTCATGACCTTTCCTTATACAAGCGTTTGTGATGCTTGAGAACATGAAGCTGTTGCTTAACGTCAGCCCTTCTTCCAACGAGGAGATGGCCACCGACTCTTCTGAACTCACACGCCAACTCTTTTGCTTTGTGAGTAGGCAAAAAAGACTTTGATCGCCTGTCAGCAGGCAAATTTACAGCAGCATTCTGGCTTTTGTTCCATGTGTATTTCTCCAAATATAATATCTCCCCCAAGAAATCAATGATAAGCTGCTAAACTAAAGAGCATGGTAACATCTACAGAGCAGTAAATTAATGGTCCTTCGTGGATAGATGGTTACAGATTTCATCATAAAAAATGGATAAAAGATTACATATCACACAGAGCGAAACTTTTAATAACTCAACATGACTTTACTTAATGGGTTTTATTCATTTTAATCATTATAGTGTCAATGATGATTATAGCCTTATTAGAGTCTAGTGATTGAGGAGCCTGTTTATGAGATATTGAAAATCTTAGGCTGAACCAGTGTGCAGACTCAGTTGATCTGATGTGTAACTTCATCTAAAGGAACAAGGCTTGTCAGAAGGTTTTCAATTAATATTTTTACAGAATTGCTCCTGTCTCTGGTGACCTAGGTCACAGATGACTTAAGGATTCCACAACATCAGCTTCTCCAAACAGTGGACCAGCAGCAAGAATAAATCAGAGAGAGGGGGAAAGAGAGAGTGAGAGAGCGCACAAGAAAGCACTGGAGTTTTCTTTGTATTTAAGTGAGCTTCATGAGGAGAAGTTTAGAGTGAAACAGGGCCATTTTCTGTGCATTCTTGAAATATAGGTATTTGGCCCTGTCTACAGTGCTTTTCTAGCAAGAACAAATGTTTTCATTTTGGTTTGAGTAAATTAGAAATTACTTTATCTCCCCTAGTATTTTGTGAGCAGTCAGTCTGAATGATAGTGACCTGAAGGAAGGGGACCTGGGTAAAATGACAAAATGCAGCATTTTGGGGGCAGCTGAATCCACAGAGCAACTTGGACTTAGGGAGTCCCTCATTTGACTCAAGACACCTTGTTAACAGTAAACTGATTCATGAACAATCACCCAAATCACCACTATTTTCCTTGTAATTCAGGCTGCATACAGATACTGATGCACATGACTAGTATCTATACTGTGAGCAGGTCCTGTTTGAATGGAGACAATCAGCCTTTGCTTTGTGCCCAAACTTTTTTCAAAGAGGGCGCCAGATTTGATGATGTTCACATGCGTGAGGGCCGACCAAAGACATTGAGCTTTTTTTAGGATTGAAGTTGTTGAGCTACAATTTTACGCCAAAGTTGTTGAGCTATTTTGGGGATTTTATCCTAGGACATATACTGCCACGGGGCCCAGATTAAATCGAAAATGCACTTTGGACGTGCCAGCTACACTCTCATGCGTGTGACCTCTATAGCCAGTGTAACCGCTGTAGAGACAAAGGAGTGCAGTTACATCAAGGCTTGCATCCCTTGGCACCAAGCTAGAGTTAGGTGTCTTAAGGTAAACATATTTATTTATTTCTTATTAAAAACAATGAGGGGGAATGTGTCGATTCACTTGTTATTGCTTGTTAATTTATTTCGCTTGCATACCTCCTTTCATCTGAAGATCTCAGGGCGATTCACAACATGAAAATACAAAATAGAAACACTATACACACAAACACACACACACAAGAACAAAAGCAATAACAGAACAGAATAGTTCTTAGTTCTTTCCATCATTTTCTGATGTTTGCTTCTTGCATCCATATAAGCCCTGCTGTTTGGCTATAAATCATCCATCCTTCACATATGTGGTCGGCAACTTGGTCTTTTGAAATTGTAGGGTCTCTACACTGCTTTATTTCATTGGCCTGAATCACTTCTTTCCACATGTCCTGCATATGTCCCATGTTAACTTCACAGTTTTCCCACTACACCCTCGGCTTTCAGTCTTGGTTGTAGCCAGTTATTAATTTCTCCTATCTTTTAAGGGCATTCCTAACTTTGCACATTCTGTGAAATGGTGTGTTATTCTTAAGCTCCTTAACGTTTCTCTGTGTCATGCTCCATAACATATCACACGTAATATGCACATATTGAACAACACGTCAGCTTTCAAGTCTAAGGAAATATATTTATTTTTTATTATAAAGCTGAGTTGTCTGAAGGCCACGCACGGTTCTTTTATTCTCCTCTTTATTTCCACTGTTCTATTTCCTCTTCCTGGCATGAATTTATTTATTTTTTACTCTAGATATATTCTTCAACTTGCTCTGTTTATTTTCTAATTGTATATAATTCTGTTCTTTGCACATTACTTTAGTCTTAGCTAAGTTCATTTTCAGTCCTACCATTTTTTGATTAGTCGTCTAGTTTTTCCAGCATTTCTGATTGTTCTGGACTTTTGGCTATTTCAACTGCATCATCTGCATATAATAGATTATTTAGATACCTTCCATTGGCTGGGGCTGGGGCAACCCAGCCAGATGGGCGGGGTATAAATTATTATTATTATTATTATTATTATTATTATTATTATTATTATTGATGTTGATTAATTTTTCTGAGCACTCCAGCTTTTTAAACACATCTTTCAAAGTGAATGTAAATAACTTAAGTGATAAGCTATCTACTTTTCTTATGCCTCTTTTAAAGGGTATTGGATTAGTCTATATATAGAGATGATATGTTGCCATTGCCTTGCTGTTGTTGCTATTTCTTGCAGTAGCTGGTTGTTTCTGCTGTCAATTTTGCAGTTTCACAATGCTTGTTATACAGCTCAGATTTCAATAGTGTCAAAAGCTTTTTCCATAATTGATGAATTCAGCTTATATGGAGATGTAATATTCATTCTATTTTTCCTATCAATATTTTCATTGTTAATAGATTATCTACTGTGGAATAACCTTTCTAAACCCCACTTGTTCTCTAGGTTGATATTCATCCAGTTTTTAGTTAAGCCGTTAGTTAAGTTAGTAATTATTTTGGTTAGCAATACTGTATGGGCCAAAAGGCTTATCAGTTGATAAGTCACAACTTTTCAATTAGCTCCCACCTTTTGGCATTATTCCCTTTATTTGGAATCTTGCCTTGCTGCAGGCACCTATTTAATAGTTTTGCCAATATCTTAATTAATCTACCTCTTCCTTCCATTATCACATCCACGGTCACTTCATCTTCTCTCAGTGTTCTGTTTTTCTTCATGTCCTCCAAAGCCTATTCTACTTATTCTCTGGTAATTTGTGGTAACTTCTCAGATCCAACATTAAAAATATTTCCATCTTGCCCTTCAAAAGATTTTCCAAGCCAGTTTAATAACACTTGAAAGCAAGATACAACCAATAAAGGGATCCCACGATCTTTAATCCACTCTGGTGTGACCCTTTCTGCATAAGATTTGCTGTTATGTACTAAGCTTGGATCCTAGAACAATAGGCAAGTAGCATCCTAGAATGCAACAACTGATTGGCTTGCAGGAAAAGACCAATCAGGCTCCAGGAGGGAAGCAGAATCAGCCAATCAGATGGGACTCCTTGTGTAAATAATGTATATAAAAGCCTGAGGTTTGGGGGGCAATTCAATCACTGTTTTACAAGCTGCAATAAAGAGCATGAAATCACTACAGGACTCCAAGTATATTTCATTTGCCTACATCTTAAGAGCCAGGAGTCTGCCTAGATCATCAATATCACCACATGTTATTTACAGTGGTGCCCCGCAAGATGAATGCCTCGCAAGACGGAAAACCCGCTAGACGAAAGGGTTTTCCGTTTTGGAGGTGCTTCGCAAAACGAATTTCCTATGGGCTTGCTTTGCAAGACGAAAATGTCTTGCGAGTTCCTGCGGGGGGGTCCCTCCCCCCCTTTCCCCCAAGCCGCTAAGCCGCTTAACAGCTGATCCACTAAGCCGCTAAGCCGCTAAACAGCTGATCCACTAAGCTGCTAAGCCGCTTAACAGCTGATCCACTAAGCCGCTAAGCCGCTTAACAGCTGATCCGCTAAGCCACTAAGCCGCTTATCAGCTGATCCGCTAAGCCGCTAATAGCGCTAATCCGCTAAACTGCTAATGTCTTGCTTCGCAAGACGAAAAAACCGCAAGACGAAGAGACTCGCGGAACGGATTATTTTCGTCTTGCGAGGCACCACTGTATATGCCATCCACCTGACTGAGTTGCCCCAGCCACTTTGGGCAGCTTCCAACAAATTAAAACACAGTAAGACATCAAACATTAGAAACTTCCCTCCACAGGCCTACCTTCAGATTTCTTTTAAAGATTGTACAGTTATTTATCTCCTTGACATCTGATGCGGGGGCATTCCACAGGGTGGGTGCCACTACCAAGAAGACCTTCTGTCTGGTTCCCTGGAGCTTCACATCTCACAGTGAGGGAATAGCCAGAAGGCCCTCAGAGCTGGATCTCACTGTCCAGGTTAACAAAGCAGACGTAATACATGCTTGTGTAGTAAATCAAATATTTGCATGGGCCATACCAATTCCTATAGCAGTGCTTCACTGCAGGAATGTTGTGACAACTCTGCAGGAAGGTAGTCACCTATGCAAATATTTATTTAGGGTTCCAGAGAGTGATGAGAGAGTGCATTACTTGCTATAATGGAGGAAAAGGAATGAATCCATTTAAATGTGTCAGATGGCACTAGCAAACCAGTTAATTTGATAGCTCAGCAAATTTATAATGCATCCAAAGTGTACATTTCAGCAGGTTCTGCATGTGGGAGTATTAAGTGAGACCTGTGCTGAGAATGCAGTCAAAGTAAGATTTTAGTTATCTGGCATTCCCATTCCCTGATTCACATTACACTAACTGTGTATTAACAACTGTTTGGTTTCATTTTACACCTCCTACCCTCTGCTGCAAGGGAGAAGGGAGTAATTCTAAACGAATGGAAAACATCACTCTCTTTCTCTTGCATAGATGTCTCCCTAATGGAAAAAGCCAGTCACTGATGGCTAGTTGACACTTCATTGAGCTATTTTCCTAAGAGCAATATTCTTATAACAGCTTAAAAATCATCTAGTACTGCACAAGTGACCTGCAGGAAGCCTTTTGATTTGACACACACACAAACGCACACATGACAAAGGTGCTACTTTTGGCATGTTCCTCTCTTGTTTTTGATTTAACAAGGACAACGTTGTTTCCACTTTGTATGAGCTCCACATGGTTCAGCTGGAGATGGCAGCCCCCTGTTCACCGCATGAACGGATTACAAAATACAAAGAGCTAAGCTAACTTGCTGCAGTTAAAACTTAGAATCCAACAGCATTCACAAAAACTAGAATTCACTGAGTCCAGAGATTCAAGGGTGTTTTTTTTTAAAATAAATAAATATTTGTGTATTTATTATTCATTTAGGGGGGAAAGTATATACATTGCTTAATCACAAAACTCTAAGCTGCATACAGGTTAAAATAATCAATAAAAACTAACCACTCCCCGACTGGGATTTTTTAAAAAATGTATAAATAATTATCAATATAATACGGGTGGTGGTGGAAAGTAAAACCTTTATAAACATCTTTATATTATAACTATATTATATGTCTGAGTAGGCAGGCCATGTCTTTATAGAATATGCAGTAACCAACTTGTTTCCATAACACTGTGGTCACACATGCCCCAACTGTTTCAGTGTGGTGTAGTGGTTAAGAGTGGTAGTCTCTAATCTGGGGAACCGGGTTCGCGTCTCCGCTCCTCCACATGCAGCTGCTGGGTGACCTTGGGCCAGTCACACTTCTCTGAAGTCCCTCAGCCCCACTCACCTCACAGAGTGTTTGTTGTGGGGGAGGAAGGGAAAGGAGAATGTTAGCCGCTTTGAGACTCCTTAAAGGGAGTGAAAGGCGGGATATCAAATCCAAACTCTTCTTCATCTTCTTCTTCTATTACCAGGAATAGTTCTTTTTTGCTGTTGTTAATAGGCCCTGGCAAACTGTTGTTTTGCGCAGGTATATATGCATCTAGCTATAGCGTGCACACACACCTGAATAAATGAATTTGTCATCGTTCAGGATTCAGCCCTCTTCCTAGGGTTTCTACAAGTTATATTTCTGAATGGTAGGAGGGATAGCGGATGCAGCTTTCATCCAATGCGCATGCAAAAGTATGTGCATGAACATTAAGGCATCATGCAATGGATAGTCTGCCATGAGAACACAGAGCAGAATACAATTTTTGTTCCTATTAGTATGGCTCCAGCATAGGCAGCTACTAATGGAGAAGGAGGAGAGACGATTTTTGCCAATTTTACCTCCTTCTGGTAGCCCTTTCCATCCCCCAATCTATACTGGAAGGATGGGGGACTCTGCAGAAAAGATTTTAACTGAGAGTTTGGAGCTGCAAGGGCAAGGGGGAACTGGCTAAAAAATTTCCCGCTTCCCTATATTAGTGATCACCTCCTGATGGATCAAAAGCTCTTACACAAGGGTATCAATTGGACATAGCCCATAAGAAGATAAAAAAAACTGGCTCGTCCAGCATCTTGTTCCCCACAGTGGTCACCCAGATTCTGGAGACAGAAAATAGCTATCAAAACAAGTAATCAGTGTCATTGTATGTTAACATCCTGGAGAAGACAATAATATAATATTCCACTTATCTGACTGCATTGCCTCAGCCACTCTGGGCAGTGTCCAACATAATATAAAAACACAACTCAGTATCAAGCATAAAAAGCTTCTTGACATAGGGCTGCCTTCAGATTTCTTCAGAAAATCATGTAATTGGTTATCTCTTTGACATCTGATGGGGGTGGGACATTCCACAGGATGGGCATCACTACTGAGAAGGCCCTCTGCCTGGTTCCCTGTAACTCCACTTCTTGCAGTGAGGGAACCTCCAGAAGGCTCTTGGAGCTAGACCTCAGTGTCTAGGCTGAACAATGTGAGTGGAGATACTCCTTCAGCTATACAGGACTGAGACTGTTAAAAGATTTAAAGGTCAACACAGTGGCATACCATGGGGTCACATGGGGGTTGGGATGGGAGTACGCATGCACATTCAACTGCCTAATGGTGTCCACGTCATCCAGGAGATCACAGCCACAGAGATAAGAAAAGAAGAGTTGTTCCGTTGTCTGGAGAGGTCACTTCCTGGTTTGCATGGAGAAGTCATTTTCAAAGGAGCCCAGCTATGGAAGCAGCATTTGGTGTTGAAATTTTGCACCCCTAACAAATTTGCGCCCAGTTCAATCACCCCTGTGGCTCCCCCTCCGCACACTATGCCACTGGATCAACACCAGCACTTTGAAAGTGCTATGCTATTATGTTTACAAAGTAATCAGGTAAGATGAAGTTTGTGGTGGGGTGTCCTGGCCTCCTTTTCTTTTTGATGAACTCCCAGAGGTGCCTAACTCACTTCGTTCTATTCCTTTGTCTTTGAGGCTTTGTTGCCAGGGATGTGACACTTCTCTCAAGCTTTAAGAAACCCTTACATAAACTCACCTATCTTCTTTAAAGATTTTCCTGATGAAATCCCAAAGAGCAAGTAAATGATGCTCAGCTTTATTAACGAAAAGCCAGGCATATTTACCTAAGACTTCATTTATCCCAGCTACAATTGCCCTACCTTCTAATGCTCAGATTCAACTGGAAAAGCAAATTCACTATAAATGGGTCCTGCTGAACTTCAAAGCCTGCAGCCAAGATGAAGGTGGGTTTCAAGCTAGGAAATGACATATCTGAGCAGTGATCAGTTGCGCTCTCCAGGCAAGTCTATTTAAAAGCACTTTCCATTTTAAATATGGCAATAAAATACCAGGCGCGCCAACCTCCTTGATAAGGCTAAAAGCAATACATCCAAATCCAATCTAAATTTGACATTGCCTAGAACAAGAATTCACATTGATAAGTCAGGGCTCGTTTACAGGGCAATAAATGGGTGGGTAGCTATAATATGGGTATTAAACTTGTAAAATATATTGATAGCAAGCAAGGGCTAAATAAATAATTTACTGTGAGAAGATTGGAAATCTTTACATGGTACTTAATTGACCATTCGTGCTCCCACGTTCTTGATGGCTTTCTGCTTTGCATTTTCTTTTTTTCTTTCTTATTTATTTATTTATTTATTTTCAGGTGCTCAAATTTCTCCTGTGTGTATTTTATTTCCAACCCGTTAGCAAATCTCAGAAACCCGGACCAGTTTCCATCTTTGTTTTGTCTGTCGGTCAATTACATTCCCTTGAATGTGTTTGTAAGCTTTAGAGCATAGGTAGGCAAACTAGGGACGCAGGTGGCGCTGTGGGTTAAAGCCTCAGCGCCTAGGACTTGCTGATCGAAAGGTCGGCGGTTCGAATCCCTGCGGTGGGGTGCGCTCCCGCTGCTCGGTCCCAGCGCCTGCCAACCTAGCAGTTCGAAAGCACCTCCGGGTGCAAGTAGATAAATAGGGACCGCTTACCAGCGGGAAGGTAAACGGCGTTTCCGTGTGCGGCTCTGGCTCGCCAGATGCAGCTTTGTCACGCTGGCCACGTGACCCGGAAGTGTCTCCGGACAGCGCTGGCCCCTGGCCTCTTAAGTGAGATGGGCGCACAACCCCAGAGTCTGTCAAGACTGGCCCGTACGGGCAGGGGTACCTTTACCTTTACCTTAGGCAAACTAAGGCCCAGGGACTGGATCCGGCCCAAACGCCTTCCCAATCTGGCCTGCGGACGGTCAGGAATCAGTGTGTTTTGACATGAGTAGAATGTGTCCTTTTATTTGAAAGGCATCTCTGGGTTATTTGTGGGGCCTGCCTGGTGTTTTTACATTAGTACAATGTGTCCTTTTATTTAAAATGCATCTCTGGGTTATTTGTGAGGCATAGGAATTCATATATATATATATATATATATATATATATATATCCAAAATATAGTCCGCCCCCCCACAAAGTCTGAGGGACAGTAGAACGGCCCCCTGCTGAAAAAGTTTGCTGACCCCTGCAGAGGAATTAGCAAAAATCAGCTGTATTGCCTGCATAGAAACTGGCTGATTTGTGTTCTTGGTTGGAAGCAAAATGAAATTGATCTAATTCTTGATTGTGAAAGGAAGCTACTTTCTGCTTAGAGAGATTAACTGAGAACTGGAGTCGAGCACTGAGTCTGTTGTGTAGCAGCAGTGGAAGGGATGACCTTAAATACACAGTTTATCTGATGTATCACAGTTAAAGTTCACTGAATTGCACAATCCTGTGCATCCTTACACAGAAGTAAGACCCACTATGTTTAATGGAACCTCCTGTAGGATTAGAGTCTAAATCTGACAGAGCCTGATCATTTCTACTAGTGCAGAGTCTGGTCATCTGGTGTCTTATAGGTAGCAGAATCTGATGAAAGACATCTCTGCTATGTGAGGAGACAAAGAATGACGATTAGACCTGACCAAAATGTTATTGGTGACGGCTTATAGTGATAGCAGTTAGTTCTATAGGGCACTGGGCCTTATGAGCAGCCAATCTTTGTGGTTTCCTCCCTGACTTTCTGTAAACCAGGATAGAAAATTAAATCGCTAATGCATTGCTTGTAATTCTTGCTATACTAAATGTAATCTTCAGATTTAAACACCGTGATTTATGCAAGAAGACAGAATGTAGATTTGCAGCATGTTAGGACAACTGGGTGGTGTTTGGGTAGGTAGCAGTGGCTGGTGTCCATTGGAACTGGTAGGGCAGAAGGTAGAGAGACCAGCAGCAGGTGGAGCTTGAGCGAAAGACAGGCAGAGCTTTCCCCTTAATTGGTTGTAAGTAAGAAGATACCGTATTTTTTGCTCTATAAAAAGTAAGGGGAAATGTGTGTGCATCTTATGGAGTGAATGCAGGCTGCACAGCTATCCCAGAAGCCAGAACAGCAAGAGGGATTGCTGCACAGCACTCCCTCTTGCTGTTCTAGCTTCTGGCTTAGCCCCTCAGTCCCTTCCCCCACCTCCTGGAAAAGCCCCCAAGAGCCGCGCTCCCTTTAAAGAGCCACGCGGAGTGTGTGTGTGGCTCTTGGGGGCTTTTCCCTGAGGAGGGAGAAGGGCAGCCCGTTCTCTCTCCTCGGGGAAAAGCCTGCAAGTGCTGCCCACATGCTCCACACGGCTTGTGAAAGGGAGCGCTGAGCAGAGCCTGGGATGCATACAGGCTCTGCTCAGCGCTCCCTTTAAAGAATAGTTTTTTTCTTGCATTCCCCCTCTAAAAGCTAGGTGCATCTTATGCTCAGGTGCGTCCTATGGAGCGAAAAATAAAGTAGGTGGGTGGGGGCTGGCTGAGGGAGGAGGTTGGTGGCACAGCACTCCATTTGCCGACCCTCCAAGTGTCCCTATTTTCCAGGGACAGTCCCCAACTTACAGAAGCTGTCCCTGTTTCTGATTTGATCCTGGAATGTCCCGCTTTTCCTTAGGACGTCCCTATTTTCATCAGAGAAATGTTGGAGGGTATGGAGTTATGTGACCCCTCAGCCAAGGAGATAAGTAACTATACAACCTTTAGAAGACATCTGAAGGCAGCCCTGTTGTCAGGGGCCATGCTGAGGAGGGCTGCACTGAGGAAGAATGGTGGGAGCCACCCCCTCCCCCTGACCCTGATCCTGAATCTTCCCAGGAGCAGGAGGACAGCATAGATTTGGAAGAGTGGTGTGCAGAGGGGCATAGTTCAGAAGGCAGAAGCTGGGAAATACTGGATGAGGAATAGCTAGCAGAAGAAACACTAGAAGAGAGAGAGAGTTAACAGGTTCACAGACTCTCGACAGCGTTCACCATCCTTCTCCAAAGTCACAGAGAGCTCAGGAAGTGTCAGAACAGAAAGCACAGAGGCTACAAGCTCAGATTACAAGAGGTAGGAGTGACATAAATTAATAGGGATGGAAGGGGGAGTGTCCCTGAATTGGGAGCACCACCAATCTAGGAGATGTGTTCTTTGTTCTTTCACTGTGATTAAGGCGTTCCTGTGGTAAGGCGTTCCTTTCGTTTGATCTCTTATCTACTGCCACTGGCTGGGGGGAGGAAGCTGATTCCCCAAAGCCTGACACCTGTATAGGGACGCTTTTTGATGTTTAATATTTGATTATGTTTTTATATGTGTTAGAAGCTGCCCAGAGTGGCTGGGGCAACCTGGTCAGATGGGTGAGGTATAAATAATAAAGTTATTATTTTTATTATGGAATAGGATGTCCCTATTTTCATCGGAGAAATGTTGCAGGATATGCATTTGCCATAATGGACCAACATCCGTTGGTGGTGGGGGAGGAGAATGCAGCAAGTGGCCTGCAATGAGTGACACAGAGGCTTTAAAATAATCCAAAATAATGCCTATTTGTGTCCCGCGTGAGCTGCCATGTATACATAAGGTCTGTTCAGGGCCAAAGTTCATGCATAAATCAGAATATCCAATCCCCAGGCTACACTTCTCAGAATTTAGACCCGTTTGAATCAGTCTTTATGGATAATAATAATAATAATAATAACTTATTATTTATACCCCACCCATCTGGCTGGGCTTCCCCAGCCACTCTGGGCGGCTTCCAACAAAACACTAAAATACAATAACCTATTAAACATTAAAAGCTTCCTTAAACAGGGCTGACTTTAGATGTCTTCTAAAAGTTTGGTAGTTATTTTTCTCTTTGACATCCCTCTGCCTGGTTCCCTGTAACTTGGCTTCTCGCAGTGAGGGAACCGCCAGAAGGCCCTCTGCGCTGGACCTCAGTGTCAGGGCAGAACGATGGAGGTGGAGACGCTCCTTCAGGTATACTGGACCGAGGCCATTTAGGGCTTTAAAGGTCAGCACCAACACTTTGAATTGTGCTTGGAAACGTACTGGGAGCCAGTGTAGGTCTTTCAAGACGGGTGTTATATGGTCTCGGCGGCTGCTCCCAGTCACCAGTCTAGCTGCCACATTCTGGATTAGTTGTAGTTTCTGGGTCACCTTCAAAGGTAGCCCCACTACCTTTGGATCCATAACAACTCCTAAATTTTGTAATTTTGCATCGCTCAGGAGTTTGTTGAACAGCGTTCCCCACCACTCTGCATGTAAGGAAGAGACTCCTGCACACCACTTTCCTTCCTGGGGAAAGTATAAGGGAGGAAGGGACTATCTTCCACAGGGCTAAACAAAAGCTTCTTGATGCAAGAGAAATGCAAACAGAGTTTTCACAGAAAGTGAGTTGTAAGCACAGCAAAGGTACATTTTATTATTGTGGTGTTTGCTCTCAAGCTGTTTGAATGAGAAAGGTATGGGGAGTGCTCTGTGTAGAAATTCAACTGTTCTGGCATGGTGACAGCTTTGTTTCAGTGCCTTTGAAAACATTCCATGAAGAAGATACAACAAGTAGGCTTGCCACGTGTCCTCTTTTTCCAGAACACGTCCTCTTTTTCAGGGGTAAAATTTCTGTCCGGGTAGATTTTTTAAAATTTGCCAAAATGTCTCTGGCTACACTTTCTGGATGAGACATAGACATAACTGGTGGTTGAAGACTTGCTTTCCTCTTCACTTATCCTGCCCACCTCAGCAATATATCACAGCTTCTATAGCAGGCATCCCCAATATACAGCCCTCCATATGTTTTGGCCTACAACTCCCATGATCTCTAGCTAGCAGGCCCAGTGGTCAGGGATGATGGGAATTGTAGTCTAAAATATCTGGAGGGCCAAAGGTTGGGGGTGCCTATTCTATAGCCTACATTTAAAATAAGGGTCGTCAAAATGCCCTATAACAAGGGGATCTCTCACTCACTCCAGAGGTTGTCCTTACAGGTTGCTTGAAGTGACTGGGAGTATTGGGAGGAGGCAGGCCAGGGTAGCATATCGTGGGACTCATCACAAAGAGCATAGATGAAAAAAGTGGACATTCACTTTCCCTTCTATTCTCTCGCCAATGCAGAGCACCGTTCTCCCATTTAATTTGAAATGTTCACTGTAGGCAACGAAACTAGTTTTCTGGTGCACAGAAGTTGGAGATAAGCTTCACCAGGGCTTAGAACAGAATTTGCTAAAGATGGTGCCCTGTCAGGGACCATGCTGAAGAGGACTGCACTGAGGAGAAATGGTGGGAGCCACCCCCGACCCTGAATCTTCCCAGGAGCAGGAGGACAGTATAGATTTAGAACAGTGGTTTGCAGATGGGCATAGTTCAGAAGGCAGAAGCTGGGAAATGCTGGATGGGGAACAGCTAGAAGGAGAAACACAGGAAGAGAGAGGGTTAACAGATTCATGGTCTCTGGACGGCATTCCCCCCCCACCACCCCCAAGGACAAGGAGAGCTCAGAGAGTGTTAGAACAGAAAGTGCAGAGGGTACAAGCTCAGATTACAAGACATAGGAGTGATGTAGATTAATAGGGATGGAGGGGGTAAGCCTTAATTAGGTGCACCGCCATTCTAGGGAGACACTTTCTTTTGTCTCTCACTGTGTTTATTAAATAAACTAACTGGTAAGACTTTCCTTTCGTTTGATCTGCTTATTTACTGACACGGGGGAGGAAGCCGATTCACCGAAGCATGACATGCCCTCTAGGTGTTTTGGATACCTATTCATATCACTTCCACCCATCATTTCCCATCAGAGCTATAGTTCATTAACACTCCACCCTGCCCCACCTCATTCTGCCCCTGTTCCATGGCCGAAGGTGGCACACGTGTCGGCGATCATGTGTCAATTGGACACACACAAAATGGTTGCCACCTGAACATGAAATGCAGAAGAATACCGCTCAGTCTGAACTGAGCACAAGCACTGAATGAGCAACCTCAGAAAGATAATCAGAAGGGACTGGCTGGTATGATTAAAATTTCACTTGGTGTTTTCATGAAGACAAGAGGTTTTTCTCCCTAGACACCCGCTTGCATTTTAATAGCTGAGCCTTCAAATTTGATGTGCTGTTTTGTTCATTCATATATATATATATAAACACGTACATACCATGTTCTCTAAGTGCACAAAAAAATAACAGAACTAATTGAACAATCACAGCAAAGGAGGTCAAAACCCAACAAACAGTGCAGCATTCATAATGACCCAAGAGAATTTAACAGATGGACACTTGTAAATCTAACAGGATTCCTACTGGTGAGGATGCCTTAGGTAAAATTCAGAATGTCTCATTAAACTGTCAGCCAGATATGTGATGCTGCTCATGTGGACCATGCCAGTTACGCATCTGCACTGTACATACATATATCCATATATTAGAGATGGGCTTGACTCGCAAAATTCATGTCTACATCCAGATCGAACCCCCTTTTTTGAAATTCATGTGCCACTCATGTTGAATGCTTTGGTCTAGCTCACTTAGATTATGAGGAACGGCAAAATACAAAACACTGTATAGATTTAGGAGACTTTGTGCTTCTCTGTATTGCATCCTTGTACAATACAGACTTACCGAGGCTGATTGAGAAGATCGTTTGTTTTTTCAGAGGTCACCATCACGGCACCTATGGGCACCATGGTGCCCTTGAGACCTTCACCTTGTGCCCATGAAGCCTCTGCCCCCGCCCACACTTAGCGCCCACTTGGTCATGAAATGGTGAGTGTGCTTATCTGTTTCTCCACTGAAAAGTATCAGTGTACCCATGGGCCTTTAAAAAGTTGGCAACTTTAGGAAAGAACTGCTGCGACTTTTGTTAATGGACTTTCACCACTGGCCAGTTCAGCAGAAATGGTTTCATTTGCTACTAGTCAGAGGGGGAAAAATAGTCATAAAAAGATTGCTTCCTTTGCTACAGCTACAATTAAGATATGGAAAGAATAGTCACCCAGAACTGTGGCGTGCTGTTATGGAGACAAAACATAATATGTTATTGCAAATTATGTTTTCCTAGCTTATTGTTTAACACAACATTCATTCATTGAGAGCAAACCAGAAGGGCAGGCATATTAGTCAGTGGTGGTGGTGGGGAATAACGAAGAGCCTTTACTATGTTAAAGATTAACACATTTCCTTGTGGCATGGATTTTTACAGTCTACTGTTCACTTCGTCAAATGTATGAAGAGTTCTAGAAAGTTCGGAGGTATAATTTCCTCATATCGATTTTCACTGCATTGTGTATATGCTGATAGATAAGTGCCTTATCATATCCTGCAGCGGTTTTTCTAAATTAAAAAGCTCCAAATGCTTTAGTGTTTCCTCATGGGGCAGGTTTTCTAGCCTCTTGATCTTTGTAGCTGTCGCTTGCTATACCTTTACCAGCTCTGAGTTTTTGGTGGCAGGCAAACTGCAGTGGAATGGAAACAATACTGCATGCGACAAATACAGGGCGAAAGAGAAAACGTTGCCTTCTTGCATCCCTGCTCCAAGAATTGTTGCAATGAAGCAGAACCATTTGTGTCATCTTGGGGTACTTTGATAAAAAATGGAATAAAAATGTAAGAAATTTAATAACCAGAGCCCCGGAGCAGGGAACCTCTGGCTCACCAGATGTTGTTGTGTCCTGCCTGGACCTCCCCAGTAGGAGTCAACTCCTAGGGACCATGGGGGCTTCACCCCCCCAATAAAATATTTCAGTGGGCTGCCCCCCAAAAGTTAATGGCCATTGCCATTCAAATGGTGTGTGTGCACCACATCCTGTAATCAATTATGTGGGGTGGGGTTTACCTGCCCCCCTATTTTATTCAAGTTGGCACTCCTGACATCCCCGTTACCTCAGCTTAATATGAGGTGGGCCTCAGCTCCCTCAGGGGATTTGGGGCAAGCAGAATGCATGCCTTCCCTGACCATGTGCAGAGTGAGGTGAGTGATGGAGACTCAGAGTTTGGCTAAGGCATAAAATGCTGTTACACCAGGATTGTAGACAAGGTAGAGCTAGATGGGTCAATGGTCTGACCCGGTTCAAGGCAGAAGAGAACAGAGTTAATTATAGAGAAGGAAAAAGGCAATTGCTGCTGCATGCAGGTTTGCAAAAACATGCTCATCTGCAACTTTATGCTGCTTTTTCCTATTAACCTTTTTTCAACAGCATAAGTGCATTGTTAGGGAAAGATCTCATTTAGCCTGCATTTCAAGTAAACAGGATAAGAATTGCCATCACCATTAGCAGTATGGAGAAAACTACCACAGAACTGACTTCCTTTCACAGCAATGGCCTGAATAGTGCTTTTCACGCTGCAATTAAAAAATGTGTTGAGGGAGTTAAAAGACCATGTAGAATATTTTCTTGGGCCAAGACAAAAGGCAAGAGAGTACATCTCTTATTAAGAAGAAATATGTATAGCCGTGCTTCTGGGAATAGGGATTATCCTCTTCCGTGAACATCGTTTTGATGTTTTGTTAAACAAAATGAGAGAGATTTCTTTTTCAAGGGAAAAATAAGAGTCTAGCACAGATAGATATGTAGTTAAACAGAAATGTAGTTATGACGGCCCCCTCCCTAACCCAAACAGGAGGCAACTTCACCAACAGAGGTGGTTTTCAAGTAGTGCGACTGGTTCAACTGCACTGGGCGCTGTGCTGCAGGGGGTGCCACAACAATGCTGTAGAACAGAGCTCAAGAGGCTGGGGGAGCACCAAATTTTAGTGTCTCGCAGGGTGTCAGGCTCCTGAGGATCCAACCCCCCACAGTAGGTTGCCAGGAATGGATAAGACAAGGAAGTCCTTAGTAATGCGTTTTATTCAATATTCACAGAGAGAGGCTTAGAAATGCAGCCCCTTGGAGTATGGTGTTGCTCTAAATTAAACCCCACCCACTCTGTCTCTCCCATAATGTGTCATCACTATGGAGGCTGAGCTGTGCCTTCTGCCTCTGAGCTCTCTGCTCTCCTACTTTCAATGCCTGCCAGGTTCTGGGAGGGGTGGGTGGGTCTGGAATGCTTTCTAAAGACACTGTGTCATTCAGCTGTCGTCGTCCCGTCCCCCCAGGGCTTATTCTTCCTCCTTTTCCTCCCCTCCCATTATTTCCCAGCTTCCCTCCTCATCTGCCTCTGAGCCATGGCCTCCCTCAAACCCCTGTTGTCATTCTGAACGGTCTCCTTCTTTTCTGGAATGGTCAGGCTGGGGAGGTGGTCTCCACCATTCCTCTTCTGCCCAGTCTCTGACACAGGGATCTGCTGAAATATGTGAGCCCAAAGTCTGCCACTGCTGCCACTTTCAGAACTTTAAGTCATGGCAAATCATTTTTAAGGTTTAGAAACACAGAACGCAGAAAGCTGCCTTATACAGTGTTCACACCATTGGTCCATCTTCCTCAGTAATGTCTACAGTGATTGGCTCGCCAGGGTTTCAGACTGGGGTCTTTCCCAGCCTTACCTGGAGATGCCAGAGACTGAACCAGGTGCCTTCTGCATGCAGAACAGATGTTCTGTCAGTGAGCTACAGCCCTCCTGTCAGGAAGGATGGGAGAAGGAGTACAGCATCATCTGGAGGGTCACAGCCCTCGGTTTCAGGATGGATTTATTTTTGTATTATATTGTATTATAGTTTTATGTCGTTGTTGTTTAGTCGTTTAGTCGTGTCTGACTCTTCGTGACCCCATGGACCAGAGCACGCCAGGCACTCCTGTCTTCCACTGCCTCCCGCAGTCTGGTCAAACTCATGCTGGTAGCTTCGAGAACACTGTCCAACCATCTCGTCCTCTGTCGTCCCCTTCTCCTTGTGCCCTCCATCTTTCCCAACATCAGGGTCTTTTCCAGGGAGTCTTCTCTTCTCATGAGGTGGCCAAAGTATTGGAGCCTCAGCTTCAGGATCTGTCCTTCCAGTGAGCATTCAGGGCTGATTTCCTTCAGAATGGAGAGGTTTGATCTTCTTGCAGTCCATGGGACTCACAAGAGTTTCCTCCAGCACCATAATTTAAAAGCAATAGTTTTATAGTTTTTGTATTATAGGTTTATACTACCTTTCCATTATATTACCAAAAGAATAAAAAACAAAACAAAATTATGATGGAGCCTGAAACAGTAGAATTATAATGGGATTGGGATGAATGAATGGACTTCTACAGTGAGAATAGGGCTTGTCCCTTACGAACAAGATGGGAGAAAGGCAGAGGGAAGATTGGGTTTGAAGTGCAATGCCTTTGCATCCTAACCTTAACAGGGTTTATGCAAGTATGACTCTGGAAGGAAAAGAACCCAAAATTCAGAACCACAAAGTCTTCTGAGTTTCTGCTCAGTTTAACTAGCAAAAATTGCTGACTTCCAGAGTGCTGATTTTGCAGCCTTTTAAAATCCTGAGCATGAAATAAATATCTGGATCTTAATAAATGTCTCATTTAGATATGGTTAATATATTTAAATGTGAGATGATATAAATGATATATTTTTATTGCATGTCTTGCTACCTTTCCGTATTGATTCAGATAAATGCAAACTTTAAAAACTGCAAGGGGCTGCCTAAAAAATTGGTTCTCTTAGCATAATGTTATCTATTGGAACAAAATGTTATTATGCAAAGTTCCGAAGATTAAGTAGACTGTATCAGTGCAATTAACATCATATCTCAAGAGTAAAGCCGTGACTATATCATGTAAATGCAGTGATAAAAATGGCACCGAGAATGAGATTGGAATTTTACAACAGAGAAATCCAAGTAGCATTTCTTTAGCATTCCTCACAATTACTCTTCATTAGATGAATTGGCTTTGTCAACATATCACAATCCACAGAGCTGAGATACAGTCAGAAAAGATGCAATAATTATAACATATTCTACATACTTTAGACCCATGTTGGGAAAATATTCATAGGGCAATAAAAATGACTAACAAAAATGTATTAGTGAAATATATCTTAACATTGAAAGGAACTGGCGAGGCCAACAGGAACAGTTATGCATCCTTTTAATTGGGTGAATCAATGGATGACAGACTGTCATTCCCACCAACCAATCACTACCTTTGTCAGATAAATCTGTGGCTCACTTATTCTATCGGCCGTTTTTCAAAATAATTTGATCCCTTTGCCTCTGCTGGAGTTGATCTATGTCATATTTTTAAAACAACCCTTAGAATTTGACTTAACTTCGCTATAAAGCACCAAACCTTTTCTAGTTCCTGCTTTATGCATCACCTTTTCATTTTTCTTTCACCTTAAAAGGAACATTGACTTGCTCAAAGGACCGAGATAGATCAGCATATCTTAAACATCTCCTAAACAGTAAGGCAGAAAATAAGCATTGCGTCCAATGGGCTTTTGTTTCACTGATCGCTGTGGGATTTTCAGTGGGATGTATGCATAACTGTGAGCTGTATTCCAGCTTAAGATAGCAGTGCCTTGTCTGCAGCAATTATTGATTGTGCATTGGTGCATGGCATTGAAATCGGTGAAATTCTCATGTGCCACACATACAACTGCCTAGATTGTGCTGGGTTCCCCCCCCCCAGACCCATGGTAGCTGCCTGTGGCTCCTTGCTAACAGTCATTGGATCATCTAATTAATCTGATACAAGGACAACATAGAATACAGTGGTACCTTGATTCTCGAACTTACCGTAATCTGTTCTGGAAGTCTGTTCGACTTCTGAAATGTTCGAAAATGAAGGCGCAGGTGTCGCGGAAACAATAGCCGACAGCTGCATTGGATGTTCGGCTTCTGAAAAACGTTCAAAAACTGGAACACTTACTTCCGGGTTTTCTGCATTTGGGAGCCAAAATGTACCAAGGCATTTGAGAACCAAGGTACCACTGCACTGCATGCCACCCCAAAGCACATTAATGTACTTCTCAAGGAGAAGTAGATCATGCCAGTGGTATAGTATGGGTGGGGGGCCACAGGGGTGGTTGCCCCAGGCACAAAATTGTTATAGGGCATGAAATTTCAACATCCAGTGCTGCCTCAATACACCTGGGTGCTTCTCTTGCTGGGCTCCATCGAAAACGGCTTCTCCATGCAAACCAGGAAGTGACATTTCCAGACAAGAGAACGACTCTTCTGGATCATGCTCATGTCAAGCATCCTTTACTTCAGTGTGAATTACAGCTGCTTGAATGGGAGGCTGTTTCCAATTAGAACATGCCCCTCCAAAGACATTGTGAAGGAGGAATTCCCAGAACAGGACTCCACAGTTGCTGCTTGCAGTGACGCTCTTTTGTTTGCTTCAGTGTGTATATATACACATTGATATATGTACATTGATATTTTCAAGATGTTTACATGAATATTCTGAATTGTAAAACAGAAAAAATTAATTATTTTCTGTTTTACAATTCAGAATATTCATTTAAACTTCTTGAAAATATCAATGACTTCCCTTCTTCTCCTTCCATGGTTCATTTTGCATATCATAAATCCCTGCTTATTTTACATAAACTAAACCATTCAGTACTCCATTATTACATCCATCAAAACATATTTACCCTGTTGAATTTAACTTAATGCTGCCATTTTCAAATGTACACAGTCCCCCCCCCCCATATATTCAGTAAACATTTTCCAATCTTCACTTTCTTGTTTGCTTCAGTTTGTACCTTTAGTGAATGTTTTTTCTCTCTCCCCTGTGGAATTGTGATAATCCAGTATTGTGGAAGGGCATAGGAGAACAGTGATTGCGAATAATTTTTAAAAAAGAAGCAATAGTGGCTGAGACAGGTGATGGACAAGCAAATTACCTGTAAGACACAGCTCACTTAGAGACTGGCATAACCCAACATGTATATTCAATGAGAAAAGAAAATGCTCATTAGATACGAGACCACGGGAAAGAGCAAGCACCACCTTGTGAACGGCGCAGATCAAAACCGCTCAGAGCCAGTTTACCTTGCTATGTAGACCAGTGCTGAAACAAATCCTTTACTAAGAGCTGTTACCTAAAAAAAAGAAAAGAAACAACAACTTTGCTTTGAAATCACTCCATCAGCAGCATTTTCAATGAAACAGTGTCAGGGATGATGGGCAGTGATAGCTGAAGTGCTGGCGGGAGAGTCTAGTGGCAGTTAAGGAAGAGTAGTCTCAGCATCAAGGAAGAGCAGGAACCTCTGGGATGTCAGGGAGGAAGAACAGAAAACTAATAGTCACAGTAGGTAGGATTGTACCCCCACTGTGAAAGGCAGCATGCCCCAGAACGTCAGTTGCTGGAGATTGCAATTGAGAAGAACCCTGTTGCACTTGGATCTTGTTTTGGAGCTTCCCGTAGGCATTTTGCTGGGTACCGTGAAGACAGGAGCTCATCCACAGCAGAGTTTAGTGAGGGTTTGAAGCTGCTCGTGTCCCTCTTTTGTGTTTGTGATGTCCTCCACGTCAAAGAGGCAGATTACACTTTACACTTTCCAAATTCATTTCCTCCCAATCCACAGATCATCTGATAAGGAGAGAAAATCCAATACAGTGGTAACCTTGGTTCTTGAACTCAATCCATAATGGAAGTCTGTTTGACCCAAAAAGTTCACAAATCAAGACATGGCTTCCGATTGGCTCCGGAAACAATGCCGACAGCTGAAACGAATGTTTGGCTTCTGACAAACATTTGCAAATTGGAACACTTACTTCCAGGTTTGCAGTGTTCAGGAGCCGATTTGTTCGTCAACTAAGCTGTTCGGGAACCAATGTATCATTGTATAAAGTTGCACATTACTCAACTGAGTACATATTGAAGCAAACTGTGTGGATGTGTTTTTTTAACATGCTTTTTTTTACATTTATTGGGTGAGGTTTATTGCCACACCCCATGCTACCATTTTGTTTCCATCTGTGTAAAGGAAAGAATGTAGCCATGGGAGTACCCAGGATTTATGGGGGGGGGGAGAACCAAGTTATCTGTGATGCGATTGGTCTGTTAGTTATGTATTTTTATTTGTTTACTTGATTTGGGGAGGGGCAGCTGCACCCCCTGCACCCCTCTGGCTATGCCCATGAATGCAGCCTGCCCATTTCCACTAGTTGTTGAATTTTTATTTTGAAAACAGTTCTTTTGCACAGAACTGCTCTTGCACAGAACAACTGTTGTAAAAACAAAAAGGAAGCTACAGCCCTCCAGGTAAGCGACTCCAATCCTTGCCTGGATTGGAGTGACACACATTTTTAAATGTTTATTTTCCAATGCTCTTTGTGCAGATCTGGTATATCCATATATATATATATATATATATATATATATATATATATATATATGGAGATTTCTCTGTCTCCCAAGAAATCTCTATGTGGGACAAGAAGCTACAGTTAGAACTGGATATGGAATAACTGATTGATTCAAAATTGGGAAAGGAGTACGACAAGGCTGTATATTGTCTCCCTGCTTATTTAACTTATATGCAGAATTCATCATGCGAAAGGCTGGAGTGGATGAATCCCAAACTGGAAGTAAGATTGCCGGAAGAAATATCAACAACCTCAGATATGCAGATGACACAACCTTGATGGCAGAAAGTCAGGAGGAATGAAAGAACCTTTTAATGAGGGTGAAAAAGGAGAGCACAAAATATGGTATGAAGCTCAACATCAAAAAAACTAAGATCATGGCCACTGGTCCCATCACCTCCTGGCAAATAGAAGGGGAAGAAATGGAGGCAGTGAGAGATTTTACTTTCTTGGGTTCCATGATCACTGCAGATGGTGGCAGCAGTCACGAAATTAAAAGACACCTGCTTCTTGGGAGAAAAGCAATGACAAACCTAGACAGCATCTTAAAAAGCAGAGACATCATCTTGCTGACAAAGGTCCATATACTATGGTTTTCCCAGTGGTGATGGTGCTGGAGGAGACACTTGAGAGTCCCATGGATTGCAAGAAGATCAAACCTATCCATTGTTAAGGAAATCAGCCCTGAGTGCTCACTGGAAGGACAGATCCTGAAGCTGAGGCTCCAATACTTTGGCCACCTTATGAGAAGAGAAGACTCCCTGGAAAAGTCCCTGATGTTGGGAAAGATGGAGGGCACAAGGAGAAGGGGAAGACAGAGAATGAGATGGTTGCACAGTGTTCTCAAAGCTACCAGCATGAGTTTGACCAAACTGCGGGAGGCAGTGGAAGACAGGAGTGCCTGGCGTGCTCTGGTCCATGGGGTCACGAAGAGTCGGACACGACTAAACAACTAACAACAACAACATTTCAAAAAAGTAAACATGTAAAATAAGAAACTGCAAGCGGAGGTAAACTATGCTCAGTTGCCTCAGGTTTTTGAAACTTCTGGTGGGTGGGGAAGTACTAAAGGGGGGGGGGGATAACACACAATGCAAAGGCATGCCATCAACCACTGCCTACTAGTGCAGATTAGAAACATCAAGATATATTTGAGAGACATAGAAGTGAAACTGGTCAAGTGTGGATGAAGGTGTACAATTGCACACACAGTAACAAAACCCCACATACATAGGCAGCATCCCCCAAACAAGAAGTCCATCCCACTTGCCCCCATTTCTGAACTCCGTTCCTTAACATATACTCTTATTTTTCTTTATTGTCCACCTAGAAAGATACTTTGTCCCTTTTCAGTGGCAGACTTTGGGGTCTCAAATTTCAGCAGTGCCCTGTGGGATGCTAAAATTCGGTGCCCCCTGTCTCTCACCTTCCATTCTACATTATAGTTGCGAAGCCCCTAAGACTTGGCACCCCATGCAACCAAACCAGTCATGCTCCCCTAAATCTGCCTCTGCCCTTCTGTGCCCCTCCCCAAATTTAAAATAATAATAACATTCTTTTTTAATTAATATGTCTATTAATTTGTTGGAAGCTGCCCAGAGTGGCTGGGGCAACCCAGCCAGAAGGGCATTATTATTATTATTATTATTATTATTATTATTATTAATTATTATTATTATTATTCCGCCACTGCCCACTTACTCTTTAACACCCTAATGTTGGTACAGTCCTGAATGCTAAACTACATTTGCCTTTGACCTCATTCAGCAAGGTTTTCCTTAAGTTCCACTGAAATTGATTTCCTAAACCTCTGAATCTCAAACCTCTTTCTCTGTCCTGGGCAGATCCTGATATCCCAAACAACCTTCTTGGTCACTGCAATGTCTCATTTTCCTACACATTTTTTTTTTTTTTGGTACATATATTGATTGCTTCCAGAGAAGAGCATATCTACACAATCTCATTCTTTTTCTTTGCATATAAAAACAGTATTTGGAAGGATAGCCACTATTTTATTGAGTTGAATAGTTCAATAAACACATGCATGCACACACAAACACACACCAAGCAGATCTGCTTTAATAGTTATAAAATTGCACATATATTAATCTTTGACTTGTTAAGTGGATTCAAATACTGAATAGCTTTCGCAAACTTATAATTAATCAGTTAAGACAATGAATCTTCAAAATAACCTCTCAAGGGACAAGCTGGCTTAACAAGAATATGAAGTGCATATGTTCTTATTAGCCACGACTAATAAGACAGACGGTCAGATTTATAGCAATTTAGACCATAATAGGTCTAACCTTATTACACAGGCTTGCACACAAAGAATAAGAAACTGTAGCTGACATTTACATTTTTTTATCTACCTGCTTGCATATGATATAGTTCCCATTTAAGGGAATTGCATAAGGCAAGGGCAAGTGTCCCAAAACCAAGGCACAATTTATTAAAATACCTGTAATCGTGTGTATATGTATATGTATATATCACATACATATACAGACAACTCTCCACATACCCTGGGGTTATGTTCCAGGACCCCGGGCACATAAGTGAAATGGTGCAAAGTGGGCAGCACCCTCTAAACACTCTTTAAACGTCCTTTCTGCTGCTCTCTCTACGGTATCCAAAAATATCCACAACTAGAATTGAAGCAGCAGCAGTGGCTGCACTACCCTGCACTTCAGCTGTTAGGTGGGGAAGCTGAGCAGTGTAAATTAAGCCCTGCTGCACCTCTGGTGTCAGGACCTGGGCAGAGGAGGAGTGGTGGAGACCGCTTCCCCATCCTGACCATTCCAGGGAGGAGGAAGAGGAGGACAGCATAGATTTACAACAGGGGTTTGAGGGAGGTCACAGCTCAGAGGCAGGTGAGGGGGAAAGTTAGGAAATCATGGGAGAGCCAGAGAATCACCAGGCTGACACGTTGTCATTAGAAAGCATTCCAGACCCTCCATCTCCCAGAACCCGGTGAGCCTTAAAAGTAGGAGAGCAAAGAGCTCAAAGACAGAGGGGACTTAGCAGCAGCAGTAGAGGAGGTGATGAGGATGACGAATGAGGAAGTGGGAGAGACAGGGGAGGGTGGAGATTCACTCGGGACAATGCCATTCTCTAAGAGGCTGGGTTCTGTAGCCTCTCTCTATAAAGATTGAAATAAAAAAGGACTGTCATTTTTTCCTTGTCTTTATATTTTCCTGGGCAGCCAGCCAGGAGCTGCTGACAGCATCCTGACATCTGGTCTCTTGGGGGCTTCCTCTGCCCTCGCTGACGTCCTCTTTGGGCTCCAGTGAGGGTCTCCTCATGAGCCACAAGGACTCTCCAGCTCCCGCCCACCATTTCCAGGTATGAATTGAATTATTTATTTCCCAGCCTGGCATGTATACATGGTCACATGTGAGTTGATCTTATGTAAGTGGAGACGGGATGTCTGTATATGAATATGACTAGATAGACTAATAGATAAATATAGATATAAATATTGATTCAACTGCATGTTTCTTGGACTGACTTCCCATGAACACCTCTTATATGCTGAAATGAAATCCATTATATGCTAAAATTGGGGTTACTGTCAGGGGTCCTTTACCTTTACCTTTATGGGCCATACTATCTCATATAAAAACCAGTCTTCTGGCTCCCAAATGAATGTAATTGGCTGCACATTCTGCATATATCCTTAACACGCATTATTAATGAGAAAGAGATTCAATGCTCTTCTGAAGCACAGTTACTCTGCCTTGATACCAAATGAGACAAAAATAAATCCCACTCAGGAGGCTCGTTGAAAGTGCAAAGTCTGCAACAGATGCTCGAAAGACAATAGAGATGGTGCTTGTCTGATCTAAAATAGGGAGGAGTTCCAAAGAATAAATGCTGCCATACCAGAGACTCAAATCCATCATCTTGCAGAATGGACCATCTGATAACATAGTAACTGATGGATGCCTTCACATGATGAGTGCAGCTATCCAAGGATACTGAATGCTACTGTTACAGGGTTGAAAGCCTGGAGAGCTGCTAGCAATCAACGTATCCAGTACTGAGATAAATGGACCAATGGTGTGATGATGATGATGATGATTATACCCCACCCATTTGGCTGGGTTTCCCCAGACACTCTGGGTCCCAGCAGAATATTAAAAACATGATAAATCATCAAACATTAAAAACTACCCTAAACAGGACTGCCTTCAGATGTCTTCTAAAAGTCAGATAGTTGTTTATTTCCTTGACATCTGATGGGAGGGCGTTCCACCTGGTGGGCACCACTACCAAGAAGGCCCTTTGCCTCATACCATGTAACCTCACTTCTCACAGTGAGGGAACCGCCAGAAGGCCCTTGGCGTTGGACCTCAGTGTCCGGGCTGAACGATGGCGGTGGAGATGCTCCTTCAGGTATACTGGGCCAAGACCGTTTAGGGCTTTAAGGTCAGCACCAACACTTTGAATTGTGCTAAGAAAGATACTGGGAACCAAACGTACTGTGACTCAATATGAGGCAGCTTCCTATGAATCAGATTAAAGACTCATCTAGTCCAGTATTCTGTCCTCACAGCAGCCAACCAGTTGCCTATGGAAAACCCACAAGCAGAGGCTGAGTGCAGCAGCAGCAGCCTCCCACTTTTGATACTAGGAAAATGGTATAAAGAGGAATAATGCCTCTGGCAGTGAGGTAGACCATAGGCATCCTGGCATGTAGCCATTAGCAATCCTATCTTCCCTGGAAGGAGGATGGAAGGGCTAAAAAGTTCTCTAGTCCTACTTGGGAACAAGGCAAGACAATCTATGCCAGCCCCACATGAATCAGCCTGGCAAATCTCACTGAGTAAGAAGACGCCATTTTACTTATATGTATAAGATTCATTGATAATTCTGAAGGTTCCCTTTTATTCTTTTCCACCATCTTGGTTTTAATCAAGCAAACCATGGAATATCATTGTCTCACATGGCAGGTTCCCCCACAAAAAAGTGTTTGAAGTAGATATCCAAGTTTGCTGTGTCTAATTTTTTTTTTTTTTTTTAAGTGGGGCTTTTTACAGACCCACAAAGAAATCTTATTTATTACAGTGAAAGCAGACCGGGGCAATAATCATCAAAGTAATATTTACCCCTTAATAACTGTCTATTTTTATACTGGTGTTAGAGGTTAATAGCACTGTTATTTACTCCTCTGCCAAAAAGAACTGAGGGATGTGAAATGTAGCAGTCAATAAAGCAGAGCCGTCAGATAAATAACATTCATATTATTCCCTGACAAATCCTTTTGCAACACAAGGGTATAAATAACACTAAGAAAGCAGTTTCTGCATTACAAGTTTACTGATGTGTAAAATGTAATTTTAAAAAGAGCCCAAAGCTTTGGGAGCATGATGCATCGCAACATGATATATAGGAGGAGATGTATGGGAAATTCACCACCTATGAGGAGAAGAACCTGGAAAGTGAGACATCTCTGTAAAGATATTTTAGAGGGAGGGGGGACTACACAAAAGAGAATGGCCTGGAGTGTGTCTCCTGACTCACAGGGATGAACACTCTTCGGTAGTGAAACCCTAACTCTACTTTAGTCAATAGCATCGGGCTGTCCCATAATGTTAGGAAAGCCATTACCCTAACCCAGAGATGGGCAAACCTGTGGTCCACCAGATTACACTGGACTGCAACTCGCATTAGCCCAGACAGCATGACCAATGATTAAGGATGATAGGAGCTGTTCTCCTGGAACATCTAGAGGGCTACAAGTTAGCTACCCCTGTCCTAAATATTTGGAAGAATTAAAAAACCAACAGGTTCTATGTCAGCTTCAAAACTAACTGGTTCCTTAAACTAGCTTCTACAAGTATGGAGAATAAGGCTAATATTGAGTACAAGGAAGTGCTATTTTTCTAGAAAAAGAAGTGCCAGAACTTACCACAAATGCCTCCCTTTAGGGGTGCCAACTTGAATAAAATATTGGGGGGCGGGCAAGATAAGCCCCAGAATGGATAATTTATCACATGATGCAGTGCATGCACACCATTTGAATGGTAATGCCCATTAACTTGGGAAGGGGGCTGGCCCCCTCAAATATTTTATTGGGGGGTGGGAGAAGATCCCTTAGCTCCTAGGAGTTGGCTCCTATGTCTCCCTTGATTTCTTACAATGGCAATGGTGCCCACCTGAGAGATGCTGGATCTGAGTTCCTGTGAGTTCCAGCTGAAAAATAGCCTTGGTATGAGATATGATGGCTATATACTTCTGACAGGTTCAGAAGTACCATGTTTCAGAATACCATTGTTGAGGAACAACAACAGGTGAAGGCTCTTTTCAAGCATGTCAGCGTTCCATACGTTTGCCGCAGAAGGCTGGACAAGATAGTTCTGTGGTTGAATCTGGCTCTTCTTGTTTTCCTCAGTCTGACGCCCTATCCTACATTATATGATGTGTGACCTAAATCTGATTGTGGGCAGACATATGAATAAAAAAAACGAACAACTGAACAGAGAACTGGTTTTATTGCTTCAAAGATTGTGCGGGTGAAAATGTGAGCTTCCGAAAGCAGTTTTTTCCTCAGCGTAAGCATACAGAACAAATTAGGATGGATTACAATATTGAGTTCAAATAGCTTAACAAGAAGATAAAATAGCTTACGCAAAAGTTAAATCCCCAGCAATGAAGTTAACTCATTGTGTGTGTGTGTTGAACTATGGTTTACATTCGCCAAGAGGATTGTGAAGCTCAAATGATACGATAGATAATGGCCTTGCCTTAGTCCTGATGTTGTAATTCCAAAGAGAAACTATATTTCTTATTCATTGCTTTGTCTCTGGAGGTGGTTTTGTAATTTCACCTTCAAGACATATTTATAATCTAATTAACAGTAGCTTTAACTAATTTCCTGACTAATCTAATTAATTAACATGAACTAATTTCCTGCTTCTTTGTTCTGAATACTGGCAGGTGTGATTAGGCAAAAACGTGTAACAATACAATGTTGGTCTGCTTTTCCTTTTAAAATAAATCATGTCAGAGATAAGTCCAAAGAAGAGCCCTGTGTCATCTCAAAGCGATCTTGCAGTATTTTAAACCCATAAAACACAGACTCCAAGAAAGCTATATTTTCTTGCTCTAAAATTCCTTAAGATGTCCTTCAAAAAGAGTTATCTTGTTGTTGTGTTTGCTTGGAAATTTTTCAGACCATTCCACAAACACATTGTACTTACTTCTGAAACACCTGAGTTTCCAGGTGTCCTTACTCAGGACATCCAGAGCCACAAGTACAAAATTTCCTATGATTCCAAAACACTGCCACAGTTTCATACAAGGCCGAGACAGGAAACCTGATGTCCTTCAGAAGCTGCTGGAGTCCAACCCCCAGCATCCTTGACCACTGGCCATGCTGGTTAGGGCTGATGGGAGTTGAAGTCAGAGGCAGATTTAGGGCAGCACGAGTAGTGCAGCCACACTGGGTATGCAGCTGAGGAGGACACCGTCTCAAACCCTGATAAGCACTTGCTCAGCATTGGAAAGGAGACATGAAGGCTCTAACAGGGTCCAAGGGTTCTCCTTAAGTAAAGGTAAAGGGACTTCTGACCATTAGGTCCAGTCGTGGCCGACTCTGGGGTTGTGGCGTTCATCTCGCTCTACTGGCCGAGGGATCCGGCGTACAGCTTCCAGGTCATGTGGCCAGCATGACTAAGCCGTTTCTGGTGAACCAGAGCGGCACACGGAAATACCGTTTACCTTCCTGCCGGAGTGGTACCTATTTATCTACTTGCACTGGTGTGCTTTCAAACTGCTAGGTTGGCAGGAGCAGGGACCGAGCAACGGGAGCTCACCCCATCGTGGGGATTTGAACTGCCAGCCTTCTGATCAGCAACTCCTAGGCTCTGTGGTTTAATCCACAGTGCCACCCACGTCCCTCAGAGTTCTCCTTACTCTTACCCAAAACCAGGCAAGTGCTTACTGGGCTTTGGCAAGGAGGTGGGAGGGCTCTAGGACCCTGCCAGAGCACCGTGACTCCTTGTCAGGGACTGGCTGGATGAGAAGAGTGGTGGGAGATGCCAGTCCAAGAACCTCTCCAGGGATGACACAGAGGAAGAAGACTTAGACCCAGGACAGTGGAGGTGGGGCACTGAGGACCAGTCTGTGGAAGGGACAAGCTAAGAGGTGATAGAAGCAGGAGGTTTGGGTGAACAGACAAAGCTGGTCAAGGACAGGGTGGGTGCTGAGGGTCTCAGAGTGGATTTTCTTTAGGAACGGCATCTTTCTCCATATAATTTTGCCCAAGGTTTGAGGTCAGCAAGGGAGGCCGCTCTGGCAGTGCCATTGTTGCTGAAGATAAGAAGGTCTTCTCAGTACTGTAATACCAATCTGTTTATCAAACATCCATCACTTTGAACTTTGGCTGGCACCAACTTTGGTACTTCTATGGCAACAGCTGAAGACTCTCCTCTTTTGCCAGGGCTTCTGGGCAGGCTGCTATGTGCCCAAGAGGTACTTGGCTGTGTTAAAAAGTGGAGATTATATGGAGATTATTTATATATATATATATATATATATATATATATATATATATATATATATGATGCTTTTCTGTAGCTTGTGTGATTAAGGGCAGGATATAGACAGATGATAGATGATAGATAGATAGATAGATAGATAGATAGATAGATGATAGATAGATTAGATAGATAGATGATAGATAGATAGATGATAGATAGATGATAGATAGATAGATAGATAGATGATAGATATAGATAGATAGATAGATAGATAGATAGATAGATAGATAGATGATAGATAGATAGATAGATAGATAGATAGATAGATAGATAGATAGATAGATATAGATAGATAGGTGATAGATGATAGATAGATGATAGATAGATAGATGATAGATAGATAGATAGATAGATAGATAGATAGATAGATAGATAGATGATAGATAGATAGATTATAGATCTTGCTGCCAGCTTGACAGGTCCATACAATTGCTCTTAATGTCTTTTTAGCTGCTCTGTATTTCTTTAAGTATATTAATAATGTCAATCAATAATCTGTAGATTCTTTGTCCAAGAGAAAATTAGTCAAGTAGTGCAATTCTGTATTGACACACACACACACACACACACAGAGAGAGAGAGAGAGAGAGAGAGAGAGAGAGATGGTAATTAGGGATGCAAATTTAAAAGTAATGGTTATAATTTAAGTAGAATGCAATGCATTTCAATGTACTGGGGAAGACTGTGACCTGGAGACCTGAGTGCCTTCTCAGTCTGCTATCCAAGTGCTCACTAACCGGTAGCTTCAAAATCCCAGCCCCCCTTTCTTATAGTTCTTTACTATTATCTATTGTTAGACTGAATTTGGACTAGGCTGCTTTGCAAACAGTGGATCCCTTCAAAAAGAGCACTGGTCTCTGCAGAGGAGGACACCCTCCCACTATAACATTTCTGCTCTATGCCTGTTTTATTCATGCTCACTTCCACCACAACCTTAAGAAAGGAAACTCTTTGACATATGATTTTAGAAATCACATTTCATTTATTGCATGCTGATGAACACTGACAACCTTTCCCTGAATTGCAACGTCTTGTAATCATCTCTTGATAAATCAGTTGTCTTGTCCATATTATCCTTCAAATGCTGAGAAGTATTTTACCACTTTTCTGCAACTGACCAAGTCTAAGGATGTGGCGGGGATGACCTCACCTCTTGGTCAGCTTTCCAGTAGTTATATGAACATCCTAGCATCTTCCTTCTTCATAAAATGGTTCTTTGCATTTGCTCATTGTCTTGCCCAAGGTTTAAGGTAGGCATAGGGAAGCTTTAGCACACTAGATGTTGGTGAACTACAACTCCCACCAGACCCAGCAAGCATGGCCAGGGGCCAGGGGTGATGGGAGTTGTAGTTCACCAACATCTTAAGGGCCAAATGTTCCCCACACTTGATTGGAGACATGGACAAGGATCAAGTTCTTTGAAAACTAAGCTAAAAATCCATTTTCTTATTATTTGTATACCACTTAATAGCAAAAACCTCTAAGATGCTTACATAAAATATAAAATTTACATTACAATTATGGATAAAGGTTGCCTAATTATGGATAAAGGTTGCCTATTTCCTCTCAAAATTTATAAATAAAACCAATAGGTGTTTTTTTAAAAAAAATTGCATTGTAAAATAAAATTACGTATTAAAATACGTGTCAGCTTTGCACATTTGGGTAGGCATGCCAAAACAAAAAAGACATTGTTAGCAGGTGCCAAAACCAGTACAGCAAAAGCACCTACGTAATGTCAATAGGCAGGGAGTTCCAGTGTACACGTGCCACCGTGCTACTAGACTGATTACTTACAGCCGAACTGATATTAATTGGCATTTGTGAGTTCTGCAGACTGAAGTGATTGAATGAGCATAAAGGAGGTAAGACAATCCTTCAAGTAAATGAGGTTTGGTTTGGGGATAGATAACTAGTAAGCAGTAATAAAAGTGTGCAGTCTATAGACCGTTAAGGGTGCATGGATAAGAATTCTCCTTCCAGCCATCTCATAAATGAAATGTGATTTGTGAAGTGCCAGGGGCTCCCTTTCCCAATTAAGAATATCTGTAGAACAAATGCGGTTGAATTAGGAATCACTTCAACCATTGAAATGTAACAACAATGAAATAAACAGCCACAAGCTTTAAATTCAAAAGAGCTTATTTACATTTTGGAGAAGTTCCCTTTTCAAAGGAAGACCTGTTCATTTAAAACGTGTAACATCATTATCTTCCCTTTGGCTGTTTCCCCCTTCTCCTTTTTTAATTGGTGATTGGAAAATTGCAGCTTTGCAATCCACAGAGCTTCATTCCCTTGTCCTTTCAGAAGAGAAGGCTGCATCTCAATTAATATATATTTAGGCAATGAGTTTTGTTGTTGTTGTTGTTGTTGTTATTTTGCAGCCCAAGGCTTACAGCACTCTCATTTGCTTTCAGTGGTACTTCAGACCCAGTGACTGCTATCAGCGAAAGAATAAATTTTGCAAGCGTTACGGATGTATCCATTTGGGAAGCAAAAAAACCCTAAAAAACAAATATGCTGTAGACCCAGCTTTTGTCATAGATAAATAGTTCTTTATGTAGCAAGCCCAGGAGTATTTAGAGCATTGCTGCAAAGTCCAATGAAGTGTCAGCTTAAGACGGCAGTGTTATCATTTATTGTCAGCTAGGACCTTCATCACTTACAGCCATCATCGGAAATATTGCTGATGATTGATACTGATGGCAATGATGATTACTCTTGCAATAAGCTTAATTAAAATAATGAAGTACTGTTGCACATAAGTTGGTTGGTGCACAGTCAGGATAATGTATAAGCAGCACAAGGAAGTCACAAGCTCATAGAGCGCTCATCTTTTAAAACTGACACAGCTGAGAAGCCAATAAGACGCCACACATTATTTCCATCCATTCCCCCATATGCATACATGTAAACATAATTGCGGAGAGAGGTATAGCAGCAGGAATCGCTTGGATATTAATCTTATGGCAACAAAGTCTATATTGCTGTGGACCTAGCGACAGTCTGCAGGTTCTCTGGAGAGTTCCTAAGTAGGTGTCATATTTGTGGCAGTTTAAAGGTAGGTTTATTTCTTGCTGTTGGAAAACCAACTTGCAACAGTTGCTGGGGGCTCGTTTAAGAGGTTTTTTTTTTTAAAAAAAGTAAAGGTAAAGGACCCCTGGACGGTTAAGGCCAGTCAAAGGCGACTATGGGGTTGCAGCACTCATCTCGCTTTCAGGCCGAGGGAGCCGGCGTTTGTCCACAGACAGCTTTCCAGGTCATGTGGCCAGCATGACTAAACCGCTTCTGGCACAACGGAACACCATGATGGAAACCAGAGCGCACGGAAATGCCATAGCAGTACCTGTTTATCCATTTGCACTGGCGTGCTTTCAAACTGGATGCAATGCTAATTGTGCGAAAGCAATTAGCATGACATGCTTTTCCCAGTGTAAACAGCGTCCTCCAAGCAGAACGGGGGTGATAACATGTGAGGATGAGTGTTAATGTTTCCTGATGTTCTCGCTCACAAAGCTCTTGTTATTCCTTGGAGGGAAGCCACCATGTGGTAGGTATGATGTCATCTCCACACCCACCTTCAGCAAACTTAAGTTACCATGTCGACCTATTGAGTCACATTACCTGAACTTCTATGAATCATGAACCTTGGCTTGACTTCTGTTTTGCAAAGGTCACAAATGGCATCCAAATAACATCATATCGCTTTAAACAACAAGCCCGTACGGTATTTCTCAGGAATTTTCAGAAGGCAGGCACGTTTAGGGATGGAGAAATCCAGAACATGGGAAGTCATCTAAAATTGATTAATTTGGAATTGGATAATTGGCTTTTTAAATTGAATTATAATTTGGCATTGTATTAATGTGGCCTTTATTGGATCGTTATAAATGAAAACTAATTAAAAAAAAAGTTTAGGGTTGGAGACTGAGCAGTTAAAGATTAGATGAAGGATTCCCAAAATGCATGACGGCAATAGACAGGAGCCTGCCTGGACTTCTTGGAATGCTTCAGACATTATGAATAAGTAGCAAGCTGGCTATGCACATAGTTAAAACACCTTATCAGAGAAAACATGCTTCCAATCCACTCAAGAGGTGGGTGTGCGGAGGGTGAGTTGTGTGCGGAGTGTGTGTTGCGGCAGAAGCTCTGTAACTGAAACGTGAACTCTGAGGCTGAACTGAGCAAAGATACCGTAGGTAATATCATTGTTTGCTAATACGGACTCCTGAATCTTCTACAATTGTTCTAGTAATGGTGCCAAGCACATCCAAGCAAGCCGCACTGCAAGTCAGTGGTTTGATTTAATATCCAGTTCAAAGAGAAGGGTGAGATGTTGCAGATAGTTTGCTTCCCCTCTCCTCTGTTTTCTTCCTCATGCAGAGAGAGGGGTGGGCAATGCTCTCCTATCCAAAGAGGTCTGAAACACTTCTCACAAAATTACTGTATATGGCAGAGGGAGTGGAATTATAATGGCTAGCCCTGCCTCCCTAACACACACATGCTCAGTAGACTGCATGAGTCCTACAGGCATACAAATGGTATGTCTAGTTATAGATGGTGCATACAAACACCTAGATGCATGCACTTTGCACATGATGCAGTCTACTGAACCTGTGTAGGACGGGGCAATGCTTGCGACCCACTCTTCCACCAGCACACCCCCAGACATGTTCACTGTATACATGATGATCATGTGAAACGTGCTTAGCCACACTGGGAGATATTGTGTTTTGTCGCCATATCTGCCATGCAGTGGTGATGGCTCCTAAATCTTTGGTTGCAGATGCATAGTCCAGGTGGTTCACACTCACAGCTTGGCTACATGTACATCATGCAACAACAACAACAATTTTATTATTTATTATATTTTTAGACCATAGCTTCAACCAAGTTTCACAGGCTGGTATATAAAGGGCAATAGTTTATAGAAATGAGTCTGCTGAAAAATAAATTAAACAAGAGTAGCTGAGCGATATTTCATTCTGTATTTATATACTTCATGATTTAAGCATGTGTCTTAAATCACTTTTGTGCTTACATAATTTAGAGAATCTGAGCCAAGACATATGGTGGAAAAAGGATTTGTGGCCAATATGTATATTTACGTATAGCAGGCCATCAGCCTAAACAGCATCTGGTTACAAAAATCCATATGCTACACTTCGAAATTATGCACATTGGAGCATCATATAGGGGGCTATGAATCCAAGACTTGCATGTTTCAATTAACAAGCTGTGCATGGATTTTGATAGCCATAGAAAATCTGGTAAAAGAACTGATGCAATAGCAATATTTAAACAGAAAAATACAATTAATGTACAAAACTGTAGACTTCTTGGCCTGATAGTTCTATTAGGCTAAATAACGGAATAGCCAATATGAGAACTGACACAAATAATTAAGGGAGTGAAATGCAATTAATGGCAATCAGCACGGCAACGTGGCTGAATACGAATCAGACAAATTTATAATATCAGAAAATAACATCTTATTTGATAGTTTAAAGCAAATAGATAATATGAACGTACAAAATCCATGGCATCATCTATCCTACCACCTGCTTGGCGGTGATTCTCCAGGTTTCCAGGTAGGCGTCTTTAGGAGCTCTACCTGGAGATGCCAGTGTCAGGGACTGGACTGAGGGGGATGAGACTGAGGAGGAATGGTGGAGACCACCACCCTCCTCCTGAACCTTCCAGAGAAGAGGAAGGCAGTATTGAATTACAGCAGCGGTTTGAGGAAGGTCACAGCTCAGAGACAGGTGAAGAGAAGAGTTGGGAAGTGTTGGGAGAAGAGAAGGGGAAGACAGAGCAGTCAGCTGACACGTTATCACTAGAGAGCATTTCTGACCCCCCCTTCTCCCAGAACATGGTGTGCATTGAAAGTGGGAGAGCAAAGGACTTAGAGACAATTAACCCCTGGCAGCCACTGTAATGGGTAGTGCTATTGCTAGGAAGGGAGTGGGGGCAGCTCATTTGGAGCAACACAATTAATCTAAGAGGCAGTGTACATGAGCCTCTCACTGTGAATTACTGAATACTCAGTAAGAGCTTCCTTGTCTCCTTCCTTGACTGTCTGTCGTGAGAGGGAGGAGAATCAGAATTCACTGAAGCCTGATGGCTGGGGAACCTTCTGATGCAAGCAATGCTCTACCACTGACCTATGGTCCTTTCCCATACTTTCTAATATTTAAATCATACTAAGGCAGGAGGGAGCACAAACACTTTGTGGATTTCTTAATTCTTGTACTTGCCTTGTGGTAAATTAAAGTAAAGGTAAAGGGACCCCTGACCATTAGGTCCAATTGTGGCCGACTCTGGGGTTGCAGCGCTCATCTCACTTTATTGGCCGAGGGAGCCGGCCTACAGCCAGCATGACTAAGCCGCTTCTGGCAGCGCACGGAAATGACGTTTACCTTGTCACCAGAGCGGTTCCTATTTATCTGCTTGCACTTTGACGTGCTTTCGAACTGCTAGGTTGGCAGGAACAGGGACCGAGCAACAGGAGCTCACCCCGTCACGGGGATTCGAACCACTGACCTTCTGATCAGCAAGTCCTAGGCTCTGTGGTTTAACCCACAGTGCCACCCACATCCCTGTGGTAAATTAGGAACAAATAAATTCAAAGAGAGATTGATGAGCATGTAGCTGCCTCTCAATAGAGAGAATACATACAATGTTAAATCAGGGCTAGATGTTCCATTTCATGACTTGTAGCCAATAACGGGTTTTAAGAGCATTCCTGTCCACTTTTATTGGACTAATCAGAAGGCCAGAGAAAGAAGACAGTGTCTACATTACTGCAGCAGGATTCCTTCCTCCATGTGAGGTTTTTGTTGTTGTTGTTGTGTCCTTAAAACTGCCGGGATCAGATCAAATCTATGGAAAGATCATTGAAGAGTTCAATCTCATTTTTGAAATATAGATTAGTCAGGAGGATAGCCTGAATTCAGCACTTCTAAGTAATGCTGTTTCATTGATTCTTTAGGCCAGCTGGACTTCATTTTAGACAGATACTTAAAAAACAAGTTTTAAAACTTTACTGGGTTTTTTAAAAATCAACCCTTTTAAAAACCTGTCAGAAAATTAGGTAGGAGAGTTTTCCCTCCCTTGGTATTAAGGAACAGGTTTCAGTGAGGGAGGGGAAATATTTTTGCTAAAGAACAAACTTTTTTACACCACCCCGGAAAATAATTTTTAAATGTTATTGTTTTATTATGCTTTTATATGTGTAAGAAACCACCCAGAGTGGCTGGGGCAACCCAGCCAGATGGATGGTGTATAAATAATAAAATTATTAGTATTGCATTATTATTATGAAGGGCATGGAAGGAATGCTTTAAAGGAATAAAAATGCACAAAATAAACTAGCTATGCAACCGGTGGCCCTCCAAGTATTGTAGGACTCCAGTTCTCATTAGCCCCAGCCAGCAGGGCCAATGATGATAGTTGTAGTACAGCAACATCTGTAAGGCCAGAGGCTGGACACCTGTGCTACATGTAATCTAGTTCTGGAGAACATTCAGATCAACATTGCATATTAAGTGGGACAATATGCAGTAGTGTGTGTGGTCCACTGTTATGGAGAAGCACAACAAAACCAGATTTAGGTACTGAGCACAGATTTCAGCATTTGGTCAGTCCCAGAGTTTATTTTTAAAAAAAAATCACAAAGGCCTGAGGTATGGCTGCCATCTTGGACGGCTTTAAGGGATAAGAGAGTGACTACTAGCCAGACATGGACTAGCAGGACAACAGGGAGGAGAAAGATTATCCCGCTGCTGAGGGGTTCAGCCGTGACTGGGGGCCACTGGGGCAAGCTGGGGATGGGAAAGAAGAGGTTGGGGTTGTGGAAGGATAGACAGGATGGCAGAGGATGATGAGGGGATGGGGGTCAGCGTGCAGGGACCAGAAGACCAGGACCCCCATCAGAGCCAGAGAGGCCCCTGTCTCCATGAACAAGGCAGGTTATGAGGCGTAGGGAGCAGTGGGAGGTATGCTGTGGGAGGCTGAAGCAGGCAAGGATCCACAACACAGGTGGGGCTTGTTAACTCAGGGAGGATGTGTTTGATTCTTCAGGGCATGTGACCCTCACCTCAGAACAGGTGAGGGTCACATGCCCTGTCAAGCCCAGATGCTGCAGTCAACATGCAAGGTATAAAAGCTGAGGTGCTGTGTCTGCTCAACTGTCCATGGTAAGGGACCTTGGCTTGAATGCTCCAGGACTGCTTTGGGTTTGACTCTTGACTGGGTTTCCTGTGTGTGTGTGTGTGTGTGTGAAATATTTTATTTATTTATATTACAGATACAAAATTATAACAAACCAAATGCATATCCATATATAGAGATTACTCTGAATCTCACAACTCCCCACCACCACCTCCACGGGTCTTATTCTCAACTTTTATAACTACATATTATTCCATAACCTATATTTTATATCAATCCATATTATCCATAGTATTTGTTACATTACAAGCAAGATTAAAATCCTGCTAATGTTTCCATCTGCTTGTAGTGGTTTCCTAAATAACTTATAAAATTTTCCCATTCTTTTTAAAAATCTTCTAGGTTCCTGAGTTTTCCAGTCAGCTTTGCCATTTCAGCATAGTTCATCAGCTTGACTTGCCATTCAGCTCTGGTAAGCACTTTTTTTTGACAAAGGTTATTTTAAACAATTTTTTCATTTCATTCTATATCATCTCCCAGAAAGCTTTTATTACCTTACACAAACACCACATATGATAAAAGGTACTTCTTTTTCTTTACATTTTCAGCACCTATTTGTTCTTGTTCTGTACATTTTTGCTAACTTACAGTGGTACCTCCGGTTGAGTACTTAATTCGTTCCGGAGGTCCGTTCTTAACTTGAAACTGTTCTTAACCTGAAGCACCACTTTAGCTAATGGGGCCTCCTGCTGCTGCCGCGCTGCCAGAGCCCGATTTCTGTTCTTATCCTGAAGCAAAGTTCTTAACCTGAAGAACTATTTCTGGGTTAGCGGAGTGTGTAACCTGAAGCGTATGTAACCTGAAGCGTATGTAACCCGAGTTACCACTGTACTGTGTTTCCTGACTGCTGGGCTTTGGACTTTGCTTCTGTGGCTTGACCCTTGGACTGTTGAACTTTGGACTTGACATACTGTATAGTCAATGGGACTTGCTGCCGGGTAGGCCGGGGGTACAGGACATAGTCATGACAGCTATGTTCTTCTTCCACTGTTGGAGACAATAAGTGTCTGAATACCAGATGCTGGAAATCATAAGTGGGGAGATCAGGTTTGGCTTGTGGGCCTCCCATGGCGATCTAACTGGCCACTGTGACAACAAGATGCTGGACCTGATGGGCCGTTGATCTGGTCTTCTTATAGTCTTATGCTCCACCTCAAACTATGGAAGGAGAAAACCATGTACACTGGAACCTTGGTTCTCGAACGGCTTAGTTGACGAACAAATCGGCTCCCAAACGCCAAAAATCCAGAAGTAAGTGTTCTGGTTTTTGAACATTTTTCGGAAGCCGAACGTCCGACGCAGTTTCCGCTTGGCTGCAGGAAGCTCCTGCAGCCAATCAGAAGCCGCACCTTGGTTTTAGAACATTTCGGAAGCCAAACGGACTTCAAGAACCAAGGTACCACTGTATAGCACCTTGAGCTCCTTGGAGTAAAGATGGTCTATAAAACACTGAATCATATGTAATGTAACAATCCATAAATTAAATAAAATCTCAAATGAGAGTTAAGCACTGCAACCTTATGCATGCTGACTCAAAAGTAAGTGCCATTCTAATCCCAGGAAAATGTGCATCTGGGTTGCATCCTAAAGATCTTCATCAAGGTGACATTGAATAACCAGCTGAGAAAGATGTGAAGCTTAGAAAGCAACGTACAGTTTATGGTGGAGTGAAGGGCAGAGTGAATCCAAAGTGTGTCTGTCTCTTAAAAGATCAATATGTTTGTGCCACCAGACATGATACAGCACAGCCTGATTGAATAAAAACTGCAGGTCACAGGCAGCTGAATCTAAAATAAATGTGGATGGTGATGGGTTTAGCCTCGGGGGTGCAGGAATTAAATTGTTTGCCTGGCTGCACTGGGATGGGAGGGGTGCTTGAAGCCATAGCAGTTCCTTACTTTCACAATAGTGAGTTGCACACAGAGAGAGCAGGGGGTGGAGTGGGGAGGTCTAAGACAGCCAATTGCCCCTTTGGTTTACCTTGCAGGAGGCTGACAAAAGATGCTTCATTGCCACTTCCTGCCTAGCTCTTTCAGAAGCCAGAACTCCATTAAACCAGGAGGTATTCCCAGTCGGAAAATTTCGCCCTAATATAAGCCATTACAAAGTCATCTAGATTTCTCCCAATCCCCCAGCCCCCCCCCCCAATAAAGGTGCAAACCATGACATTCTTCTACATTTAAGCCACACTGATGGTGACCATAAATGCTGCTCTTTGCGGAGGAGGAAGGGCCACATTCACAAATGGTGCAAAGTGACATTGCTTTGATGAAGCCAGGTGGATTTCCTCCTTCTAAAGCTCTATTGTGCGCTCTCTCTCTCTCTCTCTCTCTCTCTCTCTCGTTGTGGCTTTAATAATTCATGTGGCTTGTTCGCCTTACAAGAGAGGCTGTGCTTTGCAAGTGGTACAGGGTGATTAAAGTACCTTTCAAGATCTTGTTGGCAAGATCTCCTGAAAGTGTTTAAATTTTAAAGAGATATTCTTAACACAATATTGTTGCTGTGCATGATGGGAAACTGGCTTCCTTTCCCAGAGCCTATCTAGGCCAATGTCACTGAAGAATGGTTTAATTGGTTAATCATATAAATTACATTCACTTAATCATTTTAATCACCGGCAACCAATTATCGCAAAGTTATGGGCACTGAGATAACACTTATGCAAATGTTTGCTCCAACACAAGCTACTAAGAGCTTGGGGGTGGGGAATCAACTTGACAGTGACTGATTTTAAGAGGAACGCAAAGGAAAGCAATCATTTGTTGGCCAGGACCTTTGGTTTAATAAGCCCATTTAGCATTCTGTATTCTGAACTTTGATAAAAATGGGTGTGAAATTTAATAAACATGTTCAGCACACAATTCTGTATTTTAAGGTCAAATACCACATCTCCTACCCCTTTTCTAAACGGGAGAAAGGAAATGCAAGATTGTGTGGGCAAATCAGTTGTGCTCCCTTAAATCTGCCTCTGAGATGATGCACCCAAAGTTTTATGTTGAGTCTCGAATCCAGGTTTCCCCAAAATCTCAGCCCAACACTCCATTCAGGCCAGTCTGAAAACAGTGAACAAGGTACCTGCTTTCCTGACTGCAACTCTTTGTGTTGCACCAGCCCACCAAACCTAAGATCATTTAATGCCGGATGCTTCCCTGTAGAATAGCCATACATATGCTATAAATATACTTTTACTACGAAGGGCATAAAGGGAATTATACATCATGTGGAAAGGAAGGGACTAGCGAGTTACCATTTTTGATAGCTCGCCTCCCAGTAACTGTGCTTACAGAGTCAAGTGCTGTTTAATTGGTGGGTAAATAAAGACAAAAATCACACTTGTGTTGCAGAAGAAAATTAGAAAGAGGAGTGATACAGTTCAATTAACAGGGGTGTTTTGTTGTTAAGACCTGGCAAAAAAGGAATACAAGACTGGCCTGGGCAGTGAACGTTAAATGCTGCAATAAATAGGTAACGTTAAAAGTATGAAAGGACCATTATAAAACTTCTAATTTGGTTTTCTTAATAAAATGTGAAAGTTGTCATTGCTTTCAGCAGGGAACACATGAAAAGTTGGGCCTGTGTTAGTACAGGGGGCCTAGTGTGAATGAGGGAGCAGAGGTGAAACAAGAACCAAACCTGGAACAAACAGGTGTGATTTTCTACACATGTTGAATTTGACTTATTACTGTTTGCAATGAAAGGAAAGCAATGAACATTCTTCTTACAGCTAGTTCTTAATATAAGTCAGGGCTTCGTTCAAGCTAACACACTAGCATCCTAGCTTTCTCACAACCGAGGGGCTTTTGATGCGGCAAGCATTCACACATGTAACCCACTCCTGATGTGCAGATGAGCACACATGCATTCCGAATTAGCACAATTTGCACCATTGGTTCTCGAGAAACTATTTGCTGCTGATATTACTTATAGAACTGAAAGGCAAAAGAACATCACTCATGTAATAGGGTCCTGATGCAGTTGCAAATGCTGCGCACATTCTGAATTTTCTTTTAAAGGAAATGGGACTAAACAAGAGATATTAGATAAGCACTGTATTGACAGTTTTGGTTCTTGGAAAACCTAGGATTTCCACAAATAAAAGTTGACAAGGCCAGAGGTGGATTTAGGGCAATTCAACTGGTTCTGCCACACTGGGCACCGAGCCTAGGGGTGCTGCAGGGTGTTTAAACTATAAGGTAGTGAACTTAGCAGAATGGAAGGTGAGAGGTGGGGGGCAGGGGTGCCAAATTTGGGCCTTGCACAGGGCACTGCTGGAATTTGAAAGACCAAAGTCCAACCTGATGGGGAAAAGCAAACAGTGGTACCCCGGGTTAAGAACTTAATTTGTTCCGGAGGTCCGTTCTTAATCTGAAACTGTTCTTAACCTGAAGCACCACTTTAGCTAATGGGGCCTCCCGCTGCTGCCCCACCACTGTGCGATTTCTGTTCTCATCCTGAAGCAAAGTTCTTAACCCAAGGTACTATTTCTGGGTTAGCAGAGTCTGTAACCTGAAGTGTCTGTAACCCAAGGTACCACTGTATTTCCCAGTCTTCTATCCATTGGCTGTTATTACTATTATTAAAAGATCAACTGTAGATCTGAGGTGGCTGGTTCAGGAGTCTAATGTACCCCTAAGCAATTTTCGTGACTGCCCCAAGACCCCGCCAATTTTGGAGATGGCAAAAGGGAGGGAAATCAAAGCAGACACAGTTGCTGGAGTCCAAAAGTATGACCAGGATGAAAATCACTGTCTCCCTAGTCATCAGATTGATCATTGGATGAGCAGAGAGGCGGCAATAACTCCTCGGCTCAGTTGACCTGCATAGACCAGCTGGAGTGGGTGGGGCTGTGTACAGGCAAGGGTGTGTGATAACCACAGCCATGGCTGACATGCATTCCCCGAGGGTTGGACATAACTGAATGCAGGTTAGCCACGCCTGTTCTAGATAATCAGGCATTCCAATGCATATCAGACATTTAAGCTTATATGCCTAATATGCTTCTCTGATGTAGCAAACTGGGATTTCATATTTAGCAAGAAAGATGAAAGACTCTAAGCCTCTTGGTGTGTGTGTGTGTGTGTGTGTGTGTGTGTAAGCTATAGGAGCTATGGAAATGAATGGGGATGCTAACCTTGCAAAATGGCTGAGTAGCAGTGGCAAAGGCAGTTCACACAGATAGCTGCCTTTCAGGTGAGTTAAGTAATTGTCTCTTGCAAATTTCATTAGGCCATTTTTGGATTAATGCAAATGATTGGATTTGTTACCCACCAGGCTGGCCTCTGGGGATTCAGGGAAAGCTGCCGTTTCTTCCACAAGAATTGCTGCTTTCACTTTGGCAGCAGTGAATCCAGATTTATGGTATTCCATTAAGGAGGAATGCATTAAACTCTGCAACTGTCACCGCCACCTTGATGTCAACGGAAGTGCACTCCCTAGCTTTGCTGACTTGATTGATGGAAAAAGAGTATATCACGCTAACCTCTCTCTCTCTCTCTCTCTCTCTCTCTCTCTCTCTCTCTCTCTTTCTTTCTTTCTCTCTCTCTCTCTCACACACACACAGATAAGTAAGGCAAGTAGCCTGGACCCCAGCTCAAAGCAAGCTCAGTTTTGCACTCTTGGCTAATTTTCCTGCATTATTGGTCACCAGCCCCCAAAAACCCACGTCTGCAAATGAGTGTCTGGTTTGGAAATGCCAGCTTTTTTTACATTGGTCCTGCTTGAGCGACAAACCGTAACCTGGAACAATTTGGATCCAGTGGTAACGACAAATTTCAAGTCAACTGCCCATGCTACAATGTCCCATGCCATCATCCCAATGGCCATTTCTCCTCTCATTATTCATTCATCTTTCCCAGGCTAAAGGCAACAAACAACAACAACAACAATTTATTATGCCCTGCCCATCTGGCCGGGCCTCCTCAGCCACTTTGGACGGCTCCCAACAGAATATTAAAATACAATAGTCTATTAAACATTAAAAGCTTCCCTAAACAGGGCTGCCTTCAGATGTCTTCTAAAAGTCAGGTAGTTGTTTATTTCATTGACATGGGAGGGCATTCCGCAGGGCGGGTGCCACCACCGAGAAGGCCCTTTGCCTGGTTCCCTGTAACCTCACTTCCTGCAGTGAAGGAACCACCAGAAGGCCCTTGGCGCTGGACCTCAGTGTCCGGGCTGAATGATGGGAGTGGAAACACTCATTCAGGTATACTGAGCTGAGGCTGCTTAGGGCTTTAAAAGTAAGCACCAACACTTTGAATTGTGCTCGGAAACATACTGGGAGCCAATGTAGGTCTTTCAAGAGCAGTGTTATGTGGTCTCGGCGGCCACTCCCAGTCACCAGTCTAGCTGCCGCATTCTGGATTAATTGTAGTTTTTGGGTCACCTTCAAAGGTAGCAAACAAAAACAATCAACCAGACAACAGTTTGGCAGTCTAGGAAAAAACATTCTCAATGGATGAACACACATGCTGCCTCCATTCAAACTGATGGGGAAGCTATTGTGTATGGGGAGCTCTTTATTTACATGATGTATCACTTTTCTGTCTCATCAGAAAGAGAATTCACAATTCAACCTTCTTTGCAGTTGTTGCTTACCATTTATCTCAAAAGCCAGCCCCAAACTCTTGCTTTATACAGGCCTTTCCTGAAACAATTCATTCAGGCAGAGTGGGTGAGGGCATCTTATATTGCTAAGCACTCAGCTTTAAGGATCGTCCATAGGGAAGCAGCTCATGCACCTGGTTGGGGTGATAAAGGAGCCTTTGCTCCTGGGTCATCACTGTTCAGACTAGCTATCTCAAGCTGGTCCATCGATGGTCCTTATCAGCTTGTGGACAAGGCAATAGGATTCTTTGTATGCCCTTGGTACAGATGCACATCATGATGGCATCTGTCCCTGAGAGCTAGTGTGATTAGTTGCCAGAGGGTTGAACAAGGAAGAACAGCCTTCAGAACCCTGCTCAGTTATGAAATGACAAATCACCATTTCTCAGTGTAGCCCACCTGACAAGGGGTGTGTGAGGGTGATGGGCAAACCTTGTGCATTCCACCCCATTCCACACCTTGGAGGATATAAAAAAAACCAAGAACACCTGAAGGAACTGCTTGCACAAAGTGTTCTATGAAGTCCACAGCATTCTTTTTCCATTTTTATTGGGGCATTGTCCTAGTAGACCAGGGGTCAGCAAACTTTTTCAGCGGGTGGCTGGTCCACTGTCCCTCAGACCTTGTGGGGGGCCGGACTATATTTTGGAAAAAAATATGAACGAATTCCTATGCCCCACAAATAACCCAGAGATGCATTTTAAATAAAAGCACACATTCTATGCATGTAAAAACACCAGGCAGGCCCCACAAATAACCCAGAGGTGCATTTTAAATAAAAGGACACATTCTACTCATGTAAAAACACGCTGATTCCCGGACGTTAGTTTGCCTACCCATGACCTAATTCACAAGCCGTCACTAATAGGCTATCTGAAAATAGATGCAGTCAATGAACGAAGTGGTGGGACATCGCTGTTCTCTTCCTGCATGTGTTAGAACAATAATGTGTGTTGCATTGTTCACCCTGCGAAAAAAAAAGGTCTGGTTTGTGGCCATGGATCTATCAACTTTCCTTGAAAGAATAAAGCAGAAGCAAATACTTGACACTTAAGCTGTTTGTTTCTAAATAGTCTATACATTTTGCCTTCAGTTTCAATTTGGGTGAAGATTCCCATGAGCTCAACGGTATCATTTGCTTGCTTGCTGCATGGAAAGATTAAATAATGGCTTTAGAAATAGAGATTAAGAGATAGAGCTGATGCACTGATGCTCCTCCAAATTCAACTATCTTACTAGAGAGGATTTGCCATATGGAATGAATTTGCTTATCTAGTGAAGTATTTACATGGCACCTCACCATGATATCTGAGTGCCGGAGAGTCTGAAAACACTGGATTCGGTTGTCTGCAAGGTAAAATGTGCAGCGAAATGTGATTTGTAGTGCTGTTGTGTAACTGATAATTATTAGATAACAATGGGAAAGCCATTTTGGCTGGCAGGCTTCCCTACTGACTATGGGAAAATGGTGAGACAACAGTTTTCGGTAGATGGAGTAAGGAACCTAAAAAGTGAGCTGAAGTGTGGTTCTGTATTCCCACACTGTCTCCATTGCTAGCAATCTACAAGACTGAGCTTAAATTCTAAAGTTGTCCTTTCACAAACTTATAGAAATTATAGATTAAAAAAACCTGCTGCATATTTCGTTATAAGCTGTCCCGAGGCACAGTTTGTAAATAAAATGTGCCTCCACTTTGCTCCAGCTTTTGTGCATTGAGAAAATACATTGTTAGACCTCTTCCTCTTTGCAGAACTTGGCTTCTTTCCTTCTGAAGTCACTACACATTATCAGCACCATCTCTCACAGGAGAAGGGAACCTGTGGCCCTCCAACCATCTCATCCTCTGTCATCCCCTTCTCCTTGTGCCCTCAATCTTCCCCAATATCAGGGTCTTTTCCAGGGAGTCTTCTCTTCTCATGAGGTGGCCACAGTATTGGAGCCTCAGCTTCAGGATCTGTCCTTCCAGTGAGCACTCAGGGATGATTTCCTTAAGAATGGATCGGTTTGATCTTCTTGCAGTCCATGGGACTCTCAAGAGTCACCTCCAGCATCACAATTCAAAGCATCAATTCTTCAGCGATCAGCCTTCTTTATGGTCCTACTCTCACTTCCATACATCACTGCTGGGAAACCATAGCTTTAACTACACGGATTTTTGTCGGCAAGGTGATGTCTCTGCTTTTTAAGATGCTGTCTAGGTTTGTCATTGCTTTTCTACCAAGAAGCAGGCGTCGTTTAATTTTGTGGCTGCTCTCACCATCTGCAGTGATCATGGAGCCCAAGAAAGTAAAATCTCTCACTGCCTCCATTTCTTCCCCTTCTATTTGCCAGGAGGTGATGGGCCCAGTGGCCATGATTTTAGTTTTTTTGATGTTGAGCTTCAGACCATATTCTGCACTCTCCTCTTTCACCCTCATTAATAGGAGTTAGTGTCCTACAACTTTCTGGGGGGGGGCCTCTGGTTCCCCACCCCTTATCTATCAAATCACCAAAGGCATGCCTTTATGAAGTGAACGGCAGTAAAGAGCAATTAAGGAATGTGCCAAAGATTTTCAAGAGACAGTTCGAGGTTTAAATCAGTCAGAAGATACCAAGTTTGTCAAGCTACAAAGCCTTGCTATGGAGGCAATCTGATCTGTGCAACTCCCACTGATTTCAGCAGGGCTTACAGGGGGAGAATAGGGACATAGGAAGCTACTTTAGATCAAGTCAGACCAGTAGCCCATCTATCTTGGCGTTGTCAGTACTAACTGGCTGCAGCTCTCCAGGCTAGAGTTTCGGACAGGGGACATTCCCATCTGTTATCTGGAGATGCCAGGGATTGAATCTGGCACCTTATGTACACAAAACATATACTCTACTATTGAACTACCACTGCTTTCTGGGTTTTTCTCATTATCTTCCTATATAATTATATTCATAGTGAAGAGTCCATATAATCTGGGGTGGGGGCTTATACTCAGCATGGTGAGGGGGTGGTGGAGGATGCACAGCTTACCTAGCTTCTCAACGTTGTGGGGTCACTGCCTGTTACCAAGAGGGAGAGGCAGTAGGTGGTGGGGAGGTCAGCGTGGTGAGAGCATTATGGTGGAACCAATCCAGCATTCCTGCTGCTGCACCTGCACTGCACCAGCCTCCTTGCTGCCTCGCCCCTCTCAGAAACAGGCAGGCACTCTAATATTGGGAAGTCAGGTAAGCAGTGTCTTGAGCACCAGCCACTATGGCTTCCAACTGTGCCCTGATCTATATCAAATCTAGCACAGCTTGAAGCCTTATCTTCCCAGGACCAAAGCTATATCCTTTTACCCCTTTGGAGCAATGCAGTTGCGATTAATCCTTTCATTATAACAATGTGATAACAGAAAGATACTAAAACAGAGAGAGTTTCCTTCAGATAGAAAGGGACCTCCAAGAGGATTTTTCCAAACTGGGTGAGTGAGCATGACAATTGAAAATGCAGTTCAATGCAAGCAAGTGTATTGTAACCACAAATATGTTAATGGCGTCTGCATTGACTGATCAGGAAAATGATCTTGAGTTGTGGTGGACAGTTCAATGGAGATGTTGACCCATCACATGGTAAATTGCATGCTAGGGATCATTAGGAAAGGGATTTGAAATAAAACTGCCAATAATGCCATTATACAAATCTGTGGTGTGACCACACTTGAAATACCGTGTACAGTTCTTGTCAGTGCACCTCCATGTTTTTTTCCTGAGAGCTGGAAAATGTACAGAAAAGGGCAACTAAAATCTTCAAGGAGCTTGAGCAACATCCCTGTGAGGAAAGGTTATACATTGGGGGCATTTTAGTTAAGAAAAACAGTGAGTAAGGGGGTATGTGATAGAAGTGTATAAAATCATGCACAGGGCGAAGAAAAGGAATAAAGAGATTTATGCTTTAAATGTATGGTGTGGATGTTCTTGTACCACTTTAAACTGTCATGCCCTCTCTGATAGAATCCTGGGAATTGTAGTTTGAGAAGAGTGCTGAGAATTGTTAGGAGACTCCTATTCCCCTCCCAGACTTACTCACTAGAGTAAGCCTCACCTTGTCGTGGTGAGTGGGCTTGCATGTTCCTCTGATCCTTGTGAGTGAAGCCGTCGGGAGTGTCGTACTCCCAGCAGGGTCACCCAATGCGGTAAGGTCAAGGGGGAGGAGCTTGAAAAAGAATGATCCAAGAAGTCCTCAATGGCAGAACAGGCGGAAGATAACAAGTGGTATGTTTCAATAGCTGTGAAGGTGGATGAAGGCTGCAGCAGATAAGAATCTACTGTTCGTCATGATACTCATGCCATTGGAATATAGCCTTACTGTGAAGACTGTGCATTGGTCAATGTGCACTAATCTACACACATAAAACAAATCCATGCACTGGCGTCTACCCAAACCCAAACCCAAGAAAGTCCCATGGCAATCGACAAATGGTAATAGGAGCAGGACCGTGAAATCTGGAAGCCCTTAGTCATGAACTGGTATATGGGCGGTGGATACAGATTCAGTCATTTTGACTCAAGGAATGAGGCAGTTGAGTAGCTTGGCAGCTGTACCCATGACTGAGCAGTCCTATTCAGGATCCACTCTGCTCAATCTTGAAAAGGGGAGGGGCTAGAAAAGGTGCCCTAAAGATAGCCTGCCTTCCTTTTTCCCTGACTGGATTACCTCACCCAGTGGGGTTACCAACCAGTGGTCGTAAAAGACTATTGAACATCCCCTCCCAGAGCTACCATTTCCAGAGTGCTCTCACAATCAATCCCACTTCAGAGGTAACTCTGGAAATTGTAGCTCTCTGAGGCGTATCATTGTGCTTTAAATGTTTAGTGTCAGTGTGAACATAGAGGTGCGAGGCACTGAACCTTTGGTATGCACCCCTTGAGCTACTACATCATTCATCGCATGGCTTCAGCTGAAAATATTTCAGCATTATTTGTTATGTTTTTCCATTCCCCCCTTTTATTTGACACAGGATACTTGTTGCTTCTCCTAAGCCCATTGACCGACAGTCAAATTTCTTTTCATTTCTCTTGCTGAGACATAAACATAAGAGGCGTTGCTGCAGCATCAAGCCCAAATGACTAACACACAAACCTGGATCGATACATTACATTAACAAATTTATTGTTCCTATCCCCTGCTTAATTCCTCAAGTTCCATCAGTAACATAAAATGAGGAGCGAACTATAGATTTCAGATGATAACTGAATTACAGCTGAATGCAGAAGAAACTTAGGCAACCGGTAAAAATCCAAAAGGCACTGTGGAGACAGGGAAAATATTTATTAGGACTGGCTAAAATGTCACAAAGTAGCTTCAGGTTGGATATCCAGCAAAACGACACTGGGGTGAAAACAAAATAAAAAAATTCCTTCCAGTAGCACCTTAAAGACGAACTAAGTTAGTTCTTGGTATGAGTTAGTTCTCATACCAAGAACTAACTTAGTTGGTCTTTAAGGTGCTACTGGAAGGATTTTTTTTATTTTTTTTTTGACTATGGCAGACCAACACGGCTACCTATCTGTAACTGGGACACTGGGGTGAGACAGAGAAAAACTGATCATACTGCTGTAGGCCCAAAGTCTGCTGTTTGAAACAGTCTTAAGATGGAGTGCAGGGGGAATCAGAAAAACAGCAGAATCCTATATGTGGGTGGTTACTGGCAGAAAGCAGATTGGTGGTGCAGAAAGCAGAGGGGCCAAGGATAGGTGGAGCCAGGGCCAATCACAGGCAGAGCCAACTAATTCTAGTTACTCATCCTAATTCTAGTCCTTATCCTCCTCTCTGCTGAATTCTACAGCAGAGCAACACTGAAACAGAGCGGGAGGAAGTTGACAGACAGGGTCCCCCTCTAGACTAGTTGTAAGATGGTAGGGCAGGTGAGAGCTTGCTGAGGGCCAACTGAGGTTGGTAGGACAGTGTCCCTTTTGCCCTAATAAACCAGCCTCGATGGCTGCATATTTCCACTCAGGAATCACTCAATGGGGAGCATTAGGCTGCAAGCCTATTTGCAGTTAGCTGAAAGTAAGTCCTACTGATCTCAATGGGGTAACTTCTGAGTAGAGATATATTGGACTGCCCTGGTAATTAGATTAGACTCTGTTCAGTCCAAACCTGAATTTTGGTTGCACTGAGGGTAGCTGGTGGAAAGGAACCATGATGCCAATAAGTCAAGGAGATTGTAGCTAAATATATTGATCATGTAACCATGATCTTAGGAAAGAAAACAACGTGGACTGTGGCTGCAACCCTGTGCACAAGTGTCACCAAAAACAAGAAGCCGTCTTCTACTGAGTCAAAGCATTGCTCCTCCTTGTTCAGTATTGTCTAGACCAGTGTTTCCCAAACTTGGGTCTCCAGTTGTGGTTGGACTACAACTCCCATCATCCCTAGCTAGCAAGACCAGTGTCAGGGATGATGGGAATTGTAGTCCCCCAAAAAAGCTGGAGACCCAAGTTTGGAAAACACTGGTCTAGGCTGACTGGAAGCGGTTCTCCAGGGTTTCAAGCAGGGGTCTCTCCATGCCTACCTGGAGATGCCAGGGATTGCACCTTGGATCTTCTGCATGGCAAACAGTTTCACTACTATTGAGCCACAGCCCTTACCCACCACTTAGGTATAGCTCTTCTCCGAACTCAGAGAGTCATCTAAATCAGTGTTTCCCAACCTTGTGCCTCCAGATGTTTTTGGCCTACAACTCCCATCATCCCTGACCACTGGTCTTGCTAGCTAGGGATGATGGGAGTTGTAGGCCAAAAACATCTGGAGGCACAAGGTTGGGAAACACTGATCTAAATAACCATGTGTATTGTCTATGTTTGCCAAATCAGCAGGCTGACAAGTACAACACTATATCACCAAGGTATTCTACTCAACAACTAAAATATATTTTAGCATGGGATGATAAACATGTTGTTTGGTCAACATAAAATCTAGTAGTAAAAGCTACAATCAGCTCAATAAAGTTTATGGAAATTGAGTTAGAAAGCATGCATATTTAACACTCAAGTATCTACTGGTTATATCCAAAATTGGCTTTTTTAATGCTGCAAATGTTTTCTGATGCCACCTAAATCGGTTATCTTAATTGCTATGCATATTGATAAGCATAAAGTCACTGGGCTGTTAAGATGCTTCATGCATGGGGCCTTCAGTGGGTTGTGTTGTGTTTATCTAAATGCATTCCTCCCATTCAATTGTTCAAAATTTGAGGGATGATCCATACATTACAATTACAACTTGTTTCCTTCTCCCAATTAATCAAGTGTCCTAGCCATGTGAGCAGTGTAATGTGTAAAGTGACAGAGTGGTGTGGCAATTGGAAATATCTTCTGCTCCTCTGATCATGGAAGCTGCTTCATAATAGCCTGTCAGTTTCTGGTTAACACGTTATACTTAGCTTAGCAGACCATTCGGCTATTCACAAGGGGGAGGGGCAGGAAAATAAAGTGACTGATTAAAACAAAGGAATCAATAGTCTTTAGGATTAACATGTATATGTAGCCACTACTGATTGTTCTAGTGTGATGATCCTGAGTTGTTCTGGGTCTGTTACCCACCAGGCAAGCAGCATCTCCCAACCAGGAGAGACTCCAAAGGCCACCAGTCTCTCATGCCTGATATAAAGGCATACCCCATGGTCTAGCATCACTGGTTAGTCATTATTGTTGGCAGCCATCTGTCTCAAGAGACAATGGAGTATGTTTGCAGGGGTGAAGTCAAACTGCTGTGTTAGCAGCACCAAAGTGGCTATCCATAGTGCACAAGCTTGGGCGGTGTGTATGGGGTCCTGGGCTAGCCAGATGCAAAGACCTTCCTCTTGGCCTCATTAATGTGGCCCAAAGAAAAGCTGAGCAGTACGTTTGGCACCAGCTTGGCTGCAGGAGTTGCTGAAAGGAGGTTTACAAGGCACCACCTAACCACCTTAGGGACTGCACTTTGGATTTGTGTAGGGTTTACTCCTGGAGATAACTCACAAGGCAGCAGAAGTTTTGGATCAGAGTTTTCCTTCTCCTACCTTCCCAGGTTGACAATCCCCATCTGCCCTTCACTTCCCTCTGCATTACATGCAGAAACTGCCTTCCTGAATGTTGTACCCTCTAATTTTCTCATCTGATCAATCTGCCAGAATCTGCCTTTGCACGTAGAGAAGTCCCTAACTCACAGAGAGCCTGAGACCCATTGGCTACCCTCACCTGGTCTAGCCAGCCAGTTGAAGCCATTCACATGCTGACAGCTTCTAGGAACCACAGATGAGAGTTGAGGGGACCAAAGGTAGACAAGCTATCCCAAAAGGTGCACGGCGTGTCCCCCACCAGAGGTACTACCCCTCCCTTAACACCCCATACGCCCCAGTTAATGTTACAGAGCAACATTAATCAGAACATTAGTTGAGTACACAGAAGGAGATTGCTTGTCTTTGTGAGATTTACTCAAGAGAGAAAGGGAGAGCTTTCCCTAATATCTACTTTCCTTGGAGCTTGTTATTTCTTCTTCTTTTTGCATTAAACAACAAAAAAGTGTTGCCTAAGTTGCCCATGTGCAGTGTACAGCCCTGAAAGAAGCTCTTAAACAGCAGCATACTTTGTATATTACAGCACCTTGCAGCCAATTACAGTAAAAGGTGGCTGCTTCCCAAGAATGTGTTTCTGCCTTCTGATTTATGGCCATTCTGTTTCCTGCATTATCTCAGACCACCTCTCTCTTTTGCTCTGGATATGCATTCTAATACGAGTTCCCAAGACAAGGAAGCCAGTCTTTGGGCTGGTTTGTTGCTGTGTCCTTATATATGGCTAATTAGCCGTCTTGCTGGTAAGTGTAATGGCACTTCATCATTATTTAGATCCGTTCAAATCTGGGTTCAGGCCTAGCCACAGGACTGAGTCTGTTTTGATCGCCCTTTACAAAGAGAAGGGACCTTGCTCTTGCTTCTTTATTTTCCTATGGCTCCCAGGTGTGCTAACTCCCTGGGGCTGAGGCCCCCCAATGTCTGCTTGGATGGGGCTCAGCCCCCCAATCTTGAGGGGGCAGAGAAGGCTGGGTGGGATGTTGCCATGGGCGACACCATGAGGACCAGCACAACCTGGTGGGTGAATGTCTCTTTGGGAGGAGTCCTGCTTGACCTCTCCCGATGCAACCATCGCACATGCACTGCACATCATGCGTGATGTCACGCACACACACGTGTTAGGTTCGCCCCCTGCTGCTCCCCAGTGTCAGGCACAACTTGGTGCCTATGGTAGCTCTCAGTACCTTTGACCCTGGTATCCTCCTGGACTGGCTCTGTATAGAAGGGAATTAGGGGCACTGTACTATAGCAGATCTGGTCCTACCTACAGGGCCCAGTCTAGAAAGTAGCATTGGAAGAGCATTTTATGGCCCCTGGTCATTATGCTATGGGGTGCTACAGAGCAATATTTTATCCCCAATGCTATTCAGTATCTCTCTCAAATTACTGGAAGAAGTGGTCATTAGGAGCTTGGGGGCAAGTTACCACCAGTATTCTGATAAGACTCTTCTATTTATCTATGCCATCTGAATCAAGAGAGGCCATGTGGTGCCTAAACCTGGATGCAGGGATGGGGTGGATGAGGAAAAATAAGAGCAACAAGATGGAGGCAAAGTGGCTGAGTGGTTGCCATGTCTGAGAAATTGGTCAATTGCCCACCTGGGCAGGGTTGCACTGCTCCTGAAAGGGCAGTTAGGGACCCTGGGGCCGTTTCTGGATCCAGCTTTGTCACTAGAAATGTAGGTGGTCTCCATGTCTAGAAGCACCTTTGACCAGCTGTGATTGGTATGACAGCTACAAATGTACCTGGACTGGGAGTGCTTGACCACCGTTGATTCAGGGATTGGTGACTGGTCTGCTGCAAATGCGTTCCGAGTTGGGCTTCTGTTACACATGAACTGAAAACTGTCATTTGGGCAGAATGCTGCAACACGGTTGCTAACAGGAGTAAAACACTCTCATCTCATGACACCTCTGCTCAGAGATCTGCACTGGTTGCCTGTTTGTTACTGGCCAAATTAAAGGTGTTAACTATTGGTATATAAGGGCCTTGACAGCTTGGGAACAGTTTATTTGCAGGATCACCTTATTCCATACGTGTCAATTTGACCACTTCAGTCTGGAGAACTGCCACTGCTACAGGTGCCACATAATGTTCATTCCACAGTTGTAATAAATCAATCTTTTGGTGTGGCAGCGCCAACACTTTGGAATTCCCTGCCTATTCCCTGTATATAAATTACTACTAATGCTGTTGACAACAAGCTGACACCTTCCCTGGGCTCTTTTTGGCGCCTGCCGAAAACATTTTGCTTGGGCAAGCCTATCCAAACACATAGATTCCGACATGTTTTAATCTTTTGTACTGTTTACTTTAACTATCTTTAGATGTTTTTAATTGTTTTAGGTCATCTTATAAAAATAAAGCCACCGATTACCTCAAGTAATGGGGGTGGCCACCTCACCAGCTTGATCAGTAGGTTTGGATTGCTCACATAAGACCCGAAGAAGACCCCTGCTGCATCAGGCCAGGGGCCCATCTAGTCCAGCATTCATTTCTCACAGCAGGAACTGATTGTAACCAGTGCCAGATTACCAAATAGGCAGAGCAGGCACCGGCCTAAGGCCCAATGCCTTTTAGGGGCCCTGAGACAATGGATCAAAATAATATTGTGTCAGGCAGCAGAGGAACCAACCCCCACGGCAGGTTGCTAGGAATGGACAAGACAAGGGAAAGCCCTTACCATCTGCTTTTATTCAATATTCACAGAGAGAAGCTTGAGAATGTGGCCTCCTGGAATAATGACATTGCTCCGAGTAATTTCCCCGTCCCCTCCTCACCCACTTCCTCATTCACCATCGCTTCTACGACTGGCACTGAGAGCCTTTTGCTTCTGAGCCCTTTGCTCTCCTATTTTTAAGGCTCGCTGGGTTCTGAGAGATGGTGGGCCTGGAATGCTTTATAGTGATAAAGTTATCAGCCAGCTGCTCCAGCTCTGCCTCCTCCTCTTCTCCCATTATTTCCCAACTTTTCACCTCATCTTCCTCTGAGCTGCAATCTCCCTCAAACCTCTGTTGTAATTCTGAACTGTCTTCTTTTCTGGAAGGGTCAGGCTGGGGAGGCAGTCTCCACCATTCCTCCTCTGCCCAGTCCCTGACACACCGATTTAATCTTGAAAGAAAATTACAACCAAGCTTTCTTAGTTCAATGTTATTCCACTAGAGCTGGGGGAGGGCAAAGTTTTGACTGCCTTAGGATTTTAATCCGGCACCGATTGTAACCACAATTGCCCCTTTTGTTTCAGCCTCCTCCCTTTATTCCAGACTGGGACCCTCATCTTACAGTAAAGCAAGTCTGGGGAATCTGTGGCTCTCCACTTTTTGTAGGGCTGCCTCCTATCACCCTTCACCATTGGCCATATTGGTTGGGGCTGAAGGGCACTGAGACTGACTGACCTTGGAGTAATGAGGTCACTAGTCCCCTTTCCTTGGAGTAAAAGGAAAAGAAACAGTTTTGTGTACCATAAATTTACAAGTTGACTTCCACCCAATCCAGCTTCAGCTCCAGTGAAACCTGACACATATGTTTCAAGTCTGGCTTGGATGGGATGAAAAATAATGTGGATAATTGGTCGTCCAATCTCATGCTGAACCATTTACCACAGATTTCCTATGTGGGCCTCTAAGGAAGACTAAAAAAAAATTTATACATATCCCCTCTATCCTCCATTGGAATATGGTCTTGCGTTGCTGGCAGATAGAAAGATGAGCTGACAGCAAAGGTTGACATCTGGTGTAAAGCTGGAGTAGTGATCTAACCACTAGAGAGGATACACAGGTGAGAACTCATTCCACAGGAATATTTTCTCCCAAAGGTATTCTTTAAAATGGAAGTTGGAAAAGATAATTACCTGGTAATAAGAAACATAATGACAAACTCTTGGCTGGCTGTATTTGAAACAACACCAATATTTATATTAAGTCACTTCTAAACTACATCAAACAATGACCTTGCTTGTAATTTATTTCCCCAGGAGAGCCTAGCTTACTCGCAACATATGGCTTCCAGCAGTTTATCCAGCTCAGGTGAGTGAAACAAGTTAACTTGGATTTCCATAAGGTCACTCAGATGTCTGCCGCTGTGCATGGCGAAAAATCTCCTGTGAGGTAAAATGTGCCCTTAACTCCCAGCCAAAGTTTTAGGTATCATTAAGTGCTTGTCTTGGGTATTGCACAAGACATAACCTCCTGCCAAGATCTCTATGATATATTCTCCACATAACAATAGTGCCTACTGGGGCTTGACTGGCTGTGCTATAAAGATGATGAAAACAAAGACCAAAATTCAATCATTTTGCGCTTTTCACCTAATACACAGCCATGAATAAAAAGGTCTGATTTTTCAAAGGCACTGCATAGATGAAAATGCAAAGGCCTCCTCCTAGAATATAGGCTTTCTGGTCAAGGATATCCTGAAACAGAAGAGGGGAGGGTGACCACTCATGCCTCCCCTCAGAAAAAAAGGATATATATAGCCAATAATAAATAAATAAAATTTGGGTGCTGATTTGCATAAAATTTGCATATGGTGATTTACATCCTAGATGCACATTTAGAAATAAATAGAAAAACAGCGCATCTCACCCTAATGAGAATCTGGGGGTGGTGGTTCATAGACAACCAGGACCTTGAAAGTTAGAATAATGGTCAGTATATAAATAAGTTGGACGTGGGTGTTGCTGTGGTCTAAACCACTGAGCCTCTTGGGCTTACTGACTGGAAGGTTGGCAGTTTGAATCCGTGCAACAGGGTGAGCTCCCGTTGCTCTGCCCCAGCTTCTGCCAACCTAGCAGTTTGAAAACATGCCAGTGCAAGTAGATAAATAGGGACCACTGCGGCGGGAAAGTAAATGGCATTTCCATGCCCTCTGGCTTCCATCATGGTGTTCCTTGTGCCAGAAGCGGTTCAGTCATGCTGGCCACATGACTGGAAAGCTGCCTGTGGACAAACACCGACTCCCTCAGCCTGAAAGCAAGATGAGCACCACAACTCCACAGTCTTCTTTGATTGGACTTTACCGTCCAGGGGTCCTTTACCTTTTACCTTTATATAAGAAAGCAAATGTGGAGTTAGGCCTTACATACAGCTACTCAGGGTGTTTATTATTTTTTATAGAAAGTTTTACTGGATAGAAGAGTTCAAAAATGCTGGGAGGAAGAAAATTGTTTGGGCTTTGTTTGCACACCAGCAATCTGTTCTGATTTTACAGCTATGTTACAGAAATGCTGATCTATGATTACTAGACAAACACAGTTGGGGGCAGAGGAGGAGGAACTCGGGTTTTGTTTTTTCCTCCTTCTTAAGAGGTTTCTTCTGCCTCCCTATTTTTAACCTTCACACTTCATCAAACAGCAACTGATTTAGCTAGAAGCCTATTTTAAACATACCTTAATTTCTATGGTCAACCTTTCTGATCTGGATTAGAGGTGAAGGATGAGAGCAATGTCAATCAGCACAGCAAAAGGCTGAGAATTCCACTTTGAAGCTTGCTAGCCTGGTATCTAAACCATAGAACTACTAGGGAGATTCAGCTGCTGTGAAATGTAAAGGAATGAAGAAAGCAAGCTATTGAAAAGCCATTGACTACTAACTATAGCTCTGAGTCTGGGTCCTTTAAAATAATTTGTTATATGCAAAAATGATATGCTTTGAAAGTAAAATGTAACCCAAGCTGCAACCATTACCTGGGAGTAAGTACCACTGAAATGAATGGGGCTTGCTCCCAAGTAGGCCTGTGTAGGATCAAAGTTTTGCTACCAGGAAGCAAAATTAAAATTTAACTTCAACTTTCAAAAGACAAAAGTTCCCAGAATAATGGCCTAACTTTCAATTTACCATGCCAGGTCGCAAGGTAAAGGTAAAGGGACCCCTGACTGTTAGGTCCAGTTGTGGCCAACTCTGGGGCTGCGGCGCTCATCTTGCTTTATTGGCCGAGGGAGCCGGCGTAAAGCTTCCGGGTCATGTGGCCAGCATGACTAAGCCGCTTCTGGCGAACCAGAGCAGCACACAGAAACGCCATTTACCTTCCCGCCGGAGCGGTACCTATTTATCTACTTGCACTTTGACATGCTTTCGAACTGCTAGGTGGGCAGGAGCAGGGACCGAGCAACAGGAGCTCACCCCGTTGCAGGGATTCGAACCGCCGACCTTCTGATCCATAAGCCCTAGGCTCTGTGGTTTAACCCACAGCGCCACCCACGTCCCTTGCCAGGTCGCAAAGACAATTGTAAATGCTGCCGGAAGCAGCTGAAAAGTCATCTGTTTTAAAGTAAAAACACAGGAGTACCAAAAAAGTGGCAAACTTTCCTTCTGTCTATAACTTCAATTGAAATCAATAGACCATCCATATATGCAGTAGTAGGCTATCCCATACCGTCCAGTCTGCTCTGTAAGAGCAGAAGGAGATGTCTTTCTCTGTGTCCCATCTAAGTAGAAATATGGTTCAATGTGGGGAGAAAAGGGCCTATTCTGTGGCTGTCCCCAGAATATTACTTAGCCACAGAGGGAGGGTTGCTCCACCACCTCCTCCTCCTCCTCCTAAATGTGTTTTTATTCCATGAGGCCTTTACTTTATGAGGCAATTTTTATTTTTATTTTTAAATGCCTGTTTTTTCCTTGCAACGTCTGCGCATTGTTAAATTAAATTGTAATGTTTTGTGTTGTGAGCTGCTCTAAACAAACGAATAAGCAAACCTGCCGTTTCCACTTCAGAAATTTCCCCACTCTAAAGCAGGTTGCAAGATTTTCTGCCACCCCAAGGCAGAAAATCCAAACAACGCCCCAACCCAATTCCAGGTGGTGAAATAATAACCTCAATTGACATCTTGATCTCTTCCTAATTGTAGGGCCAGTCTTACACCAAGCTAGATTTTATTACCCCAGGGGAGGACCACAGCACTCTTTTAGCAACTTGTTTACCTTTAAATTAGCCATGACAACTGCATAGTAGATGCAGTGACCTCAGCCACAGATTGCTGGTTTCTATTTCCCTCTCACCTTAGCTCAGGGCATTTTCACAGGGGAGGTTTAAACGGAAAATGTAAGATGCCCATGGGAAGCCAAAGTGCAGTCTGATCCCTGCAAGCATCTTGCATAAATTAATTCAGTCTGCAATCTCCATCTACAGAAAGGATCTAAATTCCAAGTGCAGCCCTTGCTTTGGCCATGATGCCACTCAGACCAAGCCACATATACCTTTATGGTATGGAAGTCAGGATAGGGTTGAAAAGGGATTTGCAGGCATCACTGATCAGTGGTGCCTGCAGAGCCCAGTGCACGGTAACCTATTGAACTCCCTGCTGTGGAATGTAACATAAGCAGTCAAATACAACATTTCCTGTTTGCCTAGAGTGGACATGCAGGGGAATGTTGGTCCAGCCAGTTGAACTTCCTGTTACACCTGGTCTGGAGCATCCTTCCTTTGCCCACTTTCCTTTGTAGGTGGGTGTGACCCTTCCAGTCTGTGGGATGTGAAACTTATAGCAGTCAAGCACAACATTCCTACAGTGGACATGTTAAGGGATGTTTTGTACTACTCAGGAGAAAACTTCCTGTTTCCTCTTGAGCTGGGACAGACTTTCACTGCATGTGACTCAAAGAGGGTGTGGCTTCTTCTGGGCAGAGGAGCAGACCTTCCTCCATGTTGTTCTGTTCTTCTTTTTCTCCATTTCTGTGTTCCTAAGAGTTAGGAGAACTGACTGCTGAGTCGCAGTCACTTGAGACTATTTCCCTTATGGGATAGTTCACATAGTTATATGTTGTTCTGTAAATTAAGTCTGCCTTCAGGGATCTTATTGTGAACTGGATGACTGTAAGTAAACTAGTTTTATGTTAACTTTAATCAGATGGTCACGTCTATTCTTTTAGGAGGGATATAAAAAGGGAAAGCAGGAATCCTAATAGTGAGGCTCAGACGAGCCAGCAACTAGCTAACAGCTGTGTAATTTAAAAGGCAGGTTGTTTAAAAACTCTGTTAAGTCATAGAACTTGCTGATGCAAGTTAGGAAGGATAACATAAAATAATATATCCTCTCCTGCCTCCCTAAACATCCCCACACAGACCCCACAAAAGGTCCAGTCACGCAACCACCTTCCTCTTTTCATGCCATTTCTTCTCTTGGACTGCACTATACCCACATGGGGTAAATCGACTCCTTCTACTCATTTGTAACTCTAAACTAAAGCCTGCCTTCAGGGATCCAGCTGGGAACTGAATGTGAGCAAACTTCTTATTACTTTTAAAAGAAGACTGTTGTGTCTTTATTCTTTTAGGAGGGAATCAAAGGGCTCGTACCAGGAATAATAGAACTTAAGAGATTCTAACGAATCTGCAAATAGCTTCCTTGCTGTGTAAAGAGGGGACTGTGCTGTATGAATAAACTCACTAGCGTGAGTTAGGAAGGATAATATTTAATCAATATATCCTTCTCCCGCTGCCCACAACATTCCCACACCTGCAAGCACCTGATCACTGGTGCTTACAAGGAGCTGTCCATGGTGCTTTGAAGCCCCAGCAGTTAGCTAAGAGTTGGGGCTGCAAAGCACCAGGGAGAGCTCTCTTCAAGCCCCAACGGACAGCTGAATGTCACTGCTTGCACTTTGAAGTCTGAGCTCTTAGCTGATGGTTAGAGTTTGAAAGCACCAAACATGCATGCATGTTATCTTAGGTCATTGTGATATTGAGTAACTGACAGGTGTGCAGCAGGGGTAAGCAAACTAAGGCCCGGGGGCTGGATCCGGCCCAATCGCCTTCTAAATAGGGCCCGCGAACAGTCCGGGAATCAGCGTGTTTTTACATGAATAGAATGTGTGCTTTTATTTTAAATGCATCTCTGGGTTATTTGTGGGGCATAGGAATTCATTCATATTCCCCCCCCCCCCCAAAAAAAATAGTCTGGCCCCCCACAAGGTCTGAGGGACAGTGGACCGGCCCCCTGCTGAAAAAGTTTGCTGACCCCTGACTTAGGAGATAAGTTTCTCACTCCAATCGAAAGGAAGACCTCAAGGCCTAATTTTTGAAATTTTACATTGTGTTCCTCACCATCACCACCTGCAATTTGTGCAGAATTAAGCCTGATCAAGAGTTCTGGAAAATGCTAAAGCTTGCTCAATATTTTGTGCTATTTTCTTGGGTCATAAAATAGGTATTGCTCAACTGTGGATTTTGACGGTTTCCCTGCCCCTCCTTCTGGGTCAACAGGACTGCCTTTGTTTTTTACACACCACAAAGTGTTGCCATTTCTCTATATGATGTAGTCCTGGCATGTCCAACTCCCAAGAGACTGCGATCTACCCCCCCATATGAAAAACCTGGCAGTGATCTAACCATTATCATTGGAGGGGAGGGGAGCGTGCGTGGGGTGGGTGGATTGCCCAGAATTGTTGAGCTTCTTTTATTTTTTTTTAATGATATTTATTGACGTTTCAAATAAACACATATAAACACAAACAACAATAAAAACATACATAAACCAACAAACAAAACAAAAACAAGTATAAATTCAAACCTTATTTTCTAAACCTAATTTCACCGACCTCCTCACACCTCCCCCTTCTGTATTCTAATCTCATTTATCTTATCAGCAAATCCATTCCCATTTTTCCCATAGTTTTTGATAATTCTATTCATTTTCCTTAATCAACGCCCCTGCAAACCCCTAATTTTTAAACCCATATCTTTTTAGTCTTCATTGATTTTATAATGTTTATTAAGATAGTCTTTGAACTTCTTCCAATCTTCTTCCACTGTCTCTTTGTCCTGGTCTCGGATTCTGCCAGTCATCTCTGCGAGTCTCATATAGTCTGTCATCTTCATCTGCCATTCTTCCAGGGTGGGTAGATCTGGTGTCTTCCAATACTTTGCGATAAGGATCCTTGCTGCTGTAGTAGCATACATAAAAAAAGTTCTGTCCTTCTTTAACACCACATGGCTTACCATACCCAGGAGAAAAGCCTCTGGTTTCTTCAAGAAGGTATATTTAAATACCTTTTTCATTTCGTTATATATCATTTCCCAGAAAGCTTTAATCCTTGGGCATGTCCACCAGAGGTGAAAAAATGTACCTTCATTTTCTTTACATTTCCAACATTTGTTATCTGATAAGTGGTAAATTTTTGCAAGCTTGACTGGGGTCATGTACCACCTATAGATCATTTTCATAATATTTTCTCTCAAGGCATTACATGCCGTGAATTTCATACCGGTGGTCCACAACCTTTCCCAGTCTGCAAACATAATGTTATGACCAATATCTTGTGCCCACTTAATCATAGCTCATTTAACTGTTTCATCCTGTGTATTCCATTTCAACAGCAAGTTATACATTTTTGACAAATTCTTAGTTTTGGATTCTAACAACTCTGTTTCCAGTTTTGATTTTTCCACCTGGAAGCCAATTTTCCTGTGTTGAGCTTCTTTTAGGAGGGAAGTGCCCAGAGTTGTTGAGTTTTTTGGGGGGAGGATTGCACAGGTTTTTTAGCTCCCCCCGTAACTTTTTTGTACATGATAAGGATCCTGCGATCTGTCAGGATCAGCCGGGGATCTACCGGTAGATCATGATCTACTGGTTGGACATTCCTGATTTCAAATGGAATAACATAAAAAAACAGCAAGTGGAGAGAGTTAAATTAAGGATAAGGAATACTGTTGGATGACAACTCCCATAATCCCTGACCACTCTTCATGGGAGCTGAAGCTCAACACCATATGAAACACCATCCCTTTCTTTTAAAAGAAAGTTGAAAGGTGTTTGGGCAGCCTTACTTCCCATGGTCTTTTTGTAGCATTACATCTGAACCTGAGCTCATAGTTTATCTCCCTCAGAGAAACCACAAGCTGTAAGCCTCCTTGGCTACAGCTCAGTCTGGAGCAAGATAAACCACACACCCTGCTTCTGACATAAGTGAAACTATAGTTTGCCTAATAACAGTGTAGCAGGACAACTGCTAAGTTTGCTTGCTAAATCATGCCTTGGTTTAGGATTATGTCCTAGCTGAGTTACTGAATGTACCTTCCCAAAAGTGCTGCTCTGTAACCCAAGACCTGTCTGTCTCTGTTTGTTTTTTGGAAGAACTTTCTCTTCCAATAAGACTTTAAAGCTGAGAACTTTACCAGTCTGCATCTATATTGGAATTGTTTTTAATATGTCTTTATTGTTTTGTTGCTTGGTTTTTTGTTGTTGTTGTTGTTTTTTTGGCCACCCTGGGCTCCTTTGGGAGGAACAGTGGGATATAAGTTTATTTAATCAATATATAAAAATGAACAAACATGTTTGTGGCACATAATGGCTGACCACCAGAAAGCCAAAATCATACCTGTATTTTTATGAAGCTGGCATCTATTTTCCCATTCAACTAAATGGATGGCAAACAACTCTACTCTTAAAATGACTGCTTTACTGTGCACATAATTATCTCATTGCAATTTCAGGCTCATAGAAACAGGTTTTCTTAAACTTCCAACAAATACATTTTTGTTGATGCTGGCTATGGTGAACTATACAGTTATACTATGCAAATTGGGGCTGATGAGCACTTAACTAATCTGTTTACAAATGAGCACAGCTGGGCAGGTCTCAGCGATTTTCTATCAAAGCAAAGTACCGGCCTTTATGGGCATCTGGTTGTTCCTGAATAGGTAGTTTAAACCTATACTCCCGTCTTCAAAGAAAGATCAAAGAGTTTATTACTTCTCAAAGAGTGCATTATTTCTACTTGGTACTTTCTTGTTTGCAAATTTGCATTATTAATAGCACAGGTGCCAATTTGCTTCTAGGCTGGCTTGCTTCTGGAACGAAGAGGTTCTTTGATAGAATCTGAATATATTTTATAAAACAATACCAGCCTGTTCCATGACTCAGTTAAGGAGATTACCTCTTCCTGAAGTCAGTAGACCTCAAAAGTCACTTAAATCATAGCATAGCATTTCAGCTACTAGCCTGGTCCACAGCCGAGTTAAACAACATGTACTCCACAGAAGTAGAGAGGAATGCAAGGTACAAAATGGAGAATCTTGTAGGCAAGGTATTTGGAGGGCTAGCCTAAATCTATGTATGAGTATCAAACCCAACCCTTCAGTTTAGAGTAGCATAACTAATACTCTTAACAACTGGTATGGTATCTCATATGCCACTCTCCCTTACTGGACCACACAAGATCAGCTTCAAATGTGGACCACTTTTTGCTTTATTGATTTGCAATTAATATTCTGTTTATCACTGTTTTTATTTGTATTTTTCTTTTGGCGTATCAATAAAACAAATTAAAACAAATGGAAATGAACATGAGCATTTGAATAAAGTAAAGACAGTGCATGCTTTATCTTATGTAAGGGAGAGATGTGCCTGTTATCAGAGGTAGCTTTGCTCTAGTTTTTATACAGTATATGAGAATACTATGTGGTTATCAGTGGCAGACTTTGGATAGCTCAGCTGGTTATAGCATGGTGTTGATAACGCCAAGGATGCTGGTTCAATCCCCGCATGGGGCAATTGCATATTATTCCTGAATTGCAGGGTTTGTGTGGACCAGATTATCCTCAAGGTCCCTTCCAACTCTACCATTCTATGAAATTTCAGCAGCCCCCAGTGTGACACTAAAATATGGTGCCACCTTGTCTCTTGCAATCCATTCTACATCATTCTGCAGCATGGCGCCCAGTGTGGCTGAACCCTAAAAGTGCCTCTGTGGGTATGGAGTTTTTTTAAAAAAATGCTTCTGGAAACACAACCTGCTGGTGTCTAGCAGTGTCTTAAAATTAAGCTTACACAGAATAAGGCACATCTCTATCTTTCAATGCATGTAAAAGGCACACATACCTTCCAACAGTTCTCCAATGAAAATAGGGACATCCTATTCAATTATTTTGGGACGCAGGTGGCGCTGTGGGTTAAAGCCTCAGCGCCTAGGACTTGCCGATCGAAAGGTCGGCGGTTCGAATCCCTGCGGCGGGGTGCGCTCCCGTTGCTCGGTCCCAGCGCCTGCCAACCTAGCAGTTCGAAAGCACCTCCGGGTGCAAGTAGATAAATAGGGACCGCTTACCAGCGGGAAGGTAAACGGCATTTCCGTGTGCGGCTCTGGCTCGCCAGAGCAGCGATGTCACGCTGGCCACGTGACCCGGAAGTGTCTCCGGACAGCGCTGGCCCCTGGCCTCTTAAGTGAGATGGGTGCACAACCCCAGAGTCTGTCAAGACTGGCCCGTACGGGCAGGGGTACCTTTACCTTTACTCAATTATTATTATTATTATTATTATTATTATTATTATTATTATTATTATTATCATTATTCTTTTATTATTTGCACCCCACCCATTGGACTGGGTGGCCTCAGTCACTCTGGACAGATTCCAACATATAGAAAAACATAAACATAAAAACCTTCCCTGTACAGGGCTGCCTTCAGATGTCTTCTAAATGGTTGTATAGTTACTCATCGCCTTGGCTCGTGGGCCGCATAACACACACCAAGTACATTTGTACACCCAAGCATTTAAATATCTAGGCTTTACAGGAATCATTAAAGAACAAAGGAAAGAGAGAGCAAGTTCTGAAAATATTGTGGTTTGTTTCCCACTATTGCGGTGCAAGTGGAGCACGTTTTTAACAAGCTTGAAAAGATGTTATGAAAATCACCAATTCACGATGTTAGTTAAAAGCAGATTGTAAATATATGTGTGCACGATGCACATTAATTACGTGGAATTTATTTTGCTTGATGATATCCTAATCTATTTGTAAATTACTTTATAAAAAGGAGAAATTAAATCCTGCGTTTGCAGCAATGCACAAAGCGTTCCCATGCTCCCCCCCCCCACCCCGTTTTTTCTTTTGCTGGAGTCTCTCTTACAAGCCTTGGCAGACACACCACTGCCCCCTCCCACCGCTTCGGCTTACAGCAGATTGAGTATCCACCATTACTCTTAGAGTCAGGGCAACATATTAAATATACACTTGTCAGCTCGGTTGTGTACATATGCAAAACAGTAAGATCTAAAAAGCTTAATTCAATCCAAGCTGGAAACCTAGCGCTACATTAGGTCATAAACAAAAGCGGGATGTTAGCAAGGCACCAGGCTCCTGGCAACCAGAGCGAAAGAATCAGGCACTGCTGCCAAAGCTATAGCCTCCAGGGGCCTCTGGAGAGGCAAGGCATTTTGGCATTCCCTTTATGGCACAGGCTTCTGTTTTAGTAGGAGGTAGCTTCTGTCTTGCCAACATCTAAACAAGCTCTGTCAATAGTCAGAGCTCTTTGCAGAGCTGTGAAGTTTCCCGCTCTTCAAGTTTGGGTTGCTAGCACTTCTATTGGTTTAGCAAAGCAAGGTGAGCAAAAGTGACGTCCGTTACCATACATCACACTTGCAACAGACTAAAATATTACTCTTCTCCTAACAATGGCCACTGAATTGTGGGCAAGGACAAAAAAAATAAGAGTTTTATGGGGTGTATGTGTGTGTGTGCATCTATATTGGTAACTATAGCATGCTGCAGATAAGCTACCTTGTGACTTTTGGACCTACAGTGAAAGCAGGACATAAATTTATTAAACTGTTTTGAGGTTTTATTACAATCAAGTGGGAAAGAATGGTTTAATAAATTTAAACAACTCTGGAAGCTACCCAGAGTGGCTGGAGCAACCGAAACAGATGGGCGGGGTACAAATAATAATTATTACGTTATTATTATTATTATTATTATTATTATTATTATTATTATTATTATTATTATATCAGATAGCTGATGCAGACATTCCACTCTCCATGGTCAATGGCATGAAATAACATTGGTAGAAAAAGAATGGACAATGCTAAAGAATGTAATAAAAGCATTTAAGACCCCCAACAAATTCTGGCATCTTCTGTGTGTTGGCTCTACTCCAGCTAACATAAGTGCACTATTAGATTCAGGACACCATCATTTTGAGAAAAGTGGGGTGGGGAGAACCTTTTGTATGTAGAAGTGTATTTCGATTCAAGCTCGTTTCGCCTCGAACACAGCCACAATCTATCATACCCAAACAGTTCTCCACTTGATCCAACCTTTGAGAATGAAAATGCACAATACTAGTGCAACAAACTGGTTGCAGCATGCAGTGAGTGTTTCGGTTTAGTGTTCCAGCAACTGCATTCAGTTTCCCTCCCTAACAACCATGTCAGTTTCATGTGTCCGCTGAGCATACTCAAGTCCGTATGAACATGTTTGTGTACGCAAAAATTTACATGATCTTTGCGTTGCTAAAAATTTTTTAAATATGGCGTATCGATCAGACAATTTACACCTACATGCAGAGGTAATATCCAATAACCACAGAGGGAGGAGAACACATTGCTGCCATTGTGACCCACCCTCCACACATACCTATGCAGAGGGGAGTGGAAAATGGTATCTGCAAAGGGCTGGTCTACCCTCACAAAGTATGGTAGAACCATTTCTATTTGCTGCTAAATAACATGCTGTGATTCAGCAGTTGGTGACCTTTATCTGTTGTGTGATCAGATAAATTTTGCAAATGCTATGGGATCTGCCACATAAAATGAAAGATCATGTATACTCATTTATTTCCAACTCAAGGGTAAAGCCTGGTGACTAATAGACTATATAGTTACCACACTAACAGCCTTGTCTTCCTGGGAACTTGGCTCAGCAAACCTCAACATTTAACAAGCAGACATAACTAATTACCTCCGACCCCTAAGGAGAAGGAAGACTCTAGGTCACGGTTAAGGAGAATGAGGAACAGCAGCCCCAGTCTTCTCTTTATCTCTATCTACAAAGGGGTTCCAGTCAAAATTTGTTTGCAAAAATATGCAGATTTTAGCCCGTGGTATTAAATTAAATACCATTGACTCAAGAAATTGTAGGGGTCAATTCCCCCCTGCCATCAATCACTCATATTTTTCAACAAACTATTTTCACAAATCGTTACGTAAAGCACACAGGAATATTTGAATCTGTGTTGATCTTTTCTTTAAAAAGGAAAGTGTGCCTTCATTAGGATTTCTCAACCCTGTCAGAGAAATACTCAGATTTTACTGAGTGATGGCTCAGTGCCAACATCACAATTCAAGTTTTACTTAAAAGGTGGAGAGAATCTTAAAAGAATAAACACGCTCAAAAAGCACAAAAGCCAGTAAGTAGGTTTAAAAATAAATATATGTATATCAAGGGTCTATTTTATGCAGAACTTGTAATTTGAACATGTCGGTTTCTTAACCCGTTTCCCAACCTGACTTCCATTAGCAGATAACCATTTATGTGTCTGTGCCATCAACTCAACAAAGTCAGGACTTCCCACTTCCATGGTCCATAAACATACACACACTTCTAATTTTTCTGAGTGCTATCAACTGTTGTGCAACAGAACAGTTTGTAGGTTAGGGAAACACACTGTATTTCCTCCTGTGTTTCTTTTTAAGCTGAACCCATGCCATATATCCACAAACTGCTTTTATTAAAAAAACGAGATTTCAACATTGGGAGCTGCTGGAGAAGAAAAGCAGAAGTAAAAAAATAATGTGCGAATGAGTACTCCATAATAGCAAACGTTTGTACTACAATTATCATTCCACAAAGCTCTCCGGCCATTAATGAGAGAACCATGAAATGTGTTCTCTGATGTCCTGCTAGGTGCAGCCGTTGGAATGCTACTTCCCCAAACACTTTTTTTATTTAAACAGCAAAATTTCAACACCTGTATCCAAAATTTTCTTTCTGTGGGACTTTCCTCCACATCACATCTTGGGGCTTGAGATGTAAAGACTGGGAGAAAGCCCCGATGAACTCAATAAAGCCTCTTTCTGAGTAGACATGTATTGGATTGGATTGGATTGGATTGCAATGTGAATGCGTTGATGGAAACAAACAAATATTGACCTTATTCAAAACAACTAATGGGAATATACTTGCACTATACTTATACAGTGGTACCTCGGGTTAAGTACTTAATTCGTTCCAGAGGTCCGTTCTTAACCTGAAACTGTTCTTAACCTGAAGCACCACTTTAGCTAATGGGGCATCCTGCTGCCGCCATACCGCCGGAGCAAAATTTCTGTTCTCATGCTGAAGCAAAGTTCTTAACCTGAAGCACTATTTCTGGGTTAGCGGAGTCTGTAACCTGAAGCGTATGTAACCTGAAGTACCAGTGTACTTACAATTGTCCTATTTAATGGTGCTGCATCATCCAGGATAAACATGTATCAGGGGTTCCCTACACACACAATCGCCCATAGCTTACTGAAACCAATGGTAAATCTCTACTTGGTCCCCACCATTAAGCAGAGATGGGTGTACTTAAAGAGCACAGCAAAATTACACAATGATTGTTAGGTCTTAGTTTTTCTCCTACCCATCCCTGGCCCAAAGCTGTGGTAATTGCCAGCTCTGATTAACAATTTACTTCTCCTCATGAATAGGTTCAGAGGGTTCCTTCGTGTGCAAAATAAAAAAGTATACTCACATGCTATATTTATTATGTAGAAAGACTAACAGGTCTTATTGCTCTGGACTGTAGTCATCACTGTTAATACATATGGACTGCAGTGAAAAACGAGGGAAACTTTAAAGAATATAGTCATCTATAGAGGTTTACACAAATTTTATACAAATACATATATTTGTACAGCCAGAGTCCTAAAATTAGGGCAGGAAAACAAATGTAATCACACACAAAAAAACCCACATTTAGTGATCATTCACTATCTTGGTTTTTATTTGCCTTTGAAGGCATGGGGTTTATTTATTTAGATTTATAATAATGCAGGATATACCTAAAGCAAATGTGTAACAGTGAGGTTAGTAGACATGAACCTTTCGAAAATATGTGAAAAGGGTAAAAATATATATATATAAAATCAGATTAGCAAAGATTAATCACACACAGTGTTATTTTAACTATGTCTACCATTTAAAACCGTATAAGCAGCAGCCTTTCAATAAACTCGCAAACCTCTTCTAATATAACTTTCCACCAGCATTTATAATTAGGCCAAAGCGAGATGTAAAAAATATCAGGAAAATTCTTCATGGGAATAATTTTTTTTTAAAAGATGAAATGGCTTGTTACTTAGATAGGAAGCTCAGAATCAGTCCCTTAAATCACAGTTACATTTGCACAGTTTAGGACCACGCTAAAGTCATTTCGTATACAAGGATACTGAATTTTATTTAAACCTGATTACAGGTCTTTAATTAAGTCAGTTATGTACCGTAAAGCTAAAACACGCACCAAAACCCTTTCTCTTTATAATATTTCAAAATAAATCCTGGCATCTGCTGTAGCCCAGCAAATTAGAGGTGGGTGAGATCATGATTCATGACCTTCGATTAAACCCATGTATTTGATGAGTAATCGGCAAGAAGGCTCCAAAGACAGTTTGGTTGTTAACAGTGTCCGTTGTCAAAAGAGATTTCACAAGGTCTCCTCTTCACGTAGGAACTGGAACACAGACGAGAAGTCTTTCTGGGAATAGCCCTTGGCACACATGACCCTGTAGACCTGATGGGCTAGAGAGCCCAGAAGGACTGGCGTCTTGGTGTTGGTAGCGGAAACCTGGGCCAAGCCAAGATCCTGGAAAACAAAACAGAATTGGGAGAAGCAGAGCAAAAAAAGAAAGAAAGTAAAACAAGAATTAAAATCCAATTGGGACTTCCGGTGGAGCGCGGAACCTAACGCAGGCGAGGGTTCTTCCTGCGGAGGTAACCCCAGCTTTTTCGCCAGTTTTTGGAGGATTTGAGGGCGCCAGAACCTCCAACCAAGCCTCTGGTGGGTGTCTAGAGGTCCAGGTACCCGGCAGTGCCAGACAGCCGATCGCTCTGTCGTCAGGTAGCCTTTGATAAAAAGGTGAAGAGTACGACGGTGCGGGCGGCAGGCAGTCGGGCAGCCATTACAGCGGCGATTTAACGGCGATTTAGCGAAGCCCCGAGCCTGCAAGGGATAGCGCTTTGCTCTCAATACGAAGAGACCCGGACATATAAAACAGACAGCGAACTGAATAAAACAAAATAAGGAAGTCTCCGGGTAAAAAAAGGGGAGAAAGTTCGAGTTCTGCGTTGGTTTGACTTCAGCGGAAAAAGACGCAGCGTTGCGAGCAGAGCTTAAAGAGAAAGTAAGTTACCGCCAGCGGATACTGTTTCCGTCTCCCTCGGGTAGCTATAGTTTAAAAGGAAAAAAGAAACTCCTTTCTTGGTAAGGGAGAAAGTTAAGAGGGAGCAGAAAAGAGGGGTGATAGAAAAGAAATCCCAGCCGGCAGGGTAACTGAAGAAACGGAAAAATAGAAAGGATTGGAGCTAGAATATTTTCCGGAAAGTTAAAGCAGCGAGAGAGTGAGAAGACGCTCCGACGCCATCTTAAGAGGGGAGGCAAGGAGAGGCGCCGTGGAGGTTGCACTAAACGACTCAAAAAAGCGTTAAACACGGGGATACCGGGTACTACAAACATACCGGCTCAGTTGTTGGAGAGGTTACGTCGCAGCTTATCAGACCCCCGCGGGGTTGCTACCCCCCGCCCGGGAAGCTAACTAAGAAACTTTGGTTGACGCGGCAAACAGACGGGACAGACGGATTCCCATGGAGGGGTGCGCCTAGTAGTACACTGCACTATTTTATGACCACATTGGGGCCACTTTATTACTCTCCTCTGAGCCTTCGGGCCGGTGTCAGCCTCGGAGAGTAGCCTCCCTCCTTGCAGGACTGAGCTTTAGATACTTCCAACATAAATGCTTACGAAGTAGGTACGGACCATCTCAAAATAGCTTAGGTCATTCAAATTGATATCAATACTGACAGTCAAATCCTTCTTTCATTTGTGACATTCGGAGTAGCCCCTTACAACTCTGACTCACTCCCCAGCTTATCAATATTAGGACAGTATGGGTTATCAGCTCGCAAACTGAATTCACGGATATCGAGATATCGGTTGGATTAGCCCGAGTGGGGGCAAGAAGCTTATAGACTGAACACTTTCGATTAAAAACGGCCAACTAACCCACCCTGAGATTTGGGGGGGAAAAGGACAGAAGTCAAGTATATCAAGCATACTAAGCAGCGGGGAACGGTGAACGGACTGGGCTATTCCCTACACTCATTTGTGATTTAGTTTTCTGTTTGGTTAACGTAATTCTCCGATTTATTCACTTGGGGCTGTATCTCCTTTCCTCTGATCATGATGGCCAATGTGATATTGATTAAGGGGTTTCGGTACTAACTTAAGACTGTGTTTGAAGTAAGGGCAGAAGCCCTAAAACATAGAAACATCAGATCAGACAGGCCACAACCTGACCCCCAAAGAACTGCGATAATGGCATATAATCAAAAAAAAGGACCGGAGGGGGGTACCCCAACAGATAGGAAAGCCTCAAAACAAGAAACAGAATTTAGAACAGAAATATTGAGAATGTTCGCAGAAATAAAACAAAGCGAGAAAAATTTAGAGACAAAATTAGAGCAAGTAGACAATAAAATTGGAAAAATGGATAAAAAGATTGAAGAGACAGTAAGTGAACTTAAAGGTCAGATTAAGGAGGTATCAAAAAGAGTGGATGAGGGGTTTAAAAAGACCAAACAGGAAATGAAAGAAATGAGACGGGAAGAAGATAAAATGAAAGATGAGATAGTAGACCTATATAAAAAACAGGAAGAATTAAAAGACTCTATCGCGATGAATGAACTTAAACAAAGAGAAGCGAACTTAAGGCTGAGACAGATTCCGGAATTACTAAATGAAAATATAAAAGAAAGACTAACAAAGGAAATGGCACAGTGGTTAGAACTAACGGAGGAGGAGGTGGCAGGAGCAATACAAAATGCATACAGAATGAAAATTAAAGCAAATAAAGCAAAGAAATATCCAGGTGACTGTTTAGTCACATTCAAAGACAAAGAGATGAGAAATCTGATTTTGCAAAGAAATAGAGAGAAGAGACTCTACATTGACGGAAATTACATAATCATATTTAAAGATATTCCAATAAGATTATTGAAACGAAGAGAATCGTATAAACCACTGGTGCACTTGCTCAAAAAAAATAGAATAGACTTCCGCTGGGAATTTCCGGAAGGTGTTACTTTCTTTTACAAAGGAGTCAAAAGAAGACTGACTAGTCTGGAGGAAATAGGAAAGTTTACAAGAAGATATAAAGAACTGCAACAAGGAGAGGAGGAGCCGAAAGGAGCCGAAGGCGGAATCAGACGGAGGGAAGACTCAGAGCCGGTAGAAGAGGAAGAACAGAACGAAAGAAAGACAGACGAAGAGGAAGAAAACGAAGAAGAAGAAGGAATAGAAGGATCTTAGGCAAAAAATTTGAAATTAATAAAGATGACTTTAAAACTATGGAGTTGGAATGTGAATGGGATGAATGATAAGAAAAAACGGAATTGTATTGAACGCATTCTAAAAAAGAAAAATCTAGATATTACATGTTTACAAGAAACGCATGTCGCAAAGAAACATAGGAAAATTCTGATCAATAAGAGGCTAGGGAACGAATTCATCTCCTCAGATAAAGAGAAGAAAAGGGGAGTAGTACTATACATTAAAAACAAAATCGAGGCACACCAACTATTTAAGGATGAGGAAGGAAGAGTGATCGCGGTTCGTATCAAATGGCAAGGTGAAGCATTGATAATAGTGGGGATTTATGCCCCTAATGGGAATAAAACAGAATTCTTTAGCTCACTGGAAGAAAAATTATTTGAATACATGGACCAAAAAATTATAATAATGGGAGATTTGAATGATGTGACCTCAATTGAGATGGACAGACTAAGAAACTCTAAGAATAGAGAAGGGAAGCTACCTAAGACATTTTTCACACTGATTGAAAACTGTAACCTTATCGATATCTGGAGATTAAAACACCCTCTAGAGAAACAGTTCACATATCACTCAGAACCGAACCAATCATTTTCAAGAATAGACCAAATATGGATATCGAACAAATTGACACCAAGAATAAAAAAAATTGAAATCCAGGCCAAAGTACTATCAGATCACAACCCAATTGAAATGGAAATGAAGGGGACAGAAGATCGAACGTTCAGATGGAGATTAAATGATAATCTATGGGATGATCAAAAATTTGTCGATAGAATCCGGAAAAAACTAGGGGAATACTTCCTAGACAATTCAGATAAAGGGGTGAAATCAAGTGTGGTATGGGACGCTAGTAAAGCGGTAACGAGGGGTCTTTTTATCCAGCAAAATGTTCTGAAAAAAAAGAATAAGGAAAAGAGGTCAAAAGAAATTCTGAGACAGATTATGGATAATGAGCAGAAATTGATCACAGAACCGAATAATGTAAATATAATGCTGGAAATAAGTCCCTTCAAACGCAATTTGCAATGATGATAAATAAGGAGGTCGAGTGGAACATAAAAAGGTTAAGACAAAAAAACTTTGAATTTGCCAATAAGTCAGGTAAATGGCTCGCATGGCAAGTTAAAAAGAGGAAAGAACAAAATACAATCAATAAAATACTAATAAATGATGAAGAAACAACTGATCCGAAAGAAATTAGAAAAGGTTTTTTAGACTTCTATGAGCAACTATACCGACATAAGGAAAGGAATAATAAGAAAAAAATAGACAGATACTTAAAAGAAAAGATGGTGAAGAAGATGTCATCTGAGCAGAAAGAACAACTAAACGCCCCAATCTGTAGAATAGAGGTGGAAGAAATGATTAGAGAACTGAAAAGAGGGAAGGCCCCGGGTCCAGACGGGTTTACACCGAGCTACTATAAAGAAATGAAAGACACATTGATGATTCCGCTTATGGAAGTAATGAACAACATCTTAAAAGAAAGAGATATGCCCAGATCATGGAAAGAGGCCTTTATTACCATCATCCCAAAACAAGATTCGGACCTAACCCAAGTTAAGAATTATAGACCCATCTCCTTATTGAATACGGACTATAAGATTTTTGCTGGCATTTTAGCCAAAAGACTAAAAAAGATATTAATAAGGACGATACATGAAGACCAGACGGGCTTTCTCCCGGGTAGGCTAATAAGAAACAACACAAGATGTATAATTAATCTTATTGAATATTTATCAGATAGACACGACAAACCAGCTAGCCTAATTTTCATAGACGCGGAGAAAGCCTTCGATAATGTAACTTGGGACTTCATGTTAAAAAATCTGGAAGTAATGGATGTGGGACAAGAGTTTTTAAACGGCATCAAGGCGATTTACACAGAGCAGAAGGCGAGGCTGATAGTCAACAATGTCATCACTGAGGAGATAAATATATGTAAGGGAACAAGGCAGGGCTGCCCGCTCTCGCCGCTGCTCTTCATAGTGGTGTTGGAGGTACTATTGAACGCAATACGACAAAATAAGAAAATCAAAGGGGTAACATTAGGTTCAAATGAGTATAAAGTCAAAGCCTACGCGGATGATGTTGTTCTTACGGTGGAAGAACCTATAGAAAGTATAAGGGCGATCCTGAATGAGATGGAAGAATTTGGGAAGCTCGCAGGTTTTAAATTGAATAAGAGTAAGACAAAAATGATTGTCAAAAACATGGATCAGGATACGGTGGCAACAGTGCAACAACAAACTGAAATTGAGGTTGTTAAAAAGATAAAGTATTTGGGAATCTGGATTACCAACAAAAATATTGACTTATATCAAAACAATTACATCCCGCTTTGGAATAAAATTAAAAAAGATCTGGAGGTCTGGGCCAGAATGAAATTATCATTCTAGGGAAGAATATCCATGGTGAAAATGATGCTGCTACCCAAACTGTTATTTCTGTTCCAAACATTACCCATACTAAAAGGATCCAAAAACTTTAGAGAATGGCAAAGAGCGATCTCTAGATACGTTTGGGAAGGGAAGAAGCCCAGAATTAAATTTAAGTTGCTAACCGACACAACAGAAAGAGGGGGCTTTGCCCTTCCTGACATGAGATTGTACTACGAAGCATCCTGTTTGTGCTGGTTAAAAGAATGGGTTAAGTTGGAGAACAGAGGGTTCTTAGATTTGGAAGGGTACAATAACAAATTTGGGTGGCATGCATATTTATGGACGGACAAAAAGAGGGTGCATAAGGGTTTCAGCTGTCATATTTTTAAGGGTCCACTAATAGAGGTCTGGGACAGATATAAAAACATACTGGAGCCGAGAATACCACACTGGCTATCCCCGCAGGAGTTAACAAGTGTTAAGAAAGTTAATATGGAAGAAGAGTGGGGGAAGTACGGGGAGATGGTCATTAACGAAGGGGGTAAATGGAAAATCAAACCATACGACCAGGTAAAAGCGCTCACACAGGGCTGGCTTCACTATTTTCAGATAAACGAGATGTTTAAAACAGAGGTGAAGGAAAGGGGATATGAGGAGAAAGAATCTATATTTCAAAAAGAGATAATAAATAGTGAATATAAAAACCTCTCCAAAATGTATAAAATCTTATTAGAGTGGCACACAAAGGATGAGGAGGTGAAGTCAGTGATGGTACAATGGGCTAGGGACTTCGGGTATAACATTCAAATGGAAGATTGGGAAAAACTCTGGAGGGAGAATATAAAATTTACGGCCTGTTCGTTACTGAAGGAAAATATCATGAAGATGCAGTACAGGTGGTATATGACGCCCGTTAAACTGGCCAAGATGTATAAGATAGACAACAAATGCTGGAAATGCAAACAAAAGGAAGGGACATTTTACCATCTATGGTGGGAGTGTAAGAAGGTTAAAAGTTTCTGGGAGGAAATATATAATGAATTGAAAAAGATCTTAGGTTATACCTTTGTTAAAAAACCAGAAGCATTCCTACTATGTATTATGGGAAAAGACATTAGGAGAAAGGACCACAAATTCTTTCAGTATGCGGTGACGGCAGCCAGAATAGTAGTAGCCCAGAGGTGGAAACAAGAAGAAACCCCAACGGTGGCAGATTGGAGAGGAAAACTGATAGAATATGCTGAGTTGGATAAGTTAACAGGGAAAATAAGGTTCCTAAAAGATCAAAAATTTATTGAAGACTGGGGGAAATTCATAGGATATCTGGAGAACAAATGTATGGTAAAAACAACGCTTGTGGGATTCAAAGAGGCTCTGTAAAGAACTAATAAGTATTGCTTAACAGAAATAATGTATCAAAGGGGTATGAATGGCAATGTGTAATTTGAAATGTGTATCTAAGATTTAAACACGAATGAAGGTTCAACGACGTCGAAGGAAGTCCTAAATGTATGCGAAAGGTTGAAATTTGGAAATAATGTATATATAAGGATATCAATAAAATTTTAAAATGCAAAAAAAAAAAAAGAATTAAAATCCAATTGTTGTTTTTATTATACAGCTTATACAGTGGTACCTCGGGTTACGAACGCTTCAATTTACGTTTTCTCAGGTTACGAACGACTGTAACCCAGAAGTAAGTTGTCCAAGCTCTCAGAGGCCTCCCCGCTGCCTGGAGGCAAACCTGGACATCGGCGGGGCCTACGGACCTGAGGCCTCCGCAAATGCCGGGAACCAAGCCCCGACATCCATGGTGCCTAGAGCGGCTCCGCGAATGCCAGGAACCAAGCCCCGATGTCCGCAGTGCCTAGAGTAGCTCCGCGAATGCCGGGAACCATGCCCCGACGTCCACGGTGCCTGCAGGGCTCCGTGAATTCCAGGAGCCAAGCCCCGATGTCCGCTGTGCCTAGAGCGGCTCCGCGAATGCCAGGAACCAAGCCCCAATGTCCGTGGTGCCTAGAGCGGCTCCGTGAATGCCAGGAGCCATGCCCTGACGTCCACGGTGCCTGCAGGGCTCCGTGAATGCCGGGAGCCAAGCCCCGATGCCCATGGGGCCTGCAGAGGCTTTGCAACTGGGCTCCAGCCGCAGGAGCTCTCTGAGGCCTCCACGAATGCCAGGAGCCAAGCTGATTGTGATTGTGGAAAATGACCCTGAGCCCCCTCCAAACAGTGAGTGCACATAAGAAAAGAAATGTTAATTTTTTTCATCTAAAATACTGTCTTATTTATTTTATAGTATAGTACATTGATTATTGCTTTCATTTTATGGATCAATGGTCTTGTGAAACAGTAATATTCGTGTTAAATTGCTGTTTTAGGGCGTGTTTTTCATTGTCTGGAACGGATCAATCCACTTTCCATTACTTTCAATGGGAAAGTCCGCTTCAGGTTAAGAACAGACTTCCGGAACCAATTAAGTACTTAACCTGAGGTACCACTGTACACAGAATCTGGCTTGTCAGAACAATCAGCTGTGTTCAGAAACCAAACATTCTTCCAGGAAGGAGTATGGTAGGGGGGAATCCTGCTTAGCGCTGGGTTTGGGTGCACATGAAAACTTCCCACAGAAGGCTCTCTCGCACACCTGGAGCCAGCGACATAGCATGGGTTGCCAGCACGTAGGCACGGGTGAGTGGGAGAGAAATGGACAGAATACACATTCGCATTCAACTGCCCAGTAGTGGCATCCGTGTCACGCAGATGATCGCAACCACAGATATAAGAAAAGGAAGAGCAGGTCCGTCGTCTGGAGAGGTCACTTCCTGGTTCGCATGGAGAAGCTGTTTAGTGACAGAAGCATGAAACCGTATTGAGGCAACGTTGGGTGTTGAAATTTTGCACACAGACCCCAAATGAAAGCTGGAAAAGATATTGTACTTGGGACAGCAATGGAGGGAGGAAAAAAAGAACAAACAACTGGGGGGGAGTAATCAGCTTTTTAATTTGTATTATTATTATTATTAACTATTATTAATTATTATTAATTATTATTAATTATTATTATTATTATTATTATTATTATTATTATTATTATTATTATTATTATTATTTATACCCCGCCCATCTGGCTGGGCCTCCCCAGCCACTCTGGGCGGCTTCCATAGAAGCCAAAAAATACAGTAATTTGTACTAATCTGGTATAATTTGTTAAAAATCCTGGAAAATCAATAAAATATAAAGAAAGAAATTTTGTGCCCCCTAACAATTTTGCACCTGGGGCAACCACCCCTGTGGCCTCCCCATGCTATGCTACTGTCTGCAGCAAGCAGGATCGTCTTCTCTTTGCATCAGCTGGTGCAGGTACGGGTACCAGTCATGACTGGTAGAAGGCACTTCTAGTCACTGAGGCCAGCTAGGCCTCTGGTGACAAAGCTGGATCCAGAAGCTCCCTGAGACTGTGTCTCTTCAGGTGGACTGTGACCCCAGGCAAGGTGGGCGATGGGTCCGTTTCTTGGACATGGGAACCACTCACCCACAGTGCCTCCAGGAGTCCAGCTCAGCTGATTTTCCTTCATCCATCCAAGAACCAGCCTATGTTTTATAGGCATTGCATCTTAATTGGTTGGTTTAATGTGTTTTTCCGTGTGACGTTAGCTTTCCCAAGCCCTTAGGATAAATCCTAAGATCAGGGGTCAGCAACCTTTTTCTGCAGGGAGCACCGGTCCACTGTCTGTCAGACCTTTGGGGGGGGTGGTGGCTCGGAATATATTTTGAAAAAAAAATATATGCCCCACAAATAACCCAGAGATGCATTTTAAATAAAAGGACACATTCTACTCATGTAAAAACACGCTGATTCCCGGATCATCCGCGGATCTGGCCCCCAGGCCTTAGTTTGCCTACCCATGATTTAGATGGACGCTGCTTTGAACTGATTTTGTATTTTTCTGTGAAATGCAGGAAAATCTATATACAATAATAGGATATGCTGCTAAAAGTCATGAGCAGGAGAAGGTACTGAAAGAAAACATTTATTCTGTTCAGCAAGAAGGACAAGTAACTTTTCTATATGAGCACATTTTTTCTCCCTATATACGTACCTTGGCCATGAGGGTCGTTCCAAAGCCACCTTGATAATTGTTAGCAGAAGGGACGCCATCCATTACTCCTGGCACTGGATTGTAAGTATCGCTTGACCAACAACGGCCTGAGCTCATATTTAGGATTTTGGCCAGCAGCTTTGGGTCAAGCCCTAACCTGTCAAAGGTCAAAAGAAGAGAAGTGTTCGTGTCAAAATGCACATGTTATGGGTGACTTATTTTTATATGCGAGGCCCGTGTTGTCATTTCTCTACCTTTATTCCAAGACTTGAAAAATGATCTGGAGCACTGATATGAAGAGAGGGGAGACCCTTCCTTAAATTAAAGGTCATCAATCGTCCATACACTTTTTGCATGCAAATTGTGAGGTGAAAGTAGGAATAATAATAAAAAACCAGGCGCTTCAGAGCCAGAGGCTCCCTAGAAGATAACATTATATCCTTAAAATTCAAGTGATATTCTTGGAAGTGAGGTGAACCATCAACTGCCAAGTTAGAAGCATGGTTGTTATACACACTGCAGTATCAGTAATAAGACTAAGATCTTCTCCTTATTATTATCTTTCTTTTTATTAAATCTTTATTACACTCTCTTGCTCAAGAGGCAAGTCTACACAACACTGTGACATATGCTCTCTATCTATTCAGAGACATGCATTATAGTTCTGGGTCAATTGCTGAGAAGGTTACTGATCCTGATAAAACAAAGCTTGTCCAAGCAGAAACATCATTTGTTCTATCGCCATCACTGAGTTGAAAGAACAAGCCACTATGCAGTGGAGGGTAGTCTTTAAAACATAGTGGAAAATATTTTAATACTGCAGGCTGGTTGGTTTTGTGTGTTTTTAAAAAAAAATAAAATCTGGCATGTTCCTGTGGTTGTTGCCGTCAAGCTGCAAAGTGTGATTTTATAGCAGTTATACTAGCAGGTATAATCAGAAACAAAAGCTGTTAAAAGTTAGTTTCACATAAATGCTAGGTATGTAAAAAGGAGAGACTTACAGAGATTTGGTTAACAAGAGAAAGAAAAGTAATGGTTCTAGGAAAGCAAAACATCCACACTTTGTAGTTTTAAAACTAGAAGTTAAGTTAATAAGAGAAAGAGGAACAGAACTTTTTATAACATTAACCCCCTGAAAATGAAAACCTCTCAGGAGTTACTGCTTTTGTTAACAGCATTTATCAAGGACTCTTGTCTGAAAACCATACTAGGCAAAAAAAAAACCAGAATTGTTTTCCGTGGTACAACAAACAGTGAAAGCAATCAGCAGTTCTTGTCTGTAGTATGCCATTTAAGAAACACTAAAGCTCAAGTACTAAAGCAATTCAATCCCCATTCATCCACACAACACATAATGTATTTCTTTGCATTATAAATCTACAGGCTCTGATGCAATTTTCCAAAATCCTTCTAGAAATTCAATATTTATATATTTTAAATAATTTATCGCAGTGCTCCTGATTAACAGTCATCCTCATATTACAGTCAAACCTCCGTTCTCAAACAGCTCCGTTTTCAAATGTTTCGGTTCCCTAACACCGAAAACCCAGAAGTAAATGCTCCGGTTTTCGAATGTTTTTCAGAACCCGAACGTCTGACGTGGCTTCTGCTTGAGTGCAAGAAGCTCTTGCACCCAATCGGAAGCCGCGCCTCGGTTGTCAAACGTTTTGGAAGTCAAATGGTCTTCCGGAACGGATTACGTTCGACAACCGAGGTTAGACTGCATTAGGATTTTACATCATTCTTCCTTACAGAAATAATCAGGGTGGTATACAAAATGTTGAAAAATATATAGAAGTACCCCCCTCCAAAAAAAGACAACCCCAGCCACCTAAAATTGGCATAAGCAGTGGAATAAAAGCAGCAGTAAAAAAATGATAATAGATAGTACAAAGTCTGGGAGGAAGAAAAGGCTACCCTTGGTGCTGAAAAGGCACCAGGCGAGGCCTCCTGGGGAGAGAATTTCATAGATGAGGTTTCACAACAGACCCTCTTCACAGTTGCCACCCACCTTAGTAAAGGTAAAGGGACCCCTGACCATTAGGTCCAGTGGTGACTGACTCTGGGGTTGCGGCACTCATCTCGCTTTATTGGCCGAGGGAGCCGGCGTACAGCTTCCGGGTCATGTGGCCAGCTGACTAAGCCTCTTCTGGCGAACCAGAGCATCGCACGGAAATGCCGTTTACCTTCCCGCCGGAGCGGTACCTATTTATCTACTTGCACTTTGACGTGCTTTCGAACTGCTAGGTTGGCAGGAGCAGGGACCAAGCAACAGGAGCTCATAGGAGCGGGGATTCGACCTTCTCATCAGCAAGTCCTAGGCTCTGTGGTTTAACCCACAGCACCACCCGCATCCCACCACCCACCTTACCTCACATCATATACTGGGGGTAATCAGAGAAGGGTTTTCTGAAGATGACTTCAGTGCACAGGGAGCAGAAATTCCTTCTCATATCTCAAAACCATGCACAGCTTTAAAAGGTAAGTGACAGCCCTCTGAATCGCACTTGGAAACAGACCGTTAGCCAGCAAACCTCTGTCAGCACAGGCAAGATGAACTGACGTTCATCCCCTGCAGTGGTGGACTCTGGGCTCTCAAATTTCAGCGGTCACCTGTGCGACACTAAAATTCCTCCCCACCCGCCTCTTGTGCTCTCTTCTAAAGCATTGTTTTGGTGTAACTGGCAGGGCGGCACCCGGTGCGACCACATTGGTTGCGCTACTCTTAAAACCACCCCTGGCGCTGCTAAACTAACCTCTAGCCTAAAGACTGATCCTCAGTCATGTGAAGGGTACCTCGTCCATTTTTCCCATTTTAATACAGGAGACTCACTTGACAACATTTCGTGCATGTTTAATTTTCAATGCACTCCCCACATAGGTACACTCCCAGCAACTCACTAAGGTAACCCATACCACCATGGTTGTAGACAAGTCAGTGGACCATATACTGGAATGTTAGTTAAGGCTCCACTGAAAATTATTAAGTACCACGAGGGTTTGGGTCACTCAAAACTCTTGTTACCAAATTCAGGATTTAGATACTTTGACATTATACCACTTCCAGAACAGAACTTACCTCTGTTATATAAAAAATGGGCAGATTGTATATTTGATATTTACCAACCACCCAAGGAGATGTAATCTGAAGTGCAAACCTGGGGGGTGGGGAGAATGGGGAAAGAGAAAAGTGGTTTTCCATGTGGAATCAAACTGGTGCAGCTCCACTGTCAAGGCAGGAGTGGGTCATCAATAACTCACAAGGTGTCAGTGAAGTTAACTCCTTATTCAAAGAAACAAAACAGCTCAGTCCTAGTGAGCAGAGCAACTCTTCCCAGTAGTTTTTGCCCCAATGACACAGTTGCAAAGACTGAGGGTCCCTGCCTGCCCACCATTCTCTAAGTCTCTTCCTCTCCCAGGTCCATCCCGAGCAACTAGAGACTTCTCTGCCTTGTCTGTCTTTGCTCCACCCTCTTCATACCTCCGACCGCTCATAGTCATCCCACCATCTGAGCCCCAGGTGGTGTCTCCCACCACTCGTCTGCATCCAGCCAGTCCATGACATCCACTGATGGAATGTATCCATCAGCATCATTTGGAGGAAGGCAACCCTGGACAAGTCCTGGTGCCCTCAACAACTCCCTCAGCTAGCATGGCCAATGGCAAGGATGGTGGAAGTTCTAGTCCACAACATATGGAGGTGCCATGTTGGCTACCCCTGTTCTAAAAAAAACTCCCATGCATTCACACCACTCAATTTTAAAAGAAAACTTTTAAAAAATCCAGAAAGCCCAGTGTTCAAAATGATGTGTTCTCACACACCATGTGGTGCTCTTCAAGCGACTCCTTTCCCTGATCCTTCCCTTTTTATCCCTTGCAGCAAGTATATCATTAAAAGGAGCAAGTTAGAGGTGTTTTGCATTTCATCTTTCTGTGGATTCGTCTACTGGTGCGTAGATAACTGACAGCTAAAATTAGACACGTATTAAAATCAGTTACTGAAGAAGTCCTCTGTCTTCCACTGCGCCCAAAGCTTGTAATGGTTTGAAAGCGGGTAGAATATACAGTAATTGTCATTCAGTAAGAGTCTATCCTAGAAAGTCATGCTTCAGTGGAGAAGACTGAGTTTCCATTTGAAATCAACAAATTAATCCAAGACAGGTATCTGAAAGGGCAAGTTTAATAGGAAGCAGCTACTGGGCTCTCAACCATGATAAAATGTTATTGCTGTTTCCCTGTAAATTGGCTTGGAACATATGATACTTTCTGCATAAGAGCTCTATTGCTGTTCAAGAGATATACTGCTCAAGCTATCAAAACGATGACAGTCTGTCAGTCCCCATAATAACTTGCCACCGGACATAGCGAGAGGATGTGCAACGCACGCATGCATTTACAATTGCAAAGGTGTTCCACATTTTGGTCAGGGGGTGAGGAGAGAGAGGGAGAAAAGTACCACATTGTTTGTGCAGCATCCCGTCAATAATTGCAGCAGATAATCCACACGGAAATACTTAAAAGTCTTCAAAAGCTAGCAGGGAGTTCAGGTCTACTGAAGTGCACAACACGTCTAGTTTTGTTTGTTAAAGGTAAGTTTGAAACTTCAGTTATCTGACTAGCTAAATCTTGTAGATTTTATTATGCAATTGCAACCTCAATGGTAACCGACTTCTGGTTCACGCTTCGTCTATTCAGGGGCATAGCTGTTGGAAAACGCCCTGGGGGGTGAGCCTGGAAGCCCCTGGAACTCCGAGTGTCCTCAAGTAGGCGCAGCTCCATAGAAGACATTCTTCCCTCATCTCCAGTGCGCTCAGCGACATAAACCAGTTGGTATTATGCACACTAATATTCTAGCTTAACACAGCAAGTAGCTTGAGGCATCGTAGAGCTAATCTACTATTTATTTACACACTATGTACAGACAAAAACATAATGTCGTCTGTCCTCTCCAGCTCCGAGAGAACAAACAGGACAAGTAAAACGTGGGGCTACCTTTGAAGGTGACCAGGAAACTACAACTAATCCAGAAGGCGGCAGCTAGACTGGTGACTGGGAGCGGCCGCCGAGACCATATAATACTGGTCTTGAAAGACCTACACTGGCTCCCAGTACGTTTCCAAGCACAATTCAAAGTGTTGGTGCTGACCTTTAAAGCCCTAAACGGCCTCAGTTCAGTATACCTGAAGGAGCATCTCCACCCCCATCATTCTACCCGGACACTGAGGTCCAGTACCGAGGGCCTTCTGGCGGTTCCCTCGCTACGAGAAGCCAAGTTACAGGGAACCAGGCAGAGGGCCTTCTCGGTAGTGGTGCCCTCCCTGTGGAATGCCCTCCCACCAGATGTCAAAGAGAACAACAACTACCAGACTTTTAGAAGACATCTGAAGGCAGCCCTGTTTAGGGAAGCTTTTAATGTTTGATGTATTACAGTATTTTAATATTTTTTTGGAAGCTGCCCAGAGTGGCTGGGGAAGCCCAGCCAGATGGGCGGGGTATAAATAATAAATTATTATTATTATTAAAGTGAAAGTATATTACAGCAGAAGAAATAAGACTGTCTTCATCTTCTCATGCTCTTCTCAGACAGGTATGTGATTTACAACAATCTCATCTACAGCATTGGAGGAATGAAATACTAACAATAGCGTGGGAGGTGCTGCGGGCATGGTGTGGCCAGGTGCACAATTTTTGAGGGGGCACAAACCAGGTGCTCCATGCAGGCAACCCCAGCCCAGCCCAGCGCTCCTCACCACTGCCAAGGGCCTTGTTGGCCGGCCAGACTCTCCCCTGCAGGCAGCTCAGCACGACCGAGTTTTGCTCTGGAGGGAGTGGGGTTGCTTTGGTGGCGGGGGCTGGGCTGGCGCCCCTGACCAGCACACACGTGCACCCTGGGCACTGGCAACTGCTGCTACGCCACTGGGTCTATAGTCTGAAGCAAGTTTAAATAGCAGCCACATTCCTAGGTTAGTTTTTGTTATCTCATCCCAGCTAGGAGCAGTGAGAGTGGCAACTTCTTCATGTGCATTTTAAAGGACTACTTGATCCAACAATGTATATAGATCAGGCATGTCCAACTCCCAAGAGACTATGATCTACTCCCACTATAAGAAAAACTGGCAGTGATCTACCCATTGGAGCGGGGAGCCTTCACGTGTGTTTTTGGGGGCAATCAATCAGGATTACGCAATCGACTCTGATCAACCATGGATGACCCATGATCAACCACTTGGACATGCTTGATATAGACTATGGAGAATTGCCTTGTAACTTACAAGGCATGGATTTCTTAGTAGAATAGAGGTAGAGTGAAAAGAAAGGTTTATGGTTGGAAGAGACCTTTCATTTGAGAACCCTTTCCTAGCTTCTCTCACCACTTCATCTTACCTCCTCTTGAGACACATCAAAAGGAACAAAGAAATTGGAAGTTGCTGGATAAGCACTTTCAACATTTCAAAAAATTGTTTAAAAAAATGCAGTGTTACTTTTCTATTCTACCTTTCCTGCAGAGCTCAAGGTTTCCCTCCTCCTAGTTTCGTCCTCACAACAACTCTATGGAGGGTATGTTAGGCTAAGAAATGATGAGCGGCCCAAGGTCATCCAGTGAACTTTGTGGATGAGTGGAGATTTGAACCCAGCTCAGGCACTCTAACCACTACATCATAACTTCTGAAGGAGTTAACTGAAACTCTACAGCCAAGGTGGGTTAGGGGTTGGGATAGGGGTAGCCAATGTGATGCTCTCTAGATGATGTTGGACTACAATTCCAACCATTCATAGGGCCATGCGGGTTGGGACTGAAGAGAGTTGGGAGTCCAGTCACATTTGGACTCCACATTGGCCACCCTGGGGTTGGAGTTTGGAACTAGGACAGGGGATACTGAGGTTTAAATCCCTGCTCAGCCCACAGGGTAACTTTGGCCCATTCATTATCCTACCTTATAATTTGAAGTTTCATTTCCTCTGAAATCCCACACCGAAGATAAAACTAGGGGTTATACAACTCATTACCATAGTTAAAACATTTTGGCCTGGAATAAAAAGAAACAATACTTCAAGGTACTTAACTGGGACCGAAGTAGCTGAAATATTGAAAGATAGTGTTGAGCTCTCTCAGATTTAGGGGTGCTATCAGGAATTAACAATGCACAAATAATGAGGCAATCGTTTAAACCAGACCAACATTACTAGCGTAGTTTAATTTGCTGCCAATCTTTCAGTGGGGTGATAAAGATCTAAACCCAAACTTTTAAAAAATGCTTTTCAGACTATATGCAACCAATTTGAGAAACCCAAATTGATTAATTTTGGCTGAGTCGTAAGTTTCCTTTATACTTGGATGTGCTATATAAAGAAAAAATTGGCATTACTACCTAAGTAGACATAAATATCTAAAATGTTGCATTGTACAGAGGTATTAAGACAGGTTTTACACATCATTCTGTAAAGTGGCCAGCTTCAGAATAACAGCAACATGCCGACATTCATAAATATTTCAGGGTGTTTATTTTTAAGAAAAATCTTTTTGATTTGAAAGCCAGCCTTCATGTAGCACAAGCCTACTGCATGTTTACTCAGAAGTCAGTCCAACTGAATTGAGTGTGGATAACTCCCAGGTAAATGCTGAGATTCAAAGCACATAAGCAGTGCCACCATTTTATGCTGGAGACGTTCCCATTCCTGTTTCCAGCCCCAGCAATGCCTTCCCTCTCCTGAATAACCTCCCCTCGTCCAATGGGCAGCAGCAGCTTCACTCCAGACACCCCACCCTCAAGGGCACGTGGAGGCACTTCCTACTTGTACCCTCTGTGCTTGTTGAGTCCTTCCCACCATATATTATTCCTATGTACTTTATGTTGTCCAAAGTGCATATATCCCTTTTCATCCTCTCTTCTTTGCTCTTAAAAGCAGAAGCCACGGAAAGTAAGATCTGCACACATACATGTGCAAACAGTTCACAAATCCGTATTCGGCTTGAATAATCTGCTTCTCCGGTGTTCGGAATGAAGAATCCTGCAAAACTAGCCTTGTGCTTTAATTAAGCGTTCTAGTGACATAAGCAGAATAACAATGCGTTCCTATCATGATAATGTATTCTTCAGGGGAGAATTTACTACAGAGGGATTTCTACTTGCTGAAACAATTTTCTTTTCCAACCTAGCAAAAGCTCTATAAATTGCAAACACGGTGTGTATTTTATTAGAGAACAATTCTGTCACTTCGAAAAACACACTTGTCAGCCCCAAAGAAATTGATAGCAGACAACATTCATTTTTAGTGGTTCTAAGCTACTTGAAGAATGTTGGTAAGTGCTTACTCACAGCTATTCACATGCACAGAACTATGCTGCTTTGATTTTGCTAGTAGGGGGACACTGCTGCAAATTTAAGACTATGGCAATTTCCAAAAGTTAGAAGAAAAGTCAATCAGAGCTTAAGATTCAATGTGCATATTTTCCCCATGCTGTTTTGAGGATGGCTGAGTTCCCTGTCATGCAGCACAGTTTCCTTTTTAAAAACAACAACTGAGAATCTGAAAACACATTTAAAGTACAGTCAGGTTTATAGTAAATGAGAAAATAATGTTTCAGTATAACATACTATCCTGACCCATCAGTAGTAGAAACGGCGAAGAGTGTAATGGAGCCGTAAAAGGAGAAGAAAAATTAATGCAGGACAGATGCTTGAGTTCTCCAGCCCAAGTCACTGTTTCATATACACAGGCACACACTCATGCATTTTGTAATAGGAGAATGGATGTGCTATTACCTGATACTGTGGGTGGGAGCCAATCCTTCACAATTCTAGCATCACTTCTGTGCACTTTCTGATCTCATGCACACATTAGTGATCCTTCAATGGGTGTGCAGAGCTGTATTCCAGTATCCTTCACAACTAGCCTAATTTTTGCATTTATTGTTCCTTAGGCAAGGAACCAGCATTCAAAGTTCATAACACTTTACAGGATTTTTTTAAATAACCCCCCCACCCAGCAATATCAACTTTCATTAACAGGCATGAGAACTTCTAAAGAGCAAGATGGATTGCCAAGTGTTCCCAACCAACTGTTACACTTCATTGTGTAGCTTTGCTACAAGACAGTGGACCACCGTTTCTGAACATACATGCAAATGGGCACAGCACATGATGAAATGACTCCATGGTTTAGCAGCCAAGGTTAGAAGGAAACATGCACCATCTTGGACTAGTTGCTAATTAGACCCACTAATAGTTCCAAAGGACAATGCCCAAAATCCAGGGAGTGTTTATGATAAGAATAACTTGACCACTGTTGGCTAGGAAATGGTTTTCACATGCAGATTGGCCAACCATGAGATCCAGCTGCACCCACATTTGTAAAATGTTTTAGAACAGAAAAGAAAACTGAATGAAAGACACTGTTTGAATACTAAGCAGATTTGGGTCAAACGTTTTCTGGAGGAAGAAAACTCATGTGCCGTCTTGTAAAATGGAAAGAGCCATGTTCAGTGGTAGAAAACATGCCCTACGTGAAGAAAAAACAACAACAACCCAGTTCAATCCTGCCATCTTCAGATAAGCCTAGGAAACATTCCTGTCTGTAATCCTGGGAAGCCCCTGCTATAATAATAATTTATTATTTATACCCCGCCCATCTGGCTGGGTTTCCCCAGCCACGCTGGGTGGCTTCCAACAGAATATTAAAATACAACAACCTGTTAAACATTAAAAGCTTCCCTAAACAGGGCTGTCTTCAGATGTCTTCTAAATGTCAGGTAGTTGTTTTTCTCTTTGACATCTGGTGGGAGGGCGTTCCACAGGGCAGGTGCCACTACCGAGAAAGCCCTCTGCCTGGTTCCCTGTAACTTGGCTTCTTGCAGTGAGGGAACCGCCAGAAGGCCCTCGGAGCTGGACCTCAGTGTCCGGGCAGAACGGTGGTGGTGGAGACGCTCCTTCAGGTATACTGGACCGAGGCCATTTAGGGCTTTAAAGGTCAGTGCTAGTCAGTGCAAATGAGAGGCAGGGAATTGGCAGCCGGTGGACCAGATTTGACCCAGGTGATGGCCTTTTGTAGCAGCCCAACAGCCTCTCCTCAGCCCCCATGCTTCTTCCGGCTTCTATGTTATGACTTGCCCTAGAAGGAAGAGTCTCCTTGGGCTGATTGTTGTGCTCCTGTGCTGCATGCTGAGAAAGAGCTATTTTCAAAACTGCAACCCATGGATAAACAGATTGTTCTTCTCTTTTGCCAGTTCACAGTTGTGTGTGTGTGTGTGTGTGTGTGTGTGTGTGTGTATGCGTGCATGCATGCATGGTGCACATAAGTTGTCCCCACTTGCTTTTGGCTTGGTCCTAAGTGCCGCTGACATACCCCCTCCCCATCAGAGGGTTGACCACAACAGCTCGCCACACTTGAGCAGATAAAACTGACCTAGTTGGACCAATGGTCTGACTCACAATAAAGCTTCTTCCCACATTTCCAGAAGTCGAAGTCATTTATATCCTCATAAAATGAAACTTAAACCAAATCTCAATGCTTTCTGTTAGACTTTGCTCACACAGATCTGTTCTATTAGCAGTTGCATCAATTCACTAATTGTGTGTGAACATATATATATATATCCCCTTCATGGATCACTGCCTTGTCGTGGCGAAGGGGCTTGAATGAATCCAAGAAGCTATGAGCTATGCCGTGCAGGGCCACCCAAGACGGACAGGTCATAGCCAAGAGTTTAGACTAAATGTGACCCACCTGGCGAAGGAACTGACAAACCACTCCAGTATTTTGCCAAGAAAACTCCATGGACATAAAAAAGGAGAAACTTTGAGAAGAAAGTGAGTTTCTCCAAGGCATGCTCTGGTTCATGGGGTCACGGAGAGTCGAACACAACTAAGACGACTAAACAACAACACTCTATCTATCTATCTATCTATCTATATAAAAAGGTAAAGGTAAAGGTACCCCTGCCCGTACGGGCCAGTCTTGACAGACTCTGGGGTTGTGCGCCCATCTCACTTAAGAGGCCAGGGGCCAGCGCTGTCCGGAGACACTTCCGGGTCACGTGGCCAGCGTGACAAAGCTGCATCTGGCGAGCCAGAGCCGCACACGGAAACGCCGTTTACCTTCCCGCCAGTAAGCGGTCCCTATTTATCTACTTGCACTTTGACGTGCTTTCAAACTGCTAGGTTGGCAGGCGCTGGGACCGAGCAGCGGGAGCGCACCCCGCCGCAGGGATTCGAACCGCCGACCTTTCGATCGGCAAGTCCTAGGCGCTGAGGCTTTAACCCACAGCACCACACAAACACACAGACACACACCAGGCTGATTATATGCATGACCTCCTTCTCTACACGTAGGAAGTAACAAATACCAGCAATATTTCTCTGCTCAGATCCTCTTAGATTTGCATACACATAGTAGGTAGGGCGGGGGAGATAGCAGGGAAAGGTAAGAAGCAGGGCCATTTATCCTGTGTTATAGACTTGGAAGCATAGCTTGTGGACTAGTCTAGTTCTCCCCTCTGGGGGCAGGAGAAAGACACATAGGCGAGAGTGTCACACTCACCATGACTGGGAATGTTGTTGCCTTGAGAAGTCTCTTTCCACCATTTCATTTTCTTCAAGATAGAAATGCTTTCTCTTTATGCAATCTGGCAATAGGGGCAGACTTATGCTCAGGAGAGGCAGATAATTTAGACTGCAGACAATGCTGCATTGCTAATGATGTGGGCTCATAGAATTCCTTAAACCTGGCATCAATCAAAGCAGTCAGAACCTAAACAGAATCCAAATTTGCACCACAAACCTTAACCTGGAATATGAAAACCCAGAGATACTTGCATGCTACAGTGGCTGCAAAAACCAATTAGGGTTGCATAGCATTATGGTGCCAGATACTTCAGGCTACTGAATATTTTTTATAACAGAAAATGTGAGTTTCTACTTGAACTAAATACAATGAAGTCATAGGTGATTGATTTTTCATTAAGCAAACCATGACTTAAAACTGACTATGATACAGCTTTACAATCCTCAATTACAACAGCACTATACCACCTTATGGGTTTTATTATGGCTTGTTAAAGATACGCTTCCCTATCTTACAGATGCTCAATTTTAAAATGTAAATGGTAGAGGATATTGATAAACCAATTAGCACTGATGCAAAGCAAATTCCTCTTTTATCTCAATTACAACATGACAACTTAATAGGTCAAGATAGTCTAACATCTGAGACAAGGGCAATTCAATAAAACAACTGCATCTTGATATGGTAATTAAGAGGAAATGTGAATCCATTATCCTGCCTTTTGGGTACATGTGTGTGCATGTGTTAATATACATTTACTTATATATATATATATATATATACAGCTTTGCACACACTCGTGTGTTTCTTATTATCTTCGCCAATATCAAAACAGGAATTTATTATTTAGGATCAGGACCCACAAGTATTTACGGGGTACACAGCTCCTAGAGAGCAACTGAAATGACAAATATAAAACAATGTGGTCAAAATTACTGAAACCCTCACACTATTTAGGAACAAAACGGTCAAAGACTGAAAACTTAAATTAAATGTATACTGTTCGTAAGGAAGCACATCACTACATACAACATGTAGAGCAGAAAATCATAAATATGTTGACAGGGAATCAATCTCTTAACAACAATAATCTCTCTCAGTTTAATTAATAAACGTCATTCCATGTGGGAGTTGGATGTGAGGGTTTGTACTTAAGTGATAGGTGGCAGAAGCAAAACAGAGATCTTGCTGCTGGACTATCCACCCCAATGCCTACCCACCTTCCTTAGTGAACTGTTAGCAGCAGTTGAAATGTAAGATAGCCTTCCTCATCTTTACTCAGGGCAGGGATAAAATGGAGATACAGTTGTACCTTGGTTCTCGAATTTAATCTGCTCCGGAAGTGCGTTTGACTCCCGAAACGGTTTGAAAACTAAGACATGGCGGACATTCACGGTGGACATTCGGCTTCCAAAAGAACATTCGCAAACTGGAACACTCACTTCCAGGTTTGTGGCGTTTGGGAGCCAAAACATTCGACTGCTAAGGTGTTCGTCGACCAAGGTATGACTGTAGTAGCCAGGTTTATGCAACACGCGTGAACGCTATACAACATTAACTTAAGTGGTAGATGCATATTTTGCCGAGTGATTTGATTGTACTGAACCTTACTGGAATCTTGTATATATGCCAATGAAGGTTTGAGAACTGAGAACTGAATTGGCTGGCAAAATCGAGTTTAAGAGGATTGGCTAGATGGTCCAAGGAGTAGCTAATGGCTCACTCACTACAGGAGGGAGTTATGTTTACTGGTATGCAAACTATAAGATCTGGAATACATGGCTAGAAAAAGAGTTAAACACAATAAAAATAATTTTTAAAAGAACAAAACAGAACTGCAGGATAGACATTGAACATAAGTTTAAATTGCTTTAAACCATCCCTTATCCTTGTTCCAATTCAATTTTTTTAGTGTCCTTGTTTTTGTATCCCAAACAGCAACAGCTATGCAGTTCAGAGTTTGCAAATCTAAGGGGGAAACTTAGAGAAAAGGTGAGAGAACTCTTCACTGCAAATGGGCCAAGGAGTGCGTAACATGCTTAATGCCCATGGAAAAGGTAAAAGGTAAAGCTAAAGGACCCCTGGACAGTTAAGTCCAGTCAAAGGCAACTACGGGGCGTGGTGCTCATCTCACTTTCAGGCCAAGGGAGCTGGCATTTGTCCGCAGACAGCTTTCTGTGTCATGTGGCCAGCATGACTAAACCGCTTCTGGCACAATGGAACACCGTGATGGAAACCAGAGCGCACGGAAACACTGTTTACCTTCCTGCTGCAGTGGTACCTATTTATCTACTTGCAATGGTGTGATTTCGAACTGCTAGGTTGGCAGGAGCTGGAACAGAGCAACGGGAGCTCACCCTGTCACAGGGATTTCTGTTCTCATCCTGAAGCAAAGTTCTTAACCCAAGGTACTATTTCTGGGTTAGTGGAGTCTGTAACCTGAAGCCTCTGTAACCCAAGGTACCACTGTAATGGAAGTGAGAGCTTACTATAGAAATCAAGGGAGAAATGAAACATCTTGTTGTAGTTTGAACTGGGCACCCATCGTACTTACCAACTCTCCCCTTGGAAACCTCTCTCCCACAAAAAAAAAAGTCCAAAGAAAACTGAGCATGCTCAGTACACACCGAACGGTGACTGACAAATTGTGTGGTGGTGGAGGATGGAAAACCATTGTTCTGTTTTGAGCAATGGACCCGGCATGTTCCAGGTGAGGCTTCAGCGGGACCCTGGACAGCTCCATGCAGGGCTCAGGCAGAAGACTATGTAACAGCAGAGCTTGGACATTGTTTCAGTGGTGGCAGTGTTCTCCACACTTTTGATTCAGCTAAAGTAAGCAAACCAAGCAATTATATTTCCCGAGTGCTGAATTAGCAATACCTTACTTGTAGTCTAATTGCTAGCCTCCTTTTCATGGTGTGTGAGGCTTTTTATTAAAGTGTTTTGTAGCATATATTTCAGGACGTCACATTTTAAATGAGCCAAGATAAAATAAGACAATGAGAAAAGTCAACAGAATGTCCCATCGGTTGCTTTCTAGCCTAGCCACTTAGAATATGCTTCACAGAAGAGGGAGGAAGCTCATTCTTGGAGTGCAGGAATGGCTAACACAGTGTTCTCCAGATGTTGTCCAACTACAACTCCCACCAACCCTTGCCAGCATGGTGGCCAAGGATGATAGGAGTCAAGGATAACAGGCAATTGCCTACCTTTGTATTAAGGCATAGGAATATGGAGGGTCAGTTATTTGTTCTCAAAGCTTTTCGTCATCTCACAGCTTACATTAATGCTCGTGTATGTTGCTCCAAGTCTACACATCCCATAGTTCATGGTGCCAGAGATGTCCTTACTTTTCTAAAACTTCCACACTGATCTACCAACACACTGATCTTCTCCCACAGTACAGCCCTTTAACAAAACTGAGGCACTTCTGCAATCAATTAAATGCAGATTTTTTTTAAAGGAAAACAAAATGCATTGTTTCCACATGAGACTTAAGATGACACTATAATCTCCATAAAAAATCCCTTAATGCATCTTGCCCATGGCCAAGATCTTAATATATGTTATTTCCAGATAGCTGAGGCCACAAATGTCATGTTATTTAGTTATTTAGAAAAGTCATGTTTCTTATTTGTAGCATGACCTTTGTGATAATTTTCTTAATTTTGTTTTTTACTATGCCAAACCATGGTATTGTTCAGGTTATAGGAAGAAAACAATTAATTATGGGAATGATTGCTGTGGCCAGCAATTACCAGGACATTATTAAAGGCCCAGTATCAGAGAAATGTTTCAATGGTACTTAACCAGCCCATACTGGACAGTCTGTCCAGTCAAAGCAGGTTTTTAAAAATAGGGGAAGACAGCAGGGGAAAAGACTAGATTGCAATGGTACGGCAATGACTTCATCCAGACTCTCCAACTAGTGAATGAATGGCATTAATTCTAGAGAAAATGGCTAGAATGTAAACAACCTCTGTCTCTGGACTTTTTACATGATCAATCATGCTGTGGTGAGATAGATAGTCTGCAAGGAGAAACAGACTCCTATATCTCAAGGCAAGATTCTTACTGACTGAGATTCTTATCCGTACTTCTCTATAGATAGGAGCCACCAGAATGGACTGTGATCTACACTTGTCAAAATATTAAAAACAAGGAATCAACAACAGCAGCAGCAAGTTTTCCATTTTTCACATCAAACAGAAGTGGGTGCAGATTTGAGACAGGGAAGCATTGTGGCTATTTGCTACTGTGTTGGAATATGGAAGAATATTTAGAAAATTTATAACTGACCTGTTAATCCAATGATCCTCAAAATGGCTTGTGACAGACTGTAGTAACATAAAGCAACCCTCCCTCTCCCAACTCAGCAGCCTTAGAAAAACTTCCCTACAGTTTCTCCTTCTCAGGCCAATGGCTGGGTCCAAGTTTGTTTAGCTCTTGTCATGAGGATGCAACATCACAGTGACCATTAGTCCTCTGACTAATGTACAGCAGCCAGTGTACTGTAGGCAGTTTTATAAATACAGTGGTACCTCGGTTTTCGAACGTAATCCCTTCTGGAAAACTGTTCGAGTTCCGAAACGTTTGAAAACCAAGGCGCAAAGGGCAGTCTGCAAATTCAAATCAGAAAAGTGAGAAACACGCAGCGGAAGATGTTCGACTTCTGAGGCATGTTCGAAAATGGAAGCATTTACTTCCGGGTTTGCAGCGTTCGAGTTCCAAAACGTTCGGGAACCGAGGTACCACTGTACAAACTTAATTCGTTCCGGAGGTCTGTTCTTAACCTGCAACCGTTCTTAACCTGAGGTACCATTTTAGCTAATGTAGAGCCTCCTGCTGCCACCGCACAATTTCTGTTTTCATCCTGAGGTTAAGTTCTTAATCCGAGGTACTACTTCCAGCTGTGTGGAGTCTGTAACCCGAGGTGTTTGTAACCCGAGGTACCAATGTAATAAAAAGCAACAAAAGCAACACTAATGCTATGTTGGGAACAAACCTGGGTTTGCTGCGGTTTACAATCACAGGGATGCAACTATTATTTAATATCTATTGTGGTTTTCAGAGCCAAGGATCAAGTAGAAAGAAAGTAAGACAGGAATTCCCATGTCTGGGGCTTCCCAGAAACCTTGCCAGCTTAGTAAGTGCATGCTCAGCAGTTAGTAGATACAGGACATGATGCCACAAAGCATGTTTCAAAATGTGGCAGCTAAATGTCAGAGCTGCATACGGGGGAGTTCACACAACTGCAAACTTCTAGATCACATAATCGTGTGAATAATAATTTAAAAACCCTTTGTCTTTTGCAAGTGGTTGCACCCGTTATTCTTTATCTGTTTCATGTTTCGTCTGAAAATAAGAAAAAGAGCTCCTATATATAACAATATCAAAATGTAATTTCATTTTATGGTCTTTATAAATAATGTTCCTTCTTCCTGAAATCCTAGCCTAGATTAACAACAAGGTTGTCGGGGTTGGGCTTTTTTGGGGGGGGGAGCATTGCAATAATGAAATACTACACTTATGCTGCAAACAGCTGTTAATCTACATTTCTGAAACATCATTCTTCGCCCATAGAAGAGTCAGTCAGAAAAACACATAAACACAAACCAATATAAAAAGGATACCATAAAATGCAAACATACCTGATTCCAAGATTCATGGCCTCAGCAGTTCCAATCATACTAATGGCTAATAACATATTGTTGCAGATTTTTGCAGCCTGAAAAGAAATTCAACACCCCATGAATTTCTGTTATCCAGATAACTATCCAACAGGAACTCAAATTCTATTATGAATGCATTTGCTCCACAGCCAGTCCCTAGAACAGACAGCAACATGTTTTCAGGGGCAATGATATCAAAAGCTGCAAAACAATTTTTGGCACACTTGCACAGTCATCTGCATTTGCACTTTTAAAATAACTGTATAAATATTTGTTCTTGTTGACAATGTGTTGATGCCACTGTCTAGTAACCAACCAGAAAAGTACAGTTAGCAAACTCCAACAAATAAGTGCTTATAGTTTTGGATGTGTAAGCAGATATCCGCCACAGAATGGACTGAAAAGATGGTAGGTACATATTCTGTTTTACGCGCCACCTATCATGATATGTTCTTTGTAGGCTTCTTATGTTTACTTCTCACTTTGTTAACTGAATAATAAACAGGAATAAGAATATTTGTACCCCACCCATCTGACTGGGTTTCCCCAGCCACTCTGGGTGGCTTCCAGCATTTACAAAAACGTAATAAAACATTAAGCATTTAAAACGTTCCTATACAGGGGCTGCCTCCGGACAACTTCTAAAGGTTGTATAGTTATTTATCTTGGTTTATCTTCCACTGTAAACCAATGCATGCATCCCAGGACTTAGACCTTTGCTTATTCTGTGATATACAAATTGATGTAAGAAGCATTCCAGGCACCTTCATCCTTAATTGGTTATCTTAAAGTCTTCTATACCATTTCCCAGTTAAATAGAGCAGGCATCCTCAAACTCAGCCCTCCAGATGTTTTGAGACTTCAATTCCCATCATCCCTGACCACTGGTCCTGCTAGCTAGGGATCATGGGAGTTGTAGGCCAAAAATATCTGGAGGGCCGAGTTTGAGGAAGCCTGATATGGAGAATAAGGTCAAATAAACCATAAAACCCTACCACCCCCACCCCCAAAAATAATCACAAACGTGACAGGATCAAAAGGCAATATGACAACTTAGTAACCAAGGACACATTGAAACAACAACTACTACTACTACTTATTTATAGCCCACCCATCTGGCTGAGTTTCCCCAGCCACCCTGGGTGGCTCCCAACAGAATATTAAAAAGAATAAAACTCCAAACATTAAAAACTTCCCTAAACAAGGAAAAAGATAGTCTAAGCATGTCTGTGGAAAGATGGCTAGAAATGTCTAGGGGCTTTTTTCAGTCTGTACCTGTCCAGTTCCAACTTCTCCACAGTAGACCACATTGGAACCCATACATGTAAGCAGCTCCTTTGCAGCATCAAACTCTTGCTCTACTCCTCCAACCATGAAGGTAAGGTTTCCTGCTCGGGCAGCTCCAACACCTAAAGTTCAAAACAGCAACACACAATGAAGTTTAGCTTCTTTTCAGTTCACTCCATTCGCAGCTACTTAATGATGCAAGAACGTGAAGACACAGAAGTGACGCTGTGGAGTTCAATGCGACAAGTACAAAGACACTGATTTGATTTATTGTATTTCTATGCCGCTTTTCATTTAAATGAACTCTATCCTTGTGCACCAATGAAAACTTGATACCCAAAACTTAAACTTGATTCTTATTTTACTGGTCCTGTGGAAGCCTGCATGCCCACTGCATTCTTCATCAGAGGTCCTGCCTCATGTACTGCTGCCATCGTACTTTCAGCCAGCTGGGACATACACGGCAGGATATTTCTGGTTGTGGCACCCTGGCTGTGGAACTCCTCACCTCAAGAAGTGCAGAGTACAGTTTGCCCCCTCCGTAACTAGCATTCTGGGCTTGTGGAAGAAAAGGCTATCAATGGCTACTGGTCGCAAATTTCTACTATTGTGTACTATTTATACCATCAGACAAAGTGGTTAGCATCCAATGTTGTGTTTGGATTAGACTCATTAAAATTAAAGAGCATTACTTATTTACATCCTTTGATTTTAATAGGTCTACCCTGAGTAAAACTTAATTGGTGTGTGCTGCTGAGAATCAGGAGAAAGGAGAGCTGTTATTGTGCTTATGATCTACCTGTGTGGACTTCCTGTAGTATCTGGTTGGCCAGCCTAAGAACAGAATGCTGGACCAGATGAGCCTTGTGGTCTGATCTAGCAAGACTCTTCTAATGTTCTTACTGATTTTAATGTTTCAGCAAGCTTTTGAAATGTTTTGTGTGGCCCTAACTGTTCCCCACAAAAAAATTCACCACACACCACTAGTTTTGTGGTGATTCTTTTTGTGGGAGGGAGAGCAACCTGGTGCAGAGTAGCATTCTGGGTGCCCCTTTTAACTCAAAGAACATGGTGGTGGTGGCAGCGGCGGCAGCAGCAAGTACAGTGCTGGGAAGAAGGAAGTTTCTCCCCTCCAACCTCCATCCTTCCATTGCAACCCAGAAAAGGATTCCAGAGTTTGAAATCTCATCTCTTTTATTATAGCAAGCTTGGTGAGCCCCCAAAGTTTTCCTTTGACTCTGGCTTGGGAGAAATTTGCAGATGTCTCTAATTATGTTTATCTTGAATCTACCTTGGAAAGAGATTATGAATGCATAAAGCTCTACCTTATATCTGATTCCTAGAGAATAGCTAGCAGTTACTATCTGCTTTGCAAATACCTCATTACAAACACATTGCACCAATCACTACAGTTTGCACCAATCACTACAACATAATTTGTTGTTTGAACAAGAACACCAAGGAAAAGGAGGTCAAAGTTTCAGCCCTCTCCAATTTTACATCCTTGACTTTTTATTAAGGAAATTAAAGCTCTTCCTGCACTCTGGAAGTGCAAGAAAATGGAGGGTTCTGATGCCAACAGTTTTTTTGCAAATAGGCATTTTAAGGGATTAGGACCCATTGTAGTTTGCTACTATCACCTCGTTGTTTTCGACAATTGTTCTTATGTGACTTTAAAGCCTGGAACATTTCCCCCTTGAAATTCCTGCTGCATCACAAGAAATATTTTTACCATTTGCTTAAGGAAACCAAATTGTACCATAAATATTAAAAACAAATAAACACTAAAATATAACATACTAGCTGCTAAAGTTCAAAGTTAGCGATTGCATTATTTCTTATGTATTTGCAAACTATGATATGCAAACATTAACTTTATTCCATTTACAACTGAACCAAATGTGTGAGAAGAGATATAAATCTTCTTGAATCTAGCACAGGCATACATTTCAGCAGAACAGCACCTTAAAACAGCATTTACGGTTAATTCCACTGAAACCAGTAAATCACTTAATTTACTAAAATGCACTTAAATGTTTTAACCAGTCTACCATCAAATGAGATAAAGAAGAGGACCGAGGGGACCAGGCTGCTATGTGAACTGTCTTTAAAATACAATTGTTTTAATCATTTTCTACAGATGTAGCCTCACAAGGGTCTGCTGTCACAGGGACCATTTACGACTTGTCATGGTGTCTCTATTGTTTACCAGAGACATTCGTGCTAAAAAGGCGACAGCTGGGACAGAAAGCTGCTACTCAACAGAACAATATAATCCCGTGAAAAGTAATCAACAAATTTAAGAGTGTTAATTAACTTTACACTTTATCATGTTCAATTAGTTGCCCTTTCTAGAGAAAAGATTGCCGTGCACAATCGGTTTAGAGCGTGCCATGTTTGATTTGTAAGTGATCACTGTTTCGGTTTTAGAGTCGATGTCAGCTGTTCTCTTGGGTTTTGGTGACACAGATGAATGGCTCTACACATGTTTCAGGGGTGATCTGGTTTAACATAAAGTAGCATAACATAACCTCTTGTTAACATATTGCTGGTTTCACCTAGAAGGGAAAACAGCAGCATATACACACACACACACACACACACACACACACACACACAAACAAACAAGCAAGCAAGAGGGCTCTGCAGAAAACAAAATAAAGTTTAATCTTCTTCTGAAACACAAAGAGACACTGAAATGAACCATTTTTCACCATTATTTCTCAAGGAAAGTCTTTCCTTTTAGGGGCACGTTAGGATCATTTCCTCACAGCAAGATTCCTGGTTCTGCTGCATTATGCACAAGCAAACTCCTACATTTTACCTAGTGTGCATTGCCTTTAATAATGGCAGCTGAAATAAATGTTGTGTAGCTGTTCTTAGTACAGGCACATATCTGAAACTACAGTGGGACTTTTACACATTTCTGAGATACATTTATAATGGGGGATTCTGTAAGAAAGTTAGATTCATCTACGATTACGATCTATCTTTATTTCCTTTAGAGCAGGTTTTCTGCTTGCTAATGGGACAAGGCAAAACATGATGAAGTGACAATGTATTCAGAAGTGCGTCTTAATGAACAAGTCTGTGTTTCTCAGTCAGCACTGACAAGCAGAGCTCCAGATCAGATTATTTCTTACCTTAGCAATGCAATCAAAACAAAACATAAACAAAAAGCAGGTTTGTCTCAGTGCTGTGGGAATAGATCATAAAGAACAGCCACTCATTACTGCAACTCAGTGTACTACAATCAGTGGGAAACGTTTAGAAAATAATTACTTTGTTACTGACTGTTTAAGCAAAGAAAAGGAGAGCTAGCTGAACACACAAATTAAAAGATGGCACTGATATATGCAAAACATTCAAATAGCAAGGAATTATAACTGAATCTGATTCCTAAAAAGAAACAAAGTAAGCTTTTAACTGGGAAAGTTAACTCTGAAAGCTAATAATGGACAAAGTTAAATATTAAGGAGGAAATTATAGGGTAGTTTTACAATAGCTAAAATGACAAAAACACAGCAGCAGAAAACACTAGATTTCTGCAGAAGATCTGTAGGGAGAAAAGAAAGCGGTCGATAGATCTTTAAATTGGTAGCAATAGCTGTTCTTCTATCCAGAGTTGGCAGCTGCTACATTTGCAGACCTGGTTCATTATTTACCCATAATGACCATCAAGCTGCAGTCAAAATCGGATCACAACAACTGTCAGCAGCTCTTTTAATTAGCCTTGTTTGAATTCAGATAAATATCACAATGGCCCAACTTCTGCTGAAAGAGCAACAGAATACCGTAAAAGATGAGCTGATCTGACTTCAGAACTACCCATACGGAGAGGAAGTAGAAAGAACTGTGCTATGCAAGCATATTTAAAAATATACTTGTATATTAATAAGGATTTGTGAACATCAGGCTTCCCACCACCAAAGGCTCTCAGTTTCTGAAAAGATTTTTGCATCAGCCTTTTTTTTCCACTCTGGGATATATTTTAAAGCACAACTTACTGACACTTTTATTGTTTTCATTCATATACATACATACATACATACATACACACACACACGCACACGCACACACACATTTTTACACACACACACACACACACACACACACACACACACACACAGTTCTATTTTCTTTGAAAAAGGCATATTTTAAAGATCATTCCAGAATTAAAACAGATTAGCCTCTCATCCTATTTATCTCCTTTATTTTGTTTAATCTCGAAGATCATAATCTTCCATTGCATTATCAGATCCCTCTCTTTGTGCTCATGTCACTGGAATAATGATCTCCCTACCCAGTGGGGACACAAATCAAACTGAGTGTGTGTCACCAGAGGGACCTACCACAAAAAGCCCCACAAATATTTACATAATATTATTACATAAGCAGAAGAAGAATTGTACGGTAGAGTTTGTGCACACAAATGCTTTCAGGAAATTAGCTCACCTTACAAATATTTCCATTCAGAGCTTGATCATTATAAAGGCAGTATACATCTCTATTACAAATAAGTTGTACTAAAACATTCACTATAGAAGGGGAACATTTTTGTTGTCAGCTTCTCTGGCTGTTGTTCACTCTGTAGCCTGTTAGGGGCCAAACTGTGTGCTGCGAACCATCCATTTCTGCGAACCATCCATGTTAAGGATGCTTTGTAGACACCATGTTGTTGGGAGCAGAAGTAAACGTAAGTTGCATATGGCCCACAGGTCAATGTTTCATTGCTGGGTCTCTGAAGTAGAGATTCTGAGGTCCACTGCTCTAAATCCAGTTATCATTTTCATGTATTCTGAGACACAAACAATAGACTTTTGACAAGGCTGTGTGGAAAAAAAAAGATTCCCAAGATGTTGCTTTTGTAGTAGCCGCAAGACGCTCTGTCATCCCTTGTTCAGAGGGATGAGGATGAAGAATCAGAGAGAGTTCTAGAATATTCCAAAGCTGTACACATTCCACATGAGGACTTCAGAATCAACGAAGTATACTGCTTAGGGTTGAGGAACACTCCTGCTGCAGTTAGAAGCCTACTAATTATTTTTTATATATATAGTGATGTGACTCAGCATAGGTTTCATTTACTTTTTTCACTCTATGGAAAATAATAATAATAATAATAATAATAATAATAATAATAATTTATTTTATTATTTATACCCCGCCCATCTGGCAGGGCCTCCCCAGCCACTCTGGGCGGCTTCCATAAAAACCAAAAGTACAGTAAAATATCACACGTTAAAAACTTCCCTGAACAGGGCTGCCTTAAGATGTCTTCTGAATGTCAGGTAGTTGTTTATCGCTTTGACATCTGCTGGAAGGGCGTTCCACAGGGTGGGCGCCACTACCGAGAAGGCCCTCTGCCTGGTTCCCTGTAGCTTTGCTTCTCACAATGAGGGAACCGCCAGAAGGCCCTCGGCGCTGGACCTCAGCGTCCGGGCAGAATGATGGGGGTGGAGACGCTCCTTCAGGTATACTGGACCGAGGCCATTTAGGGCTTTAAAGGTCAGCACCAACACTTTGAATTGTGCTCGGAAACATACTGGGAGCCAATGTAGGTCTTTCAAGACCAGTGTTATATGGTCTCGGCGGCCGCTCCCAGTCACCAGTCTAGCTGTCGCATTCTGGATTAGTTGTAGTTTCCGAGTCACCTTCAAAGGTAGCCCCACGTAGAGTGCATTGCAGTAGTCCAAGCGGGAGATAACCAGAGCATGCACCACTCTGGCGAGACAGTCCGCAGGCAGATAGGGTCTCAGCCTACGTACCAGATGGAGCTGGTAAACAGCTGCCCTGAACACAAAATACGGGATAATTATGACACACTTCAAAGAATCAGGGAGTTTGCCTTGCAGTCATCCTACATTGTTTCAGTGTGCCCAGAAAAAAACAAACTAAGAAGTAAAACTTGCCATTCAAGGCAGCTCATACAGGAGACTCAAGGAAACTGCCTGACCCGAACAGAACAATAATGAAAGGATTTATGCTTCAAAAGAAGGTGCTGAGTGGCTATAAGGATTAAAGTGCTTGAACTTGACCATGGACATGAGTGGGAGAAAACAAACAGTAAAACTGCAGAGGAAGTTAGATATATCCCGAAGACAGAAAACAAGCCTAGTAAATGTAATAAAAAAAGTTTGGCCAATAGGGACAAAGATGTTTAAAAGTCGTTAATACACACCATGTATGTCTGTAGGCACCAAAGGATTACGAAAAAAGAATATAAAGCGACAAGGTATTCTAGCATCAGGAAAAACCAATCCAGCAAGATTAAGGATAGCATGATGCAATTTATAACGCATGATGCTCTATGCTGGTCACTTATAGCAAAGAAATATGACAGCACTTGAAAAGTTACCAGGTAGGGCGAGAGAGGCCAAACCTACAGTGGCAGGTAAGTGTGTAAATTACAATGACATAGCAAAGAAAAAATCTGCCTGCCTAGCATGAGATGCCTCTCTTAGTGTTTAGATTCTGTCCACTCCCCAATGTCAAAAGTCCCTCTTAAAATATACACCAAAATTGGGATTGGGGCATGATTCCAGAGGCACATGGAAAACTGAACACATCTCCCAAGGTTCTGTTAAAACTATTTCCCACAAATAAAATGGTGGCAAATATTGAGGCTAATGTATTTTTTATAAACATGCACAGTGATCCAGATACCCCCAAGCAATAAATCAACAAGCTGATGCTTTCACAATGTGCATTTCTTTCAGTGGTGCAGCCGCTCTCCCCAACTGTTTTTTAAAGGAAATTGACTGCTTTTAAAGGGCTACCTAGGAAAACTTTAGGAAGCAAGTGTTTATTTTACATCCTGCCCTTCAACAAGTTCCAGAATGGTGCACACGTATCACATTTGTTTAATTGCAATCTCAGGCCACAGGACGGGGGATGAGAAATGTGGCTGCGATATCCATCCTGGCCTGTAAATTCTCTACACAGTGCAGTAAACTCAGAAGGGAGCATGGATTCTTCACATGTCAGGTAGGGAAGACAACACCCACTTGTACCCTGTGATTCCTCTGGCATACACAGAGATCTCAAGCCATCAGTCAGGTTGTTACTTTTTGTAGCCAACATCCACCACAATAGAAATCACATAGACGCAAAAGACAATCCAAGAGGAAGTTAAAACATATCAACACAAAGATGTGATGGGAGCAATCACTCCCAGTTTGCACCAGGCATTGGAAACATTCCAACCATCTCCAAGGCTTGTCACAAAATGAGAAAACCACTTCGGTTCCTACCCCCCAAAACTCTCTATGTGTTGTATCAGAGCAGAGGGACTGAGGGAAAGATTGGGAGGACAACCAGAAATGATATCTGGCTACTAAATCAAGACTCTTAATATGACGACTTGTACACATATACTCTAGATTGCTGGTCATTTGTCAGTTTTCCACACATGCAGTATTTTTAAAATATGTGTGAGGTTGTAAAAAAAAAAAGGTGTGGATTTCAGAGCAAAGGAAGCTTGTATACATGAATGCTTCACAGTATTGCTTTTTAGATATTATTTGGGTACTTTTACAAATCACATTTGGGAAAACAGCAAAATGGCACCCTTCAATTTGCAGAACAGAACAATAAATTCACAGTTGGCCAGGTGACCTGGCAGTTATGAATCAATGTCATTAACTTGATAGGTTTATTGACAGATACAGTGTTGTATCCATAACAATTGATCTGGTATACCTGTTTTGCTCAACCAAGTCATCACAGGGCGAACAGAGTTGTGAGAACCGGTCCTTTGCAAGAGTCTGTGGCAAAACCCCAGAATCTTCTACTCTGAGCCTAACACTAAGACTCCAGCTACTTAAAGACATCTCACAAAACCTAAACTGGCCAGAACAGCCCCATGTTTAGGGAAATGGGGTAAGAGACTTTTGTCTAAACTGTGCAACTTTTACTATCAGTATAACTATGGAAGATTCCTCTCTGTTTAGTCAAACAGCATCCAATCCCAAGCTGAAGGGCAGTCAATAAAATCTGTAAGCAGATTTAAAAAAACTCATGTTGGTTTTTTTAATAAAAAATTATATATTGCCTTTCAGCCCTGAAAAGTTATCCATGAGGAATATTAGATTTTAAAAATTAAACTAGGCTATCATCTCAAGTGATGTCCATTTAATGACAGTAAACAGCTCCTTTCCTTTGATTACACATAAACTGATCAGTTACCATCATGATAACCATTTTAATGCAATGCTTAATATTACTACATTTTAACATGCAAAACAGAATGCCTGGTCATAATATAACTCAGAAGTTGCTTTAGAAATCAATGCACTTGTTCAAAGATATTGAAATGGTAACTTATTTTGCTATCTAACTCCCAATTAGAGAACTGATTTGATAAAATAAAGGTATGGATTTTTGATATTTTTTTTTGAAAAATCCAAACATGACAGCATTCTACCTAATAAAGCTACAGTAAAGCCTTTTGAAACTTGTATGGAATATTTTGTTTCTGTCCCTTTTCTACAGCTGTAAGGACATGTAATAAAGGATTTTCCAATATGTATCTGTCAGGGAACTGCCATCGGAGAGTCAGGTGGTGGAAGGGCTCAAGGAGGCTAGGAGAGCCTAGGATGCGGAGGAAGGAACCAGTAGGGGGAGAGGGAGAGTTCCTGCAGCAACTCAATTGGAGGAAGGGCTCCAAGATGTTTCCAGTGAGAATAGCGGGGAGGGCTCAGGACCTCCGCTGGGGACGCCCACTCCGCGGAGGAAACTGTCACGCAGAGAATCCAGAAGAAGAGTTTCCGTCAAGGAACTCTTATGTTGGAGTAAATTCCGGAAACGCCCACTGACGGATTCTGCCAGCGATTGAGGTAGCCACGCACCCATGGCTCCTCGGACTGGGAAAGTTTAGGAACTGATGGTAAAGCTTGGAGGCTTTAAACGCTTACGCACGAGCAGCCCCCTTTTCCCATTACAGTATCTAAAAGCAAATCTATATGCTGTGTTTTATATTGTACTCCAACATGCTGTCAGTTTAATGTTTGTGACACGCAGGTTTTCCTCCAGCCAAGGTGATAAAAAGGAACCTAAATGGGAATATTAGAAAGTCTCTTTTTTCTAATGTTTTGCTGCAATTATTTAGTTAAGGGTTTATTTTTGTAGCTGGCAAAAGGCTTGCACTTGCTCTGCACCAGAATTGAAAAAGGAGGTCATGCTTCGCCAAAGAGGTCAAAAGAGGACACACACTTATCTGCTAATATATATGGCATAGATGTACACTTAGAAACTATTATTATAATTTAAGATGAAATGCCACGGTAGGAAGGTTTGTGACAAGGTGACCTGTGAACCAGCTCAGTCTGCTGTCCAGGTACTAGCTGTTGACAGCCAACTTCAAGGCCCCAGCTCTCACTTCTTATGGCTCTTGATGATGATGATGATAATAGTAGTAGTAGTAGTAGTAGTAGTAGTAGTAATAGTAATAGTAATAATTTTATTATTTGCACCTCAGCCATCTGACTAGGTTGCCCAAACCACTCTGGGCGGCTACCGGCATATACAATAACATAATACAGCATTAAACATTAAAACTTCCCTATACAGGGCTGCCTTCAGATGTATCCTAAAGGTTATAAAGTTACTCATCTCCCTGACATCTGATAGGAAGGCGTTCCACAGGAATTGGCTTGCCACATGTCGGGGGGGGGGGGGAGGATTTTGCCAAACTGGCAAAATATCAGGGAAAACCTGGATGTATGGCAATATGATACATAGCTTTGGGGGAGGTTTACCCAAAAAAGCTCAACAATTATGGGGTCTTCCTGAAATAAGTTAAATAACTCTGCGGCTGTCCGGAATTTCCCTTTTTGAAATACACAGGAAGGGTGCCAGTACCAAGAAGGCCCTCTGCCTAGTTTCCTGTAACTTCACTTACTTCAGAACTGCCAGAAGGCCCTCGGAGCTGGACCTCAGTTGAACGATGGAAGTGGAGATGTTCCTTCAGGTATCCTGGGCTGAGGCTGTTTAGGGCTTTAAAGGTCAGCACCAACACTTTGAATTGTGCTTGGAAATGTACTGGGAGCCAATGTAGCTCTTTCAGGATAGGTGTTACATGGTGCTATGTTTAAACCACACTGAAACCAAACAGACATCTCCTTCAAATTGAGAATTATACTCTGTAAAGCAGAACACACAGTTACCCTACTCTGCGCTTATTTTAAAAACGTTCTCCGACATGTGAGAACGCCTTGTGAGGTTTTGCCTAAAAAGGCTAATTGCAAAGAAATCCAAAGTGAAACAATTAATTCACATAGTTGCACATTACTTAAATATTTACTTATAGCAAGATCCAAAATTGCAACAGCAGACACAATCAGATTCCCATTCCTGTCCTGCCCCTACACTCCCTCAATCCTCCAGCAATTTTTTGGGGGTGGGTGAAATCTGTAGGTTGGAGGGAAGGAATGGCAAATCCCATTTGCAAAGGCAAAGGTCTGTTGGATTTCACCCTTAACATTGATTTAAATAGCTTGAATTACTTATACATACTCCTTGAACACCTATTCTCATGTAGCATCTTTTCTCTAGTTATTTTGGTCAGTCTACTATTGTGGTCATAGTATAACTCAGTATTTGAAATCAAACACATCTGATCCTCTGTATTTTTTTATTTGAACATTCTCCATTACACAGAAATCAGAATGTGCCTTTTATGTAAAATGCCTTTTGGTGGTAGTATGCATTTTCTTTTGCTGTGAGTAGCATCAAGAGGGTAACAAAGTTAATTATTTCCCATAATAAGTAATTATGATTAGATAAGAGAGTCTTTGGTAATGACCTGTTCTTATGATGGAAGACCTGCATCTCAAGAAATATAATAATACATGAGCATAACTGTGTATGCAAAGTACATAGAACTACTGCCTCAGTTAACTTGTCAGTGAATGATTAAATAGGAATTCATAATTAGAAAAGTCCACAGTGTAATTTATTAGCTTTCCTGACAGTTCTGGTTCATTAAAGGTTGATTACCAAAGACTGACCTCTAGTGGCATAGGAGTCGCTCCTACTAGCTTGCTTTTCTTTACAGACAGACAGCATGGAGCTGCCTAGGTTTTAACCTCAGAGTCAGTCAACATTAAGAGTTAAATTTGTATTTTTCTGCCAACCACTGAGGTCAGTTCCTGATTTCTACATCACAACCACACAAAGTGCCAAGTGCAACTCAGAAATACAAGTGAACATAAAATAGCACATTGACTAAGTTAGAATCGCACAATTCCACCTGAGACTAAAAATACACCGTAATGTTTTACACAAAAAGTTCTGTATCTGATTTGTGGTTTAAGCTACTTTGGTAGTTTAGCTACAAAGCTTCTTTTACTTGCAGAATTTAAACTGCAATCCAGTATCCACTTCCCTGCAAGTAAGCCCCATTGAATTCAGTGGCCTTACTGATTCACTTCTGCAAAACATACATATATGAGATTGCACTTTTAAAGGGCCAAGGGATTCCTGTGTGTATTTTAAAACAGCAAGCTACATTTCAAAATCTAGCTTATAAAAATATCAAGACCCCACTTTGCATTTTCAGATTATATTCCCAATTGTTTTCAGCACAAGCGTGAAGCCAACTGAGAAGTTTGCACTTCATTTTTCTTTACAGAAAAATCTAAGTGATATGTAGAAAATCCAAATCCAAATAAAAAAGTAAAACGTTATCATAAAAACAGAGATAAAAGCAGGTTCTTGAACTTTGGGCATTCCTACCATTCCTTTATCAGCAAATATATTTATATTCTACTAGAACCAGGGAACGCTTAGGGGTAGAGCTAAATATAGGATGTGAAAAGAGACTTATCCACTTTGCATGCGAGCAAAGCGACATGTAAAAGTTCCAGTTGTTTGTGGTGATGATTTAATATGCTGACTGAATAATGAGCTGTGCTTTCCGCAGCAAGTGAATCACCATTTAATGCTATTATCATCAGTTCATGACCCACCAGCACGAAATGTCAACCTGATTAATCTCATCTCAGTGAAGCTGACCTCAGAGAAGGAAAGCAACCCGGCTGTCCGAATATTGCTGCTAATGGTTGCTTGGCCTTAATTTTTGCCTGCGTCTCTTACACATTTAAAAACCAATGAAGTAGCTATCCAAAAACAAACCAAAACATGCAAAAGGGAATTTTTGGAAATCTATTGCTTTAGTTTCAGTGTTTTCTTAAAATCCTGTAAAGCCATCTGATAGCATCTGCTAGGTGTATGTTGGGTGTAATATATAGTATCTGATGAAACAGTCGTTTTAGAATTGTTGTTCATTTTAAAAAAGGTGAACACTAAATGCTGCCTTCAGAAAGAGATCTCAGAAAGGAGAAAAACATATACGTCACTTTTGTAAAATGACTATACAGTGGTACCTCTGGTTACAAGCTTAATTCGTTCCGGAGGTCCGTCCTTAAGCTGAAACCGTTCTTATCCTGAGGCGCGCTTTCGCTAATGGGGCCTCCCGTTGTGTGCGCACGTCCGGCACGCAATTTCCATTCGCATCCTGGGGCAAAGTTCGAAACCAGGAGCAGCTGCTTCTGGGTTAGCGGAGCTCATAACCTGAAGCGTTCGTAACCAGAAGCGTCCATAACCAGAGGTACCACTGTATGTTGTAAATATTAAGATTTTGGTTTTTTCACAGTTGAGTGAATCAAATATGTGGTGGTACATTAATGTCTCACCAAAGATCTCAAAAGCTCCTTTCCATTTGAGGTGTTCCAGGGGATGTCATCATAAAATAAACACACTGTTACTTTGGCACATTCGAGCACATGTTAAACACAAAGTGTGTTTCCTCGGACCGTGCATACTTCTCTGCAGTGCTGCATAGCTATCAAAAGTTAAAGTAAAAAACAAAAAACAGAGTTGCATTTCTCTTGGGCAATAAGCACTTCTGTTCTTGCTAGGGGACAAACAGGGTATTGCATCATTAACCATGAGTTTGGGAATTAGAACACTAAAAATTAAATTTTAAAACAAACAAGACTGTGGTTGTAGATGATAACTAGAAAGATCTTTAGATGTCAGGTAAACGAAGTTGCGTTGATATACACTTCAGTCTCCAGACACAGCAGAAATTTATGGTCTATCCTAAAATTCAGACCTTCTGTTCAGCAAAGTGTAATTATTCCCTCATAGGATATAAGAACCAAGATGATATTTAAGGAGAGCTATGAAAATTATTCTCTATGACTCCTAAAAGAAAGACATTCCAGGCTATATAGCTCATTTGGGTACAGAATACAAAGTGGTACAATAAAACCAGGACAGGGGGAAAGATGGAGAAAGAAATAGTCTTCCCTTTACTTTAATATCATCGTAAGATTTTAATCGCAATACTCAATTAGCTGCAGCAGGACAGGTATTTCCTAGATTTGCTTTTATTAACACAACCAACTAATAAAATATTGGCAATTCATATTCATATTCACTTGCCACAAACACAAGAGTGGTTTCACTGAATAACTAAAACAGCTGCAAATATATGACAAGACCAAAATGCTCCCCTTGTACGTAAGAACATGGATTCAGGCATTGATAGCCCAAAGGAAAACCTGTTAGGAATCATGGACAGTACCTTTTACCAGTGCTAGGAACGCTATGTCCAATACGATATTATGTATTCTCAAGTCATATATACAGAATTTATAGGGCAAAATATGTTCTTCCATCACACAACCTTTGAAGCAAAAGGAGGTGGGAAAAATAGCTTGCCTCTTCCAGGCATAATTTAGGAACGGGTTTTGACTAAATACAGTGGTACCTCAGGTTACATACGCTTCAGGTTAGATACGCTTCAGGTTACAGACTCCGCTAACCCAGAAATATTACCTCAGGTTAAGAACTTTGCTTCAGGATGAGAACAGAAATCGTGCAGCGGCAGTGGGAAGCCCCATTAGCTAAAGTGGTCTTCAGGTTAAGAACAGTTTTAGGTTAAGAACGGACCTCTGGAACGAATTAAGTACTTAACCCGAGGTACCACTGTATACAGAATTTACAGGGCAAAATATGTTCTTCCATCACACAACCTTTGAAGCAAAAGGAGGTTGGAAAAATACCTTGCCTCTTGCAGGCATAATTTAGGAGCAGGTTTTGAATAAATAAGGTCCAAAATTTGCTTCCACTCTGTACAATGGCACTGCTCTACAAGGAAGCATCTCTTGTACATCTAGCTTGGCTTTCAATGCAGGGAAGAGTAGTGGCTAACTGGAGCATGGAGGCAGGGAAGGGAAGGAGCTGAACACACACTGGTTCACATGCACAGGCTTTTATGAGAGAGAGGCTGAGGTGACTTAGCCTTTTTATACAGTGGTACCTCGGGTTAAGAACTTAATTTGTTCTGGAGGTCCGTTCTTAACCTGAAACTGTTAACCTGAAGCACCACTTTAGCTAATGGGGCCTCCTGCTGTTGCTGCACTGCCGGAGCACAATTTCTGTTCTCATACTGAAGCAAAGTTCTTAACCCGAGGTACTATTTCTGGGTTAGCGGAGTCTGTAACCTGAAGCGTCTGTAACCCGAGGTACCACTGTATATATAACTGAGACACAGAGTAAGCTAGCACTGGTTAGCTTAGTAAAATCATAGTATACAAAAGGTGTAAAAACAGATGCTAAATGCTTTAGAGAACATCTGACTGGCCGCCTCCAAGCCATTTAAATGCCACAAAGTGGTTTAGAGCCAGATGGCTGTACATAAATAAGTGAATTAAACATTTGGCAGCAAGTGGAAACCATACATAAATTGGTTTCCACACACCCACCCTGAACGGCACAAAATGCAGCGTTTTGTTATGTAAGGAAGGCGATCTACATTTTAACCACCCTGGGATCTTCTGCCATAACTACAGATTCTGAGCCAAGTACAAGGGAAGGCCAACATTGCAGCAATCAACATTGCAGACACCAATCATTTAATTACTGTTGGCAAGGTATCCCAGTCCAGGAACCATCAAAGCTGCCATACCAAGCACAGCTGGAAAAATAAGTTCTAGCCACTGACGTTACCTGGGTTTCCAGCGACAAAGCTGGATCCAGAAGCAGTCCCAGACTATGTACCTGCTCCTTAGAAGGAAATGTAATGCCACCTAAGACAGGGAATTGACCAGATTCTTAGAAATGGGAACCACTAACCCACAATGCCTCCATCTTGCCAGTTTCAGGCTCAACTTATTTCCCTTTGTCAATCACACCATTGAGTCCAGGCATTGGTCGAGGGCCTACACGGCTTCTCCTGATTTGGACAGAGCTCTTGCCCCCAAACTCCTAATGACCACTCCCACCCAGTAGCTTCATATACATATTAAATAGCATCAGGCATAAGAGAGTACCCTGAAACACCCCATAATGTAACCACCAGAGGGCCAAAAAGCACTCACCCAATGCTACTCTCTGCTTAGTCTTTTGGGAAGAAGCAGAAGTCATGGTGACTGACACCAACTCAGTCCCATTGCGAGGCCTGAACCTAGATTGCAATGGATCTGAATATGGATACGGTTTTGGTCTGTGTCAGCTTTGCAAGAAACAGTGCAGTTGCCTGAGCACAGCCATACCTACATCTGGTATGGCAGAAACCACTTGAGTTGTACTATCAAATGAAATAATAATAATAATAATAATAATACTTCCATTATGCCACTGTAGATGAATAACATACAAAGTTTTCTTTCCTACGTACAGCAGTTTCCAAAAGTCATCACAGAAACTGAAGAACCATTTTGAAGAATCTACTTAGGGAGACCATATGCCGTAGGCATGAACTTACTTTGAGAGTTCTCTAATTGTTTTATATGCTCCCTATAAAAATTCTTAAGATCTTTTCAGAAAGCTAGAAAAGAACACCAATTTCAATTTTTATGGGCCTTTAAAAACCTGAGTCAAAAGGGAAAAAAGGGTTTACAGTTGCCTTTAGAAAAAAAAAAGTTCAATCAAATATTTAAAATGATATTATTGAAGAGCAGACTTAAAACAAAAATGTAGGCTGGAATGAAGATTAAAAGTAACAGAGTCTGACCTATGTACAGATTCTGGTGGTCTGAGAATTGTGGAACTATGGTCTTCAACAGGGCTACACTAAATTTTGGATCTTCATAATCCGGAACTGTAAACCAACACTAGTTACTGGAGAATTAACAGAAATGGTTTAAAAGTGTGTTGGGGGGGAGGGAGGGAGGGACAGAGAGCAAGCACATATATTAACATATTATTCAAGTTGTGAATCTTAAACTATATAATATATTCCAAAAGCGCATTGGTATTATAAGGTTGTAATAAAAACGGAAGGAATCTCCTTGACTTTCTTATGCAGTATATCTTAAGGATTTTTTAAAGCAATTTTGCAATAGAAAAGAAACTAAAAACTACTGGTGCATATATAATTCCAAGAGGAAGAGGATTACAGGTAAAATTTATGGAAGTTTATGTAGTTTGGGAAACATTTTAAAAGTTAATCATAAAGATAAATGGGTTGAAAGTGCTTAACTTCCATTTGGAAGTTGATGAATGGAATGGGATAATAATTTATGCAAGCAGCAGTCCTATTACCTGTAATTTTATAGAAAGTGATATAAATTTTTGCTTTGATGGAACCTATTATACTACTTCCACATTACCATCTAATAAGCAGTTTTGGAGAAAAATGCAATGCATGAGAAAACCGAGATGATATAATTTAGCTTGTCTCACAATATAAATACACTGCCAGAGTATTAACTAAAAGTGAAAACATTATGTGTATCAAGAATATTGAACACTCCTTCTGGGAATAGGTTTTAGGACTAGCTAATGTAAATATTTCAAATGCTAACACACAAGACTGCAATATATTGCTCCTCCTAGGAATACATACTGCCTCAATAAAGGTATAAAAACCGGTAGAGATTTGTTAGGACTGCTGCTTGTCAAAACAGTTAAGCAGATAGAACTTACTCATTTCAAAATGGGCAAATGTGTGACATCAAAGGGCATATTTTGTGCCTTAAAGGTAAAGGGACCCCTGACCATTAGGTCCAGTCGTGACTGACTCTGGGGTTGTGGCACTCATCCCGCTTTATTGGCTGAGGGAGCCGGCGTACAGCTTCCGGTTCATGTGGCCAGCATGACTGAGGCGCTTCTGGCAAACCAGAACAGCGCATGGAAACGCCGTTTACCTTCCCGCCAGAGCGGTACCTATTTATCTACTTGCACTTTGACGTGCTTTCGAACTGCTAGGTTGGCAGGAGCAGGAACCGAGCAACGGGAGCTCACCCTGTCGCGGGGATTCGAACCGCTGACCTTCTGATCAGCAAGACCTAGGCTCTGTGGTTTAACCCACAGCGCCACCAGTGTCCCTATTTTTTTGTGTGTGCCTTAAAGTATTTTAAATATTAAATTCTCATGAAATAAGGTGCAATCAGTTTTGTAAACAGTTTTTAAAAAGTATACATTTTGAAAATGTTTCTTATCCAGTTGCTTTTTTTCTGGGGGTACGCAGACCCCTAAACATTTTGTGAATCAAAGTTTGGCCTCATTGAGGGTCAGTATTTCAATATGAGTAGGAAAATGAGAGTACTCCTAAACATGAAAAGTATATGTGATGTGCAAACAACACTAGTGGGGTTTCAAGAAGCACTGTGAGTCATAAGATGCATTGCTTAAAAGAAATAGAAGTGGGAGGGAAGACAATGGCAATACAAAAATAAGGAATGCGAAATAGAGAGATTAATATGGATGATTGTCAGAGCAGCCAAAGGAAGTCAAAAAAGGATTAATTTGTCAAAATTGGATATAATTGTATATTTGAACTGAAAATCAATAAAAAAGTTATTTTTTAAAAAAGTGCAATTCCAAAAAAGAAAGAAAAGAGAGAGTACCCCTAAACAAATCTCCAAAGTGCTACAAGGTCATAATAAACATATTTATTTTTTATTTATTTTATCAATATGCTGTTAGATAATCCAATACAGGGATGAGCCACAGGCTGCCCACATAGGACCACTGACTTAAATTTATGTGGATGACAAGGAAAGAAAAAATGGGGGGAAATGAGGTGGCGGGGGAAAGGGCTTAAGGCTCATCCACTGTCAACATGTGGCCCCCAATGGGGGAAAAAAGGCTCCCCACTATGCTCTCTAATTCATATGCATTTATATGCAAACCTAGAATACCGTGGTACCTCGGGTTAAGTACTTAATTTGTTCCGGAGGTCTGTTCTTAACCTGAAACTGTTCTTACCCTGAAGCACCACTTTAGCTAATGGGGCCTCATGCTGCTGCTGCGCCACCACCACGTGATTTCTGTTCTCATCCTGAAGCAAAGTTCTTAACTCAAGGTACTATTTCTGGGTTAGCGGAGTCTGTAACCTGAAGCGTATGTAACCCGAGGTATAAGAAAAGCCCTCGTGGATCAGACCAAAGACCCATCTAGTCTGGCCTCCTGTTCTTGCAGTGGTCAACCAGATGCCCTTGGGACAAAGCAGGACCTGAGCACAACAGTGCCCTCCACACCTGCGATTCTCAGCAACAGGTATTTAGAGGCATGCCGTCTCCAACAGTAGAGGTAGCACATAGCCATCGTGGCTGGTAGCAGTTGATATCCTTCTCCTCCATGATTCTGTCTAATCCTCTTTGAAGGTAAAGGTAAAGGCATCCCTGACCATTAAGTCCAGTCGTGGGCGCATCTGGGGTTGCAGCGCTCATCTCGCTTTATTGGCCGAGGGAGCCGGCATTTCTCCGCAGACAGCTTCCGGGTCATGTGGCCAGCATGACTAAGCCGCTTCTGGCGGACCAGAGCAGAGCACGGAAATGCCATTTACCTTCCCGCTGGAGAGGTACCTATTTATCTACTTGCACTTTGACATGCTTTCGAACTGCTAGGTTGGCAGGAGCAGGGACAGAGCAACGGGAGCTCACCCCATCACGGGGATTCGAACCGCTGACCTTCTGATCGGCAAGTCCTAGGCTCTGTGGCTTAACCCACAGCGCCACCCGCGCTTTTATGGTCATCCAAATGTGTGGCCATTGCTACTTTGTGGGGTACAAATTCCACAGTATAGCTCGGTGGTGTGTGGAGTTTTTTCTTTTGCCTGTCCTGAATCTTCCAACATTCAACTTCATGACAAGAGAGGGGGGAAAGCCTGTGTCTGTCCCAAACCAAACCATGCTCAATTCCATACATTTCTATCGTGCACCCTCCTGCTCACACACCCTTTTTCTAATGTAAAAAGCCTCAAGTCTTGTAGCCTTTCCACATAAGGGAATTGTTTCAACCGCTTGATCATTTTGAATGTCATTTTCTTGCAACTGGAATGGCACACAGAAAGTATTTGTTTTTTTAATGCACAAATTACAAACACAGATTATAAAACCAGTTGCATCCTGTTGATAATATGTTTCTTTATAAGCTAGTTGCTCAATCAATCTTTGTTGAAATAAGAGAGATAAAATATTCTACAAAAGTGTTCTCCTAGGTAAGATGGCTATATACTTCTGACATGTTCAAGTGAGTTCTGGCTGGGGGAAAAAAGCCCTGCTCTTTATCTATGCTGAAGTCTTATATATGAGAGAATAAGTCTCAACTCAGTGGGAAGAGAAGACCCATATAAATTTTCACTTTATATGTAAGGGCTTCCATTTTAATAAAAGCTTGACCCTTAGCACGCAGTCTGAAGTGGTACAACTCAGAATTCTACCAGTTCATTCTGTATAATATATAGATCAACTTTCTGTTGGCAAACATAATAAGTGAAGTGCTCATTTATTTATTTTTAAAAAAGCCTCTGATTTCATACCTATCCAATCAGCCCGCAATCTTTAGTACAGTGGTACCTCAGGTTAAGTACTTAATTCGTTCCGGAGGTCCGTTCTTAACCTGAAACTGTTCTTAACCTGAAGCACCACTTTAGCTAATGGGGCCTCCTGCTGCTGCCGCAGCACAATTTCTGTTCTCATCCTGAAGCAAAGTTCTTAACCTGAAGCACTATTTCTGGGTTAGCGGAGTCTGTAACCTGAAGCGTATGTAACCTGAGGTACCACTGTATCATCATCAAAAGGAGAAAGACGAAATGATGCAGTGTTCGGAATGAAAAACAAATTTAATTCCCTTGGTTCAGATGTGGGGGGGGGGGGAGGGATAGATTTCATAACATAGGGGCCATGATAAACCATGACCCATACTTAGCACACAAACACAGAAAGGTTTTCATCACCTTTGTTCTAGAGCTGCATCCACATAGCCAAAGCAGATTTCTAAAGCTTTTTAACAATTCTCAGAGGCGACTTGTTATGTTTGCTGCCAGCAAGTCCCTGCAGGTCCAGTGGGCTGACAAGCAATGTGAAAACTCAGCTAACAGGGACCTAGTCTGTTGGAAGCCACCAGCTGGCCTGCCAGGGCTTTGCAATTGCATGGGGCAGCTGACAGCCTGGGCATTGCTGACCATGCTGAGCAACGTGCCACCCAGCTGCTGCGTGGTCATATCCATCTGGAGATCTCCAGCCAGACAAATCTCTACGCCTGTCAGATCTTTCCAGCAAGCCTTGTTATGCAAATTCAATTACTCAAGTGTACCCCATTACTGCTGGCTAACTGCTCCTTGAACCAATCTCACACTGACAGTCAGCTCACATTTTTACTTACCCAAAGTACCTCATTTATTCCTGCTCAACTGTTCACTTGTATTAATAATGCAGAACAAAGTCCACAGCACTGTAACCTCTCTGCAAGTGGACAATGGTTCACTTACGAGAAAAAGCTTTGAGGGGGGAAAATATTTTTTTTTAAAAAAAACCCAGCACATCTTATCTTAACAGAGACTTTATATCAACACAGTCTCCAGTATCATTTTATTGTTAAAAATGTAGACTTGAAATCACAACCGACCAGCCTAACAAGTTTTTTTCTTTTTTAAAAGATTGAAACAAAACATTATGTGAATATTTCAAATACCCACCTAATCTCGAGTCATCTCCCGTGAAATGACAGCAGCCCTTTTATGTTTGAAAATATATAAACAAGGATACTCACTTTTATTCATTTGCTTTATAAGCATTCGATAGAAAGAAGGAAATCAGTCACAGAACAAAAGTCCCCACTAAAGGATAAACCATTAACAAAACGCCGTTCCTAATCTAGTGAAACAAAATGAGCTGTTCCACCCAAAGCTATGCGGCAATAGTCAACCTCTTTATAAAAGCATGCAATATTTACTACACTAGTAACTTGTGAACATGGAAATCTGAGATGACTACTTCCCAGTAGTCTTGTAAACCTTTGCCTTTGCCTACTGAAAGCGTTCCTCAAACTTTTAAAGACAAACACAGGAAATAATATGAAGAAAAATATAGTGGCGAACACAACATACAGAAACTAGTATGTCTAAATTTCAGTAACTAAAGTGAGTGAGAGTGGCTGAGTTGGTAGAGCATGAAACACTTAATCTCAAGATCATGGTTTCGAGCCCCATGTTGGGCAAAATATTCCTGCTGGGGCTGGACTAGATGACCCTCGCGGTCCCTTACAATTCTATGATTCTATGACTTTTGGTATGGAAGAATATTCAGATATGTGAGTCCCCATGTCTGAGGCGATATACCCTAGAAACAGGTTTACCTTCTCACCTGATGTTTAAGTAGGCCATAATTTTCTGAGTGGCATTGAGGGTAAATTAATGTAAAATTAACCTGCTGTGAACATGGTTTTAGCTGCAATTATTAAATGAGTAAAAGGTAAAGGTACCCCTGGCCGTACGGGCCAGTCGTGTCCGACTCTGGGGTTGTGCGCCCATCTCACTTAAGAGGCCGGGGGCCAGCGCTGTCCGGAGACACTTCCGGGTCACGTGGCCAGCGTGACGAAGCTGCTCTGGTGCGAGCCAGCACCAGCGCAGCACATGGAAACGCCGTTTACCTTCCCGCTATAAAGCGGTACCTATTTATCTACTTGCACTCAGGAGTGCTTTCGAACTGCTAGGTGGGCAGGAGCTGGGACCGAAAGACGGGAGCTCACCCCGCCCCGGGGATTCGAACCACCGACCATACGATCGGCAAGTCCTAGGCACTGAGGTTTTACCCATAGCGCCACCCGCGTCCGTTATTAAATGAGTATGTAACCCAAAAATAAAAGAAGAAAAAGAGGATGGCGTTCCCACCACTGGGTACCACCACTGGGTACCACCACTAGCTGGGACATCGGACAGGGAATATTCAAATGTACCTCTGAAGGCAACCAGAGGCAAGTAGGGAATCCAGTGATAAAAAAAAAGCAGGCAGGTAGATGTGTGTGGGAGAGACAGTCCTTCAACTATCCTGGTCCTGGACCATTTAGGCCAACCATTTAAGCCCTCGAAGCCAGTGGAAATGAAGCCCCTTTCTATCCCACCTACATAATAAGTGTATTTAATCTTGATAAAATTATTTACACAATCCGACTGACCACCAGGGCTTGTTAACCTCAAATTATCTCAAAGTAGTATCCCATTCCACCTGCGATTGAACTGGATGCTACTCAAGGAGCCAGGCACCGCCATGGATTCAGGAAGGTGTCTCTTAGCTTAATAACTGGTTTTAAAATATAAAAAGCAGTGCCAAAGATATGCGGCTAACTAGTGCCTTTAAGAGGAAAACACAAACAGTCCACTGGCAACAGCTGATAGAACTGAGTTGTGCCCCACACAGGGTTGCCAGAATTTCAAGATCCAGTATAAAAGGGGAGAAGGAAGTTCATGACAAACCCCAATAATGTGTTTTTGAAGTTGAGGCCTCCCTTTGTCTACTATAATTTCAAACTGGATTCCCTTTCTACTTGTGTGGTATTTTTATGCTGGTGTTCAACGTCAGTGGCATTGTGTCTTTATACAATGTGAAACAGACAAACTAGTCTGCTCTCTCTAGCTCTATTCAGTTGATCCCCTGAATCACACAGATTCATTTCAACATCAGTACAGTGGTACCTTCATTCTCAAACTTAATCCGTTCCGGAAGTCAGTTTCAAAACCAAAGCGTTCCAAAACCAAGGCGTGCTTTCCCATAGAAAGTAATGCAAAATGGATTAATCCGTTTCAGAGTTTTAAAAACAACCCCTAAAACAGCAATTTCATTGATCCATAAAATGAAAGCAATAAACAACTTACTGTAGTCACTCAATCAATCAATCAATCAGTAGCTGAACTGGGTTCCACACAGTCACAAAAACAAAACGAAAAAGAGCCACAAAAACGCAAAATAAATAGCAAAAGCAGACAGACCTCAGCGTAACACTCAAAACGGAGCATGTTCAGCTTTCTGAAAAATGTTCGCAAACTGCAACACTTACTTCCAGGTTTGCAGTGCTTGGGTTTCAAGTTGTTTGAGTACCAAGGCGTTTGAGAACCAAGGTACTACTGGACAGGATTACAGACGTTTGACATGCATAGATTAGGGGAAGTAGGTGGCATCTGGCTGCTTCAATGGGTAGATGCTCACCATCTACTGAAATCCTCTGATCCTGAATGCAGGTTTTCCAGGAGCATCATCAGATAGTACAATGATTAATTCAATCACTGTCTGACTCCATGAAATTTTGGGTTTGACGGAGGAAATTTAAAAATGCCAGTTCAGAATTTGTGAGATGCAGCAATGGTAAAAAGCTTATTACTCAAGACGAGAATTCTTAAACTTAGCCAAAAGCTGTTTCAAACAGAAGTGAGCAAGTCTGGTTATATAATTCTGTTGGTAAATTGATAAAAGTTAATGGTTTCTGCAGGACATTGAGGAGGACATGGATTTATTAAAACATTCTTGAAGCAGCAGAATCACAAACTGAACATGACTGAAGGTCATCTATTTAAGCCAGGGTTTCCCAAACTTGGGTCTCCAGCTGTTTTTGGATTACAATTCCCATCTCCCCTGACCACTGGTCCTGCTAGCTAGGGATGATGGGAGTTGTAGTCCAACAACAGCTAGAGACCCAAAATTGGAAAATTCTGATTTAAGCCCTCTTTCTTTGACCCATGCCACAGCTGCAGTGTTAGAAGGAAAACAGTGTTTTTAAAAGAGATAAACTCATTTCCCTCAGGCAGTATTTCTGTTAACTGGCTTTTTTAAAAAACATATGTTTCATTCCTCTTTACATGTGTACCAACCAGAAAATCAGTTTCAGAAAGGAAGTCATATGCATGGTTTGCAAAGTCAGACCTTTCCCATAAACTCCATCAACAGCTACTATATAACTCGCAGGCTATTAACTTCATGACAACTCTTTAATGTAGCGCACTATTTGTTCTTATTTTCATTAAGAGTGGATTCAAAGTCCAGAACAATACTCCAGAACAGGGAATGAGAATCACCGAAACAAGTGTCCGCCTTGGCCAGGGAGCTTTTTATATCTTATTCTGCTTTAGGGATAGAAAGAAATTTCTGTTTACCTTGCCCTGCTGCTTACTTACAAGGTGCTGAGGGTGTTTCCTTATTTTTTTGAATTTTTCTTGCTTTGCGTAAGGGCGTGAAGCTCTCAGGTGGCTGCACTTCCTGCACCCCAGGCAAGACATGAGAGCTTCTTGGTTCTGATGGTTTCCCCCACCCTCTCTCTGGTCCAGCAGGGGGAATTATCTCACCCACTTGCCATCCTTTCATCCTGCCTATTTTAGCTGATACAGAAGACTAGAAGGACAACACCTTGGGCGTTTCTTAAAAGAGCAACAACAGGGCTGAAAAACAGGTAATGCAGAGGCCGCAGGCTTAGAAGTCCCGTCTGACAAAGGGAATATAGTCCTTCAGGAGGGGTTAAAAGTTTTACCACTCTACTATAAAAGGGCTCATCTGATTACTTTGGACTATTTGGGGAGACGACCTACCTATGAAATAAAATAAATAAATATAAGTAAATGTAATCCTACACATAGGTCTACTGAGAAACCCCATTGGTTCAAGTTGGTGGATATAGGCCTTTAGGGTTGTTTGCATTCACACTGCCAGAACAGGCTCCAGGATGGAGGGGGTGGAAGAGAATGCACCCTCTGGTACATGGGTAGGCAAATTAAGGCCTGGGGCCTGGATCTGGCCCAATTGCCTTCTATATCTGGCCCACGGACGGTCCGGGAATCAGCATGTTTTTACATGAGTATATTGTGTCCTTTTATTTAAAATGCATCTCTGGGTTATTTGTGGGGTCTGCCTGGTGTTTTCACATGAGTAGAATGTGTGCTTTTATTTAAAATGCATCTCTGGGTTCTTTGTGGGGCATAGGAATTTGTTCATTACCCCCCAATATATATATATATATATATATATATATATATATATATGCAGGTTTTGGTGTCCTCGGGTGTCTTCCCGTGTAAAAGTTGGGGTGTCTAGGCGACGTTTCGACGAGGTCTCACTCGTCATCTTCAGGCTGGTGCTTTCGGCTTCTTGTTACTGGAACAGAGCGGGATCTCAATGTTTGAGTTCCTATAAATACTGTAGAGGGGGTGTGGTGTCTAGCCTCCAATGTTCTGGGCAGAGAGGAAGTTCCCAGGCTAGTGTGCCTTTTCTTCTTTTGTTCCTTAATTACTTGAGAGATACCTTGAGTGATTTCTTGAGTGATATCCTGAGTACCACTTAGGTGGGTCATTAGGTGTGGATTAGTTGCTAAAGTCTTTGTGTCTTGACCTCTTGAACTTTGTGAAGAGTTTTCCTGAGAAGATGGCTGTATTGCACTTAGTTGTGCTTTGGCTTGGCTTCGTGTATAGGGGCGAGCTGTGGTTTTGTGGCTTGTGTCAGCCAGATCTGTGTAGGGATTGCAGGGGGGTGCAGCATCCGGAGGTGCCACCATGGATTGGCTACTGGATGGTGTCAGTAATTCATCTGTGGAGAGGGTCTGGGTTTGGGTCTGGTGTGGTTGATTGGTGTTGGCGTTCTGTGTGCCTCTGGATCTGGTGTCAGTTTTTGTGGGGAGGGCTAATTTCCAGATGTCTGGCAAGCGGGATGTGTCGTCACGCTTGTTCATGTTGTGAGGGTGTTTCTCTATCTCGATGGCTTCCATGATTATTCTCTTGTGGTGATGTTCCGTGTTAAAGAGCAATTTGGAATCTGCAAAATTAATTTTGTGTCCTGTTTCTTTCATGTGTTGGAAAAGAGAGGAAGTTTTTTCTTCTTTTTTGACGGCATTCTTGTGTTCTGCGATACGTGCATTTATTCGTCTGTTTGTTTGTCCAATGTACGTGGCTGGGCAGACTTTGCAGGGTATTTCATAGATCCCTTGGTTTTCCAACTGGATTTTATCCTTGGGGTTTCTGAGGATATTGGCTATTTTTTGGTTGGTGCAAAAGGCTGTTTTGATATTGTGTTTATGGAGGATTTTGCTAATTTTATCTGTAGTGCCCTTGATATAAGGAAGGAGGGCCATGCCATTGTTTTCTTCTGTGTCTTGGTTTTTGGGGGGTGTTTCCTTTTGGATTAGCTTCGTAATCCTGTTTTGCTGGTATCCATTGGCAATTAACACATTTGAGAGATTCTGTAACTCAGTTGTCAAGTGGTCTTTGTCAGCCAGGCGTTTGGTTCTGGAGATGAGAGTCTTGGCTACGGAGTTTATTTGTGCAGGGTGGTGGTGTGATTGTGCATGTAAGTAGCGGTTGGTGTGTGTTTTTTTCTGGTAGATAGTGTGTCCTAGGGAGCCATCAGGTTTTTTGTAGATTAGGACGTCAAGGAAGGGAAGTTGGTTGTTGGCTTCTATTTCCATAGTGAATTGTATTTTGGGGTGTAAGTTGTTGAGATGTGTGAGGAAGCTATCCAGTTTTTCCTTCCCGTGTGGCCAAATTACAAAGGTGTCGTCAACATATCTGAGCCAAAGTTTGGGTTTGTGTTCTGACTTGTCTAAAGCATTGGTTTCAAAGTGTTCCATGTACAGGTTTGCGATGACCGGTGAGAGGGGTGATCCCATAGGTGCTCCTTCTATCTGTTTGTATCTTTGTCCATTGTGGATGAAGTACGTGTTGGTTAGGCAGTGGTTGGTCAGGTCCAAGATGTATTCGGGGGGATTGTATTTGTTTTGAATAGCTGTCAAGGCTTCATTAATGGGCACTTGTGTGAAGAGAGATACAACATCGAAGCTCACAAGTAGGTCATTAGGATGTAGGTTTTGCTTCTTTATTGTTTCTATGAACTGGAAGGAGTTTGGTACGTGTGAAGAGATGGATTCTGCATAGGGCTGAAGTTGCTTGGCGAGTTGCTTGGCGAGTTGCTTGGCGAGTTGCTTGGAAATTAGCCCTCCCCACAAAAACTGACACCAGATCCAGAGGCACACAGAACGCCAACACCAATCAACCACACCAGACCCAAACCCAGACCCTCTCCACAGATGAATTACTGACACCATCCAGTAGCCAATCCATGGTGGCACCTCCGGATGCTGCACCCCCCTGCAATCCCTACACAGATCTGGCTGACACAAGCCACAAAACCACAGCTCGCCCCTATACACGAAGCCAAGCCAAAGCACAACTAAGTGCAATACAGCCATCTTCTCAGGAAAACTCTTCACAAAGTTCAAGAGGTCAAGACACAAAGACTTTAGCAACTAATCCACACCTAATGACCCACCTAAGTGGTACTCAGGATATCACTCAAGAAATCACTCAAGGTATCTCTCAAGTAATTAAGGAACAAAAGAAGAAAAGGCACACTAGCCTGGGAACTTCCTCTCTGCCCAGAACATTGGAGGCTAGACACCACACCCCCTCTACAGTATTTATAGGAACTCAAACATTGAGATCCCGCTCTGTTCCAGTAACAAGAAGCCGAAAGCACCAGCCTGAAGATGACGAGTGAGACCTCGTCGAAACGTCGCCTAGACACCCCAACTTTTACACGGGAAGACACCCGAGGACACCAAAACCTGCATTCCTGTACCCGTGAAAATCTACGAAAGCATATATATATATATATATATATATATATATATATATATATATATATATTGTCCGGCCCCCCACAAGGTCTGAGGGACAGTGGACCAGCCCCCTGCTGATAAAGTTTTGCTCTGGTAAGTCCTCCTTCCTCCGTTGGTGCTGGTGGAATTACCTGGTAGCAGTGGTAGGCAGCAGCAGGAGCAATCCAACCTGTGCTGCGTGGCTATAGTCCAAGATTTAAACTTCCCAGAACACCCTTGATCACATCAGGGATACTGTGAGAAATTAAACTGGCAGCTGCACCAGCCACACAGTGGTGTTCAGAGTGCTGGACCAAGAAATTTTGTTTAAAGGGGGGGAGGGGTGTCCCAGGACAATCAGCAGGACTTGCCAGGGTGCTGATGCGTTGGCGGCTGCCCAGAGATGCTAGATGTTGTTGGTTTCCCTGCAACTATTGCAATGTATAGGGATGCTTTCAATAGGTGGAGCATTGCATCACTTACTAAAAAGAGGAAAAAATTCAAGCACTAAATTTAAATGTCAAATATATGTTATGCTACTAAACAATCTTATTTAAATATATATATGTATATTAATAGTAGAGCATGAGACTCTTTAATCTCAAGGTTGTGGATTTGAGCCCCACAATGGGCAAAATATTACCAGTATTTGACTAGATGCCCCTCGTGGTCCTTTCCAACTCTACAATTCTATGATACTATGACACACAACTTATTACTCCTTTAGAGTAACTCATTAGGAAGCCCAGTTAGCCAGCATCCTGCCAATTAATAGTTGTATTTAAGTTTCCCCATTGTCACAAATACAGGTTGAAAGATAAAAGGGAAAATAATGTCCATACAACAGTGTATCTATAGCATCGAATCATTAATATTGAAATGATACTTTCAAGAATAAGGGCAGAATCCTACCTGCACAATCCCATATAAATCCCACAGTTTCAGAGAACCACCTTTCAATGCGGCATACAACAGAACAGTAAGAACGTCAATATAAGCTCACGGATAAAATGGACACAAAGTAAAACAGCAGCATAAAAAAATCAGTGTAAAAATCCAATGGTGGGGATAAAACCTATTTTAGTAACTAATGCACATCCCCCGCATGAATGCCTAGACAAATAAAATTATCTTCACCTGGTGTTGAAAAAGGAAAAAGCCGCCAACGCCACAAATGGGGCGACAAGATTAAAAATCCCATCAGCTATTGAACACCAGCTACCCATCTAACTACTAAAGCCCTCTCACAACTCTTAACCTGAAAAGTAATTTCCACACACACACTACAAAGAATACTTGCTAATTTCAAATAAACACAACCTGATCGTTGTTCTAAGAATCCCCCCCCCCATTTTAATTTCTTTACTAAATATAGACAAAAGCATTCTTAAACATATTGGAAGACTCAGGGAGCAAAAAAATCGGAAGACATAGATTATTAGACTTCCATTGCAACACATACACATTATGTCAATAGATCATTTAAGCCGACAGCTATTATTCAATTTTTCCTTTAACCGAGGCCTACTTATCTTTCACCTCTATGCAGAGGTTCCCATGGCAACATGCGCTAGTAATAGGTGCCATTCCAAACCGAACTAGAGGAGAATCTACTGTATAGTTATGATTTAAGTGGCTTTATTTGTTGTAACTTGCGGGATTCCCCCCCCCCCCCGCGACCATTATTTTTAATGAGACCAGTTTACTTTGAGAATCTTTAGCAGAAAAACACTCATTTACTCCAGACCTAAAGCAATGTCTGTTTTTTTTAAAAAAGTGGGAAAACACAAAGATTACATGCAATGTAAAAATCTGCATGTGCATGTCATTACTCCACAACATCATTAAGTGCTCCGAGAAAAAGGCCCAAGCTGTTATGTGTGTTAATGAATTGGGCAGTTACTCAAGCACAGTCTCTGCTGTATCAGATTTGATAAAGACTAGTGTGTTAGCTAAAGTCTTGCTTATTAAGGGCTCTGGTGAGAAAATCTGACACATTAAACCAAGCAAGGTTTCAGGGACAGCAGGAGGCAATTCCAGAACACAGGCACCATCTATAAAGGCAAACTGCCACAGCTTTTTGATGTTAAATAAGTAGCAACATCGCACACAACAACAAAGCTTAGAAACAGACCGTTGTATCAAGTTTAAAAGTGTAACACGGAGGGTCAAAAGTCACAATTACCGTATACTGCTGCTGTTTACCAATAAATGTGTCTGTTCAAAAACCCATATATGTAAATTATAACATGACATCTCTTTTTCTCAACACTTTGGGGATTTCAGATATAAAATATTCAAGCTGCTCTTTGAACAAGTAGGCCGTAAGATATATACTCGGTCTGAGGACAAGGTGGGAGGTCACAGACATTCACTTTGAAAGCATATACATTTCTCAACAGATTATACACATTAAATACTTGAAGAGAAAGAGTAATGGTGTAAGATGAATGGCACTTCATAAAGCTGTTGATAAATTATCACCTCCATGAATTAGGCAAGGATAATACATGGAAAGGGTAAAATACTATTACGAGGAGAAACAAATTCTTTAAGTTGCCATTTTTCCAGTTTGATTTAGTAAGATTTGATTTTTTAGAAGATGGCATTTAAAAAAATAAAAATAAATTTCTTCTATAGAAATTCCCCAAGTATATTTTAAGAACTAATGTTCTGCCTAATGCATGTTGGGGGGGGGGGGAATAACCATACTTTGAAAGGGTAATAATCTTAATTTTAGAAAATATAAGAAGAGTAAACATTAAGATGGATTTTCTGAAAAAAGGCTTATTCTGTGGGAGAAATGCACTTTTTTCAGAGGAGGACATTTCTCTGCATCCAACCTAGTTATCCAGGTTTCTATGGGATGGGCTGGAGTGGGGAAAACCCCATCACAGAGATTGTAAAGATTCCCTCTCAACCGAACCAGTCGGTGTAATGGATTTCCAACGCTCAAAACATCTATTCCAGCTATGATGCAAAGATAGCTGCATGCAACAACTTGTTACATACAACTAGTGACAGTCATACAACCATTATTCACAGAACAGCCATGTCTGGATACCATGTTCACTAAATATGTGATAAAAGCTCTACTCCCCTCATTGTTGTTTTCATTGCTCGCTATGGGTTCAAGGGCAACTATGTGAAATAATGAGCCTCCAGTACGCATGAAGTACTCATCACGTATTTTGTGAACATGGCGGTGGAACACCTGCATCAGGCTGAAATTATTTCCAAGCATGTACTATGTATTTCAATGGGGACCAACGTGGCTGTCTAGCATGCGCACTGTTTTCAACACCATCCACATCCAGCCCCGTCCAACTGGCACCTCTTTCTGCACAAATCAGTTTAACCACATCCAGAGTTGAAGACTCCTCTAGATCCACTTTTTCTTCATTGCTTGCAATAGGATCCGGGGGCACCTGAAACAACTGCTCTGGGTGAACAGACCCCCCCCTCAATGCATGCCTAAAATCAGGGGTCAGCAAACTTTTTCAGCAAGGGGCCAGTCCACTGTCCCTCAGACCTTGTGGGGGGGGCTGGACTATATTTTTTGGGGGGGGGGAATGAATGAATTCCTATGCCCCACAAATAACCAAGAGATGCATTATAAATAAAAGAACACATTGTATTCATGTTAAAACCATGCTGATTCCCGGACCGTCCACAGGCCAGATTTAGAAGGCAACTGGGCCGCATCCAGCCCCTGGGCCTTAGTTTGCCTACCCATGCCTAAAATGCTTGCTAGATTAGGTGAAAGGGTTTTAAAGAGATGGGTGAATAAGCTGCCTTGAAGACTTCATTTTGGAAAAGTTTCAAATAAATAAAACAGCAAATTTCAAAATTCCTTTCTCACAGCTGAACTAAAAGATAAATCAGTACACAGCTGATTCATATCAACAAAGGATGAATCATCATTTCATAGCAAAGACGGATCATTTAGCTTTCCACTCTAACAACCATTCACTTCTATTCTCTTCCTATTGTACCATCCTCTCTTGGAAGCTCAAAGACCTGACTTCCTAAGTCATCCTAAGCAGCTACTACTTTTCTTTATAAAACAAAAAAAAGAAGTTTTGAAAATGGAAGATTTTCTTTTAAAAAAACAAAACAAAGTATGATACTCTTCTGCCCAAATACTTCCAAATGCAGCCGCCAACTATTTTGAAATCATGCTTGGTTGCAATGCCACCTGGTGGTGCGGAAAATGAATGGATTCCTTTGAAAAGATCGAAAGGTTTTTGGGGAGGTGGGGGAAACACGCAGCATTCTTAAGAATTTTCCCTGCGCTAGGTATCTATAGCTGCATCTGTTAACAGAGCTTCAAAAAGACTTTTATCCTCTGTGCACAACCTAGTAAAGTGTTTAAAATTTACACATATAGCAGAAACTGAAACTAGGATTTCCCCAGTTGTTTCAAGTCTTTGTAAGTTGAACGCCTGGATCAGTTTATGTACACATCAGGCTTCTTGACATTAAATAAAAACTGTTTTCTCCCCCCCCCCCCACCAGTTCCAACTTTCTGAAGAAGAAGAATAAAATGTTGCTGAAGCCTTAAAAGAAGGGTTACTGAACTGCTTTGTAAAATTACACTGTATAATTAATTCCATAGTAAGAATGTTTTTATGGCGTGTTTTGGTGACCCTTTATTACCATCAAGTTCACAATGCTGGTGGGCTGCCTTTTAATCCCTCCGCAGACAAAGACCCTAAATAAACACAGATCCCTTCCTGGGAAAGAAGTCCACTCTGGTTAAATGGTAAGGAAATGAGTAAATCATTAGTAATCTTTAAAGCCAAAGCTATAAACTCAAGTTACCTTAAGTTAAAATGAAAGTGTCCTGTAAGAGTTTCAAAGTTCTGTCACAGATAGAAATCTCCAGCTTTTGACTCCAGACTAGGCGCCAGCTGATAAACAAACAATTTAAGTCAAGAACTGGAGAATTCCCAGCTTTTTGGTTTAATGGGTTTGGCCAACAGTATTTATTGCCTTCAGTTTTATTCTCACTTAGCTCTAAGAGGAAATTTAAACTCATCATTATCTTAAAGCTCCATATGGGCAGCAGTCAACTCACCTGATAGAGCTCCTTTTACTCTGAGGGAATTTTAGTCCTCAGCAGAAGTGAGGTAATAGTGTAAACTAATTAACTGCAGTTTAAGGTTGACTTTTTAATAGGTTAAATAAATTTTGTTCAGAATGGTTTATAATCTCTCTTGGGCCAGTGTCAATGCTGAAGAGTATAGCTTTACCATTTCCAGTCTGAAGTACTAGTAGCATATACCCATAAAAACACTCAACCAGTGCGATGAAGTGAAGTAGACAGTATTGGACTTTGGAGAGATCTGGGTTCAAAGAGACACTTGGCCATAAAGCTGATTGGGTGGCCATGGGTGAGTCTCTTTCCTCCTCTCTCTTAAACCAGCCTACCTCACCGGGTTGTTACAGGGATAAAACAAAGAGATGGGAACCCAATTATGATGCTCAGAGCTCCTTGGCAGAGAACAGGATACTACCCTTTGATACTGGTGAGATGCCATCAGTCAACCACTTCTTAGCTGCCTTAGTATTTATTTAAATGTTTGTATCCTACCTTTCCACTGGCCAACTACGCAGCCTACAATCAACAGTTAAAATTGCAACACAATGCAAAATAAGATAAAACCAGAAAGGGCAGGGGGGACTGGCAGATCATGGTCCAAAATGTTCAAATGAGTTCTTCATCATATATTATTATTCACACCCCACCCATCTGGCTGTGTTTCTCCAGCCACTCTGGGTGGCTCCCAACAGAATATTAAAAACACGATAAAACATCAAACATAAAAAACTTCCCTAAACAGGGCTGCCTTCAGATGTCTTCTAAAAGTCAGATAGTTGTTTATTCCTTGACATCTGATGAGCACTCCGCAGGGTGAGTGCCACCACCGAGAAGGCCCTCTGCCTGGTTCCCTGTAACCTCACTTCTCACAGTGAGGGAACTGCCAGAAGGCCTTCGGAACTGGACCTCAGTGTCCCGATTTAACGATGGGGGTGGAGATGCTCCTCCACATGATTGTTGAAATGAAATGTCATCAGAAATGGAGACAGGTGGATCTCCTGGGGAAGACAGTTCCAAAATCTGGGTATTGCAGTAGGGAAAGCCCTCAGATGTTTACCCAATAATTTAAATTCTGGTGAGGGTGGGACTCAGAGAACCTTTCTTAGTGACCTTAGCAGGATCATGCAGGACAAGGTCCTTTAGATTACCTAGTCCAAAGCCATTGGCCCAAGTGCCTCATTACAGCAACAGACGAGGCTGTGGTCAAGTTTGGAGAGGCACCACAGTAACCTCACCCATCCAGTAAGCATAGTATTGCTGCACATATTTCTGTGGATTCCAGAGCAAATAACTATGCAATGAGGCAGAAGTGGGAAAGCATTCTTTTCCCCCCAGTGTGTGACAGAAGCCACAAGTTCCACATGTTTGAACATTACTAACGCTACAACCCTACATCTAATTCCAAGTAAACTCAGTGGGACTGCCTTCTGAGCAGAAATGTAGAATATTGGATTATGGAAGTCACACGCCATTACAAAGGATCAATAATAGGCACTGCTGTTTGGCAGCCCCTTCTGAGACTGGCTCACTATAGACTTTTAAACACCCCCCCCCCCAAAAAAAAGAGGTTACAGGTGTACTTAGTCAGGAACCCTCAGCATTCAGGAAGTTCCTACCATATGTGTGGATAAATTCTGCTTCAGATATTGATGCTTTAAAACCCCATTGTTGCTTGTTAACAGTTAGTGCAGTATGCATTTATGCTGATTTTTTCCCCCGCCATTTTTCTTCTGATCTGTGGTGCAATTTACAGTGCTAGCCAACTGTCACCTTTTAAAATACCTGAAGCAAAATAATTATTCTAATAATCTGGAAAACCTTGCAAGATGAGAGCTGATGTTAGTTTTTATAGTGTGATTTTATTGCTTTTAAAAGAATTTTGATTTATATAGCAGGTCTTCCTGTGGAAATATGAATGTTGACTTAATTGCAATTTTCCTGCCATTTGCTAAACCAGCTATTTGGCAGACAATCAAATGACCTTAACCTTAATGTGAAGCAAGTCCTTCCCCCATTTTTTAAAAAGAGCTACATTAGTTCAAGTTCTCTGCTGAGAGCTTAGGATGGTAATAATGCCTGCATTATTATACCAAATGAGATAGTGGAAATGAGTTCACTCAAATGTAAGAGGTGGGTGGAATAAACTGCAGACTTAGATTCAGAAAAATAATTTTTCCACTACATAATTATTACTTTTAAAAATAATCACTGGTAGGGAACTAGGCTCTCCAAAGGGTTGGATGTGATCTCACCGGTCAGGATTATGCCAGGAAATCATGTCATATTACAGTGTATATGTAACTTATGTAAACTTATTCTGCAAGACGGCCCAGAATCTATATAATTTCTAGGTCCTGTTGCATCTGATCTGTCATCCACAAAGGGTTATGCTGTAAGAAATTTGTCCTCCCATCAGATGTCAAGGAAATAAACAACTATCTGAGTTTTAGAAGACATCTGAAGGCAGCCCTGTCTAGGGAAGATTTGAACGTTTGATGTTTTATCGTTTTTAATATTCTGTTGGGAGCCGCCCAGAGTGGCTGGGGAAATAATAATAAATTATTATTGTTATTGTTAGTCTTTAAGGTGCCACAAGTCTCTTCATAGGAATCTATAAGCAACCACACAGCTGAAATCCCCAGAATTCTCTTAGGGCAAGCTGTGTTTGAACCAGTTCTTAAAAACTATTTCTCCGAAAATGCCCTCTGACATTGCTCTTTATAGCAAATGTTGATATTCTATCTGGCGAAATCTAGGGGTAAGACTCTGCATGGTTGAAGATTATGGATCGCCGTTGTAACTGCAAGAAGAGACAAGGTCGCAAACATTTGAAGAGCTAATTACATGGTTTCTGGTCATTCATTTACTCCTAATGATACAAGTGCCTCCCATTCTTTATGATGGCTTGAAAACACTACAAATTTGTTACTGAGTTTGCCACAATCCTCAGGGAGGATGCTAACCACTTTCTACCTCTGAACAACATTTTAATCATGTGGTTGTTGTTGTTCCTAGTGACACAACAGCCAGGATCCAGGGGCCTCTTTGTGTGAAGAAATGGCACTTCTGCTCACAGAAGTGAGGGTGAGGGGAGTCTCCAGTTTTTGCCAATTCCCTTCCCCCCATTCACAGATCGTAGCGCCTGACATGACATCACTCTCTACAATGGCTTTTGTGAAAGAAGCTGCAGCGGGAAAGTCCTATTGTACAGATGGAACTCTGCCCACCGTTCTCTACATTCTGTCCACAATTTTCCTGAGATGCTTCAGCTTAAATGACTGTTATTGCCAACACCAAAAAGTTACCTACCTTCGATTTTAAAAGTGCGGATACCTCTATTCCATCTTGTAATAGCACTCTCACCTGAATCATGCATTTCAGCAATCAAAAGAATATTTTCTGTGTTATATTGATTGTACACCACTTAAGGATGATCATAGTTAAGTGGCATATTAATGAATCAAATCAGTTGTGGGATATAAGTACAGTGGTACCTCGGGTTACATACGCTTCAGGTTACATACGCTTCAGGTTACAGACTCCGCTAACCCAGAAATAGTACCTCGGGTTAAGAACTTTGCTTCAGGATGAGAACAGAAATTGCGTGGCGGCAGCACAGCAGCAGTGGGAGGCCCCATTAGCTAAAGTGGTGCTTCAGGTTAAGAACAGTTTCAGGTTAAGAACGAATTAAGTACGTAACCAGAGATACCACTGTACTTCAGAACAAATAGTATTTAAACACACCCTGCAACCGTTCCTCGTTCCAGCTAGCTATGCAAGAGTTAATTCCTAATGAGAAGTCTGCTTATAATGTACAAAATGGAGGGGAGGGAGTTATTATTTTGTTTTTGAAACATTAAGAACATTGCTACTAGCAATATATCACAGCTTCTATTGCCTACATAACTAGTAGGGGTATTTAAAATGAGAGTCATCATAGCAATCTGTAGTTAAAAGTAGAAGTCGGAAAATATATCCTCTTTTTTGCTCTTCAGAATATGGCAACTTTTCATCCTATTTCCACCCTCCCTCTCTTTCTTTTGCAAATGCTGTTCCCATCCCCACTTTGTTCACTGGAAGCAAGGGAATGCCCTTATCTGAGGCTGAATGCTGGATCCTACCCTTAGTGGGGGCCAAGCGCTTTAAGGCTCTGTTATATTCAACAACGGTTCCTGGTGACTCATGAGTGGCACAGGCTGGGGACGAGATGCAAAATCCCTAACCATAACCTAATGCAAGACCAGCTGTGTAAACCGTAGCATGAGGTTTAAGAACAAAACACGCAATATTTGGACTAACCTTTGTAGGTTTTCGCCTGGAATTCTAGCTCTGCTCTGTGGCCAAAGCCATAAAGCAATAAAACGCTGCATTCTCATTTTGAGATATATTTTAGCCTGTTTCTACCCAAAAAAAGTATCTTGAAGCTAATAAATGTTCCTCTCCTCGCAACAACGCTTATATTTTCAGGGGGTTGTTTATTACTGCGTATATTCAACATGAGAATGGAATGGGGAGAGGGATATTCCTTTCCACTTTTATCAGCGGATGGGAAAGATATTTAAAGTTGTTAACACCATAAAACGTCAAGAATGCCATTTGTTTCCAGAAATGAGTTTTCATTGGAAACAGTAGTTGTCAACTCCAGCCCAAACAGCTGTGGAAGAGTGGGGGGAGAAGAATGTGCCTCTATCAGTGAGTTGGGCAGCTAGGGAATCAACCGAAACTGAGCCAATGGCTGAAGAGCAATTGTCTGATACGATGAGCTGTAAACAGCATCACCATATTCCCCCCCCCCAAAAAAAAATGCACACAGAGATCACTCCGATTTTCTTTTTTCAAAATTCAACAAATCCATCCAGTAACATCATAGTATTTCTGCTTCTCCATTCCACAATGAATTACAGTGGACGCTCAGGTTGCGAATGTGATCCGTGCGGGATGCACGTTCGCAACCTACAACGTTCACAACCTGCAGCGGCGCGTCTCTGCATGCGTGGGTTGCGATTCGGCACTTCTGCGCATGCGCAAAGTGCGATTTAGCACTTCTGCAAATGCGTGACCCCCGAAACCCGGGCGTAACCCATTGCAGTACTTCTGGGTTTCGGCGGATCCATAACC